>NC_083355.1:78186764-78806187 GCF_030254825.1 Meriones unguiculatus | reverse complement strand
TCAATGAAGATAAAGAGTAGCAATTAAAAAAAAAAAAGCAGGCTTGACAGGTCAACCACTTAAGTAAATACCTTGAACAGATACTCTAGTGCCTCAGTTTACCCTTCTATAAAATGAACGATAACCTAACATGCCCGTGAGGAGGCAGCATGTAGTTATGAACAGCACACATACATGACACTGGGTTCTGGGGCTTGTTCTCTAGAACTCCCCAAGTCTGTGGTCTCACAGGTCCGTGATGTTCGCAAGGCTTTGAAGCACAACCAGGAGTCATTTCTGAGAATTAAAAAACCCAAGCGAAGGACAGAGCCCATAAATTTGTCAAAATGAAGAGAACTTTCCTGGAATTCTTTCACACTGGTTTCCCCGAGACAAACTCGGAACCATTTTGAGAAGTTCCCAAAGTTCAGTAGGCAGCTTAACTGTCACTCTGTTTGCTTTCTGGATTTCTTACAGACAGCTTCATGTTGCCGAACCTTCTGATCCCAAATCAACGTATGCCTTCAGGTTTTGCTTGAGTTCTCAACCCAATTAAATTTAAAATGTGTGTGTGTGTGTGTGTGTGTGTGTGTGTGCACCTGCTTGTTTCTTGCTGAGTTATATCTGAAAGTTTTTGATTACTGTTATAAATGGAGTGTTTTTACCATTACATTTTAAGCCTGATCTTCTTTGCATACAAAGAGGCTGTGAGGATGAATCCCACCAGATAGAAAAGTGTTATCCATGAGCCAGGCATGGTGGTGCACACCTTAAATCCCAGCACTAAGGGGGCAGAGGCAGGAAATGCACTGTGAGTTTGAGGACAGCCTGGTCTACAAAGCTAGTCCAGGACACCCAAGGCTACACAGAGAAACCTTATCTCAAAAAATAAATAAATAAATAAATAAATAAATAAATAAATAATAAAAAGTTATCCATGAAGCGACAAAAATTAGAAATAGTTTGTTAAAGAAAAAAAAAATGAGAAGATTAAAGTATAGACTAGAGAATATAAAAATAACTCTAATTTATATGAGGATTCAGTATGTTATAATCAGAAGGGAAATTAATTAATCTGTAAATTACAATACAAAAATAGTTATCAGTTTAGAGAAATATAGATTCCCATCCGTTGACTTCACAGCAAGTTAATCTAGATTAATTAGGAACTCTAACAAAATTATTAAATCAGATTAAGTGGTGACTTAAAAACTAAAGCTATTACAGAAAGAGATGAAATTTTAAATTCATTTATTTTAAGTCATGGTAAGAAAAATGGATTCTTCTTAAAATCTAGACTCTATAAAGGAAAGTTAAATATTTACGTAGCTAAATCCATCAAAGCATCTGCTTAGAAAAAGTGTGTCATAAAGTCAAATGATAATAGACTGGGCTCATCATTGTAGCACATATAAAAATGGCAATTTTCTTTAGATTACAAAGGATTTACCCTAATAAATTAGGAGAAAATTTTGTCAGCTGACTGAAAACTGAATCATTAACACAGTTTGTACAGATGAAGTTTGAACAGCCAAAAAGTATCAGAAATAAAAGCAGGAAGAGCACAGTTCCTGCTGGCTGTGGAGAGCTCAGGGAATGCCAAACACTGCCTCCCCCATCCACAGAGCACGGTGGGTGGCGGACAGCTGCCCATCAACTGTAACGTCATTTTGTGGTTTCTTTTCTGAGATGGTGATTTGGAACAGCTTTTCTAGCGTTCTGATATAACACGATAAACTCTGCCTTCCTGCGCTCTTCTGTTGACAAGCGCTGCGTGCCATCAGCACAGAGGTCACTGCCAGGGTGCGGCTAGTTGTCTGGAAACATCTTCAGTTCCCCTGAACGGCCGCTTTCTCGGTCCTGGCACTCTTCCTTGGGTGATGTATACATTGCCTCTGACGTCGCCGTAAGTGGGATTTCTTAACTCTTTTCTGGATCATAGTCCTTCATGAAACTTTGTGGCATCTCTGTCCCAGTGCCCTTTCCATGTAGGGCCCTGCTTTGTATTTGAAACTTCTCTCTCAAAAGGTTCTTACACACACACACACACAAGTGCATACACACCACCGTAATCAAATAACAAAATACTTCAGTCCTGGTTTGCTTTTCTGGTATTGTACCAAAACACTGGACTAAACCAGCTTAGGGAGGAAAGGGTTTGTTAGCTTACAGGTTACAGCCCTTCATCGAAGGAAGCCAAATGTAGGAGCTAAATAAAGGTAGAAACCTGAAGAAATGAACTGAAGCAGAGACCACAGAGGAACAGGCTTACTGCCTCCCTGACTCGCTCAGCTACCTTTCTTAGCCCAAGCCTAGCTGTCCAGGGAAGGCCCAAGTTCAGTGTCTGGGGCCTCCTGCATCAATTAGCAACCAAGAAAATGCCTCACAGGTGTTCCCATAGGCCAATGGGATGGAGGCAATTCTTCAACTGAGATTCTCCCTTCTTTGGTATATGTAGGTTTGTGTCTCATTGACATAAACAATGCACCTTCCTACAAGGATCCATTTATTTTTCCCGTGATGAAAGTAATTCACTGGTCAATGTTAAAAAACTTGACACAGAAATATGTTATGTGGTGTTACTATTCATCTCATATGTAATTATATAAATCCATAAAATACACACACAGATGCCTCTCAACCTATAATAAGGCTACTTCCAAATAAGCCCATCATAACGTGGAAATATGTAAAAAGTGCATTTAGCAGACCTGACCTACTGAACCCCGTGCCTTGGCAGCTGTAGAGAGTCAAGTATTTCTGTGTGATCTCTCGGCTGAGTGGGGGCTGTGGCTGCTGCCACCTGGCCCCCCAAGAGAAGAGTGCAGCGAGCGTCACTTGCTTTCTACTGAATTCGTGTCACTTTTCAAATCACTATAGAGTTAGCAAAATCTCCAAGTTGAACTATCTGAATATAGAGCCGTCCATGAAATGTACAGGCCAGGTAGTAAATAAATATGCGTTTTGTGTATGTTTTAAAATACGTTGGCACGTTGTGTGCTTATATGTAGCAAGAATCAATGTTAACGTGTGTTTTAAGACTTAACACCTATGGAATGTTTAAGTCTGTGGTGGTCTCTCAGGTATCTCTTGCCTCTCGATTGAAACAGTTCCTCTGGAAAGAGGAGAGGGGCCAGTAAGACTCAGGAGATAAGTGAAACTCAGGAAGCTCCTGAAAGCTACAGGATTTACAAGGCCCCTCCCCAGAGTTGTGAAAGCAGTGAACAGTGCTGGGGAGAGAAGACTCTCCAGTCAGACCTGATGCCTGAACTCTGCGGGCAGAGTGCATGAATCATCAGCCGTACAGGGTGGCCTTTTCAGGGATGCGGTTGCTTTTAAGTCCCCCGTGCGCCTGTGACCCCCATAAACTCATCGGCTCGCTAAGCTGGACTTCAGTGAAATCATTCCTTTGGTCTGTTTTCCAGCACCTATCCGGGGTGAACAGACATGCATTCATGTCTCCCTAGGAAGAGCCTCATAAAAACTACTGAGCACTCTATGTGTATTGTTTTATTTGATTCTCACAATCACGGATCAAGTTAACACGCTTCCATATCCCGTCCGTGGCAGATGAAAGCAGGCCGCTAATTCTTTGGCATTCCTTCTGTAAAAGGGTGATAGTGAGACCCTCTCCACCCTCAATCTGTGTAGGCTCTAGGGTGGCTTTGGCCACTAGTTTTACAGGGAAATGATGTAGTAATATGCCAGGCTCAAGCCCTTAGAGCATCCTCCTCTGGTACCCTCACTTCTGCATCCTGAGCCTCTACTATAGAACGCCACCTAGAAAGATGGTCAGCCCAGTTTCCAGTCAATCCCATCAAAGTGCCAGACCCTGAGGGAAGCCTTCCCGGATCCTTGAGACCTCTAGCTGCTGGCTGAGCACTACCAAGGAACCCAGTCAGGCCACGAAGAGCATGAGGAGTGTCAGCAAGTATCTGCCCAAATACCTGACATATAAAATCATGAGATTTAGCCCACTGGGTATTGTTTTATTCCATGCAGTGTTGAAGTAATTGTTACATCAACGCGTGTAACTGGAACTCCCATCTCCCAGATGTAAATCACAGTGAGTGAAGTAACTTGTTCCGGATCACACACCTAATTAATAACCTCGGCTGAGATTCTGGCTGAGGCAGCCTGCCTCAGAAGCCTATAATCTTACTACTCCATTGAATTCTTTTAAAATGATAATGAACTTTTGGAGAGAGGGCAGAGATAACATCTTGATTCTTCTTAGCAGCCCCTCTAATTCCTAACTAATGAAGAATCTGTGCCCAAGGCCTATGTTCCCCCTCCCCCTGCTCCTTTTATTCACAGTTGCCTATTCGTGCATATTTTTGCATCCTTCTGAATTTTAAAATGTGGTAAGTTCCTTCAATGGTTTTTTTTTTTTTTGCCTACTTTTAAGACAGTGAAAGAGAAATCCCTGTTTCTCCTCTGCCCTTATCCTTGATCATATCAGCTAATGCTGGCTAATACCAAAAGGGCAGACTAATTCTGCATCTCAGTAAGTTGATTTCTATGGCATTAAATTCAGCCTAGCAATTTTTCAAGGAAACAGAGACCTTGGGGGCTTGGAAGTTTCTATGATAAGCTATCATCCCATCTACTTCATATCGGAGTGAATTATTTCCTGAAAAGAAAAGGGGAGTGGGCAAAGAGGAGACTTGATATGACCTTCTTGAAAGGCAAATAGATCTGTACCTATAACCTCTCTGGAGCCAAAAAGGCCAGGGGTCAAGGGCCCAGAGGAACTGGTCAAATCAAGGGATATACACTAATTAAACAGTGCAGCAACCTACAAGCTCTGTAGACACTATTGTTTCCAAGATATAATAAACAGCATTATATGTGACATCAAAGGAAGACACATCTCTGTGTGTCACTTTGTCTTTGAAGGACGTTTTCTTGACAAAGAGGGATAACAGCCACATGGCTCAGCATAATTTCCTGAGGGTCCCTTCCAAAAGATTTTTATCTCAGCCTCTTAAAGACTCATCGTATTAAAGAAAAGGATTCAAATGACAGACAGGCAACAGAAAGCTCATGAGCAACGCTCCTAAATATGGCTATGTAATTAATTCTTACGTTTTGTGAAACGTAAAACACAGACTTCAGAGACTTTAGATCGGTCCAATGATTCTGAAATAGTGACAGGCAACTCTTCTCTACTAGAAATAAGAACGTACAGGAATTGTGGTGTCAACATTTACGAGGTCCTGGGTTCAGTCTATAACAGCAGATGAAGGATTAATCCTCTGAAAGCCTCAGGTAAACTGCCAACCTCTGGATAGGAGCTTCACTGGCAACATCTGTTGGCTGCTAATGTCTTAGCCACTGTTCCATTGCTGTGAAAAGACGCCTTGACCAAGACAACTCTCACAAAAGAAAGCATTTGTGCATTTGTTTGTTTGTTTGTTTTTCGATACAGGGTTTCTCTGTGTAGCCTTGGCTGTTCTGGACTCACTCTGCCTCAAACAATTCTCATTTGTTGTGTGCTGCCTTTGGTCCTCCATACTCCACTTGTCTGAGCATTTCAGATTACCACAGCTGGAATCGTTATTTAATTTTTTTTTTAATACGAACTTTGTCTTCCTTCCTTCCTTCCTTCCTTCCTTCCTTCCTTCCTTCCAGGCTGGCCTCAAACTCAAAGAGATCTACCTGCCTCCCAGACTGGGCCACCATGTCCCACTAAAAGAAAGCATTTAATTGGGGGCTTGCTTAAATTTTTATAGGGTTAGTTCGTGCTCATCACAGTAAAAAACAGACAGGCGTGGTGCTGGATCAATAGCTAAGAGCTTTACATCTTGATCTGCAGGCATCAGGTACAGAAAGACAGAAAGACAGACAGACACAGAGACACAGAGCAAAACAAAGAGAAAGCCAGAGCCAGAGTGAGCTTTTAGAACCTCAAAGCCCACCCCTAATGACACATCTCCTCTGATAAGGTTACACGCCCTAATTCTTCCTAAACAGTCCACCAACTGGGACTAAGCACTCAAATATGTGAGATAATGGGGGCCAGTTTTTATTCAAACCACCACAATTCTGGGACACTTGTGATAAGAGGCCCAACGTACCTCTTTGAGTGTGGTATCCCCCACTTTGAGACTGTAGAA
This sequence comes from Meriones unguiculatus, assembly GCF_030254825.1. Classification (NCBI taxonomy): domain Eukaryota; kingdom Metazoa; phylum Chordata; class Mammalia; order Rodentia; family Muridae; genus Meriones; species Meriones unguiculatus. Next base: position 78,800,089 of record NC_083355.1, on the reverse strand, counting down.
GAACTGACCTGCAGGGGGACCCTTCCGTCCACGAAGTTCCCCGCTTTGCACACTATGGCGACCCAAGTCCTCTGTACCACGGGTGATCAGTCGCCACTTCTTTGGAGAGGCTGTGGTCCTTCAGTTGCTCTGATGGAAAGAATAACTCTGCTTCTGGAGCCGCCCGCCTGTCTCATTTCCAAGTCATCTTTATCGATCCCAGTCTAATATATGCTGCCAAAATCGGGGGAGAGTTTGGGCATCCTATACCTCAGTCTCTCTCTTTCTCTCAACCCTCTCTTTTCTGAGACTGAAACCATTGAGAGCATGGCTGCCCACGAAGCTCACTACAGCTTAATGGCTACCAGTCATTTCTTCAAGACTCAGGGGTTTGGTGTGCCATGCAAACTCAATTTGGGTCTTTCCGTTCATCTGTCTTCCTCTGTCTTTCTGTCTGTCTGTCTTCTGACCTCCAGAATAGAGGCTCTTCTCACCACAGGCTCTATCCCCAACTCCGAGAATTCCTTGGCTTTTACTGCCTGATTGTCCCCTGCCTTCCAAGATGGGCTCCAAACTGTCTGTGCCCTTTGGCATGCCTAAAATTAAACTTCAACATTTTAGGTTTCACTGACCCCAGACCCACTACTCTTATTTCACACTCCATTAAGATCTGGTCCATATGTGAATTAGACAACAGTCTAACTGGCCTGAATTCAGTGACTTCCAAATCCTCACAGCCTTAGAAACCTCAGTAGGCAAAGGGTCTGGGGTCAACCTTCAAGTGTCTTTTTTAGCTTCTCTAGGCACTTCCCCTTATTCCTTCATTTCAGCAGCTCAAACTTCTAAACCCATTCCTTGAAACTCTCTTTCAGATGCTAAGCTGACAGATAACCCCTGTCTCTCTGAAAAGCAGAGCGTATTAACTTTCATTAGCAAATTTTCCTGTGCTCTTGAAGCTGAGACACTGGCTCTCCCTATGGAACGTGGCTTTCCCATTCCAGATGCACCGTCCTCCAAACCCCTCACCTCAGGTCAGTCCCCTGACTCTGCGATTGGGAAAAGGAAAGCAAGCAGCCCAATTCTCTCCCTGGAACTGGGCTAGCACCATTTCTTTGGAAGTTACTCTTCTGAAATCCTGGGAGAGCTCTCAGGCTGTGGTTCTAGCTAATCTATCGCCTTCTTTTGGATCTAAATTCTTCAAGACCATAGAATTCCTTCCTGCCTCTTTATTTTGGTATTTTGAGTGTACCTGCCTAGGTTATAAGTATCATCTGCTCCTATATTCATAGTAACCTACCTAACTAGTGTATCTTTTAAAAGAAAAGGATGTAACAGGCCACATTTGGTTTATAAAAGGGTAGGTTCCCCAGGGATTCATACCCTGATGGGTTTGCTTTACCATGTAGCTGAGTCCACCTTGAATGGTAAGCAATCGTGTGGTTTGCTGCCATCCTGGCTGGGGAGACTTCATCAAAGTAGAAGCAGCCACGTGACTTAGAGGCCATCTTTGCTAATGATAATCATAGAGAAGGCGAATTCCATGTGACTTCGCCACCCTCTTAGTGAGGGCCACTACATGCACAGGCCAAAATGGTAGCACCCACAGAACTTCATGTTTCCACTCAGTACTCTGGGAACTAAGGATCAAACATGTGACCTCCAAGGGATTTATTCTTGAGGTTTTGTTTTGCTTTGATTTTGGTATAGATCTCACACGATGCACATATATATCAGTCCTCCTATGCAGGGCCTGCCTCACCAGGCCACAAGGGAAAAGAGGAAGACCTCAGACCTGATGCCACTTGATGAGCTGTGGTGGGTGGGTAGGAAGATGCTTTCCTTTTCTAAGGAATAGAAAAGGGGGGAAAGGAAAAGAGGGTGGGACTTGGAGAAGAAGGAGAGGGCTATGATTGGTGCCTAAGGAGGACCTGAAGGTTCCTCCCACAGCCTCCCACCCTGCTACAAGCCTGCAACACAGGCACTTTGAGCAACATTGCCAAGTGCTACGTGAGCTTCTTTTTTTATTTTATTTATTTATTTTATTAATTATAGCTTATTCACTTTGTATCCCAGCTATAGCCCCCTTCCCCATCCACTCTCAATCCCACCCTCCCTCCCTCTTCTTCTTCTATGCCCCTCCCACAGTCCAATGATAGGGAAGGTCCTCTTCCCCTTCCATCTGACCATAGTCTATCAGGTCTCATCAGGACTGACTACTTTGTCTTCCTCTGTGGTCTGGTAAGGCTGCTCACCCCTCAGGTGGAGGTGATCCAAGAGCCAACCACTGAGTTCATGTCAGAGATAGTCCCTGTTCCCCTTACTAGGGAACCCACTTGGAGATTGAGCTGCCATGGGCTACATCTGTGCAGTGGTTCTAAGTTATCTACATGCATGGTCCTTGCTTGGAGCATCAGTCTCAGAAAAGACCCCTATGTCCAGATTTTTTGGTTCTGTTGGCACTTTCTCAGACAAATAGGAATAGTGCTACCTCAAGACCAAGCTATACCACTCCTAGTCATATATCCAAAAGATCCTCAAATATACAACAAGGACATTTGCTCAACCATGTTCATAGCAGCTTTATTTGTAATAGCCAGAACCTGGAAACAACCCAGATGTCCCCCAGTTGAGGAATGGAAACAGAAATTGCAGTGCATTTACACAATGGAATACTACTCAGCAATTAAAAACAAAGAAATTATGAAATTTGCAGGCAAATGGTGGGATCTAGAAAAGATCGTCCTGAGTGAGGTAACCCAGAAGCAGAAAGACACTCATAGTATATACTCCCTTATAAGTGGATATTAAACATATAATATACTAAAACCTGTACACCTAAGGAAGCTAAGCAAGAAGGAGGACCCTGGGTAAGATGCTCAATCTTCATTCAGAAAGGCAAACGGGATGGACATCAGAAGAGGGAGAAAACAGCGAACAGGACAGGAGCCTACCACAGAGGGCCTCTGAAAAGCTATACCCAGCATTGTATCACAACAGATGCTGAGACTTATAGCCAAACTTTGGGCAGAGTGCAGGGAATCTTATGAAAGAAGGGAGTGAGAGAAAAACCTGGAGGTAGACGAGCTTCTTGAAGGAGGCTGCTAGGGTAGGCCCTTCCAAGCCTCAGTGACTGTTATCTCCATCTGGTTTCTCCAGGCCCCATGTTCCCTAACTGAAATAAAAATGATCTCTTGCCCCTCCATAGTCATTTGCGCCACACATTTCTGCTAACGATTCAGCCCACTCTAACAATATGTTTACGAAAGATCTCCCTGTCATGACAAAAATGACAGCAACATAGTCCCAACAAGTGACAATGTACACAAGCTTGGTATATTAAAGTATTTATTATAGTTAATTATGTGTATTTAGACTGTCTGTCCACATGTGATTATGGTTTGTTAGGTTTTTTTTTTCGTCATGTACTTAGTACCAAATTGATATACAAATAAATGCTCATGTAATGAGCTGTTAATGTGGCCCAACTTCATTCTGTTCAAAGTAAAATAAAATAAAAAATATAATAACAATGGCTAACAATGCTGCATTTTTCTTTGTAACAACACAATGAGTTCTTAAATATTTTTTAATCTGCTTTTAAGACAAACACATACATAATCAGACGGTTCTGGTCAAAATGTTATGTCCTTGATCCTTACACTGATTCTGGTTCTATGGGATAGTCTTTATCACTTGAGAGTATAAATCAGCCTTAACGGATGATGGCTCCTGCTCTAAGATACTGGACAATTATCCTCCCTTAGAGAAGAATGACATGTCTGTGTTTTTAAGTGTTTCATATAAAAATGAAAAGTATATAGAAATACAAACATTTTTAGGATTTTAAGTAGCACTTTTGACCACAATGGCCTCTTTAAAAACAAACAAATGAGCAAATGGGGTTTTCAAGATCCTTACTTTATTCAGGCCCAGGTAAGAAGAAAAACCATCAATCACCTGGCATCTGTCTCTTAGAATATAGGGTTTCTGTTGGATCTGAAGTTATACAACTGCCATCAGCATACTTTCAGCTACACCAGACTAAAATGATCACAGCGAGACTTATTAAATGTTAACACGCTTTCCCAAAAGGGATGAATAGATCATCTCAGCCAGTTTTATACAGAGACAGAAAAGCAGAGAGACAGATAGACAGACACAGAGAGAGAGCTATGCAACTATAAAAGGTCCTCGTGTGTACTTAGTAAAGGGTTTTTAGTGTGCCTGCTTCTAAGCCCCCCACGCTCCCATCAGTCAACCCCTTACCAGTGACCTGTAATAAACCCAATAAGCTCACTGGTTTCCAGGGTGAGCTCTGGTTTGACATTAGGACCTCATGAAGGAGGTATAGACACTGCCTAGGGACACCAATGGTAAGAGGGCCTGCCACAAAAGATTTGTGAACTAGTCAAGTTCTGCTCAGAGGTTTGCTAAGCTAGGCTTCAGAAAATTCCTTACTTCTTCTTCTTAGAAACACAGAATTTGCTAGAAGATACATTCAAACTAGTACTAAGTGTGCACATCTGTGGGAAAGAAACATAATATAGTTGACCAGAAAAAGAGCATGGAATCCACTTTATCAGCAATTTTAATATAGCTCTTAAAAGAATATCTAAACATAGGCTTTCCATACCAAATTGGAGACAGATGTGTTTCTCTGCAACTTCCTGATGCCTAGCCTATTTCCGGGTGACCCTTAGACTTTTGGGGTGGGCTTTTGAAGTAAATGTCCATGCCCAAACCAAAAATCTTGATTAATATGGAATTCAACCAGCTTTTTCTTCTTATCTTTAAATTCATATTAGCCAGATTCCTTTTTTTTTTTTCCCAGACATGGTAAATATGGGCCACTCTCAAAAAGTAAAGCAAAAATACTACGGTAGTTTGCAATGAACGCTGACATTTCAAGCACTGATGCAGAAGCAGTATTCTAAACACAGGATCAGCAGCAGCCCAAGAGAAGTGCAATTGTCCATGTTATCTTTCCAGCCTGGACATTGAATAAACACAGTCTCATGTGGCTGAACACACATAATGCCTGGGCTGGTCAATTGTCGCCTAGCAGAAAGTCTACTGAAGCATTAATCAATAAAAAGGGTGCGAAGCTCGCACAGGATGGCTTCAGTGTGAGCAACGTTAGCCTCGGCAGGACTCACCCCTAAATGACCATTTCTTAAGTGCTTGAGAAAACACTTTGGCTCTTCCTTCACTGGGCAATCACTGTCCTTTGGAATCTTGTTTATAGTCTGCTAACAGGCTTTCATTTTCCCTCAGACATATTTTGAGGGAGGAAAAAAAAAGAAGAAGAAGAAGCCATCTTCATGACCCCGGTACAAATATCACAAATTCTAATTATACAACTACAAAGCAAGGCATTTTTGCTGTAATGTCTTCATGATGCCTTCTTAGAAAACCATTAATAAATCAGGCCCTTTGAGGGAGAGAATGCATTAGGAAGGTTGTTAAAAGGAACCTTTGATCAATCTAAGAATTTTTGACAACACAGATAATCATCTTCTAATGGACTTGTTTTCTCAATTCACATCTTTAGGATGGATAGCTTTTAAAAGGGAACACCTATAATTTTGGTTCATCAAGATCTCATACACCGTATTTTGTTTTGAAGCAGGCTTTAGCAATATCAAAAAGCTATTTGCTCGATTAAAAGTAATATTAGTATTAGAATGAATTTTATTTTTTAAATAACGATGGTGAAAATAAAGTTTTGTTAGAGACAAAGTGTGATTATAGGAAGAGAAACTATAGCTTGCCATCTCTCAAGCTTAACTTCTGATGATTTTTTTTTTCTGGCTCTGTGATTAACCAGCGTGTTTGCAAACTGAAAACAAATTCAGAAATTACAAGGAATAAAATTCCTGCTAATGGGATCATGACCAGATGAAGCAATCCCTTCACAGGCAAGGGAGGTCGTGGGTTTTCCTTTAAAAAGTGACTATAGAAGTATCACGTGATCAGCAACCCTGCCTCCTAAAAGTCAGGAGAGAAGAAATCAGCGACTGAGCAGAGCCAAAAAAATAAAAACAACCGAAAAGTCTATCAACAAATGAATAAAGAAAATAGATATGTTAGATCCCCTGGCACACAGGAGAAAGTTCTGGACAAGAATCATAGCTCAGAAGTGGAGCGCTTGTCAGTGTAAGCGTTCGATCTCCACTGCCGAGGTTGGAGTAGGGATGAGGAAAATTCTGACACAGGCTACAACATAAATGAATTTTGAAGACACTGCCTTGATCAAAATAAACCAGACACGACAGGAGAAACAGCATGCGATTCACCTAATGTGAGTTACCTAGAGCAGTAGAGTTTAGGTAAACAATTAGACGGACAGGCAGACAGACAGACAGGCTGGCAGATGACAGACAGATGCATGTCAAGTGCTGGGGGAGGGAGCTCCTGTTTAATGGTCCCAAGATTCTGGTTGTGTGAGATAGAAAGAGTTCTGGAGACAGGTGGGTGATAGGCTCCTAAACATGTGACGTCACCCTGTATTGTAAAACAGTTCAAATGGAAATTTTCATATTATGTGTATTTTAGCACAGTAATTCAGAAAATGTACCATTTTTTTTCCTCTGATGATCATCAATGAGTTTTACATTAGAGCTGCATAGAAAGGAAGCTCACATTCCCAAAAGTGGTGCTAGTTGGCTCCTAAGCACAGGGGAACGGTACTATCTTGTGTAGCTGGAGACTCCAACTGAGGAAATGGTCTCTCTCTCTCTCTCTCTCTCTCTCTCTCTCTCTCTCTTATCCTGGCGGTTTTGATCCAGATCTGCTTATAAAGGACTGCTTTGGGGCAGTGAGAATTTGAGAGAACTTCACCGTTTTTTTTTTTCACTGTAAGATGATCAGAACAAGACCCAAGACTATTCGAGGGCAAACAAGAAAGAAGGCCTTTAGAAAGCCAAGAGCGTCTGTCATCTCTGCCAGGAGTGGATGGTCTAAGCCAAAGGAGAGCTTGAGTGGACACGACGCTAGCTAACAGCAGACGAAGGAAGGGATCGATGTGTCAGCAAAGTGTCGCATTTATACCTTTAACATGAACACTGAGCCCAGGTGTATTTAAAACTGTGTAAGAACGTGGAAATAATCAAGAACCTTCAGTTATGCGGAAAATTAAAATGCCAAGGCCTTATGTTCTCACAGAGAAGGGTTGTGAGGCATTTCTGCAGCTGAACATGGAGCTGTGACTGAAACAGTGGCCAGATGAGCTCAAAGGGACATTGACAGAGGTCCTCATAAATATGTCATTGCTCTGCATTTGAATTTTAAAGCGACAGACAGAAAAGAAATTGAAAGACAGCATCACACATGGGATAATAGCACGGCACCAGGATGTATTATCAGTGCTATACATTTGCACCTAAGTGTATAAGGACTATGATTTACCAAGTGGTTTCAGGCTGTTTGGATAAATCCTAAGAAGAACAATTGCTAGTCTAACAGAATATCAGAAAGGCAGCTGGAAACAAGGAGAGCAAATTGCAGCACATGCTGATTTTTAAACCCCCAGAGGCTGACTGCAGAGACAGTGTAGTTCTCAGGATGTTATATGAACGAACAGTTTCAACTGTTCACCAACTATCACTTGGCACCAAAATTCCTGAATTATGTAAAAAGCAATATTGACCCAGTGAGCATAAAAATAGGCTGGGGAAAAAATAATCTGTACCTGGTGATTACATTAAGCCTAGAATTGACAAAAGCCACCTAGGAGGTCCTAGCTCTAATAGACACAGCAGAAAATAGCAATTCCTGGGGCTTTACACAAAACAAGCAAGTACAGGTATGCAGTGGCTGACGCTTATTTAGAAGAAACCTCCACATATTAAAGTCTGCCTTTAAAGCAGTCTTGAAGGACATGAATGTGAAGTGTGTTGTAGGTAAAGAACCTACAAGAAGGAAAGCAACCCTCTGCTCTAAAGTCACTGGACATGGGCTGGAAAGAAACTGGTTTCTTGGCAAGAGCCATTTCTGAAAGGATAATCTAATTTTATATTTGGCATTGAGAACTGTGAAAGTATAGAGCGTGTGTGTGTGTGTGTGTGTGTGTGTGTGTGTGTTAACCCAGACTGATCGTGAACTCAATGTATCGAGTATGACTTTGAATACCTGATCCTTCCTCTGAGCTTACTGGGATTACAAATGTGTGCCACGCTGCCCAATTTCCAATTTTATGGGGTTAAGCCTAGACTTTATGGACTACTAATGGAGCTACAGCCCAGTCCCATTGCTATTTAAAAACAAACAGAAAACAAAAACAAAAGCAACAAACAAACAAAACAGAAAAAGGCAAAAGTACAATCTTCAAGTTTCACCCCAACTGCAATTTGTAACTTAAAGCAATTGCTTGGGGAGGAAAAGCAATTTTAAGACACGGAGCAATAACAACACAGCATCACACATTTATCTTTTTTCTAATAATAATTTTTATTTTTTTATATTAATCACAGGTTATTTACTTTGCATCCCAGCCATAGCCCCTCACACATTTATCTTAACAAGTTATCCCGGATGAAAATAACATAGTCAGTCCTGAAAAAAATGATTAAAATAGTCTGTTTAGAAAACAATACAAAATTATATAGAGGAGAGCATTAACAAACATTTAATGTTAACTGAAGCTAATTTTGATTTTCTTGGAAATAAACATTGCTACATAAATTTAAAACGGGCTAAACTATTTAAACAAAGGAAATTGATAAATTACCCAGGATCCAGTTGAGTAGAGATGTTTGGCAGAAGTTCTATTCGCTCTGGTCTCAATAAAAATCTTATTAATAACTTGGACTAGGGAGCAAGCAGTCAGTCATTGATATCAGAAGTTCTGCTTTAAATAGACAAAGATTGCGCTCAGATATACAAAGAGCTGCAGGGATTGGATCTAAAGCCAGGAAATTATAAGCCCGAGTCAGCTTAGAAAAATGCAAGCTACCATAGCATGAGAAAATAATTTGAAACTAATTTAATTCCATGAGAAAATATGGCCGTTGGAAATGCCAATGAGACTCTCTAAGAAATAATAGGCGGAATATTAAGTAACTACTTAAAGTACGATAGGAAAGGAGAGGAGCCAAAGCCTCCCAGTGCCATTTCCATTTGGCACCGAGGGCGGCCAGCCATAAGCAGCCGCGCGCGATTAGATAGGGTGATATTGACAGGCCTTTTCCTCACTCCCCAGCCCAGCCACATCCAGCTCAGGCAGCAGGAAGAGAAGCGCGAGGCAGAGGGTTGCTAGGCTCTGTCTCCAAGCAGCGTCTGATTTCTGTTTGCCTTCGTAGATAGGAACAGAAACCTAGCCTGTGGCGGGCTTGATGGAGAGGCAAACACCAGGCCAACAAATCCTCCACAGAGCAGCGTAGGTCCCTGACGTGCGCCGAGCTCTCAGCCTCCCTGTGGTTTCTCGGTCTTTACAAAAGAAGGCGCATTGAAACCAAAGATCTTGCTGTAAACTTACGGAACGTATTACCCTCGGTGGGAGAGGCTGAATGCACTTGTATTTGAGGGGGAAAACCGTAAACTGTTTGGGTTCCTATTTCTAATTAACGTGTTCTAAGTGTTTTCAATTGTTAGACACAGTGCCAAGTGCTTTCCATGTCTTATCTCATTTAATGCTTGGAAGAGTTCCTCCCGAGAGGTATAACCATTATCACCCCTTTGTAGCCAGTCAGGGTCTCAGAGACGGATTCAGGTCTGGGGAGAGAGCTCAGTTGGTAAGGCTTGAGTTCCATGTCTCAGAGCCACACTGTTTTTTAATTAAAAGCCAGACGTGGTGGCTTGCATTTATAACCTCCATGCTGAGGAGGCAGAGGGAGGTGGGTCCCTGCAACCCATTAGCCAGCCTAAGCTACTTGGCAAAGAGCTACAAGGCCAAAAAGAGTCCTTATTTCAAAAGACAAGGTGCCACACAGTTGTGACTTCAACACTCAGAGAGCGGAGGCAGGAGGATCAGACGTTCAAAATCGTCACTGGTTATATAGCAAATCTGCAGCCAGCCTGAGCACACAAGGGGGAAAGAGAAGTCAAGGTCACCTGAGGAACAAAAGCCAAGAGTGCCCTCTGGCCCGCATACGAACACGCACACGTGCACACATCATCACACATACAGACATGTTCATACAGACACGAGAGGGACACACAGCTACTGAGGGAGGAAATCCCTAGACAAAGCCTCTTTGCTGCTCAGCCAGGGGGCAGGCCTGTGGTGCGCTTTCTTTATTGGTGATTGGTGTGGGTGGGCAGAAGCGGGGGAGGCGGGGCCGCCCTTCAGAGGGTAACCCTGAAGAGTTTACTAAAGCAGGCTGGGCAGACCACGAGTTGCAGGCCAGCAAGCCTGGCTTTTCCATGGCCTTTGCATCTGTACCTGACTCCAGATCCCTACCTTGGGTTCCTACCTTGGTTTCCCTTCCTGATGGACTGAGATTGGGATACATAAGATGAAATAAACTTTTTTTCCTCCCTGAGTTGCTTTTGGTCATGGTGTTTTAGCACAGTAGAATGCCCAACTCAGCCTTCTTGCTCTGTGCATTTGGGGGTGGGTGGGGTGGCAGGCTGATGAGCCAGGTCGGCCAAGTGACTATCCCCTCCCAGAACTCTGAATTCTGAGCATGTGAGAAAGGAAAGGATGGCGGTAGGCACACTCCACACATCTAGCCATATAGATCTCTGCACTAAGGTCTAGCACGCTGCGGTTCCGTCACCCACTCTGGAGACTTTTGTTGCTTTGCAGTTTCCAAGCATCTCCTTCTTTCTATTAGAACTTTTAGCCCCAACTATTCTTACAATGAATCCCCTCCTTAATTTAAAATAAAAGGCCCGATCTGTTGCCTAACCCAGATGCATAAGTGGCAATGCACTGAGGTGAGGAAAGGATAGAGCATTTCATGGCATTTCAAATCCATCTTTTCAGGAAGGATCTCCTCAGGTGACGCCCTTGTCTTCCAGCTTCCCAGGCACTCAAGCCCTGTGGGTCTGTGTAGGCACCAAGTCACACCTTCACCCCCAAATCCCTCCAGTCTCTCCTCTCAGCTCCACTAACTCCTAATCCAGATGTTCAGAGTCACACTGTTGATCATTGAATTCTACAGCCTGTTCTGTTTGTCTTGTAGATGTTTGACCTTCCAAAATGAAGGCTTTGGAGTGCCAAGTTAATAAACCTCTCTCAGATATTGCACATACTGGTACAGAACATATTTTCCAATATGCCCACAGCTGCCTGGGTGAAAAGTATATATGACCTGCTGAGTTGTCATGGGTTCCCTTACTGCTCTGCCCTTCTATACCCAGATGTGGAGACACACAGCAAAGCACACACTTATCTTCTGTGCACTTTGCTTTTCACTCACACAAAAAGACGACCACAAGTCATTGTATGCCAAAAGCCAACGTTTCCTTAAAAAGAATAAGAAGGGGTCCATTTGCAGAATTTCACACCCTGAAAGTTTGTCTTCATGGGGATGAAAACAGCCTGGAGCTATTCTGAACTTTTCATTCCACATATCTACCTGTGAGAAAGCCGAGAGGATGCCCAGCGAGCTCTTGAGAGTGACACCCTAGAAAATGATAAAGCAGGAACTCTAAGGCAAGTCTTGAAAAGAGCAGGCGAAGTCTAACAGATGTCCCACGAAACTACTGCAGGAGGGCTGGGGAGGGAAACCCCAGGCCTTCTCAGTGTGTTAGTCATCAATCACGTGGCTGTGCATGGTAAGCGAGGCAGAGTGCCCGTGTGTTTGAAACAGAAGAGGGATGAAGGATGTCATCTGCGTGAGAATGGTCCGTGTTTCCTCAAAGTGTGAAGAACAAAAAAATATGACTCAGTTTCTTTCTTGACATCTTAGCCCTAAAAATGTAGTTGGAACATGAGAATGTTCTCAGATATTTCATGGATTCTAAAACATGCCAATAGAAAGATGCTTATGTTAACAGAGCAACATAACATTTTTATCCTACATGGAACCAATGCCTTAGAATTAAAATAATAACAAAATCACTTACCTAATTGCAACAGGAGTTTTTTTTCTCCTTGCTCTGTCTTGTGTCTCACTACCATTTATAATTACAAAGTGTTATATTTATATGTGGCTCGTTGAGCAGCTAATATAATCCAGTAAACAGAAGGCTTTCCTGACTGTTGGAGGCCCATGGGAAATGAGCTCAGGAGTAGAGACCCTCTGACCTTGATAGTCCAAATCTCACCTGCAGATTTCCACAAGACCTCCAGGAGGCTGTCCTCTCATGCTGGTCTCCTGCTGACAGGTGGACCATGTCTCATCTACGTGCGCGAACCTAGACTCCGGATCTAAGCTTGGCAGAACTCCTCAGAACTGCTCTCAGAGCTGCAGATAGAAAATCTGGAATTAGCACTGTTAAAGGTGCCTCTGCCTCGCCAGCTCCATATTACGCTGGGGTCCCCCACTCCACAGACCCAGCCTGAGTGCCCTCTGGTGCTGTCTGTCCTAAATGGAGTTTTTTTTCTCTCAGTTTTAAGCAGAGCTGCCTTGCTTTCCTTGACACAAAACATTGACACCGGCCTGCTCTCAACCGTTGTGTCTCACGATCAGCCCAGAGTTGTCATTGTCAGTGTTATGGAATGCTTCCCTAAAGCAGGTAATCCATCAAGGAGGAATTCTTGTGACAGACATTCGAAGATTAAAAAAAATTCATTTCCTTTATTAGAGAAAATAAATGAAAACAGAAAACAGTGCCATCCCCTGTCTGTCCCCAACACACACAGAATGCACACCCCAGTGCCCCTGTTAAATGTCTAAAAGCCATATAACACCACGTTCTATTTAGAAGTATTTTTTTTTTCTTACACAAATTAGGCACGGTAAGAAACTAACAACAATAATGATGCAGAACAAGTATGACAATGATACTATGAGAAGATTGCAGTACTCCGAGCCTTGCGCTTTGGGAGCACTCTTAAAAAGAAGAGTAACCTTGAAACAGTTTGATGGCTAGCAAGTGACTGCTGGGAATGATTTCTGTCCCAAGCAGGATAGAAGGCAATGGGGTCAGAGGCCACAGATTTTACCACACTACTCAGAACAATAACTTAATTTAAAATTTATGAGTTGCTGTGGTGGTGTGAAAGAAAATGGCCCTCATAGACTCGCATATTTGCATGCTCAGTCCTCAGCTGATTGACAAGGATTGAGAAGTGAGGCCATAGGTATGTCCTTATTGGAGGGGGTCTGTCATGAAGTTTCAAAAATCTATGCCAGGCCCAGTCATTCTCTCTCTCTTTCTCTCTGCTTGTAGATCAGGATGTAAAACGCTTAGCAACTGTTCCAGCACCGAGCCTGCCTGTGTGCTGCTGTGCTGTCAAAATGGTAATGGACCCTCTGTTTCCTTTCTTTTCCATTTCTTTCTTTCTTTCTTTCTTTCTTTCTTTCTTTCTTTCTTTCTTTCTTGTTGGTTTTTTAAGACAGAGTCTCTCAGTGTAGTCTTGGCTGTTCTGGACTCACTTTGTAGACCAGGCTGGCCTCGAACTCACAGAGATCCACTTGCCTCTGCCTCCCAGAGTGCTGGGATTACAGGTGTGTGCCACTGCGCCAGGCTTGGACTCATCCTCTGAAGCTGTAAGCAGGCTGCCAATTAAAAGCTTTCTTTTATAAGAGTCGCCTTGGTCATGGTGTCTCCTCGGAGCAACAGAACAATGGCTAAGATAGTTGATCACGTCTAGAATTTTCCATTTACTAATTTCAGATCGTAATTGACCGTGAGTCACTAAATGCTCAGGAAGCAAACACACAGATGAGAGGAGGTACTACATTAGAGAAGGAAGGAAAGCCGTCATGGGGAGTTAAGGGAATGTTACCATTCTTGGGTGTGGCTCTATACTTTCGAAGGGCCTAATCACCTAGACCATCAAATTATTTATTTACTTTACTTTCTGAGACAGTTCTTGTATATGTGTACCAGGCTGAGCCTCGACTTGCTATCACAGGGAAAGGCCTTAACCACTTCTTCCGCCTGCCCCCACCTCTCTCGGTGCCAGGATGGCAGGTGTGCCCCAGCCTGCCCAGCTTACTCAGTGCTGAGGACGAGGCTTGGTGCATGCTAGGAAGGTGCTCCACCGACTGGGCTACGTCCCCAATCCTAAATTTCTTGTTTATGTGCGCATTTCCATTTACTTTTATTGATATGGTATTTGTATGAATTTATGAGGTACGATCTGATATTTTGACTCACACAGTAAGCATTGGCCAACGCCATTGTTAATAGTTAAACTTACAATTTCTTTATAGTAAGAACATTAAAAATCCTCTATTCTAAGTATTATGATATGGTTGATGTATTATGTTTCATTATATATATATATATATATATATATATATATATATATATATATATCGTTGTCCCACAGAATACCGTTTTTAACATAGCTGTAACGTTGTGCCCATTAAACTTTCTCCTTCTCCCCTCCCTACTGTCTTCCCTACCCCTCACAATCAACACCCCATACTCCACTTCCATGAGATCAGCTCCACATGGGTGAAAGATTGTCCACATGAGTGAAAGAGCAGTGTTCATCATTCTGCACCAGGCTTACTGCATTTACAATAATGTCCTGTGGGGCTAGAGGGATGGCTCAGTGCTTAAGGGCACTTGCTGCTCTTGCAGAGGATCGGGATTTGTTTACCAGCACCCACACGAGACAGCTCACATCTACCTGCAACTCTATTTCCAGAGGATCCAACACCCTCTGCTGGCTTGCAGGGGTGCTGCATGCGTGTAGTACACATATAAACAGGTAGTCATTCACACACACACACACACACACACACACACACACACGCACAAGACCTCAGCTTTCACTTAAACCCATGGTGACCCCCCATAGACATACCCTTGTGTCTAGCAACCTGCTCCTGGAGTTTTGTTTTGTCTTTAATACAAAGCAAAGTTCTCAAATTTGTCTGTATGTTTGAATCACCTGGCTTTTTTTTGTGTACAGCTGTTGCTCTCCTGATGTTGCAAACACACCACTGGACAAATCGTTCTGAATCATAATTTTAGAGCACTATGGGAAAGATTTCTTAGAAATTGAAAGGTGGTAAATACCCAAGAATGTAGGCCTACATACACATATACAAGACACAGACACATAAACACACACACACACACACACACACACAAAGCAGGGAGCAGAAGATAATGTCCTCAAGACAATAGCATCCAGGCTTTATATAGCAGCACGCTGCCTTCTAATTTCAGTGTGATGTGCGCAGAATTCCTTCTTTTCCAGTGCCAAATCCTGAATGAAACATGCAATAAAAATCGCTGCCTGAAACACGGTGATAGCATTCAATCCCCTGGCAACACATTAGAAAGGCTTTCAGCTTTAAACCCAAGACTGCCACACTGCTGCTCTGCTCATGAAATTATTTATTCATGCTTTGCTTTATAAGGTCCTTTTTATAAGCTTTCTATCAGCTAATAACGGGCTGGAGCACTTACGTTCTCAGCCTGACAGATCCCACATTTATGAGCCTGAGGTCCGATCCTGGCAGAGTGGCTGCCTGGAGGGAGGCATGGCGGCTAGCTGAGTGGGTTTCAGCATGGGGAGGGGGCGGGGCCCGAGGGTTAAAGTGTTGTGACCAGAGGGATGACATGGGGGCCTGGAAGGGGGAAGGCAAGATGGACGACTCAGTGGCTTTTGACAAGCTTGCCCTGAAAGACGAGGTGGAGTGAAGAAAAAAAAAAAAAAAGATACGAGGACTCAGCACAGAAGAAATAAATCTGTCCACCATGTACCAGGGACCATTCATCAGCCTCAATACGGGTGACAGCTGGGCTGGTTTCCCTTGTCACTATGAAAAGATGGGGAGAGGGTAGGGGCTTACCGAACAAATTAGAAATAGAAGCAGATTAACAACTTAAATTACACACTTAGACCGAAGTAATTTGAAGTACTTTAATATGTATTTATTCACGTGCAATTTATCTCCTCATAAGGCTAAAGCACCAATGAGGAGAGAGCTTTATTACACCCGTTCTAATTCAATCACCAAAACAGGACTGCTAGCTTCTAACCCTTGAATGGACCAACCCCACCCTAGCTGTTCTGACTCAGCTAATTCCCGCTATGGAGAATTCTCAATGTGCTGAACACAATCATGCACTCCTAGACGCTCACTACTGGGGGAGCCTGAGACAGGGGCGTCAGGTCAAGACCAACTTGGGCTCCAGAGTGAGACTCCATCAGGGTGGGGGCAGAGGAAGGGGCAGAGAACAAACAACCTTATCTCCTCCTCCTCAGCTCAGTTATGAAGTTTGCTTGTGTGTGCATTATGTGAGGGTGTATTAGGGTGTGTGTGTGTGTGTGTGTGTGTGTGTGTGTGTGTGTGTGTGGTGAAACCATGTGGCACGGGATGAGTGTGGTATGTAGAAGAGTTTGAGGTGTGTGTTTAACATAAATGATGTATGGGGGTATGGAACAGGTGGTGTGTGGACATGTGTGTTTGTGTGTATTTAGTATGTGCTATATGTACTGTGGTGTGTGTCTGTGGTATGCATGTGCATGTATTGTGTGCGTGTGCGTGTATGGAATGTATGTGTCACATGCTTCCATAAGTACTTCACAAGGGATTGAAGGCTTTTTTGTTTGTTTTTACCCTCTTTAACTAGTGTGTACAAAGAGCCTGATACTAAGAAAGCGCTGTGAATGCCATGAGAGTCGGTATCTTCTTAACACTTAATATTAAGATCATCACTCAACATCGGTGATAACGAAACAACAGTGAAGGGAGGCAGCAGCCTAGTGAAATATTGATAACTGTGGGTAATGTTAGGATCCCTTTGCTTGTATTAATATTAAAACAGTTTTAAAGTGTTACTGATAAGATTCCCTTACAGTATGATTCTGTGAACATAACTGACCTAAAACATTATTCCATATGGCAATTCCTCAGCAGGGTGATGCCAGCCCTTGATCTTTACTGCTATAGAAAATGCTTATTTTTGCCTTAATGTTTCCGTGAGGTTAGATCACTGCTCCACCATTCAATGCGGCCCTTCTTTGGTCCCTTTGCTTTGGTCCACTGGCCTTTCTGCTCTTCGGTCATATGTTTGAGCATCTGCACTTGCCTTCCTCATCTTCCGTGCCTTTAGACCATTCCAATAAAAGCTGCTCTCTCCAATACAGTCCTCGCTTTATTTGTTTCGGGAAACAGAGCCTCGTCTCAGGTTGTCTTATTTGGGGGCTCATTAGTCTGTAGGTCTGTGTGTTTGGGGTCCTCTACCAGAAGGCAGAGCCTATTGAAGCAGTCTTTTCATGGATGTAGTCCCAATGCCTAAACCAGTGCCTTGACAGGCGGAGAAACTCAGCAAATATTTACTGAATTAATGAGTGAGTCAATCAATACGAGATAAATAGAAGAAAGGAGCAAATGAAAAACTAAGGCTTATGGAGACTAACAGGCTTCACGAAATCACTCTGACAATGACTACCGAAAAATAAAATAATAAACAGCATGGGTCAGTATTAAGCTATGCAGTTCTATTTTGTTGGTTCTACTGCCTCTATAATGGAGAGCATCTCACAGGCCTGGCAAGATCCTTCCTTTTGTCCTGAATAATGACTCATAAATATTGTGACATACAGAAAAAGCTCAAATAGTACGGCATGAAATGTAAGAGGTCTAACAAAGGAACTGAATGAGAAGATGCTGTGTGAGATAAAGCTTGTGAAAGTAAACAAAGACAAAAATTATTCTTAGCTGAGGAGCCGTCCGATAGTCATTTATACCTGGCACTGGTTTAAATAAAAGAGAAAACCAATCCTCAGTGTGTTATGGCTCAAATATTTGTACACTGCTATTATCATCACATTAAAAGCAGCGTAATAACTTCAGTGCCGCCAGAGCCAACTAAATAAGTGACTTTACCATTAATCATTGGTGGAGGGAGAAGTTCACAACAGGCATAAAAATATTACCAAATAGCAAAACAAGCCTGAAAAATTGTAAAAGGATGAAAACTGTTCCTTCTTGAAGAGTCTTTACAATAGATAATTAAGGCTGTACGATCTTCATTCTATTGCAATCAGCCTTGGGTCACCTTTGCAACCTATAATGGCTGTTTTGTGGGTGGCATAATTTAGCTCAATAAGGCCTCCATCCTTCACTGTGGTGTTTGGGTACTATGGTATTTGGCTACCTCCCTGGGAGATGGGGCGGGCTGGAAGTTAAGAAGACAGACATGAGTTTCCAATCCCTTCCCACCATTTACTCACTGGGCTAGATTGCAGATATTAGCTAAATCTTTAAGCCGTGGTTTCTCATCTGTGTGGAAATGATACTAACAGAATCTCCCCTATGGGGATGTAAAGATTTGGGAGGGAAATACATACTCAACGCTCTTATTTCCGTGCCTGGCCGGAATAAGTACTGGGGCATGCTGCTTTTAGATACAGAACAATAGAGCAGAAAAGCTCAGATGCAGACAGACCTAGGCAGGTATGCGCAAGGGTCCCCTTACTCACTGTTTACAGAACTCAGAAAATGCAAAACTGTCTTCCAGGAAGTAATCCTGTAAACGTAGATTTCTTCATAGGAGAAGGAGTTAAAAGACTATAAAACTAGACTAGACCTTGTTAAAGGAAAGTGGTTGGTTTTGTTTTGTTTTGTTTTCCTTCCAGGAAAACTATCATAATGTATGATGTCATGCTGAGTCTTGAATCACATAGCAAAGGTATTTAAATTCCAAACAGAAAGAAAAATGAAGTTCTCCAAAGTGACAAACACAGACCAGAAAGATGGCAAGCAGAAATAAAGATGTTTTCATTCATGTAACACAGTATGTGCCGTGAGAGTCTCATGTGATTTGTATGTGTGGTTGCTATACCACGACCTGGTCCATAATCTCAATAAACACGGAAGAATGCACATCAGAATTGCATAGGAGAATGGGAATTCATCTGTGGTTAGAGCACTTACCTAGCAAACACAAGACACTGTGTTTGGCCCTGCACTTGGGGGTCAGGAGAAACAAATATCCAAGATGTAATTGCAAATGACCAGAGATTTTAAGTTTTTTACCCTACCTGCAAGTTAAGAAGTAAGCCGTTAATAGACGCTGGAGAAAAACACCTGAAGCCTGAGTCAGAGACTGAGGACACTTTCTTGATCAGAGCAAGAGCAGTAAGTGGAGTACTGGTACTTGTGGGCTGTTCAGAGATCAGGTGCTCAAGCCCCAATTCTGAGGACATTTCAAGAGGGTAAGATAAAGGCCTCTGTGTATAAGGAGTTACATCCTGGGAGGAAACGTCTGTCCTGGGCCAAGCTGTTTCTACAGGTAGCTCCTCCAGCCCACCCTGTCCCCCAGAGCTAGGCCCTGTCTTTGTTACAATAAACAAAAAGTACGCCTGTGTTTGCTCACGAGGGAGATGGTATCTGCTGGGCTGATCACTGTGCAAACATCCTTAGAAAAATCATCTGGAACAAAGTTCCCGGTGGTCTGAGTAGCAGATCGCCCCCGGGAGGCAGAGCCAGCAGTCTACTGAAAGTCAGCTTTCTTGAGACGAAAAGCGTCCCTCCTCCTGATCTTCCAGATGACGTGAGGCCGGAAGGCCTACGTGGTGCAGCTGCCTCCGCCGGGGTCTTCAGAGTGGGTGAGTGATACCGTGGATGAGGAGAAGTGACTGGCAGTCTGTCTCACCGGTGCACAGTGAAAATCAGAAGGCTGTTCCTAACGATCCCTTCCTAGCTGCACCGTGCTGCTCTGGAGAGCAGTGTCATGGTTGGGACAGCCCACAGGGCCACCATATTAACCACGGCTGCTCCCAGCCTTCCGGGAGGAGAACACGTGATGCATCCCTTTCTTTGAAGGAACACCCTTGTCTGATTGACATTCCTGCTTCCCCTAGCACTTATCTGTGAGTGTAAAGACGTCCGTGTCTTCTCCTATACCAACAATAGGCTTTCCCCATCTCACGGAATCATTTTCTTACTTGCAATTCCCTCCTCTTGGACGACTTTAGCTTGTGTCAAGCTGGCATAAAGCCAGCCAGTGATCTCAGACTCCAGAACTTTGAAACAACACCGGCTGCTTAGTTGTGTTGAACTGAATAACCTCCTTGCCTCTTGCCGACTATAACTGTGCTGGTCATGGTGGTTGCAGAGAGCCCCTCCCCTGAAGGCAGAAGTAGCTTATGGGATTTTAAGCGTGTGGAAACAGGAACCAGAAAAAGAGAAAAAGCCCCAGACCCTCTTTTGCCACAGGTAGCTTGGCATGGATGGCAGGAAGTGACAGTGTTAGGCGAGTCTGTGACCTGCCCCTCCTCTCTCTAAGTCCTGCCCTTCTCCTGCGTGTCTCCTTTCAACACTAGACACTTCAGTCCATCCTGTCAAGGCTGTTCTTAAAGCAGAATCAGATAACTTAAATCTGTCCCATAGTCTCTCTTTAGGGAGCTTTTATTTCGTAAAAAAAAAAAAAAAAAAAAAAAAAAAAAGGTGAACTGAAGAATGAAATGCTCTAGAGCCCAGCTATATCACAGTCCTACTTATTTTTTATTTTCCAGACAGTGCTGCTAAACTGCCCAGCCTGGCCTTGAGTTTGCCATCCTCTTGCCTCTGATAGCGAGGATTCTGGATGCGCACCACCCCATCTATCCAAGGAGACTTACTTTTTAAGTCCTTTCTTCTAATAAGGAAATGGTGTACCATCCCCAGCTAAAAAAAACGATCATAGGAGCCATTGCATGGAATGTGCAGGTCCCAGAACCATCCTAAATAAAGCATTTGTCTTCACAATAAAAACAATGAAATGCTGAGTAACTCATCCAAACTACTGAGGGCCAAAGTCACACAAAAGATCTGAGACAGACCTAGGATGTGGCCCTAGGAAATCAATCCAATGACACTCTGGGCTCTTGGACAGCAGATTGTGAAAGAATAGTGATGCTTCATAGGCAGCTGGCCACACCCTGTAGGTTAAACTCAGGGAGCACTTACAAAGCAATGGCTCTTTGATGCGTGTGGCAGGAAGAAGAAGAGCAAATTAAGTTAGGAAGGATGAAAAGTAACTCCAAAATACATAGTCAACTCTCCATCAAACCTTCCATGCAATGCAACAAGAAATCCCTGATCTACAGTGATCGACCCCAAGAAGTCTTACAAAAAAACCACACAACATTGTTGACAAGGAAAGGTTGATTCTTGAATATTTGGAAATATATTCCTAAAATAAAAACAAGTTACATCTACAGCAGATGAATGGTGAATGAGCCCAAGCATTGCAACTCACCATCAAAAAGCCAGAAAGCCATCTTGCGCCTGCTACATTCCCTTCTGAAGGGACAGCTTCAAGGTACTTGTGTGTATTAGTTACCCTTCCACCACTGTGATAAAACATCCTGGCAAAGGCAACTTAGAGAAAGAGGAGAGGTTTATTTTGGGCTTACCATTCCAGAGGGACAAGAGTCCATCACCATCAAGGCAGGGAAGTATGGCATCAGGAGCTGCTCAGAGTTCACATCTCAAACTGCATGCAGGGAGGTGACTGAGGATAGCGGGGGACTTTCAAACGACGAAGCCTGTCCTCAGTGACATAATCCCCAAGGTTACACCTCCTAAGCCTCCCCAAGCAGTGGCACCAAATAGAGATGAAGTATTCAAATGCCAGAGAATACGAAGACATCGATCCAAACTGCAATACTGATTAGAGAGGAGCTAGCCCAGATTCTGCATTCCAGAGCAATCCCTTGCTGCTCACGCCGTGTCACCTCAGAGCACTGTGCTTGGCGATTTCTAATCGTCTACTTGTATTCTGGGAAGAAGGCTTGAGAAGCTCCTTTTGCCTCAATTATACCTGTTGCTCAGTAACACTCAGAGTTAAGGAGTTAGCCCAAGGCCAGACATGGTAGCTAACATACGACCCGAGTACCAGGAGGCAGAGGCAGGAGGATCTGAGGAAGCTGAGTGCCAGCCTGGACTATTTGGTGGTAAGTTGCAGGACTCTGTCACAGAGTGTGTGTGGTGGGGGTGGGGGCGTGGCCTGATCCAGATGCAATTTGCAACCCTCTCAAAGCATTTACCATCCATAAAATGCAGCTTCTGGTTCCACTTCCTTGTGCACCACTCCTCAGATGTAGAACCTCATGATTTCTCATGCTCCTAACAGTACCTCCTATGTCACAAACACACACACACACACACACATACACACACAGAGGGGGTGTGGAGAAGGAAGGAAGGTTCTCAGGGGTTTAAGGAGCCTTACAGATAATCCAGTTTGTTTGCATTGCTTAATTTTACAGGTAGAAAATTTGAGGTTTTGAACTATGCCCCATCTAGTCACCATATTAGATTTCTGTCTTAGGCTCCTTGAGCTGCTACAGTAATCTGTTTCTCCCAGCTCTGGAGGCTGGGAAATCCATGACCAAGTCACCCGACAGTGGTTAGGCATCTAGTCAGGGGCTGGTCTGCTTCCAAGCTAGGACCTTGAATCCACCATCCAGAATGAGTGAAGGCTGGGTTCTCACATGGGAAAGAAACAAAAGGGCAAAGGGGTCTCATTAGTTCCCTCTAGCACCCTTTTCTAAAGCACTAACCCCTTCCATGAAGGTGGAGCCTCATGCCCTAATCACTCTTAAAGATCCCACCTCTCAATTCTATCCGTGGGCAGTGACGCCCACCGTCAACTTCGGGAGAGACACGGGCGATCAAACCACAGTGGACTCTGTCACAGAGAGCAGTTTGTCTCTCAGTCTAAGTCAAAGGAGGAACAACTGCTTACTGGAGAGACCTTCAAGGCTGTTTACTTTTCTTTCGGATTGCCTCAAGACAGTTGAGGACAGAAATGGAGCCAAATATCAGATGTAACCAAAATTACAAGCTCTGCCTGTCCTCAACCTCTCTCTGCAGCTGTTCTTCTCTCGCTCAGTCAGCATACTTCGACTTTCCTGATGACCTTTTTTTTTTTTTTTAATTAGGAGTAGCTTTGCTAACCTGACCTAGTTTACATGTCCGTCCTTTGACCAAATCACCTGCAGTGGTGAGTGGGAGTGGGAGGGAAATTCACAGAAACTGGTTGTGGAACTTAATCTTTATTACCAACTTGGCTGGATTTGGGGATGACCTGAAGGCGTATCTTAGGCATGCCTGTGAGGGCGCTCCCAAGATTTAACAGGGAAGAGAAGATCATGTTGAACAAGGGCTGAGTGCCCAGACAGAAGAACGAGGAGCAGGGAAGTCTGATAGGCAATGGCGCCCATCCCTCTCTGCTTCCTGACTGTGGCTGCCATGTGACCAGCTGCTGACAGTTCCTGCTGCCATCCCTTGCCCACCACGACGTACCTTGGGACCAAAGGCAGCTAGTTCAGCACCAGGCCTTCTGCAGCCTCTTCTTCCCTTCGCTTCTTCATAATTCCCAATCCCCCCCCCCCCCGCACCATGCCTTCCTCCTTTATTTCCTTTGATTTGCCTCTTTTTATTCTTTAAAGATCCTGTTGTCTCGGTGACACAGTCCCTGTGTAACCACGCAGCCACCATGTCTTGGCAGACGATGGATTCTTACTGTTGATACACTCCCCTGCTACGCTCCCGGCAAAAGGTACGTGAACACATAAACATTTATTCTGCCAAATATACTCTCAACACACAAATGTACATTTTTAAAGCCAACTTTAAAAAAAAACTTTAAAAATTAAGAAATCCCACGTGAGAGTAATTTCATAAATGTTGTGAGCCTTTTGTTTCCAAAGTTTTCGCACTTTTTATTAAAAAAGAAAAATCAAAGTAATAAAAATTACAGTGCCGCTATCTTCCACCCCCTGAGAACTGCGGGCATTTTCATACAGCATTTTCAACTTTTAATTAGGGTCTAGAAACCCTAATTCTCCAAAATTTTCCTTTCTGAACAGGCTGCATGCCTTACAAACCACATCAGTTGTCTCGGGGCTCGACTTTAATCAACATTCAAGTAGAAGGGAATTATTATCTTCAAAGAAGCAGTGTGGCTTGGACTGAGGAGATGGCTGACGTTAAGCGCATTTGCTGCTCTGGCAGAGGGCCTGAATTTGGTTCCCAGCACCCAAAAGTGGCCCACAGTTGTTTCTAACCCCGATTCCAGGGGCTCCAATGGCCTCTTCTGGGACCAGGTACACTCACACAGTACACACATATGTATGCAAGCAGACACTCTCATGCATATACATTTTTTAAAGCAGTAAGAGATAGACCAGGGATCCGTATGCTCACCTGACTTCCCAGATAATGTTCAGGTTCACGGCAGACTTCAGCATATAAGATCCCCCATTTTCAATGGAACTGATACACAAAATCCTGAAGTTAGTTAAAGCGACTGTCAAAGCACTGTGCACTGTAACATATATATAATCATATATATAAATGACATATATATATAATATATATATATTCGTTTACATGAAACATGTATGGGCTGCACAGCTTTTCTGAAGCAAGAACATCTGTGAGCAAAGCACAAAGAAACCCAAACTATGTGTTCATAGCAAAGAGGGACAGAAAACGTTAGCTCCTTACAAAAAGTCACCTTCCGAAATGTGAGGAATGGCTCGGTGGTGGTGGCGCACACCTTTAATCCCAGCACGCGGGAGGCAGAGGCAGGGGATCTCTGTGAGTTTAAGGCCAGCCTGGTCTATAGAGCAAGCTCCAGGACAGCCAGGGCTACACAGAGAAACTCTGTCTCAAAAGAAAAAGGAAACAATTTTAAAGAATATTGTGCAAATTCCCAGGCCTTTAATTAGCCCTAACGTCACTATTAATTAATTGCATTGAGATTCGGCTTTAGCCCAGAGTCCTCAAGATGTCTGTTTATTAGGCACAGTCTCGTGTGTGTGTGTGTGTGTGTGTGTGTGTGTGTGTGTATGCATGTAGAAGTTAGCAGTAGATGTCAGGCATCTTTCTCTGTCGACCTCCATCTTCCTTTTTTGAGACAGACTCTCTCAAGGAACCTAGCGCTTTCTGATTAGAAAGGTTAGACTTAGCTTAGACTGGCTGGCCTGGCCAGCTCCAAAGATCCTCCAGTCTCCTCCTCCCAGCACTGGGGTTTCTGGCCTGTGTCACTGGGACGACGGGATCATTAAAGGATGAATGAGCCAGCTTTTAGTGTGGGTGCTCAGGATGGAACTCCGTCTCTCACGCTCACTTGGCAAGCATCTCACCAACTCAGCCATCTCTGTGGCCCCAGTATGCACATTCTTTAAGTTCTTGGTCCCTTAAACTTATGAAATCCTGCAAGATTCCAATCAAGATAATCCCTTAACATCTGCTTATCTCCAAAACCACACCAAGTTTTGCATAATTTTTTGAGGAGCTGGCAATCCACTTGTCTTAAACTAAAGTCTGTTTTGTTTTTTGTTGTTGTTGTTGTTGTTGTTTGTTTGTTTGTTTGTTTCAAGACAGGGCTTGTCTGTGTAGCCTTGGCTGTCCTGGAACTCGATCTGCAGATCAGGCTGGCCTCAGAGAGATCTACCTGCCTCTGCCTCCCACACCACTGCAGGGCTTTAAACCAAAGTCTTAATTATCACTTAGCAACTTTGCTGGAAACAAAGCGAGCACAAAGCTCACCATTCATGGCAGCAAATGAGGAAAGGACCAGAAGGAGTCCTTGTGTGCAGCAAGGCACCACCATTCCAAGTAGAAAGAACCATGAAGAAGCTCTGAGGCTTGTGGCCCTGAGGCCACTGTCCAAGAGCTGAGTGTTGGTTGCCTTAGAACTTACAGAGCTTTGAAGTGGGTAGAGAGCGGCTCCCTTGAAAGCCCTTGAGAGCACAATTCTGCCATCCTGCTCTGAGCTCTTAAATTATGCATTCTCAGACAGTGAATATCTGAGATGTGGCCACAGCTATTTAGAAACACTTCGGAGCATGTGAGCACAATTTCATGCTGCATCGTCAAGGGTTCTTACGAAATTATACGATTCCGATTCATCTCTCTGAACCTCAGGCAGTCCCTCCAAAATGAAGAAAGCGCCGTGTGACTTACCAGTGAGCCCCGATTACTTGGGCTTTGGGCTGGCTTTTAATAAAGGCTCCCCAAATTAAATGTATCCCTTAAGACGACATTAATTGGCTAAAACAGACAAGTCCCCCATGAAACAAGAGGTGTGGCGTCATTAAATGGCTGACTTCACTGAGCACAATGTTCTTTCCATTACTCTTTTCTGACTAGTGTCTTTCTGTCTTAGAGATAGTAGATCTCTTCAATTCTTCTTGTTCTTCTTTCTCTCCAGTGACTCTGCTGAAGCAGGAAGTCACGGAAGTTGATTCCTTGTTGAAGAAACCCCCTCACTGGCCAGCAGTCTGCTCGCCTCTGGGAAGCTGGTCAGGTCGCATGCTTCAGCTCTGCCCTAATGTAACACTGCTTGCCGTCCTGTTCCATGCTAAGGCCAGGATGCAGGGGTCACAGGAAGTCCAGAAGCCATTCCTAAGGAACTCAGCTAAGCCTCTTGGCAAAGGGTTTGTTTCCAGACACACAGAAAAAGGAGCTGACCACCCAGGATGGATTGCCTAATTCGTGTGTAAGAGAAAGACTAATGTTGTCTCGTGCATTCACTGAGGAATATTCCAATCGATCCTGGATTCCCCGAGGGTCACCATCCTGACTCCCTGGGGCCTGCTGATCAGGGGGTTCCGGCAGCAGGCGTGTGCAGACACACACACCCCCTGTTGCCCCGGGCACTGCAGTCCTCCTGGGTGAGAGGGGCTCCCTCCTTCTGTGTCTGGCTCATGGAATCTCTGGACAGTGCTGTCACTGAACACCGATTTATCACATAGCACAGTGGTATGGTTTTTACTTAACGCTTTTCTCTTTCCCTGCCTCTCCTGCCCTCTCCCCTTTCCTCCCATCCCCTCTCAGGAAGTTTCCAGGAGCAAACAGGAGTCCGTGCAGGACCCCTCTTCCACTCTCACAGGTAGAGCTTTGCTAGGAAAGTTCTTCTTCCCAGGCGCATATCTCCCCAGACCAGATCTCCTGGGGGTTCTGGAAGGTGGCCATACCCAGGTGTACCCCCTGCTGTGCATAAGGCTGAAGCCCTTGTTACCTTTGGTAACAGCTCACCCACCAAGAAAGACTCCTTGAAAGTCATCAGACTTTGGCTCGGAAATAAAGTCCTCTTGCTCAGAACACATCATAAAGAACAAAGAGAATTTGATTCAGGAGACAGAAGACCACCCAGGGCAGGCAAATAACGAAAGGCTGAGAGAACAGAAAAGGGGAAAACACAGGAAGGAAATGTGGAGCTGTGAGTTCTGACCAGCACAGGGATTCCAGGGAAGGATTGGCAAGAGTCGAAGCAGCTTTCATCCCTCACAAAGATACATCAGTCACTCCCAGGGAGACCAGGGCCCAGGCTTCACTCCATAACACTTTGCACAAAGGGCACATAAACATGATAGGACCTGCTTTTTACTGTAATCCAGGAAAATCAGGGGAGGGAGAGGGACAAGGTATATTCATTCTACTGCTCCACTTCCTCAGACTCAAAGCCCCAGCAGTTTGATTTTGCTGATCATAACAGGCTGTTGTGTGGTGGTGCTGAGGGTTGCAGCCTGCCAGCATTTGGTCCTTTCTGCGGATTTAATTATTCCCTGGTAATAACTTCTCCCTATTTCTATGAAGAACAGATGACCAACAATACCAGCTCAAGGCCCTATGTGCCATGCAGGAGGCAGCCACAGTTTCTTCCAAACACGGTTTATAAATGTCATGTCCACGTTATTACATTCTCGCTGCAAAGCTCTAATATCAATAATAACAGTCTTTCCATTACAAATATTTAAATAAATGCTTTCCATGTGAAGCAGGAGTCATTATTATCAATATTTGGGTGAACAAGAATCCTGATGACAGCTCCAACAGCTGCGTTCAGCTTTGGCTCAAAAACCAAAACACAGAAAAGCTCCCCAGTGAGAAAAAAGGCAGGGTCTGATGAGTTCCACTCGGCTCTTCAGTTACAGATTATTAAAAGATGAATTATAAAATTGGCACAACAGCGGCCGTACACATTCTTTCTGGCCAGCATCATCTCCACGGCTCTGACGGTCACTGAGGAATCTTCAAATCACAGAACAGTTCAGGTCTAACTCAAACGGGCAGTGTTTGTAAAGCTGCCACACACCGTCAGCTCACAACGTGAGCTTCCAGGAGCGGCGTCATTACTCACCGCAGACAGCCACGTGCAGTCACCGAGGGGACCAAGACAATGCAGATGACACAAAGAGCTGCTCTATGAAATGAGACTTGAGAAGATGGAGGCCAGTGGGCAGTGCTTTCAGAACATCTAATGAGTGGCTGTGGGCTAGAGCGTCTTCCTAGCCAGATACAGGGTTTGGGCAGTGTACGACTGGGAATTCTGGGTAAAATTTCAATCACATATGTTGAGTCTGTTAGGATGTTGACCGTTTCCAGTACAACGCAGCTAGTCATTTTCAGAGCGCCTGCGTTAGGACTTATCAGGGAAAACAGAAACAAACACACCCGTGGGGGGGTGCATATTATATTTATTTTGAGAAAATGGCTCAGATAATTATGGGGCTGGCAAGTCAGAAACCACTAAAGCAAACTGGGAGGCCAGGAAGTCAGTGAGAGTCGATGGTGTGGTCTTGACCTTGAAGTCTATAGCCCAGGCCAGAAAATGGGAGGGGCGCTCAGGCCAGGCTTAGCCATGGCCTTCTTGGAAGAAAATTAATTCTTCGGAAAACCTCAGCCTTTGCTTAAAGGCCTTTCACTGGTTAGATGGGCCCAGCCGTGTTGTAGAAGAGAATCTGCATTACCCAAAGTCTACTGACGGCAAATTGTCAGTCATTTCTAAAAACAGCAGCACAGTAAAATCTAGACTAGTATCTGACTCGTGAAGGATATAGAGCACAGCCCAGTCAAGCTGACATATAAAACTGTCCATTATTCTAGCATTGCTGTAAATGTAACAGCTGAAGATGATGAAAGTCGTACCATTTCGGATCTCAACTGAGGAAAGCTGAGATCTCCCGACTCACATTTGTTGACAAGCCATGGTAGCCTCCAGGGCATGAAGACATCAGAGGTCCTTCAGGGTAGAAGTGGGTGGGTGCCCGGGGTTTCCGTGAGTCTGTGCTGCCTGCCTCCCTCCATCCTAGCGTACTTAGAAGCAAGAATGCTTTGCCCGAAATCCTAACTCACCCGTTACGTGATCCTCAGTTTGTTCTGCAGGCTATTTTCCCACCTATGCGGGACCCAGGGACCCCTGTAATTAGAAGCATGGTTTTTTCCCCTGGATAGGAAGCTACCCTTGACCATCACAGAAGGGGCAGAGAGGACTGTGGGAAAAGAGCTCTCTGCATCTCCTCACTCAGCCTTTCAGTCAGCATTCCCAGGTGCGAGGATGTAACAGACTTTCCTGGAGCCAGCTCAAGGATGCCACAGTATAGAAATGAAAGCAACGCTGAGTTGAGGGTGACTCCACAGTAGCCGCCTCCGCCAAACTTAACAGGCTAACTCTTCTTCAGCACCCTCCCTCGGATACAGCCCAGTGACAAATCGTGATTCCCTGCCTTCAAGTCTATTGTTTTTATACCCCTTACAGGGGATATTAATTACTTTTGTGAGGCTATGACCAAAATATCTGAGAGAACAGTTGGAAGGCGGAAGGACTAATTACAGTTTCACAGGGTTCCGTTAAGAGTCTCTTGGTTCCCTGTGCTTGGGCAGTTCATGGTGGTGAGAGCATTATAGGAGACTATTCACTTCCTAGTGGACAGAGAGCAGAGCACAGAGAAGGGACTGGGAGCCATGTAATTCCCTTAAAGGTGTGACTCATCTCCTCCAGCTAGGTCCCACCTCCTAACCTCCCAAAATAGCACCAGCAGGAGGGGACCTGGCTTTAAACCATGAGCCCCTGGGAGACATTTTATGTTCAAATTCTAACAGAGGGAAAAGCCTTTCAACCCTCCACACAGTGAACTGCCAGTCCTCTAGGACTTAACCCTACCAAAGAAATATAAGGTCTTCCACAGCTGTCACCGTCACCAACACCTTCTCGGCTCAATGTTCCAAGGTAGTGTTGTCCAGTAGCCCAGGCTAGGCTAGTGTTGCTCAGTCACCCAGGTTAGGTTTTGCTATTTCAGGCACGCTTCCCATGGTCATCTCTCCACAGTGCGGTCTGATGACAATATGCCTTCCCAGTTCTTCCTCTAAATAACTTTTGAGAAGACATTCACCCATGATATAGACATACTTATCCCAAGACCAAAAGTAGTTCTGAAAAGCAGGATGCCCCAAATCTACATTAAGAAAGAAAGCTGTTTTCTTCAAAGAGAAATAAATCTGCCAACATGTCCTCCGCCTGTCACAACAGCAAGAGTCCTGTGTATTATGGATCATAAAGTCTTGTGTTCCCCTGTTTGTAGTCTCTCCTTTCCTGCTGGCCTCTGGGAATGACAGAGGCTAGGTCAGATCACAAGGGAGGGGTACAGCGCAGGCTTGAACAGCAAGATTCCTGTCTCCGAGTGAATGCCTAGGAGAGTCTTTCCCAGTTGTGATCACGGTACATGAAAAATCCATGGCATGGAAATTCACACACTACAATAGGGAAAAATGGGGGGTTATGAAAGAGGCTGCTCCAGGCCAGTCTGTCATCCCCAAAAGTGGTTGCTACAATGTCTCAGCAGGTGTATCGCCTGCATGCTGTACCCCAGGAATCAGTAAAGCAAGAAGAAAGCCCTGTTCACGATACAAAGAACCCAACCCGACATCCCTGTTCCTGTGTGTGTGTGTTTACATGTTCACACCCCCTTCAATCAAGCAAAACTCTTCAGGATGATGAACCTTTCCTCTCCCAACATTTCTGGCAAGGAGAAAGAGAACAAACTCAAGACAGATTTTTCTCACCATCATCAGCAGAGGCCAAAGATCTGGGCTGAAAAGCTGGTGGCTGAGACCCATAATCCAAAGATATTTGCCCTCCGACCTATTTCCAAGTAGAGGAGTTGCAGTCCTAAACGGCTGACTGGAGAGCCTGACTGCTCTCTTGATGGAGCGAGTGGGAAAGCTAGCTCCAGCCACACTGCTCTGAATGCTTCTGGTGACCTAGCAGAGCTTGGTCCCATCAGCACTTGGATGGAAATGGGAGAAAATTAAGATAAATCTAACCTAATGGTCCTTTTTATTCCACCTGCTAAGATGAAGAACAACAGAGGATTTGAGTCGTAAACTTCTCAATAAACATGAAAAAATCCTGGTACCTAAGCACATTTCACCCAAATCCTACTTTGTGACTGCCAGTGCAGAGACAAGCGCCTTCATTGTTTTCCACTGAAGCCCGGTGCCGAGCGACATGCCTGGCACACAATAAATGCTCAATAAATATTTATCGAAACAATGCGCTCTGCAGATTGGAAGGCTGGATACGTTTGACAGTATTCATCCCAAATCGAGGAAAATGAAATGCATCCCGCTTGTCAATTACAGTTTAAGGCGATTAGCTGGCAGGAGGCAGCTTTCCCGAAATAAGATTCCAGGCAGCAATCAATCCATCTGTCAGCTAATGATACAGATATTAAGACATAAGAAGCGTCTGACGAACTCGCTGTGTCCTACCTCCCGCCTGTGTGGAGAAGCAGCTGAAGTGTCATTATCTGCTTACGCCGTGGGACAAGAGTCCTTCAGCCCCTTCTGTTCCCTCCCTCCAAAATCTGTTGAGAAAGTAGATGACCCCCTCGGTAAAGCAAACAGACCCTCACGCTGTTTACACTAGAGGACATCCCGCTGGTCAAGTTCTTCTCCAGCATCCACAGTGCGTCAAGGCTTATTCCCCATTCTCCTGCTGCAAGTCGATAGTTCACGGGATGCACACAGTTGGGTTACAATAAAAGCGCCACCGTTAAAAAGCTTGGTCTTTTAGGTAACTGTTCCCTTTTCGTTCTTAACAATTAGATTAGAATTGAGCTGAGATCTGGACGTTTAAAAATCTGGGACAAAAGAAGTTGTTTGAGCAAATACATAGTGTAAATAAGTACAAGTGTCCTGTTGTGAGCGCAATAAACTGCATTAATCCCACTCGTGAGAACCTCTGCAGTGACTATTTGTGAAGAAAAGGGTTTAGGCTCCTGAAGAATGCAAATTATTCTTATCAGATCACGCCGAACTGGATCCCTCCATGCAAGCTTTGCTGTTTACTTTCAATCTTGTTTCCTTTAAGGATGCACAAAGGATGCTAATGCTGAATTGTTTTTAACATATTCTTTGACATTTTGTTTTTGTGGCATTTGGGTCATGCCAAATGAATACATTGCTTTTCTGAGGAAATACTATATAAAGGAGCTTGTGAGAACAAACAAATATATAAAGATGAAATGTTCTCTTCTACCAAAACATACAACCTTTTAACAACCATTTGCTTTTGCCTTTCTTCCTTGATCAGGACCACGGTGGAAATAGTTGACTGAGTAACACAAAGCAAAAAATGCAGAGTGAAGGAGGCATTTGCTGTTTCTCATCATGAGGATTCTGATATTCGCCTGGTTTATCGGCTGTGCGCTTTGTAGATTCCAAATCACAAAATCAAAGAAAAAAAAAGAAAACAAGAGGTAGGCTGCTGTGCCTCCGTCCACAGAGACAGCTGGGTTTCCATAACCTTGGCTCTGCTACCTGGCATTCATTTAGAGCACACCACTTGTCCTGGCTCGGTGAGATTCCGGAGTTTTCAACCTTACAGTGGCGGAGGGTAGCACACGGTCCATGTTTTGCAATCAGATGCTGCCGGGCCTAGTGGCTCATATCCATAATTGCAGGATGTAAGAGGCTGATGCAGGAAGAAGTTTCAGTCAGCTTGGGCCACATAGCAAAACGCTATCTCAATGAAGAAAAAAAAAGACAAAAGTTTGCATGCTGAGGACTGTCCATTTCTTGTGGCTGCTTGTCCTCAACCTCAGGGTGACTAAAGGAGCTCGCAACGGAAATGAGCTGTGTTTGAGAAATCAGCTAAGAGAGCTAAACAGGACCATGTTTTTATGTTTTGTTTTATTTAAAAAAAGAAAGAGAGAAAGAAAGAAAGAAAGAAACAAACAAACAAACAAAGAAACAAAGAAAGAAAGAAACAAAGAAAGAAAGAAAAAGAAAGAAAGAAAGAAATGGTTCCTTAATAGTCCCAAATAGGAGCAAAGAAAGATTAAGTTGAACAAAAGGATGAGATAACTTGGCAAAAGGCAAACTAAACTCACCTGGGATGTGAGATGAACAGTGTTCTTCCAGAAAGCTTAATGGGAAAGAGTAGACGTGAAAGCAAAATCACATTGTTCTGCACATGTGTTTCCAGCAGAAGGACAGATGCTGGGCACCTTTCTATACCTGCCACTACTCAGCTGAGCCTTGTTTACAGGGTTAGCTGGCCTCGTGGAGGTCTGTTTCACTCCCAGGCTCACCCCTAAGCGAGTCCTGAGCATGCTGTTCTGCGAATTCCTCACTGACGCAGGGGCAAGGCTAGCTACAGGGGCAGATCACCAAAGTCCAAAGGACGTTAGCTTGAACCCTACATGGAAACAAACAAAAATAACCCTCTGGCTTTTTCACTGTTGGAACTCCATAGAACACCATGTCTTAGCTTACTAGAGAACACTTGAAGGGAAAGTTGCCCCTGAGGACGGCCAAGAAATCTGTGTACACTTTCTGCATTCACGTCAGTGAGAAAGGCTGAGTCGAAAACTCAGTGAAGGACTGATGAGAAAGCCTCAGTGGAGCAAAGAGAGTATTGAAGTCAGATTTCTCTAGGAGTTCCACCTGGAGGGTGGTTGAGAGACCACAGAACAGTGCCGACACAAGACACCGAACACTGTAATGATGTCCTAGTGATCAGATCTCTCATGAAATCATTTCTAGAACTGAACAATGGATCTTCTCCCACACAAGGGAAAAGGGTGACTATTAGATTTGTGGGTTTAATAAGGCAGTGACTCAGACTGAAGATCTTTCCAATTGTGATCTAAGTCCAAACAAACAGAAGGCACAATAGAAAATACGGAAACAGGCATTCCATTGAGTATTTAGAGATATAATCTAGTCTATCAGGACTGAAGAGTTACAATGTCTACTTTCTAATCTAAGATTTCTTTTTTAAAAAAAATGGGTTCCTAGTAGGTTTTTAATGAGACATGATAGAATTGTAGGTTTTCCTATTTAAAAGCTAAGAACAAAATGTGTTCAATAGAAAAGTTTGTCCCTATTTTCTTTGAATTTTGAAATATGTGAATCATTTAAGGTAAAAGCATTCATCCTCGATACTTTTATAACACAACTTTATTGGTAAATATTGAAACTCTCTCTCTGAAAAACTGCATGCCCGCAATTAAGTCAATTTGCTTCTCTCAAAGAGAACATTTTCTGAAACCAACCCCACCCTTCCACAGAGGCATAGAAATCAACACAGCCAAGGTCATTCTCCAGACCATTTCTCCTCAAGGAATACTGCTAGAGATGTTCAAATAATTTAAAACATGTTGGAATATTTTACAAAATTACCGGTTCCGATGACAGACTTCTGCCCTAGAACTGGCAGAGAGGAATGTTCACAGATATGTGAGGACAGCTTTAATGGCCTCTCACTTAGCAAAACTACAAAACTTTGGGAAACCTGCTTCTTTAACCAAACCAAACCAAACCAACCAACCAAACAAACAAACAAAAAAACAAATGACAAATATCCTTTCGGTAGTGATACCAAATTGCTAGTTCACCATCTTTTATGAAAGATACAATCAGGATTGATGCTCAAAGTCCCCATGCATTGCTTGTTATAGCCAAATAGAAATTAATATATTAAACTCAGGTTAAACAGACTACTTTTTTCATAGCAGTGTAAATAAAAATAATATAGGAAAACAGTTATTAGTTACCTAGACATGGGTTAAAGACTAGAAATTTTAGGCAAGTTTTAATTTGTTTTTTGTTTGTTTGGTATTTAAAATCAAACTTTTATACTATTTATTTTTGAAGAATCCAAAGCTGAACAACAAACTGTCATGAAAAGTTAAACACACACATACATACACCTGTAATCCTAGCACTTAAAAGGCAGAGGCTAGCAAATCACTGTGAGGCCAGCCTGGTCTTCATAGGACTTGCATCTCTGCCAGGGTTAAAAAGTGAGATCATATCTCAAAAAGCAAAATGGAGAGAGAGGGCAAAAGAGAGAGAGGAAGAGAGAGAGGGAGATGAGGAGGGAGGGAAGAAGAAAGGAAGAAAATTTTATCATAGAGCCAAGTGTAATGGAAGATTGCCTAGAAATTCATAATAAGCTCTGGGCTAGCCAGAGCTACATAGTAAAACTGTGAATGAAGGAAGGACAGACAGAAAAACAGTCACTTTCATCAGAGTGTGTTTCTTTACATGTGTGCTCGTGTAGGACAGAAGAGGGCATTGGATTCCTGGGAGCTGGAGTCACAGAAGGTTGAGATTTGTCAAATGTCGGTGTTGGGAACCAGATCCATGTCTTTGGTACAGCAGCAGAAAGAGCTCTCAACCACTGAGCCATTGCTCTGCTCGCGCCCCCCCCCCCATTTTTTCTCTTACAAATAGTTTATTTGAGTAATGTTCTCTAGGACACAAGATTTGCATAAACTCTGTAAAGCAAATAAGTGAGGCAGGTGCACAGCCTGAAAAGAGCACTATGCTGCCCCACCCCCACTCCACAGTTCTCCTGTCAGTTTCTACACACGGTAGCACACGGTGAGCTGTCTGTCTGCTACATTCCCCCTAGACCCCAGCTCTTGGAGAACAACAGCCAGGCTCACTCATCATTATTCTCACAGGACCTGGCCCTCAGGAGGTAGTCAGATATCTACTCAGCAAATAAGAATCATGGAATCCACTTTCTTTTACCCTTACACCACACAGGACTACAGTTAAAAACTTACAAATGAGTAAAATAGACATGTCCAGGCTAGAAACAAGAGGAATGGGAAAAATCCATGAAGAATCTCTCAGCTCACCCTTCATGACCAGGATAATTAATTGATACAGAGACTTTTAATAATCACCTTCTTAATTCTCTCACAGACTCGTGCATTCTAGATGCGTAGAAATGAATTTAAAATGTAAAATCAGTACCTTGAAGTAACAGCACTCTGGTTAAGAAAGGCAGATTCTGTAATCACACAAATTTAAATATGAAAAGGGCTTATGTAGCACTCTTTTTTAAAATTCTCCTTTATTTGGGGTGTTTAGGCTTCTACCTCCTTTCCACCAACTCCCCAATCTTAAGTAGGAAAAAGAAAACGTTAGTGGGGAGGGGGCCCAGACCCCTTTACTTCTCCCTGCTATTTAGGGTCAAGGGGTTCTTTTAGGGCTCTATCCCAATCTCATCAACCACAGGTGCAGCCAGCAGTCTGCAGCACAGACCGCCACCCCTGCTCTTTCTAAGCTCTCATATTTCTCCTCTCAGAGCCCTCTCTCTGGCCACGCCCCTCTCCAACATCTACTCCACCTATGAACTGCTGGAGCACATGAAGGAGCTGGTCCCAGTGGGATCTCCATGGCAACGACTGGATGTCAGAGAGGAGTCCCACTGAGGATCCAGTATTGATAGTGCAGCGGAAGCCAGAGGCCTGGAACCAGACCCATGACTCATTCCAATGAACATTTGCAAGTAAAGCTGTTTGGGCAAAAGCTGTACT
Organism: Meriones unguiculatus; assembly: GCF_030254825.1. NCBI lineage: Eukaryota > Metazoa > Chordata > Mammalia > Rodentia > Muridae > Meriones > Meriones unguiculatus. The sequence goes on along the minus strand of NC_083355.1, from coordinate 78,763,461 downwards.
GTGTGACGCTCTACAGCTTCCATGACAAGATATGTTTTTGTTTGGTTAGTTCTTGTAGAGAAATTTTAATCCAGCAAAATGGCCACACTGGCAAGGGATCACATAGAAAACCCTAAGTCTGTACGATCCAGCTAGCCTTCAGACACACCCTAAGTACACACCTTTAATCCCAAACAATGACACCTAACTGAGGGGCAGGCAAAGTGCTTAACCAGAGAAAGATTTGACAGAATGAGTCAGAGACAGGATATGCCCAACACGGACAACAGACAGGAAACAGAGGGGGATAAGGAAGAGCAGTACAGGAAGAGAGAGGAGAGTTGAGTCCAGTTAAGCAGCGCAGGTGAGTTCATTAGAGCTCCATTCAGTTTGTGCAGTCGGTGTAGTTCAGTTTGTGGAGTTCAGAGGAAGTTTTTCCAGTCAGAGCAATTCACTCACAGGCCAAAAGGAGCCAGTTTGAGGAAGCGCCAGATTGATTTCCAGAGTGGTTGTACAAGTTTACATTCCCACCAGCAGTGGAGGAGGGTTCCCCTTTCTCCACAACCTCTCCAGCATGTGTTGTCACTTGAGTTTTTGATCTCAGCCATTCTGATGGGTGTAAGGTGAAATCTCAGGGTCATTTTGATTTGCATTTCCCTGATGACTAAAGATGGTGAGCATTTCTTTAAGTGTTTCTCTGCCATTCGATATTTCTCTATTGAGAATTCTCTGTTTGGCTCTGAACCCCATTTTTTTAATTGTATTACTTGATTTGTTGCTGTTTAACTTCTTGAGTTCTTTACATATACTGGCTATAGGAATAGCGCTTCCTCTGGATCCAGCTATACCAAAAAGATCCTAGGCATATACCCAAAAGAGGCTCAAGTACACTATAATGACATTAGCTCAACCGTGTTTGTAGCAGCTTTATTTGTAATAGCCAGAACCTGGAAACAACCCAGATGTCCCTCAACGGAGGAATGGATACAGAAATTGTGGTACATCTACACAATGAAATATTACTCAGCAATAAAAAACAAGGATATCATGAAATTTGCAGGTAAATGGTGGGAACTGGAGAAGATCATCCTGAGTGAGCTATCCCAGAAACAGAAAGACACACACGGTATATACTCACTCATATAGACATATAATATAGAATAAACCTACTAAAATCTGTACACCTAAAGAAACTAATCAAGAGGGAGGACTCTTGCTAGAATGCTCAATCATTATCCAGAAAGGCAAAGAGAATGGACATCAGAAGAAGGAGAAAAGAGGGAACAAGTCAGGAGCCTGCCATAGAGGACCTCGGAAAGGCTCTGTCCTGCAGACTATCAAAGCAGATGCTGAGACTTATGGCCAAGCTTTGGGCAGGGGGCAGGGAATCTTATGAAAGAAGTAGGAAACAGTAAGATCTGGAGAGGACAGGAACTCCACAAGGAGAGCAACAGAACCAAAAAAATTGAGCATAGGGGTCTTTCCTGAGACTGATACTCCAACCAAGGACCATGCATGGAGATAACCTAGGACCCCTGCACAGATGTAGCCCATGGCAGTTCAGTGTCCAAGTGGGTTCCATAGTAATGGGAATAGGGACTGTTTCTGACATGAACTGATTGGCCTGCTCTTTGATCACCCTCCCCCCCCCCAGGGGGGAGCAGCTTTACCAGGCCACAGAGGAAGACAATGCAGCCACTCTTGATGAGACCTAATAGACTAGGATCAGAAGGAAGGAAAAGAAGACCTCCTCTATCAGTGGACTTGGGGAGGGGCATGCGTGCAGAACTTGGGGAGGAAGGGAGGAATTGGGAGGGGAGGAGGGAGGGAACCACAGAGGGGATACAAAGTAAATAAAGTGTAATTAATAAAGAATTTTTAAAAAATGAAGACAGTTTGAATCAGTCAGCTTGGAGAAGAGTTTGAACCAGAACAGCTGAGTTGAACCAGCCAGCCAGAGTTCAGAAAGAGTTAGACAGGGTGAGTTTACTCAGCAGTGAGTCTCAGAGGCTGAAACATTCTAGGCCTAGAATGGCAGATGGAGTCTGGAAGCTGAAGCCTTCCAGATTGAACAGAGGTTAGAAGTTTCCAGGCCTAAGCCTAGGAATAGTTAGAACAGAGAAATAAATGTTCTGCGTGCAGCCCAAGTAGTTTATCAAAACAGTTTAGATACGGCTCTCATCTCATCCCCTCATCTGAGGAAATAAAAACATTTACAGGTTTGGGGAGGGGTTGCTTATTTTGGAGTTTTTTAGTTTTGTTTTTAATTTTTTTTTTTACAAGGGAGGTTACAAGGGCAGAGGGCAGATATCAGGGGATGAGGACAGGGGTGGCATTAGAGTTCTTGGTGTGAAATTCACAAAGAATCAACAAAATGTGTTAATTAAAAAGTAAATGTCTCTGTAAAAAGGGTCTGTAAGAAAGCCTATAGGGCATTTTCCTAATTTATGATTAATGCAGGAGAACCCAAACCATGCTGGTCTGGTGGTCCTGGGTTCTAGAAGAACTCATGGTAATCAGCTCTCCTCCATAGCCTCTCTGTCAGCTACTGCCTCCAGGTTCTTGCCCTGTTTGAGTTCCTGTCCTGGCTTTCTTCAGTGATGGACCACAATGGGGAAATGTAAGGCAAATAAAACCTTTCCTCCTCAGGCTGCTTTGGTCATGGAGTTCATCCCAGCAGCAGAAATGCTAAGATAAATTTCAACATTAGTTTTGGATAGGGCACTCAAACTACAACAGTGTGACTTTAGTAAGGTTAATGTCGCATGTTGATTATAATTGTTCTATTAGTTAATCTTGGGAGAGAAAAAGAACAGGATGTGGGGGTCTGGGTTTTTTATTAGGAAGGTGCATCGAGGAAAAGAAGAAAAGCAAATGAATGAAGTAACAGCACACCAATAGGCTTTGTGACACCGCCGCACACATTCACATCACCCCGGAAGACAACCAACAAGTCACTCAACAGGCATGTTCACATGACACAAGAACTTTACAAGAAGTGGTCCAAGGTGGAGTTTGCCCTCCTATTTGTCGAGCTCCATGCCAAGAAGAAACCAACACCCAGTCAACTCCTTGCTACATGATCAGGATCCAAAGAAGTCCCTCAACCTTCATGTCTTACATCGAAAAGGTTCTGTCTATCCAAATTGAAACAGATACGGGAAATCCCGTGACTGTGGGGCACCAACCAAGAAAGAAAGCAGGAGGCACCATGATCTGAAAAGCCACATGAGGATTGTAGTACAGGTCCACCAAACATTATCCAGGGTCAAGCGCTCAGAATCCACTTTCTCCCCAAAGACCTGGCATTTCTCAGACCAGGGAGATTCCATGCAATACAGAAAGATTCTCCCAAGACCCTGCCTTGCTTTACGAAGTCTTCTGAGGTGATGGCTCTGGTCCAAGATATACATTCTCCTTTTACATTATCTTGGAGGCTTCTGGGCATCTGTCCAGGCTACTATTTTTCTGTTTCCCAAAGCTAAATTGCTATTTCTAGGTATAGACAGGAACACTTCAGTGAATTGTTTAGCTTGGTTTGTTTTCAGAAGCTCTTATCTATCTTCCTGGTTGTACATCTATTCAGGGAACTCGTGCCAAAAACTGGCCATCATTGTCCTTTCACCCAGCCTCCTGGCTGACTGTTGCTAATTAAGTATTTCAGTCAGCTCTAGCCTCATGACAGATGAGCTAAAGCCACATAAGCACTGGTATGACCTTGCTTTTAAAACAAATGACTGACCACAACTTTGAAATTACTTTCTCCATCTGCTCCTCCATAATAAGGCTAAATATCAAGAGACCTCACAAATGTCCAGGGGTCATTCACTTTTCAACCAGAAAAAAAGCTGCATTAACCAAACTTTTCCAGGCTTTGGTCTACTCTGGTAATTGCTGTGCGTTTGCCATTTAACTCCTACTTGATGGAGCAAGCCTACCTGTTGTCCTGCCACTCATTTGAAAGGTTTAATGTTGACATCCATCTATCCAAATCACATCTTCCAAATCAGACTTATTCATACAAAATGGGCAGAGATTCACGAGCATTTCAGATTTATCTGCCATTCTCATTCATTTCCTGTTGTAATGCCAATCATTAGCTTTGGAAATTGTTTAAATATATTCTTTTTATTTATTTGTGTGTGGGATGACCTGTGTGTGCAGGTGTCCTTGGAGGTCAGAAGAGGCCACCAGATTCCCTGGAGTTAGAGTTACAGACATCTGTGACCTGCCTGACCTGGTTGCTGGGAACTGAACTCAGGTCCTCCAGAATGTCAGCAAATTCTCTTAACTCCTGAGCCATCTCTCCAGCCCCACCTTAGAAATTTTAAATTAAGAAAATACTTTCACGTCTCAAACAGATGCAGAGACCCCATAGCCAACATTCGGCAGAGCTTGGGGAATCCTGCAGAAGAGGGGAGAAAGGATTGTGGGAGTCAGAGGGATCAAGGACACCACAAGAAAACCACACAGGATCAACTAATCTGGGCCCATAGAAGCTCAGAGAGACTGAACTGCCAACCAGGGAGCCTGCATAGGTCTGACGTAGGCCCTCTGTGCATGTGTTAGAGTTGTGTAGCTTGGCCTTCTTGTGGGTCTCCTAACAGTGGGCGCAGAAGCTGTCTTTTGACTCTGTTGCCTGCCTTTGGGACCCTTTCCTCCCACTGGGTTGCCTCATCTAGCCTTAATAGGAGAGGAGGTGCCTAGAGTTGCTGTAACTTGATATGCCATGGCTGGTTGAGGCCTAGGGCAGTGAGGTGGAAGTGGGTTGGTGGTGGGGAGAGACCAGGAGGAGAGGAAGGAGGGAAACTGCAGTTGAGATGTACAAAAACAAATTAAAAAATAAATACTTTCCTGTTTCAAATCCACTAGACAAGAAAGGTCCAAGAACATTGAGTGGATTGGTTTTGGTTTTGTCTTGTCTCTTGACAAGATCTCCTGCATCCCAGACTGGCTTCAAACCAGTGGTAACCCTCAACTTCTGGCCCACTCCTTTTCGCCTCAAGAGTCTTGTAATTCCTGAACGCACCACCACACCCAGGTGGTGCTGGGATCAAACCCAGAGCTTTTCAAATGCCGGGCAAGTGTTCTACCAACCGAGCCGCATGCTCAGTCTACACTGGGTGTTTTGAAGTTTACACTAAGTCAAGTGGCACCGAGTCTCTGAAGAAGAGCCCCTGCGAAAAGGAGCAACTCCATCACAGAGCTTACCCAGCAAGGGTTTTGTTTCCTTTCCTTTCCTTTTTTTTTTTTTTTTTTTTTTTTTTTTTTTGTGTGTGTGTGTGTGTGTGTGTGTGTCAGACTCTGCTTTGATCCGTTAGCCTTCATCGGTTTGGAGGGCTCACGAGATCCTCCGCTCATGTCATGTACATGCTCTGCTCAGTCACATCGTGTCGTTTATCAAAAGCGTCTGGCCTCCATCTACACCCTGGTTTAGTCTGAGCTATTCCTAAGAGGTCTGCCCTTGCAAGGAGACTGACTTGCTAGGTTATTCTTGAAATGTCTGATCAGGTGAGTGATTGACAGCTAATGCTCCACCCCAACCCCTTTTCTCCAGTATTTCCTTCTCCTCCGATAACAACTTTCTACTTTGTCCCACTGTACCCAAAAGTTTGTGTCTGATGATCTGGACACAAGATAGGACCTTCAGTGACAGTTAATGGACCCAACCTATAACTGCGATCATAGGCAACAGGACAGAGAAAATTTTGTAGGAATTACAGGCGCAGTACAGTCCTATTCGCTGTCAACCTACTGAGCCACCTGTATACCTCTTCCTGTGGAGCCACTGTGTGGAGCTCCTCACCCTAGCCCCACACTCTCCCACCCCAGGCACCCCGACCCACTTCCTGAATCTCCCCACAGCCCGGCATCGACAGAGAAAAGCAGCCTTCTACTTCAGCCTTCAAACTAGCATCTACCCTAGTCTCCCTTGGCAGGTCCACACCACTTTTAAAGCCATTTGACCAGTGCCACCAAGAACATGCACTTAGAAGCCATGGCCCCAAACCATGGATCCCTAAAGGATATTGAGAATGCTAAGGACGGCCACTCCAGAGCAGATCCTCTGTCCTTCTAAACATCTGTTTCCAGTTTTCCTTGTCACTCAGCTGAATACCATGGGCTCTTTCTGGCTGCTATTTTGGATTGGTCCTCGTTTTCACAGTGTCTATTGTGATTTCAATTAATCTTTCAGGCCAGCATGTGTAGCCATTCTTTGAATATAATTAAAGCAAAACAAAACCTTCTCTGAATTGATTTAATAGCCTGAAAAGGGAAAAAAAAAAAAAAAGAGTCCATGAAATTTTCTGAGGCGTCCAATAGCACTATCAAGTAAAGGCAGAATGGAGCCAAGAAAAACTTGAAAGGGTGAGAATTTGATCCAGAAAATAATTAAAAGCAATATGAAAGGAAGTCCTGAAAGTCCCCCCGAAAATTGGACTACGGCGAGAGGAGGTAGACAAAGGCGAGATCAGCTTTCTCGGCCGTGCAGAAGCAGCGACTGCCTCAGCTCTGAAACATCTCCAGGAATGTGGGTGGCTGAGCTCACACAGCCCAACACAACAGGCGGAGCTGCTAAGGGAGCTGGCTTCTAGAGGGCCAGGGACTTCGCTTTGTCTGCAGTAACAACAGAAGCTACCCCCATCAGGTCCCACCAACACGATCGCCCAAATGGGAGCTGAACAAGAAGGACGCCAACACACATGCCAAACTAGATGGGAGAAAATACCACAGAGGCCTCACCCCTACAGAGAGAAGCACAGGCAACTACGGAAAGCTTGGAGTTGGAGAATTGGCCTTCCCCAAGGAGCAGCATACCACTGGCTCTCCAGTATCAAATGCTTAGCTCTGAAAACACACATACAAGTAACATTATATGGACCCAACAAAAACGTTATATTTGGGAATACATATGCATATACAAATACATATATCTATGCAGTAACAATTGATGCAAAAAGAGGCCATGGACTTGAAGGAGAGTGGACAGGGGCATAGGAAGGGTCTTGAGGGAGGAAACAAAAAGGAAAAAAATGTTATAAATAAATTACAATGTCAAAAATATACAATAAAGAGAGAGAGAGGGAGGTGGTTTCTGGACAGACATAAAACATACCATTCTCACCAAAGCGGTATTTCAATGGGGTCTTATTCCCTCCTACCACCTCTCTCTCTCTTTCAAGACAGAGTCTCACTACATAGCCCAGACGGGCCTCAAACTCGTGGTAATCCTCCTGCCTCAGGCTCCAAAGTGTTGGGATTCCAGGCATTCATCACCGGGGCCATATAGTGTTATGGCTTAAACCCAGTGTTCCATGCATGTCAGGCAAGTGCTCTACCAACTGAACTAGATCCCCAGCCCCTAAATAATTTAACATTTTAATGTCAAAATGAAGTAGTTAAGGGTGTGGCTCAATGGTTGACTACTGACTTTAGTGTGCCCACTGTCCTGGATTCAGTTCCTAGTACTGAGAGAGAGAAAATTAAAAAGATACACGAGCTACTTTTCCTGCTGTTGTGATAAAAACAGCTTGACAAAAAGGTATTGTTAGGGGAAAGGGTTTACTTTGATGCATAGCTCCAGGGTGGAGTCATTGAGGCAGGAACCCAAGGCAACTGCAACACCGCACCCACAACTGGGATACAGGAACGAATGAGTCCTGGCGCTCCGCTCCCTTCGTCTTTTCCATTCAGTCCAGGACCCCAGGCTGTGGAATAGCACCGCCCACTTGCAGGCTGAATCTTCCTGCCTCATTTGATCTAATTTAGGCACTGTCTCACAGGCCTGCATAGAGGCTAGCCTGATCTAGATGAACTGTTATTAGCATGTCCAAAGGCCCATCACTTAGGTGATCGTAGCTCCTGTCCAGTTAACAACCAATGCTAACCATCACAAAAAGAGATAGAGAAACACGTGCTGGAGAGGGACAGCAGGTAGGAGAACGGGACCACCAGAGCCGGTGGTCGGCAATAATGATCCTTGAGGGGTGAGTGTGAATCAGAGGGAGGATAAGGGTTTCACAAAGAAACCTTTGGAACATAACCAAGTTTGACACGCTTGGGCACCTGGAGCCCACCGGTGTGGAAGAAGGTCCGAGAGGCAGGCGGGAGCCAGGGAAGGATTTGAGCTTTGTTCTGCACAGAACAGAAATAGATGTCAAAGGACTTAAGCAGCATTTTCACTGTGGACTCTGAAGTGATTGTAAGGCAGCATGATCATGAAAAGAAAAGGAGCTGAGAACTATCGTTCTAGGGAAATGGCAGTGGGGATGGAGAAGTGAGAGAACTCAGTAAGAATGCAAAGGGGTGGGCTGGACTCACTATTAAATAGGAACTCATATCCACTATTATATGTGCATTTCAGAGTAATGATCATTAAATCTACCTTAAGTGGAAATCTTTAGAGACAGGATAATGGACCCATGTTGGGGTCCAGGATAGATCCAGGATTAAATCCAGGATCAGTTCTAGATTCACACCAATACATTGTATGGCATAATTCTAGAAATGTTAATAGTCCAGGGCATTCAAAAAAATCAAGTCAAGGGCTATAGTGGCCCATGGCTTTAATCTCAGAATTTGGGATTAAAGGCAGAGGTAGGTGGGTCTCTGTGAGTTCGAGGGCAGCTGGTCTACAAAGTGAATCCAGGGCAGCTAGGGCTACATAGAGAAACCCTGTCACAAAAAAAGGAAGAAAGAAAGAAAGAAAGAAAGAAAGAAAGAAAGAAAGAAAGAAAGAAAGAAAGAAAGGAGGGAAGGAAGGAAGGAAGGAAGGAAGGAAGGAAGGAAGGTAGGTCAACATATTCCTACTGAGAACAATGATACTATTTTTTGCTTTCTTCTAAAATTTAACCCTATATGTTTCCATGATCTCATTGGTTATGACATCAAATATAATGACACTAATACTCCATGGCCCATGAGGAAGCCTATGTGCAATGTCTGAAACTGTTACTTCCTACTCACAGACCTCTGATAAAGTCAGAGCACAACAATAGTAACCGAAAATAAAATAGGATGATTGTAACAATGTGCTGCATCAAGAATTGCAAGACTGTGGTCTTTCTTTCTCTCCAGGCATCTTACTGTGCTTTCTCCCAGGCTTTAGACGTCCCTTTGCCATATGAGAACTGCTTCCAGCGTTACTGTGCTATTCAGTTTTTCCACGGCTGCAACAAATGCATGAGGACGTCAGCTGAAGGAAAAGGGCTCACTATTCCGATGATGTCAATCTGTCACAGCAGTGAGGATGTGGTCACTCACGTCACGGCTGCCAGAAGCAAAGACAGCACGCCTCTATTCTCAGGCTTTCTGGTTTTCCCCATTTCATTCCATCCAGCCCTCCAGCCTACAGTCACCACTCAACAGTCAGGGAGGATCTTTAGCCCTTACTTAATCTCCTCTGGAAATGCCCTTACAGACATGCTTTACCAGTCTCTTCCCAGTCCAACCAAGCTGACAACCAAAATCCACCATCATGCTAGTCTTGTACTTTGGAGATATTGTTACATGAATTAAGAATTATGTGAACACTGGGCTGGAGAGATGGCTCAGAGGTTAGGAACTGGCTGTTCTTCCAAAGGTCCTGCGTTCAGTTCTTAGCAACCACATGGTGGCTCACAACCATCTATAATGAGAGCTGGTGCCCTCTTCTGGTGCACAGGTATATGTGCAGGCAGAATGCTATATAAATAAGAAATAAATATTTTTTAAAAAAGAATATGTGAACACAAGAACTTCAGTTTCACAACAGTTGATTTAATAATTCAGTTACCAAGTAACTACCAGGTAGGGAATGCATACATTGTGGATACCCTGGATGAAAGGAAGATTCCCAGGATGCACAAGACAGAGTAGGACAGAGTAAGATTCCAACATACTACTCAAAAGTGTAATTTAAATTCTATGCATTTTTTAATTTCTATAATTTTCCATTTTAATATTTCTAGTAGAGTTAACTCTGAGGAACTAAAATCACAAAAAGCAAACTACTGTAATTCTGTGTTCTTAAAACCTCTAGCATTCTCTTAGCAGCTAAACCCAAGGTCACCTTGACTTTCATTCCCACACATCCTTTCCACATACACACACCCTCATCAATACTAAAATAAAAAGCAATAGTCTTCAGTTTCTCACATCATGCTTCCTCAGGTCAACACAGTGGCTTTCCTGCCAGCCAACAGCAATGCTAACCAAGCAAAAAGAGATGGAAGTTTATTCATATCTACTAAAGCAGCAGACTAAATCACATCTGTCCAAAGTCAGTTCAGTGCTGGCTAAACTGGGAGAAAGCCCCTTGTTGACAACTGTATCTCAAAATCACAGGCTTGTGAGAGCTTGGTTTCAAAAGCTCTGACTCCCAGAACTCTAAAGGAAAACTCAGAGGAAGCCAAACACAGCAGGAAATGTGGGCCCTGCAGGACCAAAACCAAAATGCATGACGCTCTGGGTCCTCCTCATAGTCACATGGGGGGACTAGTGAGCACCCTTCCAGTGGACAGGAACCGGGCAAAGCTAAGCTGGTCTCAAAAGCGCACATCTCAGAACCAGCTTTTCCCTACTTTTCAAGTTCTGGTTTTGTTATCGTAATAGTTAGCAGGTATCCCTGTGGCTGGGGAATCAGCCTCATTCTAATTCTCAGGGAGCGACATCTTCCAATTTGTTACATCCTTTCTCCAGAGAATTTATCACAATAAACTGTGTATCACAAGTTTGTCCTATTTACTGAGAGCGAGATTCCGTTGATCGGCTGTTGTGAGGTTACACTGTGTTTTACAGGTAGAGTGCTGGGTAACCCTAACATAGAGTTATATACTGCTTCAAGTTTTCATTTTTTCCCCTATTTAGTAATCTTAAGAAATATTTAACAAGAATTATATTGCCTATGGCTACTGTAATTTCAAAACGTGTAAGTTTTGCTTTCCAACAAAATAAATTGTCACTTGGCAATCATATCCATAAAAACCAAACTATTTGGAACATCTATTCCCCTGACATATTCATCAAGTCTACCAAATAATTTTTACTCACAAATGACACCAAATATTCATATTCTAAACTTTTTCTTTTTTTTTTTAATATGGAATTTCCATTTTCGGTCCCAAGACTTAATTTCATTTAGTCGTGGTACTTACATTTCACTAAGTGAATCCAGAGACCAAGTGGTCAAAGGTCTGTTTAAATACACAGAATGCGACATAAATATTTCCACGACCACTTGATTTACCCTAGCTCTCGCTCCCCTCCCTTTGTGCCCCAAACAATTCCTTCACAAATCCCCGAATTTAATCCAGGAACACTGATTATTTCTAACACAGAGGCATGACTAAGCAAAAACAAACCAAGCGTTATTTCAAAAGAAAAAGCCACACAGAAACTAACACTGGAGAATGAAAGTAAATAGCCAGAATGAGACGTGCCGCGGGTGGGCATGTGCTGGTCAGGGGACAACCCGGTGGGAGACGGCCCTTTCTCCATCTTGTGCATTCCGGGGATCAGCCGCGGGCTGTCAGGCCAGCTTACTGGCCCTGCACGCTCATTCTCTAATGAACCTGCAAACCTTTTTTCCAGAAGGTTTACCACACCAGCGTGGCACCGGTGACCCACTTTCTCACACCCTTGCCCGCCGCCTTCGGTGGTGTCACTAGCTTTAATTGTAGCCGTTCTCTGAGGCAGATGTCAATATCTCACGGAGGCTTGATTTATTTGCATTTCCTTAACAGCCTGGCATGGGCTGCCCTATAGAACAAAGGAAACTCTGTGGGGTCCATGAAGCAGCTTGAGGTGTGGAGGTTTTCCAGTGGTGCTCAGTATACTCAGAGGGGGTTTAAGGATGAAGCGAGTGAGTCAGAGAAGAGATGTGGCTGGGCTGGTGTAGATGAAGGCGAAAGGGTCTGGGAGACATGATGACTTCAGGAAGAGCAGGGGAACAGATCTCAGCTACGACTGGGAAGGAATGAAGCTCTGCGGGCACGCTGAGTTTAAAGATCTTAATGAACATTCTCTTCACGTTCTCTAATCCACCTCAACGGGGAGCAGGATGAAGAAAAGAAGGAAGGAAGAACAGAAGGGAGCGAGACCTGAGTCTAATTTATCTTTCTAGAGGGTGCAGTAATATCCCCATGTGGACGTGTTAAGAACTTCAGGGTTGATTCAAACATTATCCTAAAATTACTCATGCAGCACCACGGATGCCATGATGGAAGTACCACGTAGGCCCAGGAAACGAGCACACAGGCATGGGGCTCGTGGACCATGCCTACAGAGGAACAGGCCCAGAACCGCCGAGACGGAGCATGTTCAAACTCCGGAAACCTCAAACTCAAGGTTTAACATGTCATTCTGAGAATGGAAGGTGTGGGATAAAGCTCTCTCCTGTTTCTCTGCCTGCCTATGGAGCACGCCACACGACCCCCAAGTGGCTGCCGGCGGTCAGTCACTCCTCAATCGTTATCTTTCCCCACGCAAACAGAGTATCGCCAGCGTCCTCAGTCCCAGCTCCTGACCACCTCCATCCTCAAAGCCCCGCCCCACTGCCCAAGGTTTCTAAGTCCCTGTTTCCCCCGTAATAAAGTGGGAAGCATCAGCTAACTTAGACGGGCTGTTTACTCTGTGCTGTAACTCTGGGGGTGGGGTGGGGGGCGGGGAGGTCCTCCCTGAAGAATTCGTCGCTGGAGAACCACGGCAGAACCCACGCACAGTCACCGTTGGAGCTTGCCAGACCCCTGTGAGCTTCTGCTCTTCAGGTCACTGCTCCTCTGAGGGAGCGAGCTATCGGCTGTTCCCAGAGCAGCCCTTCCATTCACTCTAGTCAGGTCGGGCCTCTTGTCAGTTTTGGAGCCCCGCGCTTCCCGCTGCCAACTGGCCTGGTACCGGCAGCCCAGCTGAAAGAAGTGTAACACCTCTTGTGGAAAAAAAAAATTTCTCCCACACCCCCAACTGGACAGAAAATCTTGTGGCATGGACCTCACACAGACACACATACATACATTCACACATACACATACACACACGCGGAGACCCACATACATATATGCGCAGAGAAACACACATTCATACATACATATGCGCTTACACAGACACACACATACAAGCACACACAAATTCATACACTCAGAGCTTTCACAGAAACAAAAGAGCAAACAAAAGTCTTTGGGGATTCAGTGAGAAGATTCCTGTTGAGCGCTTAGTTTATACGTGATACTGAAGGGACGATGGACATCAGTATCGCCCACAGAGGTAAATATTCATATTAATAAGCCAAGTAGAGAACTAGCGAAGTTCCCATAACAGAAGTGGTGTGATAAATTCAGAAACAACATAACCCAGATCTCCCACTCCTCCACAGTGAGCCAGATTTCAACTACTCTGCCTCACTGAGAGACTTAGACTCCAATGCACATTTGATTATCTTATTCATTGGACGCGATTTCCATAACTTCAATAAAACTGTGACTGAAATGAGAGAGCACTGAAGAGGTATTACAGACTCTTGACTTTGCCTTATGTAGTGTTTTTGACGAGCTGTACGAACACGAAACCATCAGCGAGCAAGATGAAACACCACGAAGTCAGGCCCACCTGCTCCCCCAGAACATCAGCGCTAGAACAAAACCAAAAACATCATGAGAATTCAGTGTGTCTTTGGACAGAAACTGGAGTGCTTGTTCTCAGTCGTAAGCAGAATGGAATTTCACGGCCATAGACGGGTATAACAAGGAGGCAGCGTGATCTTGTGTGGGGAAAAAAAACAGTAAAGCTGCAGGTCCAGCAGCAGGTTCTGAAATTGCTCTGTCAAAGCTGAAAAGGCAGGTGTATTAAGACAGTGGGAGAAAGATTTCTACTGTGACTAGAATGGTTGAGAACCATCATTATGGAGAACAATCACTGTGATGCAGTGATTGAAAGTGTTAAGTACCAGCACCTTAGCAAGGCATCCAACACTATGCAGAATGACAGAGGGATCTGTAGGGCATGGTCGGACAAGTCTCCAAGGCACCTCAGTGGACCTCCTTGGTCCTCTTTAGCCAGAGAGCTTTATGTGGCTAAAACAAGATTGCATCCAACTATGATCACCAGCCAGAATAAAATCTAGGATGTGCCTAGAGGAACCAGGGATACACACTGACAAAACTTTTAGCTTGGTCTAAAACTTGGCATCATCTCATTCTTTGGGAAATCATAAGCCACAGCCAGGTTCTGTGACGTCGCTGAGTCCTCACTAACCTGGTCTCATCAGGTTGTTGGTGACTTTGTGAAAGTGATTCAGGCTCATAGTTTGCTTCGCTTCACATAATTGAAGTAAACAGTCTTATTTAGGATAGGTTCACAGTCAGACTATGCAGGTGACTCTAGTCAGTCTGGCTAAAAGGACTCCTTATAACCACTGACATGGAGGTTAAGTCTCCAGAAAAGCAAACGACGTTTAGATGAAGGAAAATTAAAGGCTGACTGAAGGAAGTATCATTGGTTTGCACCAACAAATGTGCTAGCCAAACGGCCATGGCGGCCTGTGAGACTAAAAAGCATCTTCTTGATCCCCAAATGCAAACTGACAAACCTTCTGACCAGACATAACTCGTCTGTAAATGAATGACTGCCAACAAAGACCTGCCAGGCAGAGGTGTTGGCACCAGAAGAGACACCCGCAAACAGAAGCCAACATGGCAGCAAGTGGGCACCTGGATCATTTCTCCACAGAAGGGTACCAACAAAGTTGCTTCCTAGAAAGGAGCAGGGTGTTTTCAGGCTTGGGAGGCAAGTATGTGGTCCCAAATACTGTGCCTCTCCCCTTGAACCTGGCCTTCACAGTAGAAGCCAGACAAAGAGAGAAACAGCCCTCAAATCAATGCTAGGGATTGTCAGGCAGGATACCCAGGATATCATGCACGTCAAGCACCAAGATGATTATCACAGAGATTAACAATATGGCAAACCAAGACTCGACAGCTAGAGCCCCATAAAGGAACTCAGCGTTTTGCCCATTGGTTTTATCCAATGAGAACTAAGATACATTGAGTCATTTTTTTAAATCTTCCAAAAATACTATTATTATGATTATTACACCATTTTTATCCTTTTAAAAATTAATTTACAAACATGACTTTTTCCTTTTTCCGCCTCTCTTTCAGTGCAATAACAGTTAAATCCTAGGTCTTAACCAATAACCTGTATATGCAATAAAAAAAAAAGGAATGCTACAGAAGGGGAGCTAGCAGTCTAGTACAGTCAACTCTCTTACTGAATATCAAAGCATTTTTAAAGTCCTACACCGAAGCTGTGACGTTCAAACAATAGGCTTACATATAGTTGCATATGGAGGGATGTTTTCATTTTTCAATTTAACATATCTGGGTTCTACATGGAAGATTCAGCCCGGACTTCTTTGAAACGTGGTCTTGTCCAACTAAATCTAAGATGCAGAGTTTAGAAGCACGTACGCCAATGTTTACACAGTGTTTGTTGTTTTCCATTTTTCAACACAATTATGTTCACTGTGCAGGTGTGATTATGCACACTCTTATTCTCATCCTTAGGTTGACAAAACTTTTCCCTATGTTTGAAGGATCGTGGACAAAAATGGCCACAGGCACGTAGGTGTGTGTGGTAGAGTTGCAAAGCCTTCATCTGTGTAAATGTATCCACGCAGTCACTCTGTTTCCTTCAACTGTGTTTATTGCTCATTCCTTAGCACAAACTATCCCATTGTTTTTTATTAATAAGTAAATATGTTTGAATGTTACAGAACGTAAAGAGAAGTTAAAGGAACCATTTTCTTTAGCTGCGAACTCCCTCCAGTCATTTACTCCTGTCACTTCTGTGAAGTCCTCGAGGCCTCACAGGCTGAGTCAGTGAGTGAGTCTGGAGCCAGCTTCTCTCTGACCCTGGCTCGCCTCTGCTGCTTGCTGCTCCCAGTTCTAAAACACAGGCTTAGAAGGTAGTCCGCAACGCCACCTTGCTGGAAACAGAGCGTGGTTAACAGAATTGGCCCCCGGAGAGATGTAAAATCTGCCTTGATTTTGGCTAATGTTACATAATCACCAATGAACTGACCATTTTCTTCTTTAAACTTTGGATCTGATTTGAAAATATTTGGAAGTGAAAGCAAAGTTCCTGTAGCAGAGCTTCCCTCCTGAAATAAACAGTAGGTTTGGAACTACACTCCAGAAGTCATTCAGAGCAAAAGGACTGTAAAGCATTAAAGGGTTTTTGTTTTTTTTTTTATTAGCCAATAATATAAAATAGCAAGGGCTGTCTTCTGATTGTGGAATGAGATGGAACATGATAAATGCTGTTCTCCGCAACATGTCAGAGAAGTGGAGTGTCCCCTCTGCCAAGACGAGGAATTGTCTGGAAATGATGCATGGTGAGCAAATTTATAGCCTCCCCAACTGCTCTTCAGCAGTTAGTCTGAAGGAGCTACTCTTGGCAATCCAAGAAGTCTGGCTTTAAGTGGATTTAACAGCACCGCACAGTCCCAGCACAGCCCTCCCTGAACCTTTCCCATCTGGCGGCGAGCACAATGCTTTCGATTTAAAGACCGTCTTGACTCTGTTCTCTTCCGAGTCCGTTTACAATTCACTCATTGACTCTTTGCAAATCCCCCAGCTTCCTCACTGCTGCTTTTCCAGAAGGCAGTTTAAATGTTTGCAGATTAGTAATCTGCCCAGTACCTGCTGTTGAGCCAAGGTTTGACTAAAGCAGTCATTGTTAGGAGGCAGCGAACAGAGTGGCTTAGGGATTCGTCCTTAGAGAAGAAAGTCAATAAAAGTGAATATACAATTGTGCTTGGACATCCATGGAAGCAGGCAGCTTTGTGAGATCATTTACGGGGGGGTTCCACTGGAAATCGGGGAAAGCAGCAAGTTCCCCGAGGAAAAATGACTGATAGGAAAGAGAGCTCATTAAAACCGTGCTGGGATTGGGCAAAGGTAGCTTGGTGAAGTTTTTTGTTTTGGTTGTTGTTGGTTTAGTTTGGTTTTGGTTTTTCGAGACAGGTTTCTCTGCGTAGCCTTGGCTGTCCTGGACTTGGTAGGCCAGGCTGGCCTCGAACTCACAGTGATCTGCCTGCCTCTGCCTTCCAGAGTGCTGGGATGACAGGCATGCATGACACCCAGCTCTTGGTGAAGTTTTTAAAGGTAATCTATTAAACCTTCCGGAAGGAGAATCAAGCTCAACACAAAGGAACCATTTCCCAGATCCTCTACCCCACCCCCAACGTTGTTGGCATCTGTGTTGGGCAAGAGATATTTCAGTCTTAGTGCCTGCCTGGAGGAACTTAGCACAAAGAGGAATCTAACAATATGTGCAGAGATAAAGGGTATTCTGCAACCTTGGTGCCATTACTTAGTTCCCAGCAATTCTGTTCGGGCTGTCAGCGCCTTGTGAGTTTCGTTGGGAAGCCCTGGTCTCCCGCAGGCTGGTCATCACCATGCAACTGACAAAACAGAGCACTTGGATCTGAGAAATTGAAGACCCACTTACCGCAGGCGATGGATGACTTCTCCGGGTGCTTCCCAGGAGATCTTGCCGTGGCTGCCCCCCTCTGCCCCCGCTCTGATGTCATCTTCCATCCACTGTTCTAGACCAGGGTTTCTCGAGCTTTAGTGTGCTTTCAAATTACCTGACGATTCCTGATCAAATGGGAGCCCTTCAAGTCTTTCAAGCCAACCGACACACTGCCTTATCCTTGTTGCACACAATCCAAATTATTCCACCTTCCTTTATAGGTGGACTAAGGGAGTGAATGTGCTGATGGTGATGAGCAGGTTTGCTCTCGTGAGCCGTTTACGAGTGCTGTCCTCGAAGGAGTCCGAAGCTTTCTAAGAAAGCGGCAATTGGTTAGTAATGTCTGCCCTGTGTATGAGAGGGGAGAGACCCGGCAGACACCATTAAAAATCCTATGCAGTGCGTGGAGTGGTGGTTCAGTAATTAAGGGCACTCGCTGCTCTTCCAGGACTGGAATTTTGCTTCCCAGCCCTTATGTCCCAACAGCCTTTAACTCCAGCTCTACAGGATCCAACGCCCTCTTCTGGCCTCCACAGGCACACACACACACACACACACACACACACACACACACGCACACAAACTTGTAAATTAAAAATGAGTCTTTTTAAAAGTCCTTCATGGGAACTTTCTAAATGTCTTAATCTTCGTGGATCTCTGGATTTTAGAAAAACGTTAGACCTGTTGGATGATGAAACCAAGCCAGCCCCAACCCCATAGTCACATCTGTGTGTTCAGACGATGAGCATGACAGCAACCATTGTTACGAGCAGACTCTGGAGTTCAGGTTTTCTCTAGAGAAGCTTTGAACACAACACATACTTCTGGCTTGCTGGCCCCTACCAGCGGTGTTACAGCTTTGCCTTGCGGTCAGGAGAGAAGGGATGTGTCATCTATCACATTGCCAGTATCTCCAAAGGCTGCTGTGAAATAAATTAGTTGGATTTCAATGGGACATGGAAGAGATCCAGGCCGAACATGAGGAAGTTGTTGAAATATGGGATGGGTTCCTCCCTTCTGAATCTCACCCCCCCCCCCACTCCTTGTTCTTGTTCTTATTCAATTCAATTTAATGCCTCCTAAGATCCAGCGGAAACCAGTCGCTTAAATGTCTGGAGTTAAGGCACATCCATTTGATGGACACTTTTACAGCCAAAAGGTTGTCAATCAAAATGTGAGGTAATGATGATATCAAATACTCATGATCTAAGGTAGGAAGAAAACAGAATGTGAACCCGTGAAGTGAAAATAGTCTCCAAATGCTCTTATTTTGAAAGAATTAGTCTATTTATAGAAGCAGTGTTCCTTAACTTTCTGAGTTTGCTATAATAATCACAAAGCAATAAGTCACAAAGAATTTATATGGTTTAAGTGAATATCATTAATGATGGAATTAACACAAACTAGAAATGTGGGCTCACTTATAACCTTATTACTAGCATTTCACATGCTAATTTATTAGCATAACTATATTTCAAGCTTTAAAGTAAAAGAATATTTCTATATTGTGTATTGGACTGTGAATCTCAAAGGGAAATAGATGGGTCTACAATTAAATGGCATTATATTAACTCAAAACAGTTACAGAACTTCAAAAAAATCCAATATGATGAATACGTCCTCCCCGCCCCAAAAAAAATTTAAAGAAGAATTTTCCAAAGAGTTGGCCCCACGGTTTTTAGCTGATTATTTATATAGAACAAAACAGCGGCAGATTCAGCCATGAATGAGAAGACAGCATAAGCGTAAAGGAAAAGTAAGACTTCCATTATATAGGCTCACATATTCCAAAATATAAGTCAAACTGTAAGTCAAACACAGATGCCAAGCAGAGGTGTGCTTGGGCCCGTGGGTGGAAATGTCAATCCGTGCAATAGTAGACGAGCCAGTAAAGGTCTCCGAGCTTCAGCATCTTAACCTGTAGACTGGACACGATACACCTGCCTTCCTGGGTGTTTGAGAAGAACAAGTTAACACTGACTGAAAGTGAGCGTTCACTACAGTGGGGGGGGGCAGGGCACCGAGTCTCCCGGATTCGTGTACATGCCATGACCATGGGGTCACTGAAATCGCCACCAAACTGATGCTGGCAGACTGTATCGGGTGAGTCACTGGAGCTCTGTGGCCCTGTAAGGCGAGCAGTGTGGGACAGACAAGGGCATCTAGCACCGGCTCCCTGCACGTGATCCCAACATCCAGCTTCAGACAGACAGCTCTTTTACCTGTAGCCAAAATTCTGAAGGGGTCCCGGCATAGCACTCACCTCTCCTCCTTCCGTCTCAAACTGGAAGAGCACTCTGTATCAATGCTGCCAGCCCCTGACCCCAGCTCTTGTAACTTGTCCACTTTTTACATTGTCATCAAACCCTCAACTGCCTGTCTCTATAAACTGGTGATGGCTAGCAACTGATACAAAATGTCCTGCTCCTATTTGGTTGTTCATATTTCTTTCAATTCTGATCAAAGCCATCTTTAAATGGTGTTAGAATGAGCAACAGATATCAATATGATACATTTATATTTTACAAAAAAAAACAGTTTATATTTGGTCCATATGTGGTTTAACCTAAATAACCCTCAGAGTTAATGTAGCTCAGCCTTGGGTATGAATTACATTCAAATGAAACACAAATGTGACTACATGGACTTTAGGTACTACTGTCACTATCTGTGTGTATTTTCAGACAGATCATCTAAGAGTTTTATATAGGTACCAAGGAAAAATTTATCTGAACATTATCTTTAGGCATCAGTAGTTGTCTTTGAAATTCTACACCAAGGATAACTACTAAAAATGTTCTCAGTCTCTCCGTCTCTCTGTCTCCCTTAATCTCTCTTTGTCTCTGTGTCTCATCATGGGTAGAGGGCATATCTCATCACAATTCTACTCTTTGCTGACTTTTTCTGCTTGTCTCTGAGCCCTTTCCCCCTATTCCCACGAGGATGTGACCACCAAGACTTACCATCTCTGTAGGCACTGGCTGGGGGATTTTATGTAGAGAACTGCCAGCCCCATGTCACCGGGTCCTCTCTCAATCCCCTGGGAATAAAGCAAATACCGTCTAGGAATGTGTCTGGCTTTTCTTCCATATATAAACATCACGGAAAATCCTGATGAATAAAATTTTTCTCTTCACCTTGGTAAGAACATTTTCTGGTCTCAGGTATCCTTGCCTGAGGGGGGAAAAGCCTCAGCCTTTGTACCTCAAACCTCTAGTCTAAACAACTCTGAGGAAACACGTCGCTAAACGTAAACATTGCCCAGGAGGAAGTGGGCCATCTCCCTTGGAGAGAAGACCCAATCTGAAGACAGAGCAGAAGTCATACCAGATGTCACACTAATGAATGGCATCGGGCTCGGGGTTTATTTATCTTACAGAATAGTTTGTACATGGAAGAAAAATCAAGATGTTGTCTTTTCCTTTCTAGAAACAAAGAGACAGACATAAACATTTTTAAGTGGACAGCAAACAACTTACTAAATCAAGATAACACGGCAAATCCGTGGCCCACTCTATGGATAAAAGTACTAAAAAGAATATCAGACTCAGACTGGTTGCTTTCTTTATGAAGTTTGGACTGAAAGTCATTATGTCCTACGTATTCACCCCCAGAGTTCAGTTCTATTACACGGAATGGGGAATAATTACATGAAATTGCAGGATAGGCCCCAGCCAAGAATAATCTCATCAATTTTCAACGTCACTCTCACAACACAAAGCATAAAGGAAAAGAGAGCCGTAGAACTGTATAGACTTTTTCTCAAGGTCTAAGTGTCCATCAAACACATAGAAGATGACCCTACGTTTCTTACAAAGGGCAAACTCAACAATCAAGAGAGTGAAGGTGCTGACCAGAACAGCAGGCCAGAGGAACTTGATAAGCCAACAGCCTCAGGAGCCAGTCATGAAGGACCAAGATGGACAGCCCTCCTTTCAACCAGGAACCAGGTTGTATGCTCAAACAGTTTCAGCTACAAGGTAGGCTGAGCCAGAAGGATCACTGGAACTCTGGAGTTCAAAACCACCAGAGAAACAGAAAACCTTTGTTTCAAACAGAAAGAAAGAAGAAAGGAGAGAAAGGAAGAAAGAAGCTGAAAATTGTCCTTTCTCCTCTAAATCTAAATTTAAAGGAGAAATTGTAAGATATCTGTTGGCTCTTTAATGACGGGGAGAGAAAAGAGAGGTAATCCAGTTTGAGACCTGTAGGTCTGTGATACTTATAATGCATGGGGAGCTCACTCTGTGAGCCATTGTCTGGGCTACAAGGTCACCACAAAGGTCATCCCTAGAAGACTTACCATGCCAAGAATTTCTACCAGACAGAACAATGCACAGAGGTTGCCTGCACCCCACGTCTTCAACTTACACAAATAGTCTCAAGCAGGGCAACCCTACAAAACAAGAGAACCCTTCCCTTTCAGTTCCCCGAGGCTTGAAGGGAGAAGCGCAGGGGAAGCGTGATATTAAATTTGATGGATGTGATTAATAATGAGAGCTGTGATCAGGCTAAGGGGGGGGATCCGCAGCACAGATGGTGCCCACCTTTCCTCTGAGGAGCGCAGAAAACCACAGAAGTGGAGCAGGACTGAGGTTGCCCCTCTACCCAAGCCTTTAAAGGGCCCTCTGACTGGAAGAGTAGTATTGTGGTTAACGCCTGGCCTCTGGCTTCAGAAAGCTCCCTCTGGGTGACATTTCCTCACTTAGAATTGTCTTCATCCTTACTAGATTGAGTCGTCTCATCTCCTGCTAAGAATGGGATTGTGTGAGGATTCAATGAGATAGCACATATGAAGGACTTAGCACAGTGCCTGGCAAGTAATTTGCACGCAATAGATAGTGGCTTTGAGTATGTGCTCAAAGACCAACGTCAGCATGTGACACAGAGGCACGTGTTTACTGGGGCACTAGCCATAGCAGGCAAGCTAATGGGTCAGCCTAGGTGCCCACGGATGGATAAAGCAATGTGATTCACACACAGAAGAGTATCTATCGTTTAGCCATTAAGAAAAATGAAATTGCATAGTTTGCAAGGAAAAAAAAAATGGACAGAACTGGAGATCACCACCTTAAGCAAAATAAGCCAGACTCAGGAAGACAAACATTGCCTACTTTATCTCAGAAGCATAATCTAGAGATTTTTTTTTGGTAAGGCATGAAAGTAGAAAATATCTATTTTGGAAGAGGAGGAGGAGGAGCAGCTGGAGAAAAGGGTACAGGAGAGAGTATTTACTCCGATGTTGACTATAAATACAATAATTTAATATCACCCACTCACTTCTTCTAGAAGCCACCTCCCCCTCTGCCTCTCCTAAGAGGCCAAATTCAGACCAAAGTGGAAAAATCCAGTAAAATATAAAACCACATGAAGTCTGCTTTGTTCAGTTATTAACATCATTAATGTCAAATTATGCCACTTGGGCTGGGCTCCCATAGACTACCTAACAAAAACCTCAGCGGCATGAACAAAAAACATTTATTCAAGTTGTTGGGTAGGGTAGTCCTACTGACTCCCAAAACAATACAGGCTGTCAATCTTGCCCTCAGTTACCTCTTAAAGGTTGAAGATAAGTTTCTATTGCTGAAGTTACCATGCAGTTCAGACACAGAACTCAGATGACTCAAGCTGAATCTAAACTGCAAGCCTCCTTCTTCTGGTAGGGCTTCCACAGTCATGGAAAACTCTATGCATGCTGCCAAGAGAAAAAAAAAAAACAAACAATCAAAAGTCCTATCCAGCTGTGATTCCTATGAACCACAACAGTGACCAACATGGCAAGGTATCTCTAAAGGTGCAGTAGTGGTACTCATATCTTTGTAGTAACCAACAAGTGTCTAATTGGGCACTCAACAAAAGAAAAAATCATGCTTGGTGGTAGAAATCTAGTCAGCTACCCTGGGCTAGAAGTCACGGGTCTTAGAAGAGAACCTACTACCCCACCACTTGTGCTAGACCAGCATAATTACTAACTATATTCTAAAACTTACCCAATATTCACAGGTGATTGTAGCTCTCACCTCTCGTCAAAAGCATTTCATATATAGTTTCTCGTTCTATGAAATGCTTTTTTCTCTTTATATGAAAAATTATCTCCATTTTACAGCAAATGGAGATAATTAGAAAGAAAACCACAACTGATCACAGTGCAGAGATCAACAGATCATAGGAAGCCTACCCCCATCTACAACACAACTAAGAGTTAGGGAACACTGCAGAAGAGGGAGTGGAAAGATTGCAAGAGCCAGAGGGCCAGAAAGTTGGTTGTGAGACTACGTCTTCTCGAATGAGTGCCTACACAAGTCCTGGACAATAAGGGTAGCAACTGACATACTAACTCAGAAGCAGGAAGAAAACTCACAGAATCCCATCCTCAAGCAAAGAACCACAGATACTGTTTTTGTGCCCGTTGAGAAAGGGAAAATTAGCATCTCCCAGTGATGAACCCCCACTAAGTGGCCAATACAAAGTAGTCAGCACTGCAATCAGACACACACAAACAACAAAGACAGGGAGGTGTGTCTGTGTGTAAGAGAGAGAGAGATTAAATAAAAAGAGCCCATCAGTTTGAAAGGGAGTGGGAGGAACATTGGAGGGGTTAAAGTTAAGAAAGGGAAGTGGGGAAGTGATGTAATTACATTTCAGTTTTTAAACTGTATTTTTAAGTGGTTTAGGCATGACCCACGTACTCACTTGTCCCTTTTCCTTCCCCCACCCCTTATATTTCTAAGCTGCTCTGCAAAATCCCTCTTTCAGCTCAGAGAGTATTGCTCTTGTAGAATCCTGTCCACTCCGCTCTGGAACTATTTAATACTGTGCTGGCTATAAATGCAATGATTTGACCTCACCCACTCCCTCCTAGAAGCCATATCCCCTCTGCTCCTCACGATAAGCTAAAGTCAGACCAAGCTGGAAAAAATCAGGTAAAATACCAAAATGCTTGAAGTCAGCTGTTTGCAATTATGAACACAACACAACAATCACAGACCCAGCTTCTCTTGCAGGGAGCAGTGAACTTAAGGAGAAAATTGCATATGAAAATATTATAGCATGCAACAATAAGAATGAATTACCATACTCCACTTTTAGAGAAAAAAGAAAACAGGAGAAGAAAGGGGAAATATATACCCCAACCATGGGAATTGTGGCCCGAGCAAAACAGCATTAGCTGGAATGGAATGCTAAGATGCCAACGCATGGCTCGTTTGTAAAACTGAGCACTGTTCTGCTAATCAAGAGCAGCTGGAAGATGGGCTCTGAAGCAGATCGGGCCACGGGAAGGGGAAAATCTTAAGCTGCCTCAGAACTGCCTCCATCAGCCTGGCCTTGAACTAGCCGAGGACACAGGGTGGACTCTTTCCCTTCACTCCAGTTTTACTTTTATAAAGGGGCCAACTTGTCATGGGTCCTGGCCCCGGACCCCAACACGAACATACAAAGTCTGTGGGTCCAATTTTCCCCAGCTTTCCATCCAGCACTAATTACTAGGTGGCGTGGCTTGCTTGAATGGGAGGCTGTGCTCTGGCCTCAGACTGACAAGGCTGGCCGTGTGGCCTTGGACGGCTTGTTTCACGGTTTTCTTTCTAGACCTCCTCTCTCTGGCCATTGCTGGGCTTAAATAACTTAGCACACATAAGCTAGCTGTCACTACCCGCTAATCACTTAATAAATAAATAATAAGGGTTCGCTATTATTATTCTGGTTTCTCCGTCTTATTGGTCTGACTACTTCAAAGTTTAGGATTTTTGTTTTCAGGATTGAAGAACAATGGGAAACCGTAGCTGCAGACTGCAGATCTTGAGCCCTGGTACCCAGCCCATAATGAGCACTAATTAATAATCTTGAAAATGCTGCTGCAAATCTTGCCTTTGCACTACCGAAAGAGGGCCAAGGTCAGTGTTCTTAGGGAATGAAAAGTTTCCTTTCTGTGTCCTCAAGCGCTGGCCAGGCTTGTTTCTGAGAATTCCCCTCACCCTCTGAACTTTGGGGTGTTTTAGACACCGTTCTATTCTAAAGCATCAAGGCACGGCTTTCTAAAAACTCCAATGCAAATGATTTAATTTTTTTCTTTATTCATGGCTAAATTACAATTAAAAACAACCAGTAGAGATGCAAGGATGTTCTCAGAGCCAAATTGCTTCATTTTCACTTCTTATTTTTTGATTAAAAACCACCAGCACTCCGGGGATTTACAGAGGCAGTCAACAAAATGTGTTATAAACACCCTCTTCAAAGAAGCCCCCAGAGACTGCCTGTGAAATTCCTCCCTCTGATAATTCTCTTCATGCCAGTTTTGAATAATCTCAGAGACAGCCTGACACAGAAAATATTTTTCCATCTTCCCAAGGAGGACAGATGGTGGGTTAGCATGGAGACGCGTCTTGAATCTTAGACATGGAGTCTGTGTCAGTTGCTTTAAGACTTATTGTAAATGCAACAACGACTTGATAATAAGATATTGGAGCTACGAGGAGGACACACAGCGATCAAAACATGGCCCATGTGCTCATGATATCTGAACTTGACATAAACAAGCAAACAAAATCTCTTCCTATACAATTGCGTTTAAATGAGCAAAATGTGTAAGATTTGCTTTTTGCTTGCTCTCCCAAGGCACACTCATCTCAGCTACTCCTTTGCTGATGGAATTCTCCTTTCCTTGGCAACTGTGTCTTACTTTTCAGTCGCTGTACTCTCTACCTTGCACCAAAAACACTGTCTTGCATTCCTTTGTTCAGGTTTTTGTTTTGTTTTGTTTTGTTTTTGTTTTTGTTTTTGTTTTTTTAACCAGGTTTTCCAGAGGGACTGAATATTATGAGTGTGTAGAAAGATAATGAGTGGTTTGTATGTTGGGGTGGGTGGTTTGTACCTGGCAGTGTCTTGTCATTTCCAGAAAGTTCTAAACCTACAGCTTGGGCATGCCATAAAAATAAGGAGAATAGGCAGGTTGGTTCAGAGATTCTTACCTAAGTCACACATCTACCGGAGCCTCTGAAGAACATCTGAGCTATCCGTCTGGCTTCACACTATCTCTGCATGTGAACGAAGCAGAAGAGAATACTCCCAGGTGCCCCTCAACCCATTAAGAGCTCATCATGAGGCTGAGAGTCCCAAGTAATCTACCCATGATCCTTTGAAGGGATGCAAATGGGCTGAGATGAGGCTGGGAAGAAAGAAGAGCAGAAAAGTGCTGCGAATCTCCACCGTCCTTTGGGGAAAGGTGATGCATAAAGATGACAGAAAGCAGAGGCAGCGCCATGTTTATGGCCTACTGGGGGCCTGGGACTGCACTATGACCTCCCTTTGTAGAGGAAGCAGTCTTGCCTTCGAGCTATACTGACCAAAAAGAACCAGCTCAAGTGATAACTAGCCCTGGTTCTAGGGCTGTGTGCACCCTAATGGGAGGGAATGCTTTCTAAACTAGACATTCTTTGCCTTCCACAGGAATTCATGCATTGGTGAAAATGCACAAAGATCTCAAAGCCATGTTCGACAATATGGAGCCTCTAGATAAGGAGGCCATTGCAATGGTTCTGGTGAAAAAACAAGATGGCGGTGGGAGACACACATTTAAACAAGATGAGTGTCACCAGATTTTGCAATTAGATCGAACTCTCAAGTAAAGTAGCAGAAGGCATTGAAGATTCATCTTGTGGTCTGCAGTTTGGCAACTGGAGTGTTTTAGGGTGGCAGTGGGGTAAAGAAGAATGAAGAAGAAATCAGTTACAATGAATTAAATTAGAGAAACCCAACAGGCATTCCAACTGACTAGACATTGCTGGATGCAGAATTTGGAGCTCAGAGAAGCATCTTTCTCCAAGTCTGTCTTCCAAATTCTTCAGTGCAAAGAAGATGGTGGCAGGTTTGGGTAGAGGGTGCACCAAGGCCTGAGGATCCTGATTTCTTGGTTGTATTATGCTTTTTGCCAACGGTACAAAGTGTTGTATAAGAGACACGGCCTCTGACCTCACAGAACCCAAATCAATGAAATAAAGTGGAGTAACATCTTCTTAAACGTTGAAATAGCACAATGTCTGCAGTCATACAGGCCCAGGATTCTGAATCGGCTGCTCATGAGCGGCGAAATGCTAACAAGTCTCTTAGCTTTTCTGTACTCTGCGTCCTCCTCTGCAATTGACTTGTAATTGTTCTTACTTCACAGGTGTGAAAACTAAGGAAACAGCTGGAAACAGTACCTAGCAGTGTCTAATGCAAATGCTTTCTAGGTGTTAGTGGGGGTCACAGGTGTGCTGGCAATCAGGGAGAGGTCTGTTGATAGACAGAAGTAACAAGTTCTGATACAGTTCATTTTCTAACTTGTCCTGTCACTCTTCTCGATAATGATGTCATTCCAAGGCAGAAGGAGCGGAGCAGGTACAGGAATACCGCGGCAGAAAATTGAAGTTACGCATGAAGTGTAAGGGAGGGCCACTGGGGAGATGTGTGTCAGAGCGGAGACAGTCTCTGTGTGTGTTCCTGTGCCTTCCTCTCATTTCCATCTGTACTTGCATGCTTTGCCCCAACACACACACACACACACACACACACACACACATACACGCTCACACACACTCACTCACTCACTCCAGCACACAGGCACGCCCAACACATGCAATGATAGTCTTGTCTTCCAGATAATTCCTTCCCAATCTGTGAAAAACCACACTTTCAGCATGATGACTGGAAATGAAGATGGACCCGGGAGCTAGAAACACCTGCTTTCGGTTAATGGGCTTTAGTCTCTTCATAATTCCTTCTCAACCCTGACCGAGGGGGAGGTAGACTTGCTGGGAACAAAGGGAGTGTGGATGTGAGCAGGAGCCGTCCAGGAGCATCCTTGCTTCAGAGAGCTCGTTTGCTCTCGGCTCTGGAAACATTCCCTTCGCATTCCTAAAGTCTGAGCAGAAGCAGAGAGGCCAGCTCCTGCCACCAGCGGCAACCAGCATTTGTAGAGTCTGCTTTCTTACTGCTTCCTGGGTCGCAACTTCTGAAAGATCCTCTCTTTGCCTCTGCTGCTGTGTCTGTGCTCACGAAGCCAAGCCAAGTCAAGTCACTGAAGTTTGCGGATGTTCTGAGAACTGAGGAGGAGGATCAGCAGTGAGAGACTGTAGACCTGGGTCATCGTAAGGGAGCCAAGCTGCCTTGATTGGTAGAGCAATCCCGCAGTCAGCTTGGCCGGGTTTCCAGCTCTTGGAAGAGGCCTGCATTTCTGAAGAGAAAGCTTGCGTAACACAAACACGAGGCATGTTTGATGCGGCTAAGAAAGGGCGCAAGTTTAAGCCACCATCACCCCCACCTCCATCCCCACCCCCACCGCCATCCCCCCCCCACACACACACACAACACACAGGGCAGGAGAGGGAGAGGGAGAGAAGCAGGCACACAAAATTTTAGCTGCCTTGGTCGCATAGTAAGAAAAATCTCAGGGATATTAGAAAAACTAATACGACAAGTTTTATGATTTGGGCTTTTAACCCCAGGGCGGTAACAGAAGGCTTGTTTCTGGGAAGCTGAGCTTACAGAACTGTTGTTGGACTCTGTGTGTCGAGACATTATAAATGAAAAGGAAACTATACTAAGATCATCAGTGGTTCATGGGAAATTCCAGTCTATTTGGAGAAAAAAAAATGTATTTTAAACTCAGAATGACAGAAGGGTCATTTTTTTAGTAACGAACTTCTGACTCTAAGGACGGGGTCATCATTGCCGCGTTGGATATAAAATTACACTGGGGACAAATGTTTTCCAGAGGCTCTCTTGTCATTCCTAAGTCTATCATTTAAACACATCCAAGAAGGATTCCATTGCAACATCATAAATAAATACCCACTTTATTTATCTTTGAGTTTCCTGGGAACTGATGATCTACACACACTTGGAAAACAAATGAATGAAACAGCTTGATGCTGAAAGAGGGAGAACTCATGCAGGTGTGGGATTGGGGAACGTTCTAAATGCGCCACTAAAGGGTCCTTGCCACTTAGGGAGCCGAAGTCTCAGCTTTTATGAGTGGAAGCAGAGGAAAGGTTGGGGATAGAGGCAGAGTGCCTACTCAGCTTCAAAGCATGGACAACTCTCCTATAATCGTGCCCTTTTCTGTTCTCTTTGAGTTCACTTTATCTCGGGTGCAGGTGAGAGTGAAGGAGAGGGGTACGCGATCAGGCTAGGAGTACACTTAGTGATACAGCGAAAGTCTTTGAATAAAATAGTCCCTATAGCTAGGTCCCATTCACTCTAGACAGAATTTCAGAAAGCCCCAGGGAATCTGTTTTATGGCTTGGAGTAAATAGCACACCACTAGCAACGAACTATATCTTCCTTGCCATCTTTCATTTAGAGCTCATGGGTGACTGACTGATTCCCCGCTCTTGAATAAAACACCAGTGTTTCACCTGCTCTTTTGTCTACCTTGGTAGCTGGACATCCCTGGGACATTGACAGGCCTTTCGTCACATTCTGTCTACCAAGTTTAATACACTTCCTTTTCCGACTTCTCTGCCATTCTGCTATACAATCACCTCAGCTCCGTTCAGCTTTCTTCGCGTCTGTAACATCCCTCGTCTTCTCAGCCCCTGACCTGACTTCTCAGCTGACAATCAAAACAAAAGCCATCAAAAGAGAACTTTCACATGCTGCCACCACGCTGGTCAACCCTCTCACCTGCACCTGAGCCCACTGCCCTCTCCCTTGAGGTGAGTCAATCACCCATGCCCTGGCAAAGGGCTAGGCTCACAGATCCCCTCTCAGCCCCTCAAGGACAGTCCATCTGTGGCTGTATTGTCTTCCTCTGACTTCATTATTCCCCACCCCCACCCCTGTGCTTCTGGAAAATTTCCACAGTTGTACTTTTTTTTCATCTCAGTCTCTCTCAGAAAAGAGTTTCTCACATCCCGAATCCCCCATAACAACACCAATCTGCCCCTCTGTTACAACAAAACTACCACAAAGACTTGATATGCTTACTACGCAAACGTTTCATTTTGATACATACGGTGTTGAGTGAATGTTTTAGGAAGACGTTGGGGTTGAAGAAATAAACTTGCTGGTCATCAGCATATAAATACCATCTTAAGGCAGGGTGATAAACAAAATCACCCAGGGATGTACATAAGAGAAGAGTCCACTTGACCTCCAGTGCCATCCTCCAAAACTGCTTTTGAAATGTCTCTAGTGACGTTATTAGCCAAAGCTGACGCTAAGTCTTTATCAGACCAAACTCATTTGAAGTAAATAAACTCACTCTTTTTCTTGAAACAACTCTCTTGATTCTATTTCCCAGGAAGATCTTAGTGGCCACCTTTTCTTAGTCTCTTCTGACCCTTGAACATGTGAAGCCCTCCAGACTTCATTTGATGATCCATCATCTTCTCCATCTACATCCATTTTCTGGATAATTTCACCTAATACTCTAGCTTAAAATAGTATCCATACTCTGAAGGCTCAGTAGTTTATTTCGGTAACCCCAATGTCTTCCCTTCCCATGTTCCTGACCATCACTCAGCACCTCAGATGTCAAAACTGAACTTCTGTTTCCCTACATAGAAACAGCACTTGTTCAGTTGTTGGCAGTACATAGCTTTTCCATTTTACCCAACTGCCAGAGCCAAAATCCTTTAAGTCATCTTTCTATCCTATCAGCCCATTACCAAGTTCGACTAACTGCCTTCCTTCTAGACAGATTCAAAGTTTGACAACTGTTCAGCATACCCAACATTACATCATTAACAGAGCTAGCCCGTAACCACATTTTCCACCTTAACTTCCACACCGGACTCTTAACTGACCTCTCTTCTGCTCTTATATCTGTTCTCTGCAGTCTGTCCTCACAGACTATACTGGCTGGTTTTATGTCAACTTGACACAAGGTAGAGCCATCAGAGAGGAAGAGAACCCTCCTCGATAGAGAAAATGTCTCCATGACATCCAGCTGTACATTTTCTTAATTGGCGCTTGATCGGAGGCCATTGTGGGTGGTGCCATCTCTGGGCTGGTGGCCTGGGTTCTATAAGGAAGCGGGCTGAGCAAGCCAGTCAGCAGCACCCCTCCCGGCCTCTGCGTCAGTTCCTGCCTCCAGGTTCCTGCCCTGTGTGAGTTCCTGTCCTGACTTCCTTTGGTGATGAACAGCAACGTGGAAGTGTAAGCTGAATGAACCCTTTCCTCCCCAACTTGCTTTTTGGTCACGGTGTTTCATCACAACAATAGAAACCCTAACTAAGAAACAGACCAGTTGGTGATCTGTGCTAAACTCTAAGTCACCTTGTATCACTTAATCCAAAATGCTTTCTCTCCGGGTATCTATGAAGTTCCCTCCTTACCCCTTTCTAGCCTCTGCTTGTCTCATCTAGCTTGAACAGTCTTCACTCACCACTACTCTCTGCCCCTTTTCCTGTCTTAGTCTTTGCAGCAGATATAATAGTTGTTCTGGTTTGAATGTGAAATGCTGACACCGCCACCCACAAGCTCATGTGTTTGAACACCTGGTTCCCAGCGAGTAGCAATGTTTGGGGAGATCACAGAGCCTTCTGGAAGAGAAACAGCAAACGTAGGACTGTAAGTCAGAGGCTTGAGAGTTACTGGCTCCTCTGCTTCCTGGTCTACCGAGAAGGAAAGAGCCCCAGTTGTGCACCCCCACAGCCTCGAACTCCGCTCTGCTTTCTCCACCTCCACGGACAGATGGTTTTCTTTCACTGGATTATTAGCACGTGTGAGCAGAAATCTGATCTGTTTTGTTTGTAGCTCTATTTCTAGCCCCTAAAGCAATACTTAATACACAAGAGAGAGTGTTCATTAAATGGATGCATGTAGCCAGTCACAAATGCTGAAGACTCCTGTCCACCAAGGCGAAAGATGGAGAAGAGTTCAGTTAGGGCATCATGGGTATGTATTCTACAAGCAGCATTTTCAATGGAATGTTGGGCCACTGTGTAAACTGTAAAGGAAGAACGGTTTATAAGCTGCTACAGAGTCCTTCTTCCTAACTCTTCTTCTCTTGAACTCAGAGGAAAAAACCTAAAGGTGACTGGGGTATCTGCATGTTTGTAAAGGAGGCTGATCCTGAAAACCTTGTCCACTTAGCATGTTAGAGACACCAGAGTGCCTCCGGCTGGCAACCAGGACACACCTGTCATTTTCAAAATGACACATGGTGTAGGCATTCCTACAGGTCAGTAAACAATTCCACTGTCATTTGCTAAATGACCACAGTTGAGGTAATTCACAAAGGGAATAACCCTACTCTGCTAACAGGCCCATTCTGTCTGAGTCTCTCCATTGGTAGCTTAGATTCCACCACGTAGTTGGGGGGTCAAAAGTTCTGTGGTTCCCAAGGCCTGAGTCTTCTTCCAAAATGCCATTTTTGCATCTGGTTGAAAGGAACCAGGATGAAAAGCCATTATATCTGCAGGGGTCTGTAAATCAATCAGGCCATATCCCAGGACCAATTAAGCAATATGCAGGAATGGGGAGGAAAGAAACTTTCTGACTTACAGACTCTATAGACTAAAGCTGAGCCTAACACTCAGCACACTGGCCCCTTAAGTTACTGCTTAAAGCTGGGATGGGCCCATCCAATTCCATTCTGACCTTAATCAGGAAAGAAAGTCAGTGACCGAAGTCGCATACATGATCCCAGGCTCAAATAACAATCAATAAACATGCTCACTTTTATGCTCATGATCATCTGCTGTCTTGATAGTTACAAAACAAACTGAAAAGTTTCTGTTAACTTAGACACATGCTGTCTCTCCTTCAGGGACATCAACCCTATTGATAGGCACTGCTGAACATATGAGGAAACTTTCTATCTTTATGAAATCGAACAAATAACAATCTGTAACACAAATACAATTAATGTACTAATCCATTTCCACCAGAGTTGAGATGTCCAAAGGGCTTTGGGAACCATAGGCTTAATGCTTAGTTTTCCCAAACTGTGTCCTCTCCCAGGACACAGCCCACATCTAATGACTGGTAGTCCTTAGAGCATAGAGGCCGGTCCTTCACCTCAGTGAGGAGGTTGCCACAGGACAATTTTACCTCCATAGAGACCACTGACATAACTGTTCAGCTGGACCTCCCCTCCGCCCAGTTCTGAGCCCATCTCTTCATCCTAGGTCCTACTTTCTGTGTCTGTTTCCCAGGAAACCATGCCAGCTAACCTCTAGAATACAGACGAGGCTAACCCAGAGACTGAGACACCAAAGGAACACCAACACACACAAGCTGCAGAGAACGATGGGGAGGAGCGAGGACTGGCTCTTGATTTAGAAGCCTCCGCTGGAACAGCAATTCTTGGCCTCGTTCTGAAAGGATGCTCTCAACTGATGGAAAAGGTGGGAAGTGGATCAAACACTCCAGATGAGGCAGATGCAACAGCCTTTGACAAGTGGAGAAGCTACGAGCGAGTCTGGCTTGTGTCTAGTTACAGTAAATCTGTCAGTGTGGCTGAAGCATGGAGCGAGTATGGAGGAGATAAGAAGTGTCACAGTTGAAGCCAGGAAACAGGGCAGCATCATTCCACGTGGGAACGGGAATGATCTAAAACTTAAAATCTTCTACTCTAATCACATTGTCTGCGTATGAATTCTACCGCTTACCAGCTAAGTGACCAGCCTCTCTAAACCTCATTTAAAAATGAGCGTACTCCTAAGACCGTATCTAGGTCCTAGGCTCTGTGCCTGTTTCCCAGGAAGCCATGCCGGCTAACTTCTAGAATACAGACGAGGCTGAGCCTCAAGTAACCCACAGATACAGGCGTGGAAATTGAATGAAGTTATAATGTTTATAATGTGCTTAACACAGAATTAGACTCTGAGAAAAAAAAAATCTTTTTTTAAATTGTATGTGGTGGGTGAGATGATTCAGCGGGTAAGAATGCTTGTTGCATAAGCCCAATGACCTGAATGTGAAAGCTGGGTTTGGCTTGGCTTGGCTATGTGTATCAGACACTCCAACACTGTGAGGGGCAGAGACAAGACAATTACGGAGCTTGCTCAGAGACACCCTGTCTCAAGGATGGATGGGTGGTAGAGTGGCACACCCAGCATCTTCCCATGGCCTCCACATACATATACGCACAGGCATATATATATGCAAACACATATACACATACTAACCACGTGTTTAGTATGTGACAGAGATCACTAGTCATAAGCTAACTTGGACCTGAGGTTTGCCCAGTGCTAAAGGCATGGTCCAGCTAGGACATTAAGGTGGAGGCTTTCACAGTTGCAGCCATCCCGTGGGCCACGTGATGAGTATCCAGGACCCAGCAGCAAGGTCAGCGCAGCCTCCAACCCTCTCTTTCTGGCTCCAATAGGATGAGCACATCAACCTCTCCCATGAGGGTTTCTCATTTTGGATGATGGAGCCAGTGGTGTCACCCATAAATTGTACACACACCTGAGTACACCCTCCCTCTGGACCAGTCCTGCCCAGCACATTAACTCCGGCCAGCTTGATGTCCGAGTGTAACTCCTGTCGCTGATAGAGGCAATCTGGCAGTGAGCCCAATCCGAGATACTTTAAGTGACAGCATGTGTGTGTGTGTGCAAATACGACACTTGAAAACGAATATTTGTCAACAGTCTGAAGGTAGAGGTAGGTGGACTTCTGTGAGTTCAAGGCCAACCTAGTTTATACAAGGAGTTCTAGGCTAGCCAGGACTACCCAGTGAGACTTTGTTAAGAAAAAAAACAATCCACAGTCTAAACATTTATCCTTATTCTCTCAGGTGAGTAGAGCTGTCACCCTTCAACAAAGAAGCTTCTCTTCGCAGTGGTTGAAGCCACCACAGATCAAAAGGCAGAGAACAGGCGACCGTGTGGTAGCCAGCCCCACGCATACATCCACAACGCAGCCTCTGCACCTACGGCTCAGAGACTATCTTGAAGGAGGGAACGCAAAGATTTTAATAGCCAGAGGACCAAAAAGTCTGCTGCGAGATCGCGTCTTCTAGAACTGCCAGGGAAGGTACACTCATGAGGTCTTTTTAGCGTGACTGCTTAAACAAGATCTGACCAAGGATGACACCAACAGACGAGCTTATGTGGAAGGGGAAAAGCTCACGGGCCCCAACCCTAGACAAGGACTACGGGCAACCAAGAAATGCTGAGCTCAGGAGAAATAGTCTTCCCCCAAGAAAGAGCCCCCTCATATTGGTTATCTGAGACCACGTGGTCATACACACAGGTAACTTTACACAGACTGATCAAGCTGTGCTTATATATTTAGAAACATATCTATACATACATAAGAATAGCAATTAAAGAAATAGAGGCAATTAATTTGAGAGAGTAAGGGATCACTGGGAGGGGAAGGAAGAAATTAATGTAATTATATTTTCATTTCAAAAAGTTGAAAAAACAACAACAACAAATGCATATTCTGCTGACTGAAGCAGGCCCTACCCCAAAGAGAGCATAAAATATGGCTAAATGCATCCAGTGGAGCAAACATCATCTGTAATGAAAACATTCAGAACAGTAGTTGGTTGTAACAAATTAGAGACTAAATCTAACTAGAGACTAGGTGAGGACATTAGGAAACTCTATTATATCTTCATAAGGTTTGGGCTACAGGAAAATACACATTTATCGTATAGGGACAACATATTTTCCATTTTTGTCCCAAGATCTCACCCCACACCCACCTTTGAGAAAGCCGGGACTGGGGACTAAGAGTGACGGGAAATGAGCGTGGCAGACGGACTCTAAACCCAGTCAGGTGCAGCTCTCCAGAGCTTCAGTGAGAGAAGGGCTCCCGCAGGCAGTCCCAGTTTCTGCCCTGAAACAGTGGGCATACAAACACTGACACCAAGAGACTGATGGCCTCGGTTCCGGACTCAGAGAAAGCACTCAGATGTCAAGGCTCACGCTGAAGTGTGTCAAAAGTAAGATGAGTAGATACATTAGAAACCAATTATAGAAGTGTGTCGGTGGTAGGGAACGTACAGGCCTTCATTGTTTAAAAAAAAAAAAAGAGATTTCTAAGTCAATGCTGTTGTTAGATCTTCACGGGAAAACTTTGAAAAACTTATTTTGAGAGAGGGCCACTCAAGTCAAAGGAAGACGTTAACCTCACAGCTGGTCTGAGCTAGATGACAGCATGAGAGGTTTTTGGGTATTCTTTGTTTTTTGGGTTTTTTTGAGGTGGGGGATTAGCATTCTATGAGTGGAAGGCTTCCCGTCTTGCTCAGTCTCGTAGTTGTTGGACCAAACGGAACACGAGAAGTGAACGCTTGGTATTAGCCTGGATGGCTTCCTGTTGGCTTTCCAAGTTAGACCCAGCCGACAATCTATGTGCAACTAAAATAAATAAATCAGCCAGCAGTCTGCAAGCCTTTCCGGTGGTGAGCGGTAAGTGGCCTCCGCACCAGCCCAGCAGGGGGCAGGGAGCTGCCCTCCATCTCGGGGTACAGACAGCAATAACACTGTGAAAATAAACAAACGGATCTACCCGGCTGGTGGGCCTGCTTGGCTAGTGCCTGGGCTAGGCCACCCCTTGCCCTCTGATCTCACCGTGTTTGTGGAACCTGGGTTGCTGTCTAGCAATAGGGTCTATTTTTCTATCCCGGGACACAAGGGGTGGCAACTGTTTGTAGCTGATTTATAGGAGGAAGCCACCACCAGGAGGCCCAGAATGACAGCCATGGGAACTCTGGGTTTGGGCAGGGCTAAAGTAGACAAGTGTGCGATTCCACCATCCTGGGGAGATGCCCCTCAAAGGGGGTCCTGGAGAGATTGAGCTCCAGTGCATCACATGCACTTCTTATCCTCTGGAGCCCCCAGCTTGGGAGATGTTATTTCTTGCCTTTCTCAAAGGAGGATGTAGGATGGGAAGGTGGAACCACCACCACCACCACCACCACCACCCCAAAAACAACAACAACAACAACAAAGGAAGCTATTTCTTTCGTGCGTCAGAGTAACAGTCTTCCTCGTTACCAAGCCTTGGCCGGCTCAGGGCTGGCTTTGAACACACACCTAAATGTACCGCCGTCTGAATCTCATAGGCTGAATGTGGCCCCACAGCACTTCCCACAGTGCACTCCTGGCCCAGAGGAGTGTAAAGAGGCAGCGGCAGCAGCTGCAGCTTGCCCAGTGGGAAACTGAGGGCAGCCTGGTCAAGGGAGTTCCTTGGATTCACCATAAGCTGGCAAGCTTCCTGCCTCTGCCTCTCTAGAGCTATCCCCACCATTCCATCTGAGCACTTGCCGCTTCTCACCTGGCTGGTTACCCTGCCACCAGGTGAGAGACAAGCAGGGTGAAAACCTCATTCTCACAAGCTTGGCGAGGCTGCTCTCAGACAGCCGGAAATCACACAGCAAGGATGTGGCAAGCTTAAGGCGAGCCTTATGAAACCAGGGCCTAGTCCCCTGGCCTATATGTGATAGCTATTTCCTCAGAATTATCCTGAGCCATTGGCATCTCAGAAAATCAGAATGCATGTGTGGGAAAGCATACACACACACACATGCGCGCACACACACACACCCCAGGATAATTCAAAATTGAGTAAGAGGTCAAAGCAAGCCTTCTGCTGTGTCTCTCGAATATAGGGACTTCATCCCCCAGTTTGTGCACACTTCTTAACAGTCTTCCTACTTTCTCATATCCATCAGTGGGTGTCCCCTACCCCACACTATCTCAATCCCAGGGTGATTGTTTTGCCCTATGGAGCTTGTCTGGAATACAAAGCGTGCCACCGCAGCTCATGAGAAAACTGGGAAGAGCACAGGTTTCGCTGTCATGGCTTCAACAGGGTTCCTGTCAAAGAGTAAGAATACTGGAAACATGTAAGACCATTAATAGACACAGAGCTGGTCCCAACTTTCCAAGTTGACCCTGTCTCCCCCTCCCCTGCCCCACTCCTCCCTAACCCCCACCATCCCACTTACTGTCACTCACATAGCAAGACAAATCCTAGGCCAGCCCTGTCTGGGTCATGATCCTCAGGGGCTGAGTCACTTCCCTTGGCTTCCCTGAATGCCATTATAAAAGGACTCCAGCCTTCTTAGCCTTTAATCCTTTTCTATATAATTTATAACTTTAGTATAAAATCTCATTCCTTTCCCCATCCTGCAAGGCAAATATTTTGATCACTCGACAGATAAAGAAACTGAGGCCGGAGGAGGGAAGTGATATACCCAGTAGCTGGTGATGATAAGATTCAATCCCAGGTTTGTCTCTCCGGAACGATTGCGGGGACCACACTTCGAGGCTGCTCTTCTGGGGCTTGCCACCCCCCCCCCTACTAGAGGATCCCTAAATACAACTGTTCTATTGGGAGCTGGGGAGGAGCTAACGACACAGGCAGGTGATAAGACTCTCTTCACAGCCTTCGGAAGACAGGAGGCAGGAGGCGACTGCGTGGCTCCGGGGGACAGGACACAGCGGAGTCCGCCAGCCTGACACGATCTCTCGTCAACAAACACCGAGCAGTGAGTCCTAACCAACCCTAGCAGTGCTCACACAGGCAGCCTCGCTCTTCATCTGCCCCACAGATGTAGCTCCGTGGGTCTTTAATTGACCTAAATTCCAACATATAAAAATGAGATCTCACATTAAAATCCCATTTTTAGATTCTCTCGAAAAATGCCATTTGGAAAGACAGGCAGGGCTCACATGCCCAGAGGGCCTCATGGTCAAAGCCAGTGCCCCTGTCTGCCACTCGATCTTCCAGAGTTTCTGCCATCCCACCAGCATATCCCAAGTGCCAGATAACTCGGTAAGATAGGGAGGTAAGGAGAAAGATGGATGCATGCATATATACATACACAATGTATATCAAGAGAAAGATTCACACACGTGTGTATACATACACACACACACATATATATCAAGAAAGAGAGAGATTCCCTCACTCAACTCCTCTGTCAGCAAGGTGAACAACTCCCACAAGAGAAACGAAAGGCATACAAAAGTGGGTGCCTATTTCCCAGAGGTCTAGCGAGATAGGTAACGAGCAAACACACTCACTAGACTATCAACACCGCAGGGGCGGGGCAGGGCCAGTTTTTTCTCGGTTGTTCCCCACAACCAGAACATAACTGACATACGGTTGCCTATTACATAGCGAAAGGCTGTGGGGCTGCTCTTTCTGGCCCTTTTCGGACAACCTGCTCTTGTCACGTGTCCTGTCACAGGAACAAGAAACCCGATACAGCTTCCTGGGCTCTAGAAACACAAAAGAAAACTTATTTTTTAAAAAAGAACATTTTATTGTATAATATTTATTAGTTGTGGGTACACACGCCACAGCCCCAGTGGGGATCAGAGTACAGCCTGCTGGGCTTGAGTCTCGCCTTCCGCCCTGTGGCTCCCAGGGATTGAACTCGGGGCCCCCAAGGTTGACAGCAGGCGTTCTTATCTGCTGAGCCATCTGGCGGGCCCAGAAAACTTACTTTTATGTGATGTGACAAAGGAGCGCATCCCAGAGAAGGAGGGGGTGCCGGCCATTTAGGAACATTCCTTTCTCTCTTTAGCTATCCAATCTGACCCATTGCGATTGCGTTAATCCAGAAGAGAAGCCCGAAGTCTCAATGACTCCTGCTCTGCAGATAACCGAGCTGCCCACACAGCAGACCCTAGCCAGAGATAGGTCACAATTAGTCCCCTGCCTATAAGGTTTAACCCCCGGGACAGCCGATGGGAACTGTGAGTAACTCACTGAGCGAAATGGAGGTGGAGCAAAGCACAAGCCTCGGGTTTAGTACAGCGAAGCACACAGGACTCCTGATCTGCCCAGTAGGCAATTACCCTATCGCACCCTGAGCTCCTTCACTCGGTGACTGACATGGTCCTCCAGTCGCCCTCTCACCCCAGCCTGCCTGGCTACGGCTTTCCCTCCCGGGGCCTCACTCTCTCTCCGAAAGGTAGGAGACTATCAGTGTGTGGAATCTCTAAGATCCTGACTCAACTCAAACAGCACACTGGGCTTTCCTGAGGCCTCCTGGTAGGAAGACACTACTTATCGCCATTAACCTCTGACCCGGCCAAGATGAAACAGCTCCCATCTGTGAGCCTGACTAACCCTCGCCCCTGACTGAAGCTAAATAGAGTGTGGGGGGTGGGGCATCGGACCCTGCAGAGGCCCCAGACTTGAGGCCTCATCCCCAGGGACCGGCTGCCTCCACCCCCTTCCCCCCTGGCTCTATCCCGGAGCCCGTTATTAGAATGCTCCTTGAGGACCCCTCCAGGTGGCCTCCGGGTTAAGAACTACAGTGGGAGGAGGCAGTGCCCCCTGGGAAGATGGAAGGCCGTAAACCCTCCAAGGCTGTCCATTTGATTTATGCGATAATAATGGGAATGTTAATCTCTGAAAGTGAAGCCCTTCACCTCAAATTCCAGCCTTCTGGGTCCCCCCTCCCTCCCATCACACCTGCCTTGAGGACAGCCGGCCCTGACTGGCTCTCCCAAGAGTCCAGGACTTGTGTTCGTTCTACAGGTGAGCAAACAAGTCCAGGTGACTCGCTCAGAGTCACACTAGCAGCCAGTTCTCTACCACGAGCGGCCCGGGTGAGAGCAGATCCCACGCAAAGCCTGCGCAGATTTCCAGGACAGCCAAGCGATGTCTGTGTCACTTGCCCCTTGAGACGGGGAATATGTTTGCATCATTCCCTAAAAACGGCAGATTTGTAAGCAATGGTCGTCCATGCTCACTTAAATCAGTTTAAATGCAGAGAAACCAGGAGGGGGGCGTGGGGGCGTAGGTGGGGGCAGCCGCGGTTTAATGGAGTTCCAGTCAGTGTAGTTTGCCAGTAGAGTCAGAATGAAAGCCAGCAGCCGATTCCAGATGATGAACGAAAACAGGAGATCATAAAAGGGGGTACTTTAGAAAATTATTGTGAGGAGCTCATGAAGAGCCCCTGGGGGAGGGGGCTGGACGATCATATTTGTTTTGTACCCCTAATCCTAATGCCCAAGGCACCATAAATGGCCAACAGTGAGCAAATGGGTAGTCAGGTGCCTTAGCAGCTTTTATGTGGAAGCACCTAGTGGCATCCGTAAAGAGACTAGACATCACGGGGAACTTTCTTTGTAGCTTCCCACCTATACTGGTGAGTGTTCCTTCGCTTAGCATAATAAGCTTGTGACACCTGTGTTGTTGA
Organism: Meriones unguiculatus; assembly: GCF_030254825.1. Lineage (NCBI taxonomy): Eukaryota > Metazoa > Chordata > Mammalia > Rodentia > Muridae > Meriones > Meriones unguiculatus. Next base: position 78,721,868 of record NC_083355.1, on the reverse strand, counting down.
GCCCTTTTCACAGATGCAGGGGGGCCTGGGGCTCAGGGAATTGTACTGACTGGTGCGAAATCCCGGAGCCAAGAAAGGCATGAAGGCAGACACAGACAGCTGGCTCCTTCGTGCCTACCTTTTTCCCATAGTACATGAAGTTGAGTCTGTGCTTCCTGCAGGAGCTGCTATGATGAGCCTCAAACTCGAGGACCACCACAGGAAGATTAATGGTGAGTCTCAGCAAGGAAACCGAACTGTAGGCCTCCAAAAATGGAAGAGAGGACATTGTCTAAATAGTCACGCCGCCAGAGAGGAGGGCCGGGCATGTGCCCCTCCTGTAGGCTTTCCTTTAAACCAGTGGTTCTCAGCCTTCCTGTCTTTGTGCAACTCAGAAAGATCCACCTGCCTGCTGCCTCCCAAGTCCTGAGATTGAAGGCGTGTGCCCCACTGTCCAGCTACCTTCAACTCTTCAATACACTTCCTCATGTTGTGGTGAGGAACCCGATTATTTCCGTTGCCATTTCACAACTGTAATTTTGTTATTGTTATGAATTATAATGTAAACATCTGCGTCTCCCAGCGGTCTTAGGCAGCTCCTGTGAAACGGCCATTCGACCCCCAAGTTGAGAATAAAAAGTTTAAGCCCACAACACAGGAGGAAGTGGGAAGCCGAGGGCCTGTAATCCTCCTGCTCAGATTCTAGTCTCCAAGTGAGAATTAACTGGCTCGTTGTTGTGCTAATTATAATTGGCTTCTCCACCAGGGACGGCAGTAAATGAAAAAGTAGAAAAACAAACTCAAGATGGGCATTACTTTCATTTGCAACCGTTACGGGAGGTAAGGTAGTCTTTAAAAAGTTGAAGGGTGTTGGGGGGGCACCAGAGTGTGTGTGTGTGTGTGTGTGTGTGTGTGTGTGTGTGTGTGTGTGTGTGTTGGGCGGGGGGGGGGGTGAGGGGATGAGTTGAAAGTGTGATTGTTTTTTTATTATCTGCATTACCCTTAAATTCCTTGTCCTGGCTAATCTAAGTTGGCTATAAATCGGGCCCCTTTGAACTGCTAGACTTGCGCGGAAACCCCTGAAAGTATCTACTGCGTGCAATTTATTGCCTCGTGCCAGATTCACTGGCTGCATCATTTGTTTGCAAAAATTTCCCAAGTTCAAATGTCAGTGCCAGTTTCGCTGTGCTTATCGCTGAGCTCAACCCTTCTGCAGCGAGATGCAGGGAGTGTCAGCAGGGAGGGTGAGGGAGGGATGTTCCCCAAAGACCCTTCCCGTGTGTAACCTTTCCCCTGCCGGGCACGCTCTCTGAACCATTCTCTACACTTCCCGGGTGCATCACGGGCTGCTCTGGACAGGAAAACCCGGCGTCCTGACTTCTCGCTGTGAATCAGAGTTTTACCTTCTGCTCCCTTTGCCTCCCTGTTGTGAACATATGTGTTGGACCAAACATCGAGACACATGATTTGGCCCTGAAAAAAAAAAAATGAAGACTGTTCCAGAAGATCTAGGGCATATGTTCTCTGGAGACAGGAGAGCCCAGGACTGTGAATACAGTAGGCACTTAGTTGTTGCATTAAAATAATATTAATAAATAATATTAATAATAATAACCCAGCAGCCTTCCAGAAGACATCTTGGTTTCATTCACGAATCTCATCCACTCCGTTGTTCCTCATTTAGTTTTGTTTCTAAAATCTGAGGCTCTTTCAGGTTCCCGCACCGGGTCAGTTCTCTGTGCCTTTGACTAACCCACTGGCGTCTCACCGTTTTCTTTTTGTAAGATGAAAATTAAATGGGGAGAAAAAGAAAGGAGAAATGTGGCAATTAAATCACAATCTTAGAAATAAACGAAAAAGAATCCCCCCCCCCATAAAAAGATAAAAATTAGATTTAAAAGCAAAACCTAAAAGCGTTCCTCTTTAGACCCTGGGAACTTTAAGATATGGGTAGAGATACAATATACATCTTTCCATCTGGGAAACAAGCAAGTGGTTTGATAAGTAAAGTGCTACTCCAAACACATCACAACAGCAGAATGAGCCCAGTGAAGTATTGACTGTGGGTCTGTTTGGATAAGTACAGCCAGTCAGAATCAACTGCAATTACGGAACTTCAAAGTAAAATAATTTGGCTCAGCCACATTGGTTTTAATCTCACATCAAAAGCAGCTGTGTCGTAGTCTGCTTATGAAAAGAAAACAAACCTTCCCGGCCAATATGAAGCATGGGAAAACAAGGATAATATTTCTTGAAAATCTCAGCTAAATAAATAGTGTCACGATGGAAAGAATGCACGGCAGCTCAGAATTATTATTAATATTATTTTAATGTAAGCTGCTCAGAGACCTCGTGCTTCTTGAAAGAAGAACAGGTGTGAAACCAAAAACAGGGAACACCCGTTTCCATGAATAACACTCACAGAACCTCACATATTAATGAATGAAACAGCCAAAGTCAAGATCCTGAATGGTGACAAGTGACAGCACAACAGTGAAGAGGCAGACCCTAGATCCGAAGGGGCAGATTCTGTTCTCTGGGATTTAGCGAAATGCAGATTCTAAGTGAGTAGAGCCTGGCTGGGGCCAGGTCATCTGTGTGTGTCCCACTGCTTCCTCACTTTAGCATCTGGTTTGTGAACTCACTTTGAGCAGCAAGGAAGTAGAACTTTTGACCTTCGGGTCCCTCCCTCACATCTATCACTCCCTGCCAGAAGCCTAACTAGATGAAATAGGCCACTGCCTGTAGCCCCGAAGGGGGTAATGGCTATCTTCATGTGTTAAATGACCTCCCTTGGGGCCAACACAACACTATAGAGCGAAACAAAACCAAGATTCTAATTGCAGAGACAGGCTCATTAGAAGCATATCAAGAGAGAGATTTCAGTGAGAGGCAACTGAAACCGGACAAAACTTATTCCAGGGGCTTTTACCTGTGATTTCCCAGCAAGATTTGGGGAACAGAGTGACAGAGGGAGCACACTGGAGCCAGTTGGTGGCCAAAGTCATTATCAGCTCTGTCTTCCAGAGACTGAAAAATCAATGTGAGTTTGTACAACAAAAGGCCAGCCTGGAGATGGGTTGAACATCTAGTGAAAATCAGCAATCGAATTGGGGAATAACAGTGTTGCTGCAGAGGTACTGTGGGCACTTTAAAAACACTGGTACTTAACCTTCCAGCAGAGGCCCTTCATCTGTGTGATGGGAAAAAAATAACAGCACGTCGTTCCAGGGATGAGTGTGAGAATTAAAATGAATTCCATTAAGAGCATTTTATTATACTACAGTAATTGAAAACGACTCTGACAACAAGCCCCACTGAAGCACCAGCTAGGCTGCCATTATATAGGTGGATATTACGTTGATTTCAAACATCCCAGGTCAAGAGCATCCGCTGTTAAAATATGCCTGGCATCAAGCACAAGAGTCAGCCATTGAAAAATGTCCATCAGTGTAAAACGGCTGACAATTGCCCTGCTGGTACACGATCCTTGCAGAAGCGGGAGGAAATGGTTATCTAATTTCACACTCAACAGAAACAATAAATTAGAAAAAGAAAAAAAAAACTCATCTGAAGAGAAGATGGTGAGTCTATGTGACTATAAAAAGAAATACATGATTTTGCAGCCCGCCAATTGGAGACTCAAACCAGCATCTTTTTTAAGAGATTAATGTTTTGGTAGTATTAACATTTCTGAAATGTAATTTAAAGCCAGTGCTTTATAAACCATCCCCCCCAGTTAAAGTAGTCAACACTGAATCTAAAAAGTGTGACTGTACGGTGGGATAGGAATGTATGGTTCCATGTGTTAGTTAAGGAAAGCATTGACATCATTTGGCTGCAGATGGTTCTGTAAGCATTGCCTGATCATTATAATAATAATCTGGGCTCCAAATTTCAGAAGACTGTTTGACCAAAAAAAAAAATACATCCCACTTGCCTGAAGGAAAACTCATTTCTGGTAACAAATGAGGCAGAGAATGAGAGTTTGGCGTTTTAAAAGAACTATCCTGGCTGGCCACAGCCTGTGTTGGGAGACCCACAGATCCCAGGAGCTCACTGAGCCTAGCAGCAATCCTCATGTTCAAGTGAGAGACCCTGTTTTATAAATTAAATTGAACAAAGAAAGAAGAAGATATCCCACATTCTCCTCTGGCTGCCAGTGAGCATGTGTATTCAGACACCATACACACAAACTCACACATACACATACACACACACACACACTGGGGTAGAACTGGAAAGCTGCAGTCCCTAAAATGCACCTCAGTGAAGACAGGTATTTGTCCAATTTGATGGCCTCTGTGGTTACAGTCCTCAGGCAGTGGATGAATAAATGGCCCGATCAATGTGGACCGGAATTAAGTGGTATCCTCTTCCATGCATTCATTCACTGTCATCCTTTTCCCACCAGCATTCAGGGGTTTGCAGGTGCTGTCTTGTGTAAAAGAAACTTGATGGATACCCTTATCTAGTGTAAATAAATATTATTTGCTGTAGAGGTTGGCTTCATATCATACAGGTGATGTTAGAGGTACTAATCTTTATTACAACTGGCCTCCAACAGGCAAGAGTTATTTAGGTCCATTTTTAGGTTGGACAAGCAGAGCCTTCTATTTCCTGGGCATTTTATGTAAATTATTTACAAATGCATAAAGCGTTCAGCGGCTCTCCAAAGGAACCCGAACTTCTTAAAACCAGGTATACCGTTTCCTTGGGCCAAAATTCTGGTCCTAAACGAAGGCCAAGTCCAAGGACCTTTCCCAAAGGGAAATGAGATGTGTTTCTTCTGCTGAGCAGCCACAGACAACACCACAAGGCTTGGCCCACCTCAAGGAGTCAGAGCATCTCTCATCTGCACACTGCTCCTACATCACATCCCAGCATCCCCCAGCCACAGCCCCATCCTCTAACCAGAGATATCACCATCGCACAAAGGCTACACCTCACAGCAGTTCTCAAACCTGTGGATCTGTGGACCGAGAATGACCTTTCCAGGGTCACTACAATTTACATTACAGTTTAAAACAATAGCAAAATTACGGTTACGAAGTAGCAATGAGATATTTTTATGATTGGGGGTCACCACAATGTGGGGAACTGTATTAAAGGGTTGCAGGATTAGAAAGGTTAGGAACCACTATCTTAAACCCTTTCTCCATAGAGGTTTTTCCTAAGAAACATGCTACATTTTAAAAATTGTTTTAACGCGTGAGTCTTTAGCGCCCTACAGCACTCAGTGCTGTATCTAGTACATGCTAAACACCGACTACATTGTCAAGAGACAAATTATTGAAGTGGTTAGCTTGCCTGGGAGGGGGAGCGAGAAATTTCTGGAGCATCCAGAGAGTCTGATATTGTGAGCTTTGTATAGAACGCCCATAAAAGAAAAGCAATTTCTAAACAGGTTGACATTACCAGACCAAAGTAACCCTCACGCTGTACACCACACGAATGCGTGCACAGCCCACTCCGTTAGTGGGACAGGAAAAACCATGTGCCCAGGTCATTTCTAGCCTGGGTTTAAATGCCACTTCTTCCTTATTCCGGCTTTGCGAATAAGGAAAGTCTCCCCAAGCCTTTACCTTCTCCTCTGTAAAGGGCGATGGGGAAAGATGAGATGAGGCAACTCACAGAGTTGGATATGAGTTGTGGGACAGATGAAATGAAAAAGGAATCTCAGTAACATGCGCAGAGTAACGTTTCTTCATATAACTCCTCGCATTCTAGAACTGACTGCGGCAGCCATGTGGAAACACAGGAAAATACGGTTCTAAAACACTTTTTGGATCCTGTGATCACTTTACCACCTCAACCTGCTCATCCTGCTTGGCACTTGCTATTTCGGGATAATCTTACAACTAGATTAGAGAGCAATTGGATAAAGTATCATTAATAAATTATTTGCCTATACCAAAGAGAGATAGAAAAAAAAAACCGAGGAAGGGCCATCAGGGCATCCTGGGAGAAGAGAAAAGTGCCCTGATCAGGGGTCAGGAGAGCTTTCACCTTTACTTTGACATCTCAGCAGGCCTCACAGCCTCACTGATACTAGCCTTCTGATAAGAAACCTCCCAGCATTCAGCTTGTTTCTGGGACAATGTGACAGTTCAAACCAGATCCAGCCTCGACTAGAACACAGAGTTTGAGGGCAAGATTAGTAAACTTCAAAAGCTTTTGAGGACTTGATAAGCCAGGGGTAGGGGTGGGAACATTTATCTAAAAGCTTACAGTCCCAGGAATACTTCATTTGAGTCCCTCAGTCCCCCACCTTTCTTCCCCTTGACCTTTTGATGACCTTCTCCCAGCTCTTGAAGCTTCTTGCCTTGGGTCAGCTGCATTCCCAGCCACAATACCAATTTTTGCCTAGCTAAGTTTCCAGAGATGCAGTCTCTCCTGGGGTCCCTTGAGAGTTTAGAAAGAGGAGATCAACATTTACATTGGTAAAATACACTCAGCTGCCGGGAGGGCCTAGTCTTTTTTTTTTTTTGCAACCTTCCCCTGCAGCTGTGCTGCCTGCCTAGCTCCCACTGGGGCCCTTTGGCTGCTTGGAGAGAGAGAGAGCTCTCCCTGTGTGAGTGCCCTGACACTGGATCCCAACCGGGAGAGACACGGCTGATGGAAATCATGGTGTCCCATAACCAGATCAACTCAGCAGGGGACCAGAAGGCAAGAGGGAAAATCCTACAGACCACGCGCCAAGAGACTCCGAGAGGATGAGTTCCTCGGTGATGCGGGGAAAGACGAACTCCGCAGCTTTTGAGAAAGGCTGGAGACTCTTCACCGGGGCCCAAGGATGAGACGGTAGTCTTTCCTGGCCTTCCTCCCTCAGACAAAGTTAACTAACTTCCCACAGCCTCCTCCTCTCACCCCTCAGCCACAGGCAGTAAATGCAAGTTGAGTCAGCCCAAAGTTCCTGGGCAGCAATTCAGGTCCAACTGAACCTCGACACAAACTTAAAGCACACACAAATGTGTACCCAACAATGGAGGAGGTGGTGGCTGAAGACAAAAAAAGATCTACAACCCTGAAGTCACTCAGAGGTCAGTTCAATACTCTTTGGAGAAAAATGAAACAACATTGCATGAACAATTCTCTCTCTCTCTCTCTCTCTCTCTCTCTCTCTCTCTCTCGCCTTAAAAACAATTCTTTTATACAAACCTTCAGAGTCACCCTTCCTACCTAATAAAATTTTACGCGGTTAGCATTTAGAACACTGCATGCTCACCTCTAGGTTCTGTGGCATAATCTGTATTTTCTTAGTATAATAGTAAGCTGTGGGTCTCTGCAAGTTCTAGGCCAGCCTGGCCTAATTGGTGAGTCCCAGGCACCTGGGGCTACATAGTGAGATCCTGTCCAGGAAGAGGAGGAGGAGGCAGAGGAGGAGCGAAAGGGGAAAAGGAAGAAGAGGAGAAGGAGAGAAAGGAAAAAGGTCAGAGAATAAAACAGCTGAAAAGAGATCAATATATGGCATGGTGATTTTAAGACAAACAAAGTCCTCAAAACAGGGAAATAAGTATTGCCATACTCTTCTGGTGTGGTGGATGACAGTTGAAATATTATGGACTATCTGAACCAATCTTCAAAGCATACTATTGGATAAAATAAACAAGGCACAGAAATCACACAGCCTAACACTGTTTGTCAACGTTTACAAAGATGCAAACCCTGACTGCACTAGTCATGGGAAGTATGAATGCTTACACACATGTCTGCAAAATATAAATATACAACAAAATAGAAATGCAGAGTTCACAGCAGTGTTTTCCTCGGGAAAATAAATGTGTGTGGGAAAATACTCAGGGCCCATAGATTTTAAAAATCTGCTTCGTTTCGTTTTAAAAGTGATATGAAATGGGACTAGCAAAAACAGTTTGAGGAGTTGCTGCCAACAGCATGCATTCTTTTGCTTAATGCTTCACTGCATGCTTGCAACATTTTATCACAAATGTTAAGAATCTTGGACAAAAAGTTTTCAAGAAAAACAGCCTGGAAGGAACTTTGGGGTCCCAAGAGATATTATCTTCACCCCAGGTCCATCCTGTCCTAAACCCTTTGGTGAAGAGCATAAAAGGCCACCAGATTCCCCCTTTTAAGGCTTTTGTGAAATCACTCCACCCGGCTGGCTTGCAGAAACACCCAGTATTAGGTATCTAAAAGCTTCACTTAGGAACTCAGGGGAGAAAATGGAATTTAACAAGCCTCCCTCAGACTAAACATAGATTCAGTTAAAGCCCGGTCTTTAACTGCCGGTTCCAAATGGCAAATGTTCCCTCCCCAGGACTGATGCTTGTGAGCTGCAAATTTGGGGGTAAAGCCACTCACTCCTCCAGGTCTTGGTGCCCTTACCTGGGGTTAATTGACATCTAAAGTCTGAGTCCGAAGAATCAATCAGTGGTTCTCATCTGAGGACATGGACCAGACATAGATGGGTAACATATTTCATCAACCAACCATCATGCAGAGATGCAGGTCATTCTGCACACCCATTCTGCCAAATGCACAGAATTGGTACCCTCATCCACTTTATAGAACTCAAATCACCCTGTTGGCACTCTTGTAGATTAAGCACCTCATTAAATTCACACTATAACCTGCGTGTAATCCCACCTCCAATTCCACTGCATATCTCCTCTTTTTTAATTCACACAGCCACTTTTAACACAGACAAGAAATACTGAGTCCTGGAGAGCCTACATAATCTGCTCAAAATGACACTGTTCTCATATAGAAAACCCACATTTCAAGGCTAAGTCTTCGAAATCTCAAGTTTGGACTTTTTCAGTTTGACATAATTGCCTCAAAAGCAGCTATGGGGATTGGGGGTGGGGGGAGGGAAGGTGGGGTGGACAGAATCCCAGAACAAAATAGTTAAGGAACAGGGAACATGGAAGGAATGAATAAGGCTGAAAACTCCATCCTTGGTTACTTTGCATGAAGATAGTTTCTTTTATAACTTTGTGAATTCCAAAACTACAAAGACTGATGCAGGCTGAAAACAAACTACCAAGGTTTTCATGACGGTTATTACATATGTATTTCCTTTCTGAATCTTCCTATCACAAGACCTGGCACATTTGTAATACAAGAAATGATTGTATAAATCAACATTTAGAATTATTGGCACCACATGTAGACTGTGAATGACGATAAAGACAAAAATGATGATGATGATGACTGAATGTCCAAGGTCACTCCAAAGTATTTTCTAGAGTCCACCCTGTAGAGGGTGTCTCTGTATATTCGCTTGTTAATTGCTGAGCCCAGCAGGAAGCTAAATGCTAACAGGTTCTGGTATTGTCAATGCTGTGACCCATTACTGACCTCCTGTACCATAAACCCTAAAGAAAAGGTCACACCGTCCTCTCTCCTTAGACTGGTTAAGGGTTGCTTCATTTGTATCTCTCTGCTGATTGGTTGTTATAAAGAGCTGCATGCCAATAGCTAGGGCAGGAAGTAAAAGGCAGGACTCCTGGGGAGAGAAAGAAACTCTGGAAAGAAGAAAGAGGAGGACCTTTTTGCCACTGACAGGGGAGGATGCAGCTGTGACTTAGGGTCTGGAAGGGATGTGGTGGGATGGGGCTAGGTGGACAGGTGAGCTAGCTGAGAGTCTGCCCAGCTAAGGCCTACGCTTGAAAACAGTAAAAGTTCTCGATGTCTTTATTTTGATGGCTGGCGGGTCACCAGGGCCTTACACACCACCCGCAACCCGACAGGCACCCTACTGCGCTGCCATGATTCATGATCTTCTTGCTTAAGGTTGTTTCAACATGATCAAATTTGTTTTTCCTCTGATCAAAGCGTTTGTTGCTGTTTCTTAAAGGAGTTGACACAAATGTAATCATCCCTGTCCCTCTCCAGAGTTTCTGGCTGTATCCCTAGGACAACAGCAGCAGTTACCAGAGGCCATCTCCAAGCCCCCCCAATCCTCCAGCTTGCCTCCGGCTGCATGTGGTGCAAATAAAATAGACGCTTGAAATAGAAACATAGGATTTTCACAGTCCTTTATGACTTTTTAAGGGACGCAGTTTTTTTTTTTTCCTATTTCAAATGCCCTAATACTAAGCAATTGTTTTCTTGCCAAGAATTGTCCCTTATAAAAGGAGTTGCATCATATTATATTCCTTACAAGATGGTCTTACACATAGCAACATTCTATCAATTATTCTACTCAAGCATTCAACAACCCTAACCCCAATCCATCATTTTTTGAAATACTGTCCGTAAAAAGGAAGTGAAACAAGTTTGATCTGGGACCAGTGTAGTGATAAGGCAGGGAAAAGTGCTTATCATGCAAGCCCAGAGACCCAAGTTCACTTCCTGGAACCCGCTGCAGAAAGAGCACATCAACCATCTCCAGAAGGTTGTCTCTGACCACACACATATGCCATGGCGCCCATACACCTGGACGTAACATGTATGTACACACATCACAAATAAATAAATGGTACATACGTATCTACACAAAGACATAAAATAGAATCTTAAGAGAAGAGTTAACCTGATATAGTTCCATTTCTTTCCAAGGGTTAAAGTTTGTATTTACAGCTATGGAGTATAGTTATAAATAACCATCCATCCTTTAAAATTCACTTCTAAATGCAAATGACTGTATCTTCCAGATAGAAATACATGCTTGGGTGGGGGAAAAAAAAGGCGAGCTAAAGGAGGGCAGAGGGCCATTGTCCCAGGGTACCTCCATTTTAACTCTTTTTGTATGTACACATGTGCATTAGAAAGGTCCCACAGCAATAGATTTCTACATGACTTCTTCAGAGGCCTCCTAGATTCCTTCCTCTATACAGTCCTCCCACCTCCTACCCCAGGTTATCCCCTTCTGGTTCCATTATTAGGCTTTCCCCTTTTACATCATTGAATTCTATCTCCTGTCCCTTAAAAGCTCCCCTCCCCCCCCCCCCACACACATGGTTCCCTTACTAGTTTCCTGACCTCTGTGGCTATTCCAAATGAAACACACATATCTAAAGGTCAAAGCTCACATTCACAGTGAGAGAAAACATACGATGTTTGCCTTTCTGGGTCAGATATCTGTCTGGGGTTACCACACTCAAAATGACTGTTTTCAGTCCCATCTATTTATCTTCAAATTTCATGATTTTTTTAAACATCTAAATAATATTCCATTGCATACCTCGTTTTTATTATCTACTCATCGGTTGATGGATAGCTTTCAGAGTGCCCAAAGGTACAACCAACCACTTTCTGGTTGAATTTAAGTTCTGCTCCACAAGATGAAACCCATACCTGGCCCCATTATCCAGCCAAGAACTTGTGGCTAGACAAGTCATACGCCCTAGGCGAGAATCTACTACTATTATTCTGCCAAATGGGGATGGTATTAAACTGACTCCTAACGACACATTTTTAACTGACTATCAAACTGAACTCCTGATACACCTCTCACCCTTCATCAGAAAAGCTTACATTTTCAGTAGATGATGATTAACACAGAGACTCACAACTAGCCAAGGTGCAGAGACTAAAAAAAATCTGCAGAATTCTCACTCCCAAATGGAACATAGATATCTATTGCATCCCCTCCTTCCAAGGGTTGGGATCATTGCAGAAGAGAGGCAGAAAGAGTGTAAGTTCCAGACTTGGTGGATGAGCAAAAGGAAACACGTTCTCCATATACAGCAGGGCAGCTGCACACATGAACTCACAGCAGTTGTGACAGCATGCACCGGACCTGTGAAAACTCAAACCAAACCAAATTCCAGCAGGGAGAGGAGAGGTGGGCGTGAAGCCCCACCCGCTAGCAGAAAAGCTATTAGTATTTGAGAGCTGATTGCAGAGGAAAAGAGTGTGGCCCCTATTAAACTGATCAAACTCCAGTGGGTACCATACATTTATGGGCAGCACAAATTGGACTTGATGAGACTATGAAAAAAATAAAAAATAATAAAAAACAAAAGAGAGAGAAAACAAAGTTTTGTGGGTAAAGAAAAGGGAGGTGGTTCTGGAAGGATTTGGAGGAAGCCATAAATATAATCAAAATATATTGTTCAAAAATCTCAAAGAACTAACAAAAAAACCTGTAAAGGATCTGTAGCCTGACACACAGTTTCAGGGGTCATATTAAACAGGGTTCAGAACTACAGTTTCTCCTTTAGCCCAGGAGTGGGAATGATGAGCCCACAGATGGGTGTGACTTAGGAAAGAAACACACACAAAAGAATTGCATAATATCTTTCCAGGAAGCTGAAGACTGGAAACAGTAATATTTCCATATTAATATGTTATTTTAGGTATGATGTACACCTCTGTTAATAAATTAGATGTTAGCTGACATCTAACTAGTCCATCTATGTTCCTAAAAGCACACTTTTTAAAAATTCTAATTGACCGAATGCTTATCTTGGTTTTAATTCCCATTTATTTGAGTTGATGTACTAGTTAAGCATAATGGAACTAGTTGTGTACTAGTTAAGCATAATGGGAAAGCCTCATTGTCAGCTGCATTTGAGATCTGACCCACCTCTAACATGCGTCCCTCCACCTCCCAGTCCTCTCCCCTCCACCTGCACCATGTCCCCTTTGGAACATGTTATCCAAAAGACTCTTGTCAGGCTCTTCTTGAAGATGACTGACTCTGAATCAAATCCCCTCTCCTCCAGACTCCGGCCAGTGAGGCCTACAGAGAACATAGTACAATGTTTTGTTCGGTTTCCAGTGTCCCTGAATGCGTGAAGATAAAGCTGGAGCTAGGAGCCGTCACAGGCTGAAGACGTCAGAAGAAGTATAAAGTTAGTTCTCAAGATCTTGGCTCTATATTCCATGTCAGAGACTCCACTTCTACCCCCAAGCCATAGCATTATGAAGCAGGGTGGTGGTATGGGGTGAGGGGTGGTCATTGTAGGCCATGCTTCTTGTTCAATGAAGAGGATGAGAGCATCCCTTTACACATTTTTATTTACATCCCCAATAAGATCTCAGAAAATCCTTGGCAGACATTTTCCTCAAGCTAAGCAGAACCAACGGTCCTTTCCCTATTGATGTTCAAATCAAGGTAACTTTACTGATCTTAATATCCTGTGCACATTTGGGGTGACTGCTGGCTCTGATTTAAAGGAGACACGTGTTCACACAGTTGGCGTTACCACCTCTACCAGAGACATCTGCACTCCCCTCCCTGACTCCATGTCATATGGCCATCATCAAAGGTCACCACAATTGACAATCATTTGCAGGAGATAAGTAGGCTACAAACAGTGACGAAGAGGAGAGCAGTCAGAATCGGGCCCCACAGCCAGGCAGATCATGAGTCAGCCTCAGGACCATGTGTCCTCCTTTCTAGCTCTTGTCATTTTTTTTTAAGCCACAAATATATTAACAGACCCTAAATAATATTCTGCATGAGATTTTTAAACTTAAAAAGTATGTAATTACTACATAGTAAGTCAAAATTTAGTGTGTGTCTGTGTGTGTGTGTTTTGCATATTTGTGATATATGTGTGTAGGGGTGTGTATATGTGTGTGTTACTCAAAGAAATAGATTTTCCTCAGGAACATAACTTATAATCAACAAAAAGATACGTCAGAACAGTGAACCACTGCCCTAAATTTTATGCGGGGACAAAACAACAATGATCTCATAGAAAACACACATCCTGTCTCTTTGGGAGGATGCTCGGTCTTAGTTAGACATTCCAGATAAAATTCTAACCACTCTGAGCAACACTGAAGCAGCGGAGACAGGTAGGATACTGACTAGAAGAGAACTGATTCTTCACCATGGAAGCTGTTTAAAATGAAACGCAGGGCACCAGAAGAACCAAATCCACAGTCACATGCCCAGTCTTGCATCGCAGAGACAAGCACCGCAGCAACCACAATGTTTGCATAAAACTGAGTCAAAAGCCAATGTCATCTCCATCTATATTCTACAAGGTTTGTACATTAATAGTGCATATCTCAGGATGTAGCCAGTGACGCTGATTCTCTTTCTATTTTTCAAGAATGAAATGAGAACTGGAAGATAACCTAGAACCCCTGCACAGATGTAGCCCATGGCAGTTTAGTGTCCAAGTGGGTTCCATAGTAATGGGAAGAGGGACTGCCTCTGACATAATCTGATTGGCCTGTTCTTTGATCACCTCCCCCTGAGGGGGGAGCAGCCTTACCAGGCCACAGAAGAGGACAATGCAGCCACTCCTGATGAGAGCTGATAGACTAAGATCAGAAGGAAGGAGAGGAGGACCTCCTCTATCAGTGGACTTGGGAAGAGGGATGCATGAAGAAGAGGGTGGGAGAGTGGGAGGGTGGGATCGGGAGGGGAGAAGGGAGGGGCTTATGGGGGATACAAAGTGAATAAAGTGTAATTAAAAAAAAAAGAAATGAGGACTGGAAAAAAAGGCTCAACGGTTAAGAGCACTGGCTGTTCTCCCAGAAGACCTGGGTTTAGTTCCCAGCATCACATGGCAGCTCACAACTGTCTGTGACTCCGGTTCCAGGGCATCCAGTACCCTCGCATAGACATGCATGCAGGCAAAACACCAATCCCCATAAAATAAAAAGTAAATGCAAAGGGTGAAATGTAATTTAAAAAAAAAAAAAGTATATTGACATATATGTACTCAGAACACCCAGCATGCACCAGGAGTCCCAACATTCTGAGAAGCTGAGGCAGAAGAATTACTTTGATTTTAGGGAGTCATCCTAGTAAGGTCTGAGGCTAGTCCGGGCTTCATACCAAGACACATCTTCAGAAGAGAGTGTATGCGTAAGGTAATTCAAACGTAATTTTAATTCAAATGCTGATTCCTGTACCACCCTTATGCAGTTGCAATTCTTGTTCTGAGAATCTCTTGGCTCAATGATGTGTAAACACTGCCCCCCAATTGTCCCTTGATATGCCAATAAAGCAGCTTACAGCCAATTGCTGAGCAGGGCAGAGAATAGGGCTAGACTTCCTGCCAGCCAGGGAGGAGGAGTTAGAGGAGGAAGTAGGGGATTCAGCCACAGGCAAATGTCTGGGAAGGAGTAGGAGTAAACTACAAAGTGCAAGTATCTCTGGGCTGTACGCTAGGATTAGACACCAGATTAGATTAGAGGGTTAAGAATAACGGCTCAGTTATTGTGTTGAGAAGATTTATTATCAAACAGATATAAAAGTCTCAGTTATTTGTGTGATAACTGGGTTAAGAAAAAAACTGAGAAACAGTTTAATAAAAATAATTCTGACAAAAGAGAGGCAGAAAGGGATAGGGGATAAGAAAGAAAAGAAGGCAAAGATTAATTCAGTAAATAAAAGTATTAAAGTTTGGGGGAAGGAATGGTTTATCTAAATATTGATTGCAAGTGGTTGAGACTTACCTTTGAAAAATATCCAAGGAGAGGTTTTTGGTTTTGGTTTTTGTTTGTTTTTGTTTTAATCAAGGGGCAGGGCTAGAATGGTGCAGGGAAACCTGTGGAGCCATCAAGCTCTGCCACCATGAGAAGTTTGCATGCAACAACACACAAGACTTCATCCTTACTCTGGGAATCCCGTCACGGTTGGAGAGTAGACCTCTTCATGGTAAGGGCTGGAATGGCGAATGACATGCTGATGCATGCAGCTGGGTTGCTTTTCACTGAGGGAGAAAGGCAGGAAAGAACAGAAGAGTGACCAGTGAGGCCCTGATTTCTGGTCTATGGGAACGCGTTCTAGGATCTTCCTTCCCTGGCAAGAGTATTCTCATGCCTGCCTCATGAGGTATTGAAACCACAAACACTGTCATGTTGTCCTGACTCACACAAAAGGGACAAATCCACTGCTTCTGTGCCTCATGAGGTCACCTCTAGCTGCTTGTTCAGGTCTTTTGCTTCGGGAATTAACTTTTTTAATTGCTTAGTCAAGAGGAAGGGAGAGAGAGTTTCCGCACATTAGATGGAAACTTTAAATCATGCTTTCTTATTGTTTTATATTTTAGTCAATCAGAAGAATGTCGTAATAGTTTTACATTTTCTTCATAGTTCAACCCTTGCCTGAAATTATCTTCCAGCTCACATCTTTGGATAAGCAGGAAGAATTAATCACATGGGCTTAAAGCCAGTTAAATCTTGGTTTAAATCTATATTCTGCCATTTATTAGCTTTATGACCTTTGGTGTGTTAATTAAACTCTGTGAGAGTTATAAATATTCTCCTCTCAGCATTGTGATTAAGATGTAAATGATGAGGGAAGTTAAATTAATTGAATCTGGTAACTGTCACACAGCAAATATGTAGTAAGTGCTATTTTCAAGTGTTTTTGGTATGTTTTCATCATCACCATATTAGCAAAAACTTTACTTTGAAAATAGCGAGTGTTAACACAACTGTGTACTAACAGGACCTCCCGCGTGTAACTGCAGGGAAAGTGTGGCAGATGAAAGGCACACAATCCTGAGAAAATAAAACGATAGAGTGTCACTCCATCTATAAAGAGCAGGGAAAAAAATGAAAGAAATAATATTTTATATGTATATGTTATTTAAGTTTATGGAAAGGAAAATAACACAAAATTCAGGATGGTAGGTACCTGAGAGAGAGGGCAGTGGAGGTCAGGAGGGACACCAAGGACTTTCAAAGGTGTTATTAATGATGGTTTGATTGACAGTGCAGGCGGTGGGAGTCCAGATGGTAAGAATGGCATTCTTATTTCTTGGACGGGGCCTTGGTAACCTTTTCCTATAAAGGGCAAGAGAATACATATTTCAGGATCTGTGGCTGTGTGCTGTGATAAAACACCATGACTAAGGCACTTAAAAAAGGACGCATTTATTTAGGGCTTACTGTTTCAGAGAATGAGTCCATGACCACTGTGGCATGGAACATGGCAGCAGGGAGACAGGCGTTACACTTGAGCAGTAGCCGAGAGCTTACATCTTGCCCCACAGGCATAAGGTAGAGAGAGCCACTGGGAATAGTATGAGCTTTTGAAACCTCAAAGCCCAACCCCGTGACACTCCTCCTCCGACAAGGCTCCACCTCTTAATCCTTCCCAAACAGTCTGACCAAATGGGAATCAAGTATATGAATATTTATATGAATGAGCCTCTCATTCAGATCACCACAGTGGACCACAGTCTCTCTCACGTTACTCTCTTTAGGTCCCCCCCCCGCACAATCCTTTTAAAATATATTAACTAAGTCACAAAAATGGCTCAGAAAATTAAGAAGTTCGTTGCCAAGCCTGATGACCTCTGAATTCAATACGTGAGCCATGTGTGGTAGAAGCAAAGAACCATATCCTGAAAGTTGTCCTCTGACCCCCTCATGGATGACATGGCACGGGCACGTGTGCGAATACACACACGTACACACCAGAATAAATGAGCTGATGTTAAAAAATGCAAAGTTTAGGGCTGGAGAGATGGCTCAGCAGTGAAGAGCGCTGGCTGCTCTTTCCGAAGCCTTGAGTTTAATTCCCAGCTGCCTGCGTGGCAACTCACAAGCATCTATAACTGCAGTCCCAAGGGACCCAGTGCCGCCTTCCGGTGTGCAGATGCACAGGCAGACAAGACACTCACACGCAGAAAGCACGTAAATAGATAAATAAACAAAATAAAAAGGGTTTTTAAACCTTTTTACTTTCATGGGCCATCTACAAAGAGGCCAAAGATAAAACTTAGCCCATAGGCCAGACCCCTGGCCTTGCCAACTCCTGGTTTTAAGTCTTTATCTATGTTTTACTGTCTCTGGGATTCACGATTGACTTCTACACACACACACACATACACACACATGCACACACACACCAAATAAAAAGAAAAACGAAGCAGGAAGTTTTCTTACAACATTAACATCTTCTTAAGCCAAATCGAAAGTCCATCCAGCAAGTCTTCATTCTCTTGGCAGCCCCTCTTGGGCCTACTTCACCGTAAGAAAAGAAAGTCTATTTTCCTCTTTCTAAAGGAAAAGGAAGGCAATGAAATGCTCTGGAACGCTTGGGCACTCTAAAGAGACCAGAAGCAAATTCGAAACACCGAAGGCAATACTGCAGTCATAGTATACTGAGTCTTGGGCAGCGGAGATCACGGACAAAATTCACAGGTCTGTTTCTATGCTAGTAAAATGATAAGGATCACTGAATAAAACCGTGCAACGAGCGTCTGCTCTCAAGTAAGAGCCCTACTGTGTGCCAGGCCCTGGTCTAGTACTTGTAACTGCACCTTATCACTCAAAACAATCACTGTCATTCACCCAGTTTTATCATGGTGAAAATCCAAGGCATTTGTTCAAGCTCACAGGACTGGGAAGTGAGGAAGCCAGCAGGCACACCTCAGCAGCTGGGTCTGGAGCCTACCCAGGAGGCCATTCTAGTTCTTCAGCACTCTTGTCTTGTGCCACAAATGAAGTTGCATTTTTATCCTCGTTCTGCAGATGAAGAAGGTGGCTTTGGCACTGTTTCTACCCTGGTAGCTTAGCTGGAGGCTTGCCTGGGGGCTGCTGCTCCTCGTGCTGGTGACATCCTGATTTGCCTCGTTCAGGGAGCATTTTACAAGCCCCGGCTTGTTGGTAGCGGGAAAAGCGCTTCTGGGTAAAAGCAGGGATGCCCTGCGTCCATGACGCCAGACCACGGTGGCTCATCAGGCCGTGCAGAAATCACTGTATCCCACCTTCAGGGAAGCGAGACACCCAGCCTCGGGCGAATGAGTGCGCCCTAGAAGACGCTTCTGAGATGAGAGGACAGTCTTGGCAGTTATCAAACGGAAAATGAATCCGTCTCATCCAGGCAAAGCCAGAATGTGGAATGGTCATTACTACTTCCTAGGCCGCCTCCTGTGTGGCACAACCCTTGCTGGATGCTAAAACACGGGACTCACACGTCACAGCGCCCCCTCCAGGGCTGGCGTGTCTCCCCTGGTCCCAGCAGCATGTCTCTGAAAGAAATGAAAGGGTCCATGTCTTTAGGCAGATGCAGTGGAATCACAGAGGCATGACAGACATAGAAGAGGGGACACACTGCCAGCTACAGGAACACCCTCTACCCTGCAGCTTGTGGCAAAAGTCAGAACCATACCCATCTGCGAGTATCTTCAGGAATTGCCTTTTTGCCGAGCATGGAGTACAGGTGTGGTTAGAAAAGGGTGCTTTTTGGTAAGAAACACACCATCAAATACAAATCTTCACTTAGAAACTTCAGAGGTCTCTCTTTGATGTTAGCGAGATGGCTCAGTTAGTGAAGCGCTTGCCTTTTGCGCACAAGGACCTTGGTGTGATGCAGGGGTGTGGTGATTCATGTTTATAATCCCAACATCGGGAAGATGCAGACAAGCAGAGCCCTGGGACCGGTTGCCCAGTCAGCCTAGCTACCCAGTAAGCTCCCAGCCAGCAGAAATCCTGTGTCAGAGAACAAGGTAGATAGCATCTCTAGTCTCCATGCATGTGTGTGGACACACGTGCGCACACACAGGCCTGCATACACATGTGGACACACAGGCTCATGTCACATAAGAATGCATACCTGCTTTAAGATTTTATAGACTTAAAGATTCTTTTCTCTGTACTCAGCCTGAACAAACTCTTCAAAAAACACTGATCGGGAAGACCTTCATCGTCACTCTTGGTAGAGGAAAGGAAGGGAGAAAGCCATTCAAAAGTATCACCAGGAAGACTATGCAAATATTTTTGACAGCAGCTTCTCCCACTGCCAAGCATTTCCATACCGAGGAAATGTGTCTCTAGCTTGTCAAGGTTTTGGAGGCATACATTCTTAAGAAAGGCTTGGGTTGTGGGAGCGGGTAAGCTGGGTCCCTGCCCCTCACTGGCTGCAGTACTCGGGAGAGGAGGCCCTTACCCTCACCTGGGCAGCACAGTAGAGCTGGCATGGGTGTCAGGTGTGTGGGCGAGCTGGCCCGGATAATGAGATTGAGGGAAAGTTGGCTCCACCACTCGTCTGCCAGGAGGTGGCATGGGTGTGAGGGTGGTGCCTTCCCAGGCCTCAGCTGGACAGCACAGTGGAGCTGGCTCCAAGGGCATGAGAGAGAGCTGACCCTGCTCCCGCCTGTGGAGGCGTTGGGTGGGTTAGCCCTGATGGCATGAATGCTGGAGAGCCAGGGGGCTGAGTAGCTCAGCTGCCTACCACCCAGGCCCAGATCCAGGGCTTTGAGTTGGCCCATCCCAACATCTACACCATCTGTGAACTGTTGGAGTGTGTGAGAAGGCTGCTCCTGCTGACCCAAAGCTTCAGGATCTCCATGACACGGGGAAACAACGGGATCCCCAAAAGGAGTCCCAGTGAGGGTCCAGTATCGATGGTATCACAGAAGCCAGAGGCCTCGAACCAGACCAGTGATTCATTGCAGTGAACTTGGAAATGCAAGTGAAGATGTATGGACAGAGTTGAACACTGGGGACACAGGATCGCGCTGCAGCTTCCGCCATGAGATGTCTGTTTAGTTGTGTTTGTTCATTTTAAATTTTCTTTTGTGAGGGGAGGTTACAAGGGTGGAGGGTATATAAGGAGGGAACATTCGGGAGGTAAGTGTGACGGGAGTGCACGATGTGAAACGCCCAAAGAATCAATAAAAAGTTGAACAACAGAAAAGAATGAAAGAAGAAGAAGGGCTTGGAGGAAAGGAGCACGGGGGAAGCATCAGGCACAAGCCGCGGGAGGAGGTGGAGTCCCCGTGAATTTACACACCGGTGCTCATCTTGGCACTTAGCTGCTCTTCTCAGTAACGAACATAAGTGTCCCTGATTTGCCATATCCCAAGTAAGTAGCGAGAATCTGTTATCCGTCAGGAGAACAGCCCTTGTTGGTCATAGCCCCTCCTTGAAGACAGCATCGACTTTAAAAAGAAAGAATCCCCCTTCAAAACAAGCCCTGTGGCCAAATCCCACACAGGCCTGTCCGTGCGCTCAGCCTTAGGCCTCTGATACAAGCAACAATGACCCTCTGCTTGGGGCAGGCTCTGGCCTCTCAGCAGTGGCTCTGCAACTCTAACCAGGCACGAGGCGTCAGCCCCTACCTCAGCCTAGCGAGTGAGATATCCAAGAGTGGGGCCCAGGAATGCATACATGGTTTTAAAGTCCCCAGGTTGAGAGTAATTTCTTTCATCCTGTTTGTCATGGATCTGACAACTCGAGGGATCTGAAACTAATTCATCCTCAGGATTGGATGAGCAAATAAGGCTTTGCTGCATCGGAACTGGAAAAAGTACCCAGGAGTGGGAATTCGGAGACAGAGCTTGTTTCCATGAGAATACAAAGTAGCATGTCTACACCAAACATCCTGCTTGTGAAGTATCCCATCCCATTGTCTTTATAGCATCTCCGTATCATAAGGCCACAAGTCCTAGCCTTGGATGCGAGTGTGTTCACCAGGACTACAGGTGGCCTCTAGTTACTTAAAGTCCCGTAGGTGGTTTTTATTTGTTTGTTTGTTTTAAGACTCAGTAAGACCACAGCTAAAACAAAAACAAAACCCCGAAACCAGTGGCACTACAAATTTGATTTTTTTTTTTTTCAAACAAGGATGAATGAATCACTGAACTTTGAAAACTAGTACAGATTGGTTCTCCAGCAGGGATTCTCCTGTGGCAGGATGTCTCTTCCCCAAGGTCACTGTAAGGCTTCCATTGATAGGATCCCTGGGTGAGGGATGCTGAGAACAGCAATACACAGTTGTGGGGGTTGAGGAGTAATGAAGGCAAAATGTATCGCCTGCAAAAATCTTTCTGGAATTCTCCACATGGGCTCCAGCGTGCCACCATGGCCGGCTGGCAGGACTCCTTACCCGCCAATTTTCAATCTACATACTGCTCACTGAAAATCTACTCTGCGTGCAAGCAGAGATCAGGGGTTTCTGACAGAGGGGCCCGCTCCTTGCAATATGTTCAGAATTCTTGAAAATGGTCATGTACTAACGCTCCCAAGGCCCAGAAACACAGTAGAGAGAATCAGAGCCGGGTAACAGAGCTGGGGATTTGATGCATTGTAGCCTCATTAGCAAAATCTCCAAAAACCACCTAGGTCTCATTAAAGATCAGTGAATTCCTCTTACTCCCCTAGGTAGGGAGATGGGGGAGTCTGGTTATGGTAGAAAGAAGAGGAAGTTACACAGCCCCAGAGCTGGGAAAAAAGAAACGGAAGAAATTGAGATCAAATAAGCCAGAGGGAAGGAAGGCTGGGAAGCAAAATAGAATATAAACAAAATGTTCCTCTGCTCATTCAATAAATACTTAGACCCCTCCCCCTCCTTAAATTCCACACTCCTCATGGAGGCATCCTGAATGCAAGCCTTGGCCCATCCCCCAAGGGTTATCTCTCCAATATAAATCTTCAATTCCTTTGAGGTTTCCCCACCACCATATCCGTATCTCCTTTCTCATCTATGATGATTCTCAGTCCAAGAGTCTAGAGGAATTCAGTAGAGATGAAGTTTAGACTTAAATTGAAAGGCTTATTCCCCTATAGAAGTAATTAGGTGTTGCTATAAATATGGATTTTTGCTATATTGAGAATCAGCTGAGCTTCTAACTGCTGTTTCTAACATTTCAACATTCTATGGAAAAAATGCAATTTTAATTCCCAGCAATCTGTTTACAAATTGTCTTTCTTCTAAGCCTTATGAATTGGGCATTGCTCTTGCAAAGCAAATGCATGAGGAATGACCAAAGAAATGAGGAATACAGAAGATATTTGACAGTAAGTGTCCATGTCTTTGGAGCAAATAGCACAATGAGGGATTTAAAACCTGTAATTCCATTATATAGCTTCTGGCTTTCCTATTTGTTCAGTCACAGTTGGGTGTGTGAATTTCTACTTCCTCGCCTACACTTGACTCCTGACAGTTTAGGAACTTGTTAAACTTACTTCTGTTGGATAAATCCTCATCAGGGAGGTTATTCTGTTAAAACATTTAATAGAAAAATGGAAACCTCTGACATGAGCAACAATCCTCCCCATAAAACACCCCATGACCTCAGAAGACACAGCAGATTCATGGAATGTGACCTCTTTTTGATCCTCCAAAGAGAACTCGCCCCTCACGTGATTCTATGTTACACAGAGGTCATTTGGCCAGCCTTCTGAGGGGGCCTTGCCCTCTTGCCTGCCAAATCTTCCCTCAGCAACTCTCTTTTGCGTCTTCCTTTTGTTTGAAATCGTGATTTCTGTTGTTGCCTCTTACTGGTGTCATGGCCCTGGCCACAAGGCACCTCCCAACCTTGATGGCTGACGCTCCGCTCCAAATAGAAATAGAACCTTGTCCATGCTGTCCTCTGAGCCTGAAATAAATGCTAGATTCATAGTGGTTGTGTGTTCACAAGGTTTCCATTAGAAACATACACCAGTCATCTCTCCAGCTTCTAAAAAGCCAATTTCCCCCCCCAAAACACACCATGAGCTTTAATGTAAGAGAAAGCATTGCTTGGATTGTTTAGCTAGAACAGCTACAGCCTTAGTTTAATAGACTTGTTTTATGGAGTTAAACAGCATGTTCCTGATTTTAATCTTGGGGTCAGGGTGGGCTCCACCGCCAGTGGCAAAGCTCATGTGCCCAGCCTTTCAGAGCCAGGAAATAGATGAACCAGCAGTTCTGTAGAGCCTGTTTCCTCCATCACCTATTTCCCAGGCCCCATCTTTCTAATAAGAGCAGGCTATGAGGAGAGAGCTTCGCCAGCCCAGGCCTTCAGGGAAGGTAAGCATAGCTCCTCCGCTACCCAGATATGCAACTTGGAGCGAGGCAATGAACTGAGCCTGATTTCCTCATGGCAAAACTGTCACAACGGTGGTATTTGCCTTATGACAGTTTGATGAGGGTCTAATTAGCCCGTGCTTGTACGGTGGGGAGAATGGAATGAAGGAAGGGAATCCGGCCTGGCGCTGGATTCTTGCTGAGTGATAACGCTACTGCCCCTAAGGACAGAGAATTAGTCATCCACCTGTTGCACTTGCCTGGCCGCATGCCTCCCTAGGTCTACCCCGCCGTGTAACTGCTAACAGTGTTGCAGCAGTGGGCGGCAGCTGTCAGGCTCGCAAGCCTGTTTCTCCGGTGCGTTTAGAATGCTTCCGCGTACTCAGACCAAGTTTCTAGCAAGCGCCAACAAAATGCTGGCCCCACTGCCTCACTCAGTTGCTCTCTTCTAACATCTTAACTGCTATCAGAGAAACAGAAGCAAGGAGGGGTGGACGGCAGGAAGAAATGCAGAGATGGGGAAGGCGGAGATCTACAGGCTGCTCCTGTCAGGACAGGTCATCTGGTAGTCATGTAGTGTACCTCTGTTTCCAAGATGGACTCTCTCCAACCCTAGGTCTTCCAGCCAGTGGGTGACCTAACCCCAGGCCCAAAGTATCCCTGAAAAATATCAAAGCCAGCAATCTTATTTTTCCCTGCTAAGTCAAACTTCTCCCCAAGCCAGCAGCTCCAAGCATCTGCTTAGATATAGAATAGCACGGCCTCATTTCAGATTCCCATAGCCCATGGCAAGATGTCATTTGCATGGAAAGAAAAGTGGGAAAATAAGAAACATGGTTCCTTGGCTTTCACAGAGCAAGTGTCTCACAGAGCCACAGTTCCCCCTATGGGAGCCAGCAGACAGTAAGGTCGTCCCATCTGACAAAACGGAGGCCATGATAGAGTCATTTGTAATACTTCCGGGGACAAAATAAAGCAAAGTTCGCACCCCTACTGTCTTGCTCCTGGCAGGCTGAGGCAACAGCAGCGCTGGGGACCTCTGGAGTCCTGAGTCTGTGAGGGACCCTGTGAAGTGCAGCTCAGCTCTGGTAACAGTGCCTGAGGCTGTATGAAAGGACCAGGACGAGGCACAGTGAAGGCAACTCTGACTTCGGCCCATCACAATCGAGCACTCACTGTCAGAACTTCCGTAGCAGATGCTCTGCTGATCCTGGTCTGTGCCATCAAGCCCTCTCAGGCGACAGGAGACATTGGCTTTGGTCCAAAGATAAACAGCACTCTGACTCATTTAAACTCTGAAAACATCTGTCTGATGAGGCTGCTTTGAAACATTGCCAAAATTCTCCATACCGTCTTGTTTGCTTACCACACCCACTGAGCCCTGGACCCAGCCCTGTGCCAAGTTCTCCTAAGATGTCAGGAGGGTTAGGTCTGCTATATGCTATTAGAGGGATAAACCAGACCTGTTCTTAAGTAACCATTAGTAACAAATTAACAAACAAACAGAACAAAACAAGGACTCCTGCAACACCAATTGATATTATCTGTCTCTTGAGACAATGTAGCCCCATCTGGCCACTAACCAGTGATCCTTCTGCCTCAGCTTCCTGAATGGTGACATTACAGGAAAATGACACTACACCTGGCTTCATTATGGCATTTAAAGCTGGTCATTTTAGTACTTTACACATCAGCATCCTATTCCTAGATATATACCCAAGAGGAATACTTACACCTATATATCAGGAGATAAATAGAATATTTACAGGTTGAGTGGCATAATACTAGAGGGCTGGAAACAGCCACATAGCAATCAACAGTTAGATCAATAAATAATAATATATCAATAGAATGAAGCATCATGCAACAGTGAAAATAAAGGAAATACAGATATGAAAATAAATGAAATACAGACAGAAACAATTGGGCAAAATAATATTGAATAAAAAAAGAAAAGTTCCACAAAGACTTGACATGTTATAGTACCTCTTACATAAAGTCTTAAAACATGAATAAAATTAAATAACACATTGTCATGAACCAATAGAGAAGAAAGAAAAAAAGCAGGTGAATAATATATACCTCTAGATGTGAGAAAAGAAGAATAAGGAAGAGCTTGGGTTCTGGTGTAAGCCATTGGGTTCTAATTTGAACCTAGGTGATGATTACACTGGAGTCCATGCTTTCAATTAAGTAAGCATTGTGCATAAAACCAAGCATTGTGGTGCACACCTGTAATTCCAGAACTCAGTAGTCGAAGGTAATCCTCAGCTACATAACAGTTTTGAGTCTAGTCTGGAACACATGAGCCCCTGTCTTAAGAAAATAAAATAAGATAAATAAAATGATTGCCTCCGTAACAGTGATAATACATTAAATGAAAGAGTGAGCAATTGCTGCACCAATTGTGTTGTGTTGGATAGAAGCCTAACTGGGTTTGCATGTTTGCAGCAGAGGACGGGAAGCCTCAATCCGTCTCAGGTGGCTCCCCCACTGTTTCTGTCCCCAGCATGCTCTGAAGTCACTCCTCACAATAAAATCAAGCTACCATTCAAGATAGTATTTCACACAGAGAAAAAAGAAAAGTCCCAAGAACTCGTGACCTCTTATTTAGTGCCATTCTGTCAATGACAGTTGTGTCAGGCTTCAACACAACGGCAGAGTGGCAGATCAGTCATTCTTTGTTCTTTGTTTATTTTGCTGCTCTTGGGTAATATTTAAGCACTATTACCCAATAAACCTGCCGTCTTGCTCATTGCAACAAATCAGCTTAGCTTCCGTCTCCTTTCTGAGCTACTGTGGCCATACCAGCTTCCTGGAGGTCTGCTCACAGCTGGCCTGGCTGGCATCACCTAGCAACAGAGGGGCAGGGTAAAGTGAGCCCAGGAGTCAGGCGGAGGGTGTGGCCTCCCTCCTCTCATCTTACCCAGGGATAACTTAACAGGTCCTCCCCTCTGTCCATTCCTAGGGCAGGAGCTTAGCAAATTCATCAACACCCCCATCAGTGAACAGATGGACTTAGTTATAACACCATAGTCCTGTTTCATCAAGCATTTTCAAATCACTCAAGCAAAAGCAAAACTCTCAACAGTAAAACAATAGCTTCATTTAGTACTGTTTAGTCTCTGTATTTGAAAAAAAAAATGACCAAATGAACTAAGTATGCTCAAAGTAGACTTTTTGCACTATTTTCCCTTGAGGGTTGAATATGTGTCTCTTCCTTCTAGTAGCTAAATTTTTGTTCAGAATCCTCAGATCTTCTTTTTTGTTAGTCTCACATGAAGAGCACAAATATTGTATTAGTGCGTTCATGTGGCCAGTGTCAATATTTGAGACCTTGGAACAAAGGGGCCATCAAGAATGTTCCAGAAGTCTGTGACCAATAAGAAACAGACACAGATTCTGGATACCTAGTCCTCAGAGCTCCTGCCTCTGTCTCCACCACATCCACAAAGCAAGGTATGCCATATGTGCTGGCAATGAGCAAAATAAGGTTCTGGGGCTGTGAATTTTTCTGGGGATAAAACAACCAAAATGCCCTTCAGCCTGGCTCTAGCACTCCATTTGCAAATGCAGATGTCAGTGATCTTGGCATGAACCAGCCTAAGTCTGTCGTGTTTTAATACACAGAACACATTTCAAGCTATTTCTCTAAAGACGCTTCCCTGAGAGCCAAACCCAGCAAAGCAAACCATGTCCCCTCTTACCAAGCCCTAGGGTATGCCAGGGTCTTGAGAGACCCTCTCGCAGGCACAGTGCACTCAAAGCTCAAACGCTATCTAGGATCCCTATCCTGCCATTATCCAACCATATCTGAAACAACTCTGCTTATCCGTCATGACCTCTCTCCCGGAAGATGGTCCCTAACCACATAAAATGATATCTTTGCATCATAGTACTCAACTACAAAAAGAAAAACGACAGACTTCCAACAAGAACATTAACATTCACAAAGGACCTCACCAAGACTCAGAAGCTGCCTGGCCTCCACGCTTTCTTAACTTTACCAAAGCCTTGCATAATCCCAGTTGTGACACTGTAAGACAAGAGCCCTGGGCATGAAAGGGGAGTCAGTGACACAGGAGTGCTAGGGTGATTGGGTGCTTTTGCACAAGCCAAGCCATTGCATATGCTCCCTTTACCATCTCGGGAGAGCATTGACAAAGGCCTCAAGTCTGTTCTCTCCATCTCAGTATTCCAGCCCATGTTCCTCTATATCCATTTCAAGATGGCGCCCACCAGCCTCACCCATCACACAAGAACATCGCCTTTGCTTAGTCAGACCAATAGCCCCACTTGAGGGAGATGTTTTGCTTGACTTCACAGGAGGACAAACAATTTTGCAGTGGCAGCCATATTTACACTTACTTGTCCTGTATCACTATTTCTAGCCGTGCCATGACTCACTCTCTCTCCTTTGGATATAAGACTTAACACCCGTAAGCCTGTGTTCTGATGACTTATCCCAAAGCAATACTGAGTGAAGACTCTCAGGCTTCACACAGGTTTTCTCATTTTCCATTCACTCTATCCTCACACGTCTGACTCTGTAAGACGCTAAAATCGGTTCAGGATGGCTCCCGTCAGGGCCATCCTCTCTCTCCCCTAAGCTCAAGCAATTAAAGAAAGAAGAAAGAAAATCATCTGAAGGTATCTTCAGTCTTCTAGAAGTAAGAGATTGATGGTTTGGGGTTCCACCTGTCTTGGCCACCCACTGAGTGTGCTTTCCAAATGCTCTCTCAGCGAGCAGTTGTGGAATGCTTCTGGGAGAGCACAAATGAATCCAGGCTGGCAGAAACCTGCTCAGAGTAGTAGATCAGTGAGGCCTCCTGAAATACATCAGGCCGGTACAATCCCCGAGGTAGCAGAGACAGAAAATTACCTAAGTGCTGATGCCATCGTCTAAGACACCATGTCTGAGAACTAATATTGCTTAATCCTCGCTGTCTTGATGAGTGTTGACCACAGGCTTCGTGGCCCCATTAAACAGTAAATCAGCCACACTGAGTACTAGGCCCAGTGCAGCTGGTGGTCCCCATTCCACAAGGGTGCCAACTGCCTCATGTTGTGCAAATAAAAGATTGAGGTCTGTTCCCCCTGCCCACTCTTGAGTGCATAGAAAACCGTTATCTCCTCTTGCTCGTCTTCTGTAGGCAAGTCTGCGTATCCCCGTAAGCCTTAAACGCCACAGGTTGTTAAATAGAATTGCTTCTGAAATCTGCACATCTCAGCTCCATTAACGATGGATGAGCTTTGATGATGGTGTCATCTGAATTGTGTCTGTTGGTCTTAAGATTAGCACACAAGAACTCTTTGGATACACTGACCTTCCAGAGGAGTTAGGGGGGCAGGTACTTAGTCTGAAAGAACTGAAGCGCAGCCTGCAGTTTGAAGGCATTTTGATATAAAACCACAAGGAGAGCATGCAGTGTCTCCTCCATGCATGTTAAAACAATAAGAAATACACAGCAAGACGGATTGTTTTTACAAAGATACCGTGTCCCTGCCTGGGACCACATGAACAACAGGAAATGTGTCTTGTTTATTTTTTTTTACCCCTGTAAATCCTTCATTTCCTTTCCTCAGAATACCCCCGTGGCATACCAGCTGAGAGAGGCAGTGTCTGGTGTGTGTGTTGTACGCTGCAAGTGCCTGTTGGTGGGATTAAGAAATGAGATGTCCCTCGGTGTACCCCATTGGAAGCCAGGCCACAGCTGCTAATACTAGATTACATTCTAATTATTTACTTTACATCCTCTTCACACTGTCATCCCAAGACCAACAGATCGGGGTTTTCCCCTGAATACTAATGCTACTGTTCATCAGTATTCTCCAGCTCATTTGTGAGGCTCCATGGACAGAGAGCCCAACCACAGGAAGCAGGAAAAGATGGAAATCCAGACTGTTCAATATCACATTAGCATGTTTCTTCCTACTGTGGTCACAAAAAGTCATTCCCCAGTTGTCTCACGTGAATAGCTCCTTTGCTACCTATCAATATGGATGAAGCCCAAACCCCTCACCTTCTACAAAATTGAAAGACTGAATAGGTCTTTCTTTGAAAAAAAATAAAAGCAGGCAATTAAATCACCTTTGCTCCTTTTTCTTTGTCAAAGCAGCTGCTCCTGTCAAGTTGCCTTATCACTTAAAATTTACTGCCAGCCTTCCCACGTCAGGACCACACAGGGGCTTGCCTGGGAAACGAGACGCTAAACTCTAAAACACATGGGGAATGAATGATGCATGAAAGGAAAAGCCATGCCTTCTCACTGAGACAGGGCTGCAGCTCATATCAGACAGGTGGGCCTCCTGACAGGAGAGCAACTCCGAGATGGTACAAGAGCCAGCTAGCCAGGTAGGTGGCCACCACGATGGTCTAGGGAGAGAAGTCTAGGATTAAGACACCATGAAACATATTTACTGCTATACTGTAAATTTTACCTTGCTGTCAGAGGCTCAGCCCATTTTGGGATGGATCAAGATGGTAAACTACTTTTAGGAATGATGTTAATGTACAGAAAATTGAGCCGTGTCTATGGAACTCTGTGTAACGGCGCCTTCTTCATCCTCTGTCTTTTTTCAGTTCATTGGCTTAAGCCACAGATTTGAAACCTAGAATAAGCCCAGGGATGTGAAAACCTTACAACTATCACTGCGGTGGTTCCTATTAGCTTTCCCCAACTTGGGCCGAACTCCCAGATCTTCCAAACTAGTGTGTATGACAACACTGGTACATGTCTTCCAGGGAACTGGAAGAACCAGTCTAGTCTTACACAATGCCTGGATCTCTATCTTTAGGACAAGCAACAAGACACTCAACTCAATAGGATCTATGCTCTGTGCAATTGAAAACTGAGATTGCTCATTCTGATCCATGTTGGTGACAGTATTCAAAGGAAAGATGGCATCTAAGTAGTACACTCACCTTGCTGCCAGCCTGGCTGCTCCCCTTACTGTGTTCTGTTCAGCATTTGTCAGCCAACGTAAGTACTTGGGTAGCTCTCAGCAACCTGTAGGTCAGGGTGAACTGGTTAATCCCAAGAGGCACCTCTGGCTGCGCACAGAGGGAGTCCTTTGCCGTTGCAGTGGAATATGATGGGCTACGTGACAAAGCGGGTCAGGACCTTTGAGGCCAGATCTCCTTTGCACAGCTGGCATTCTCCAGCCTTTTCTCAAACCAGGGTCTTGCCTTTGCTTCTTCATTACAGTGAGAGTCAGGCCACCTTTTGCCCAGTAGCTATCATTCTTTTAGCTTCTTGGGTAACTAGAAAGAGAGACTAGATTACTAAATTGCCAGGTTTCCTGCCTAGCCTATAGCCCTTTTTTCAGATCAATGAAGAGAGTGGTAATAGTTTTTTAAGTGTATGTATGTATGCATGAAGAGGCCAGAAGACACCCCAAGTGTCATGCTTTGGAAGACCACCCGCCTCTTTTGAGAAAGCTTCCATCACTGCCCTGAAGCTCACCAACTAAGGTAGACCAGATGGCCAACCAGCCACAGATGTCCTCTGCCTCTGCTTCTCTAGTACTAAGGTTCCTAGTGCACACCACCATGGCTGGCACCTTTGTGTGGATTCTGGGAATCCAACTCAGGTCCTCACACTTGCAAAGCAAATGTTCTACTCACTGAGTCATCCCCAGCCATGACACATATGTACGTAACTGTGAGCTCACAGTTCCATCAGTCCGCCATGCCCTGTCCAGTCAAGTGCTCAGTGACAACCAGCTTCTGGTGATAGCCCAGCCATTTATTAAGCTGAGATTAAATTCCAGATTCTCTCTCTCCTAAGTCACTTTAAACAGCATTGTTCATGATTATCAAACAATCATCTAAAAGAGGTAGGAAAGAAAATTGAGCTACACAATTGAGGAGCTGGCTCAGAGTCACACAGGAGGAAGTGACAGTCAGGCTTAAGTCAGGCCAGAGGACCCCACTCTTTTCTAGGACATTAACAAAATTTACAACAGTAAACTATGCTGAGTTCACCAGGATTATGAAGCCAATAAAAACAAGAAATGCAGATTGCCCCAGTACAGGGGAAAGTCAGACTCAGAACTGCCAACTGTTAAAACACTTACCATTAGGCATAAATACCCTGGCCTTGGCACTGAGGGTCAGTAAGGGCAGTGATCAAGAAACTACCGTTCAGGCTTAGGGGGTAGAGGCACTTACCACAAAGCCTGACTGACATGAGTTTGATTCCCCAGGACCCACATGATGGACGGGAAGAATGGACTCCTAGTAAGTTCCCTTTTGGCCTCCATACAAGAGCCGTGCCTCACATGCATCTACACACATACTTACATACATACACAGTAAGTTTTTAAAACATAACTTTAAAAAGCAACTAACACTCCAGGGCCTTTCTCCAGCATTTAATGTCAAAGATAGGCACATAACCTCCTGGAGGATTTAAGCCTTAGGTTAGGAATCAGGAGACCTGCGTTTTCCTCCTGGGATAGTGTTAAAAACTGTGTCCTTAGACCCTCCCAGTCCTTTATCTGAAAGAGAAAATGATTCGGTTTTATATGGTTTCTAAGTTTCCAATTTGCTCTCCAGACTCTGGTTCTTCAGAACTGATGCTAATGCATCCCATGGCTTCTGGGAGAGAGATGGGGCTCCACATTTTGTGGAAAAGAGAGAAAGAGAAGGAATCCAAAACTTAGATGTCTGCCTTACTAAGAGAGTTTCTCTCTGCTTCTCCTTCCCTCTCTTCCTTTCCCTCCCCTCCCCCATCTCCTTTTATTCCTTTCTTGAGAAACTTGGTTGAGGCAGGGCAGAGAGACACTAGAATGCCTGCTCCTGCCTCTCCCTGGTGCTGAGTGCCAGCCCTCACTGTCTGTTCACTATCTGTTCCTGGAAAAGCCACCTGTCCCAAGCTGACCCCAGTTCTGGCACCCACCCCTCCCGAATGATACAGGAAAGGAGGCCATGATTTAGTTCATTCAATTCGTGCGGTCATGATTCACAGTACACTTCACCCAATCGTCTGGACCCTCAAAAAAGGGTCTGTTGTTGGGAGCAAGTCCCTCTCTTGCCTGCATGCTGACACCTCCACACAAGCCCACAGTTTCTGTTCTGGCCACCTGCCTGCCACTCATTCCAGTCAGCCGGGCACAAAACCAAGCCGTGCTGCTCTTCTGTACAAAGCTGCCCTTGAGTGGAAATTCAATACCCAAGCGCACCATGTTCCTTAAGGACAGGAAACCTTTTAAGCCAGCCTTGTGCAAAATCCCTCGGGTTTGGCCGCCTCTCTCTAAGAAGCACACACTCAGATCTCCCTGCCAATGCGGAGAAATCCGGCTTTCCCCTTGTCCAAATTATTCGGTGCTGTACATTTTAAGAGCACTTTACCTCTTGTTTATTTCTTCTTCTTCTACCACCTCAAGGTATTTCCTCCTTAAGCACCTTGTTTTTCCATTCTACATTTTCAGGCTCTTCCTTGCCAGGCATAGTCATTCCTTCTGAACCCTTCATTTTTCCTTTCCTCTGGCGAAAAGTAAAAAGCGCACATGCCACCAAGAATAAAGCCCTCCTTTTGTGTGCTCAGCGGAGCACTGTCCTGTTTCCATTTTCTGTATATTGTGCGTCGTTGGCCCCAGAGAGAGGACATTTTCTTCCCACTGGGGAGTTACTGAGGGGACTTCCTGAGTGCCCGTGTACACGTCTGCATGTGCTCAGCGCTCGGTGCATTTGCTTGCTACATCTTCACAACCATCTGACTAAACAGTCGTTTCCCTAAAATGCTTCCTTTCAGATTTTCACGCACATGTAAGTCACTCGAGAATCTTGTCAAGTTATAGATTCAAAAGGTCTTGAGTGAGAACTTAGAATCCGCATCTCTTGTATGCTAAGGGGTGATGTCAAAGATTAATGGCCGGGGACCACGTTTGCAAGTTTGGCATGTGTTTGTCACGTTGACAGTACTTTTCTGATCAAGAGGCTGATTCTATGAGCATTTTGGTCCCAATGTTGAACAGTACCCTCTGGCTGTAATCCTCTGCTAAAACCAAAGTGTTTCTTAAAAGGCCAAAAGGTTCATTACAAATATCTTTGTATACATGTGATAACAATTTCAGAGTGTGCAGCTTGGCTCAGCAGGTACAGGAAAGGAAAATGGTACCCAAAGTGGAAGGCCAAGAGTAACAGCTGATGAGGGCGAAAGAGATGCAGTTACAGACTAACATGATCGGCATCTCTAAGGCAGATATAAGTTCCTCCCCACAGGAAACAGCCTCTGCCATCCTGAAAACAACTGGATCTTCCCAAGCATATTTTGGAGTTCCCACCATGATTTCTTCTCATTCATGCTCACAGCCACCTTTGAAACTGGTGACTACTGAAGCCTAGGTAAATTGGTTTCCTGTTCCAAAAATAATTGCCAACTCAGACAAATTCAGTTCAATTCGTTCTTCCCACTGCAAACTCATGTTTCCTTTAAAACACCAAAATGTGAGTTGGGGCAGGGGTGATAAAAAACATAGACTATAGGGCAGCTCACTACAGTTCCAGAGGTGGAGACTAACATCTATCTTTAATGAAAAAAAAAAAAAAGTAAGTTCATGTAACACAGAAGAGAATGGTGCTTTTAAAAAATGGACCTCCAGGCTTTGGATGCCAATGCAGAAAGAAGACAATGTTTGGGAGGGTGTCCCCCCTCCCCCCCCGACTAGACTAACTTCTGACTTCCTTTGCTAGCTTGAAATCCTTGAGAGCAGAGAGTGACTGTCCCTGAGGCCAGGCAGTCTCTGGAGGAGAAACACTGAAGCTTTGGATTGGACTCCATCCTCTCCTACCACCTCCTGAATTCTCAAAATATATTCTCCATACATTCCCCAAAGCACGATTGTATCCATTTTTCCTTCACTGTTATGTCCATCTTCTCTGACATCGGGAATAATATGTTATCTCACTAAAAATACAAAAACAAGGCTGAAGAGACAACTCAGTTAGTAGAGGGCCGGACCTGAGTTCAGTTCCCCAGCCCCCACATAAAAGATGGGTGCAGTGGTGTGTGCCTTTAATCCCACTGCCGGAGAATCAAAGACAGGAGATTCCTTGGGGCTTATGGGACTGTTAGCCTAAACTAATGGGTGAGCTCCAGGGTCAGGAAGAGACCCAGCCTCAAAATAAGCAGTGGAAAAGCCAGCAAGATGGCCCAGCAGGTAAAAGCATATGTTGCCAAGCTTGACAGCCTGAGTTCAATTTCCAGGAAGAAGAAAATGGACTCCCACTAGTTGTTCACTAATTTCCTCTGTATGCTGTGGCAGACATAAACACACACACACACACACACACACACACACACACACATCTTTAAAAAGCAATTCTGTAGTTCTAGTTTTCATTTTCTTTTGTCTGTCTTCCCACAGATCCAGAGTCTTCGTTCTCCGCCTTATAGTTGAAATATTCTTTATTCATCAAGCAAATGGCTCACTGAGTAAGCAGTCGCTTGAAAGCCTTGTGTGTCAGCCACAGTTTGCACTGTCCTCACACTGTTTTCTTCCAACAGTCTTTTCTTGCACTTGGTGCTTCTCAGTCTTACTCTTCCACGTGGTTGCTTATCTACCTCATCTTGGAAAGTTCTGTCTCCCATTGACTTGTTGCAGTGCCTTTTCTTTTTACTGTTGTTCTTGCTGTTCTTTGTCATCCTTGCAGACCCTTGCTGGTGCTCTTGCCATGCCTGTGGTACCCAGATTTCATCCTTGTTCCATTTGGAGTTGCCCTTACACTCTCTCCTTGAAGGGTTTCCTTGCCTTCTGTGGCTTCAGTTATCCCTCCTGGTTAAAAAAAAAAAAAAAGTCACAAGCCTGGATTCACCATTTCTAGCTGGCCCCTAAATATTTCCACCTACTGTTTTCTAAATTTAACAAAGTTTTGGTTGATTTTATGATCTCTGTTAATGGTATCACTCCCCCGCTCCCCATTCTTTCAGGGTTCATTAGCATCATCTGATTACGTAGCCCTTAAGTGATAATGTAGCCCTTAAGATCCTAGAGATTGAATCTTCCCAACATTTTCACCTTATTTTTGTTCTACTCTCCCTGCTGCCACCATCATCCAGGTCTGTTTCCCTTTTCTGTTTCCACTAATATTACTTCTGTGGCCTCCCCCATATCACACTTCTTCCCAGTCTTCATTTACCATACAAATCTTCTGAAACAGAAGGCCCGCCATATCCCTAAAGACATCTAGTTCCTCCCAAACAATGAAGTGCAAATTCCCATCATATGATTGGATTGTCTCCAAACAATGCCTTAACTTATTGTGCAAGTCTTAGGCCTCACATCAGGTTTATTTATTACCCTGTCACTGAATCAGATGTAGTCCATGAATACCCACCGCTCTTACCCTTTTCTCACCCTGGACAGGACTCTGCCTTCTCAGCTCTTCTTCCCTGTCCTTGACTATCACCATAATCCATCTTTTCAGATCCAAGTCAGGGAGCTGTACTCTTAAGTGCCTTTAATAGTTTGCTCAAGCTCTTACATGGTTAATTTATAATGACCTTCAATAGCATGTATATGCCTCCCTTAGGCCCTAGAAGCAACGGTAATAATACCCATCACCATAGGTCTGCGAGTAAAGCAGCTTTGGGTGGCCAAAGCTATCCAATTCCTTTTTTCCTTTAGTGACTCCAATGTCAAAACTCTCTGAAGGGCGAGGAGGATCATCTGAGGGACCATATTAATATAGGATTTACTGATGGCACTAGCAGAAGAGTGTCTATTGTGTGCCTGGTATATATATATATATATATATATATATATATATATATATATATATATTAATGGGGATAGGGCGCTGGCTCAATGAGTGCTCACTGTGAAAGCATGAAGGCCTGAATTCAGATCCCCAGTACCCACAGAAAAATCTGAGTGTGGTAGGGGCGTTAATAACCCCAGTGCTGGGCTGTGGAGCAGGCAGATCCCAGGCCAGCCAACCAGTCCAGTCAAAAGGGCAAGATCCAGGTTCAAACATTCTCAAAATACAAGATGGAGGTGTTGGAGAGAGATGACTCAATGGTTAAGAGCCTTAATTGTCCTTGGAACCTTGTGGGTTCAGTTTTCTGTACCCACATGTCAACTCAAAGCTACCTATAACGTCACCTTCAGGGACCCAATGTATTCTTCTGGCCTCATGTGTGCTGCGTTCATGTTGTGCATATGCGTACATGCAGGCAAACATTCATACACTACACATATTTAATAGATAATATCTATATATGTACATATTAAATATACATGTTTAATACATAATGTATAAATGTATTTAATATTCATATAATTACTATTTTAATATATTATAGAAAATATCTATATATCTATATAGATATATATTAATCTATAATATATCAATGTATAATCTATACATATAGTTTATATGTGTATATATAGATATAGATTCCTGGACTTCAATCTCAAATTGTGAGCTTTGAAAGAGTAAGATAAAGAAAGAATTAGTAAGATATACCAGTATCAACCATTGGGTTCCACAGTAATCCACAGTCATGAACACCTGCATACACATGTTCATGCACACACGCACATACATACATACACACACACACACACACACACACACACACACACCCCACAGAATGTTGGCAGTAAAATATAAAGCAGCTAAATCATCTTTAAGTAGATAAAAGCATATCAGAATCCGGAGCTAATCACTAATGACTTTTAATCAAATCAGTGGGAATTCATGTTTAAGAGACTAACCAGCGAGTCTAATAAGAAAGGCCAAATCAGACCTCTCAGCAGATTTCCTAGGGACTTATGAAACACTCAGAATCCTGATCTTCTTAAAGTTCCAGTTCAGGAAGTCTGGGGTCGGACACAAAAACCTACTTCTAATCATCATCCCAGGTGTCCACTGGAGAGAAAGAAAAGGACAACAACAACAACAACAAAAAGTTAATGTTTCTAAAACCTTCATATTCACTGAATCTATGTGAAGCCCTTGTTGAAATACGGTTTTAATCTATGGCTCTGGGGAAAGAGGGAATAAATCAAAATCCCTTCTTACAAACCCCTACACTGTGTCTATCTATGATAACTCCATTGACCACAGTTTGAGGAGCAAAGCCTTCCAAATCATGCTTGAAAATCACTCCCTGGGCTGGGTGTGGTGGCACATGCCTAAAATCCCAGCACTCTGAGTGCAGGCAGGCAGATCTGTGAGTTCAAGGCCAGCCTGGTCTACAAAGTGAGTCCAGGATAGCTAAGGTTACACAGAGAAACCCTGTTTTGAAAAACCAAAACCAAAAAAAAAAAGAAAAGAAAAGAAAAACCAAAACCAAAACCAAAAAAAAAAAAAGAAAGAAACAAAGAAAGGAAAATCACACTGCATTTTCCATGTGGGCTCAACACAACTCCACTCCATTACTGAGTTCCCCCCTTTTTAAAGGTAGGCATTCTGAAGACGGATGCTTGACTATTGAGCTACAACCTAACGACAGGTATCACCGGATGTCTGTAGAATTTTGAGGTAGAATGCTGTTGCTAAAATTTCTTCCTGGGGTGAGATATAACGAGCCTTCCTCCTAAGGCCCCAAGAACAAACCAAGATGTGATTCCACCAAAGTTCTCTCTGGGGAAACATATATACGAGGAGTCACATATAGGGTGTAGGTACACCCCACAAAAGGCCTTTCTACAAAGTGTGTGTGTTACCCAGCAGGGATGACAGTTTTCCCTGTCATCCCTGTCATAACTGCATAAATGGAGCCCCCCCAGTCTTTTCACCTGTACTTTCTAGACTCTCCCGCTAAATGCCAAGCCCATGCGAAATTAGGACAACATTGCACACAACAAGCTAGCAGGGTTGTCTGGAGGCTGATGTTTGGGTCCCGTGACCTTTCCCACACCCTCCCGTGGAGGAACATCAACAGTCAACAGGCACAGCAGAACTTAAGACGGTAGTAGTTTGGCTCAGAGTGTAATCCTTTGCAACAAACTCTGCTTTTTTTGTTTCCCCCCAGGGAATTTGTGAGTGCGGTCTGCAAATAGGGCTTTATCTCCCGTAAATATGCATGCGGTTCTTCGAGTCTTGTGGTGCGAGACAGTTCACAATAGTTCAGCAGCGGGCTAGTGGAAGTATTCAGCTACCGGTGGGCTCCTGTGAGGGAGCCTGCCTCTTCCATCCTCGTGTCCCAAACCCAGTCAGTGTTCTGGCACACTCATGGTAGGGCCCAGAGAGTATGAATACTCACACTCTCTTGACCTTATCTCCAACTCTCTGGTTTTCACTCTTCGGTTTCAAGATGAATGTGTTCAGCAATAAGAAAGCAGTCTTGTGAGTCTCTGGGATCCAATAAATTTGGTTTCTCTAAGTCCCTTAACCCCAAGAAAGCCCTTACTATAAGAAAGCAGCTCAATAAATCCTATCTTTCCAACAAGTTTCCATGGCCTAGCCATCTGTGAGCAGAAAAATAGACCAAGTTCCACACCTCACACCAGCCACTTTCTTCCCAACATCTCTCATGACCCGGTGAACATCAAGGGCAGAGACGAGAATATCCACCATTCTGGTCATTTTGTCCATCACATTAAACAAAGTTCCCTGAAGAGTGACAGAAAAGATGATGCAACAGAAAGGGTGCCCACTCACCTTCTCATCTGGCTTAGGCAAAAAGCCAATGCCTCCCAACACCCGACTCTGCAGGTGTCCCCGCTGTGACCACTGGACCCAGCTTTTCCCGTTTAGAGCACTCTTCAGTTGCTTGCTGGTGATAGATTTGGCTGTTCTGGTTTATGTAGTCTAATTTCACAGAGCAGTTTTACGGAATGTTTCTCCTGTGGTTTAAAGGTATCCCCCAGAAATCCATACATTAGAAATTTAATCTCTACGTAGCAGCGCTGGGAGGCGGGATCCAGTGGAAGGTGTTTAGGCCACAGGGCTCATCTCTCAAGGAAAGATTAATGCCCTTTTAAAGATCTTGACAGAAGGAAAATATTTTTCTTGCTCTCTTTCTCTTGCCCTCCAACCTTTTGGGCTGTTTTTATAAATTATGCGGACTTGGGCTTTCTGTTATAGTAATCAGTGCCAAAGGCACGGTGGCTATTTCTAACCTGCTATATCCTCTTGGTAGGAGACCAGCTTTTAAGACCCCCAAGCATGGCTTTTATAAGGTTGCCACCGACCTATGCTTCCTCCACAGAACAGAAATTCCTTTGTAAGAAATTCCCTTCTATTCTCCTAGGACATCTTTTTCTAAGATCTCCACCATAGACAAAAAGAAAAAGAAAACATTATCTGTCTCAATTAGCTAGTAATCACATGACAGAGACAGCTACCCTCTTCCATGTGGTCATCCTCAGTTCCTTCAGAGAATTGCTTCTTCTGATAGTTTGGATCTTACGGTTCTTGTAGACTAATGACGCAAACTGAGCCAGACCACTGACAGCTAAAATCAAACATCTGAAAGGGTAAGAAGTTAGGACTCTGAGCCCAGTGGGTTACTAGGCTGATAAGATGTGGACTTAGCCAGCTAATGGCCATCTTGTCTCCATGTGGAAGGGCATATGAGAGCAGAGCTAATGCAAGGGATAGTGAGATCTAAACTGTCCAAAATAGTCACTTACAAATATCAGTATCTTTACTTTCTGTTTGCCTTTCTGAAGTGAGTTTCTTTCAGTTACAGCTGAACCTGTCATGGCTGATAGACGGTTCATGAGATGATAACAATAATACGAGCTTTTTGCCAAGCACTTACTTTTATGTCTTCTATAATTAATCATTTAATATTCACCACAATGCTTTGCAACAAGTATTCATCGTCACTATCTCCATTTAACAGTTGAGAAGATGGAAGCAAAGGGCTTCCTGAAAGCATCCTCCTAGCAAGTGATAAGATTCAGACTCAAGCAATATAGATCTAGACTGACTTCTCTAAACCATGACTGCTCAGAGAATGGCCCACGGACTGGAGCCAGTCTACAAACTATTAACTGTCTGCTTTTCCATAGTTAGAGGAACATTATTCAACACTGAGCATAGTCGGAGTGCTTTGGACATAAATCACAGCCCTTCTTCAAATGCTCTTAAGTTTCTATGAATAATGTCGGTGTTACTTGGCAATCCCCCCCAATATATTACTTCTTGATTCAATCCCAATGTTTCTTTAAAAAAAAAAAGTCATTTGAAGTATTTCTGGTTCCCATGACTCTGGGTTAGAATGGGATCCTAAGTTCTTCATGGAGTGACTGAGACGCCTAAGTGCTAAGAGTTAAAGATGTACAGTGTAGGAATGGTTAATGGTTTCTTCCCAGGGCACCTTGCCCTAGGCAGGCAGAACAAAAGCAGTCAGAGTCAAAACCCCATCCAACAGAGAAGCTCAGGATGCAAGTGTTAGGTTCAAACCAAAGAGTTGTGGGAGCGACCCTACTGAATCTTAGGATACTTCTGAGCCCGCCCTAGTGGACAGGCCTGAATCCCAGCTACTCAGGAGACTGAAGCAGGATTGCCAGCTCAAGGCTTGTGGGGGCTTCGGCATGAGTTCAAGGGCAGCCTGGATAATTTAGCAAGACTGACTCAAAATTAAAACTACAAAGAAGGCTGTGGGAGTTACTCAGTGGTAGAACACTTAGCCGGCATGTATGAAGCAATAGATTCAAACTCTAGTAAGAAAGGGAGGGGCAGGCGACAACACTATACCTTCACCCTGCAGGCCAAATGGTGACTAAGACACAACGGTGTCTCCCTGAAGGGGAGCAGCCTTGCCAGGCCACAGAGGAGGACATTGCAGCCAGTCCTGATGAGACCTGATAGGCTAGGGTCAGAGGGAAGGAGAGGAGGACCTCCCCTATCAGTGGACTTGGAGAGGGGCATGGGAGGAGATGAGGGAGGGAGGGCAGGATTGGGAGGGGAGGGGGCAGGGGGCTACAGCTGGAATACAAAGTGAATAAACTGTAATTAATATAAAAAATTTAAAAACTTTGACATATTTAAAAAATGTTTTTAAAAACACACAAGGTTAATTCAATCCAAACCTAAAATAACAAAAGCAAAAACAAGCAAACAAAACTTGTCTCTTGAACAAGCATGTCATGAAAGAAGGTTAAAGAAACAGTAAATACAAGATTAAAAAATGTATTTGTTTATTTCTTTTTGAGAGAGGCTCTCAAACCCAGGCTGGCTTTGACCTAGCTCTGTGGCTGAGAATGACTTTGAATTTCTGATCCTCTGCCTTGACCTCCTGGGTGCTGGAATCCCACACAAGCACTATCATACCTGGTTTGTGCAGTTCCCAAGGATCAGCTGAGGGCTTCAAGAAAATTCAGTCTCATGCATGCTAGACAAACATACTACAATGTACATGCCGAGTCTCTGGGAAAATGTCTGACCTTGTTATTCATCAATGAAATGTAAAATAAGACCGCAAAGATACCTCTACCACACCCACTAAAGGGGCTAAAATTAAACTAGACAGCTGCAGCTCTCATATTTGGTTGGCAGAAATAGAAAAAGGCAGTTTCTTATAAAGTTAAAATATACCTGCCCTTTGACCCAGGATTTCTAGCCCTACATATTTCCCCCAAGAAACTCCGAAAACATATGTTCACAGAAAGACTTACAGAGAATGCCCAAGGCCTCACTCTGGGAATAATCCAAACACCAGTTAGGAATTGAGTGAATAAGCAAATTTCCCGTGGATACCTATTGTAGAAGTAGACAAATGAAATAAAGCAGACGGACTATCAACACATGCAGCCCCAGGGCTGAAACTCACAGGCACGATGCCGAGAGCAAGAAACCGAACGCTGAACGCACCCTGAACGGAGCCACTGACACAACTCTAACATAAGCAAGCAAACCTCACGTAAAAAATACCAGGATGGAGACTGCTCCTTAGATACGACACGAAACGCTAGAAAGTAAAAGTTTGTCTCTCTTTTCCATCTCCTCATCTTACCATGAAAACCAGGTTATAATATTGTATAATATCCTATTACATGTGTTTATTCATTTATCGAGCAGGCACACGCCATGGCGGAGGCCAGGGTCACTGCTCACCTTCCACCGCATGGGAACCAGGGGTGGTACTCAGGTCCTCATATCTGATGTCCAGTGCCTTTGCCGGCTGAGCTGCTGGAGCAGTAACCGGGATATTTAGGTAAGGAAATTAATCAGCCAAGCAGGAATATTAGAACAACTCTCGTGTCCAACGAAGAAGGGAAAATGGGGATGTTAGGGTTACAACAAACGTATGAGTGTGTGAAGTAGCATCCACGCTGTGTCAAGTGAAAATGCACAGAAATTTATCTATAAACCCAACTTTTTCTTCTTTTTAATCTCTGAGTTAAAAAGAATTGTCCCCTTTTTCTATAAAATAAATTATGCAATGGGAAAAATAACTGAAAACTCCGGAGATTATAATGAATAAATACAAAATACTCTCTCTGAGTCTCAGATCTTTCTATGAAATGTAGATATGTTTAATCCCAACACTTGGGAGGCAGATCTCTATGAGTTCAAGACCAGCCTGGTTTACATAGGGAATTCCAGGCCTGCCAAGGCTACATAGTGACATCCTGTCTGAAAAATCAAACAAAGGAAAAGACTTGGTCTTGTGTGACAAAATTTTTCCTGGAGGGCTGCTTCACACACTTCTACTCAACCTGGATAAGGGAGCCCACAGTGCAGACAGCACCAAAATCCAACTTGCCAAGTCAATGAGTTTTATTGGGGTTACTTACAAGAATATGGATGAGGGGGCTACTTATAGGAAAAGA
Organism: Meriones unguiculatus; assembly: GCF_030254825.1. Taxonomy (NCBI): domain Eukaryota; kingdom Metazoa; phylum Chordata; class Mammalia; order Rodentia; family Muridae; genus Meriones; species Meriones unguiculatus. The sequence continues at coordinate 78,678,523 of NC_083355.1, read as the reverse complement.
TAGGACGCAAAGACAGCCGCATCACCAAAGCCCGCCCCTGCCTGGGTGACACCTCACAAAAGCTGGAAACCTGAAGCGCGCTGCACAGCTTGCAGGCAGCTCAATGGGTTGGAGAAATTTAACTGGTCTCAACCTCTTCCAGAAAGCTGGTCTTGTCGCCAAGTCTTCTTTGCAGCTTGGCTTATCTGAGGGTGACACCCAGCAATCTTTACTGTTTGTGTAATCTTGGGGAAGGAGGGACCTAGTGAATCTGGTCAGTTTCAGGGACTTCCTGGAATTACTTTGAGTTGTTTACTGTTCTGTCTTGAGGAGCTTCCGTGCGAGTTGGAATATTTTAATCTTGAAAGAAACGGCCGCACAACAGTTGGGGTATGCTCGTGTTCTTTTTCCCTGGCTTAATGTGAACAATGTGTATGCTGCCAAAAGAGCTTTCTAAGCAATACATCTGCATAACATATTATAATATAACATTTTCATTCTTTCCCTTGTTTGTTGGGCTTCAAAGTTTCTTTTTATTGGGCCATTCGCTCTTATTATTTACCTCTTTACTATCAGAACAACCCTAACCACTATTTCACCAGTGCTCGTCTGCACATTATCACGCTTCTGCTTCACCCACCTGTGTGACTCACACCCTAGTTGTGCCATAAAATGTTTCTGAATTTCCCAGCTTTCTATAAAATTACTTATTTAATAGAAATTTTAAAATACTACCTGTAAGCGAGGTACACGTCTTATTACGAATGTTTTAATGAGGAAAAAAAAATCTAACCTCAAACTGGATGTACTACTGTCTCAACCTCTTGACGAATTAAAATTTTGCTCAGCAGCAGTAAGAAAAACAAATTTGTCACGACAGCTTTCTGAGGGTGCCCATGAAACTGGAACTGTAAATGGCTTTCCCAGTGAAGGTCTTTTTCTTGGATTACTTTTCAAATGAGTTTTTAAATGCCTACTCTGCTTATTTAAGTGTCGAGAAAAGGCTAGGATAACAAGCCAGAAGTCATTTTTTCACTCCACAGCACAGGCTATTTAGTGCCCTCAAGTGATTACAAACTGTGTCATTTCTCAGTCAAGGCAAGGGACATCCAGACCTGGTCCCCAAACTAAGCCCTCCAGACTGAACCTCAGGACAGACCAAAAAAGAGAATAAATGTGACTATGTCCTCCCACAGGCCTGTCCCGCTGTAAAGGATGAGTCCCAGGGCCTTTCCTACTTCATGGGCCAGATCCCCTGATGTGATAATGAGCACATTCCTACATTGTTCTTGTCGCCCTAGAGTTGAGCTCATGACAACATTTAGTCACAAAATCTTTACTAAGGCTTCTCTGGGAAGAACGGCTCATCTCTCTAAGGCCCACCTCAGAGCTTCATTGTAGTACATTCAGATTTGGTACAGAAGTAGCATCCTTTTCCTATTCATATTTTTATTTATTTGGTTACTTAGGTTTTTTATTTGTTTGTTTATTTTGGGTTCCCCCCCCAAGCAGGAATGGTAAAGTCACTTTTATTGTTATTATCTTTAAGTAATGCAGTTTTTAAAAAAAATAAAAACTTTATGTATGAGACCAACTGGCCATGAGGCTATGCCCTAGAGCAACACTGTGCAATCTGTGTCTCACTAACTGAAATGATCATAGAATTAAACAGGATATATTCTGAAAACTTATTCCACTAGTTTCTTTCCTTTAGGTGTGCTCCCTGGACAGATTTAAATTACAGATAGATGGTATACACATTACCTACTTCCCAACCTTATCCATTTCAAACATGATTAATGTCCATGAAAGAAGTAAGGACCTGCAAGTACTTACAAGTACTCATTAGTACTAGGCTTGGAGCATCCTACATAAAGATTTCCGGGTGAAAAGTAGCCTCGTTCATATACAACTACTGTGTTCATGACTGCCCTTGGTATCTTTCAATCTGCGGTTCTGAATGACCCTGCTCTTTGCTTTCCTTGCCCATAGAGATGTCTGTCTGCCCCGCACTCCATCTGACCTCCAGCTTCCTGCTGTTATCCTGTTCTTGTGGGCCTGACTGTGTTGCCATTTAGGCTCTCTGGGTGTCTGCCTACCAGCATCAAACCAGGAAAGCAGAGGCTAGAAGAAGAATCAGATGGCAATATCATGAAGTTCCCTAAAGAAGGCATGTGCCCTTATTCACCCAAAGCCAGGTGTCCTGGTGAGGCACATTTGAGAAGAAAAAATTTCTTAGCCAAAGGACACAAAAAGCAAAGTTGATGCCTGCAAGATAAAGAGGTCAGATGGGCACCCTAGGGAATGGAGCACATTGGATGGGAAAAACCAAGGATTAGGCGGCTAAGCCTTCCCCTCTAGCTAAATGGCTAATCATAACTGATAATGATGATCTCTCTATCCCCTCACCTCCCCACACAAACACAGGGTAGAGCTGTGAGGAGGGCAGCAATTACTGCCAACACTCATCTAAGCTCCTTAGGAGGCAGAAGACAGTGACAAAAGGAAGCCACAGCCAATTGAAAAGCAAAATACAGTGCCATCAATTTCTAAAGGTAAAATTGAAAGAACGTTATATGAAAAGGAGGAGAAAAAAAAGAAAGAAACAAAGAGAAAAAGAAACAAAGGAAGAAAGAAACAGAAAAGAGAAATGAAGGAAGGAAGGAAGGAAGGAAGGAAGGAAGGAAGGAAGGAAGGAGGAAGGGAGGGAGGGAGGGAGGGAGGGAGGGAGGGAGGGAGGGAGGGAGGGAGGGAAGGAAGGAAGGAAGGAAGGAAGGAAGGAAGGAAGGAAGGAAGGAAGGAAGGAAGGAAGGAAGTTAGGAAAGACTTTCTGGCACTTTGCAATTCTGCACTGAAGTCTCTGGATTACTTCTTGCCTTCCTTTCTTTTCCTGCTGGCATTGTGCCTGCAGCAGAGGTCTCTGCTTCTGAAACATTCTAGTACTTTCTTGACTCTGAATGTCCTTCCAGTTGTCTGTAGACAGGGCTGTGCTGTCATATCTATCCCCCATGGCATCTTGCACTTCGGCTGGCACAGAAAACACATAGCATTATACGTAGAGACTGCCCTGCCTTCTGCCACTATTTTACCAGACAAGATTGTGATGAACCAAAGAGGTCAGCACTACAGTTAATGTAGGCAGCCTGAGGAAGAAGGCCTCAGTCACTGGCTGCATTAATGATTCCATGCTATGGTGGTGGTGGTGGTTCTTATGCTGCTGCTTTTTCTTCTCTTTCTCTTCTTCTTTCTTCTCCTTCTCCTTCTTCTCCTTCTCCTTCTCCTTCTCCTTCTCCTTCTTCCCTCTTTCTTCTACTTCCTCCTTCTCCTTCTTCTGCCTTAACTCAGAAACAAAAAGGAGCACTCATGGACACCAAATGGAAATGAAGTCATGCTACCTGAACAGTCAGAATACTTGTTCTTAAGGAGGGTTCTGACATAATAGAGTTTTTACTATAGGATTTATTTTAGGCTAAGGAAATGTTAGAGGAAAAATGCAGAAACTGTGACTTCAACTGTGAAATCGCTTTGCTGGCTCTTCCAGGACCCTCAGAAGGGCCTTTTCCTTCAAGAAAGAATGTTTGTAGAGAACCATGAGAAACAGAATGGTGGGGCTCTTTCCAGTTAAGACATGCTTGGGTTTAATTTTAGACAAAGGAAGCAGTTTTCCAAAATAGACCCTATTAGAAAGTCACCAATTGGCCACAGATAAGAATAGCTGTGGAACCAACTTTTCTCATCTAACTGGAGTTTCCTTTCCTTCCCTTTTATATTTCCCAAGTTCTTCTCCTGAGACAAGCTCTCTATTTTACTCCTGACTCTTCAGAGGCATGCTAACTTTTTAAAAACGATTTATTTCAGTGTGTATGTGTGTGTGTGTGTTTGTCTGTGTGTGTCTGTATATCTGTGTGTGTCTATGTATACCTGTGAGTGTGTGTCTCTGTATGTGGTGTATGTGTCTATGTGTGTGGTATGTGTGTGTCTCTGTGTGTGGTGTGTGCGTGTATGTGTGATTGTGTGTCCATGTGTATCTGTGTGCGTATGTCTGTGTGTGTGTTGTGTATGTGTCTCTGTGTGGTGCGTGTATGTGTTGTCTGTGTGTGTCTGTGTATGGTGTGTGTCTGTGTATGGTGTGTGTCTGTGTGTGTGCTTGCAGAAGATAAAAGAAGGCATCAGATGCTCTGGAGCTGGCGTTACAGTGGTTGTGTGCTGTACAGTTTGAGGGCTGAGAACTGAGCCTAGGTCCTCCGTTAGAGCAGCAAGTGGTCTTAACCACTGAGCCACCTTTCCAGCCCTGTGGTGTAACTTTTAAGAATAGAGAAAGACAGACAGAGAGAGAGGAAAAGTTCAAACTATTTAAATCCCATCTGTATATAGAAGATCCTTTAAAAACATCATTCCAAAGACCAGCAATGAATGAAAAAACGTCAAACAAAAAATAAAATTAGTAATGTAAATATAAAAAACTTTGAATATGTCGTATGAAAACAGCCTTTTAATAGGGACATCTTAAGAAGGCTTTGTTTTCAATTTGAGCATAGTGACTGTGCACATTACTGATTTCAGGCCTTTGTTCTTTTAGCCCTATCTCATAGATAGTAAAAAAAAAAAATCCACTTTATTTGTCAAAGCTTTAAAAATAGATTTATCTTTTAAAGTGGAAGGCCACACAGAGAAGTACAAAGTTCTGTGCATTATCAAATTTTCTTAAAACTCGGTGGCATCTTTATTGCCATGGTCTTGATTTTTTTTTTTTAATTACTTACATCCATTTGCAGCTTCAGAGCCACGTGCATTGCAGAAATTCCAAGAACCCGCATCACAAAGGCTGTTCCGTCATGGCTCCCTCTATAAAAGAGAGTCGTACTTTGTAGAATTACAGCCCTGTTCAGACAAGGAACGAAACTCTTTTATGATTCCTTTGCTCTCCCTAGATAGCCACAGAGGAAGGCCGCTGGTGAATTTGTTTTATTGAAACTCTGATCCAGGAAAACATAAAACCCGCAGAGGAGAATAAAACTCTTCCATGAGAAGAGCTCTTTCCTCCTTCTTGGAGCAGGACCTGGTGATACAGCCCCAGTAATCCCGCTGCTAGGAAAACTGAGGCAGGAGGATCACAAGGACTGCCTGGGTTACAGGGTGAGCTCATGACCAGCCTGGGCAAGTTAGTGAGTCCCTATCCAAAAACAAAAAGGACACGCAGAGCTGGGCAGACATCTTAGGGATAGAGAGCCCCCAGCATCTGAGAAGCCACCACAATCATAGGCACCATATTTTTTTTAAAGCAATCTTATTTTTAAAAAATGAAACAAAGCTCTTCTTTTAAATGATTGGTGACTGACTTAAAATGTAATGTTCCAACTCCACCTTGACCCTAGGAATGAAATGTTTCTTATTACTTTAGCACCCTCTGTACTGGCTAATACTGACTGTCACCTTGACCTTATCGGAATCATGTAGGAAACAAGCCTGCAGGGATGCGGATGGGAGAGTATCTGGGTTAGGTTAATAGAGGCAGGAGGACCCACCTGAACTACGGACTCTCCGTGCTGCGGGATGGACTCTAGGACTGAATTGGAGAAAATGAAATGAACATGAGCATTCATCTCTCTGCTTCTGGACGACAGATGCCACGTGCCCAGAGGCCTCTGGCTCGTGCTGCCATGACCCCCTTGCTACGATGGACTAAACCGTGAAACTATGAGCCAAAAGAAACCCCTTTCTTCCTTAAGTGGCTTTTATCGGGGCATTTATCATCACAGCAACAGGAAACATTCCATTCCATCTCTAAATAAAGACGCTCCCCACTCCGCCTGTTATGCCCAAGTTCAACTTCCCAGAATCACTGAAAACACAATATGGAACCTTGGATGCTTCTTACATGGGACCTCCTTCTCCCCAAAACATGAGTGCCATGGTACAACTTAGGAGAAATGTAACCCTCTTAAGTGCCTGGATCACCAAATCTTTCAAATGAGAGAGCTAAGGTACAATATGCCTCCAACCAAAAACCAGGTAAGGGTTCCTCCTTAATATGTGCAGCATTTGGGGGGGGGAAGAAAAAATAGACGGGAAAATGGAGATGAGTAAAGAAGAGGTGAAGAAGGGTCTGGAGGGAAGAAAGACAAAATCTCTGCTAAGATACCGAAGTGCTTTTAGCAACCATTCAGTACAGGAGGTCTATTTGGTTTGTCACTGATCCTTAAAACTATTACCATCAAGTCCACTGTGATTTACAGTGAAGTGTGAATGTCTACAAACTAGGCCTTTTGTACTCTAACGTCTCTTCTTGTGAGTTTGCCAAGCATCTATTCCATAACTTGCCAAGCAAGACAACTGGATAGCCTTATGGAGAAGGCAAGGATACAAAAAAGGAAGCCAACAACACGTGTCTAAAGAAAAATCAACACAATATACGTCTTACAGCAGTTTTATCTTTTATTTAAGATCAGTAGGCATCTCTGAGAGTACAGTGATGCATGCTCAATGTAAACACCACATTCTTTTGCCCTCTGGGCACTTTTGGTGATATGTTAACAAAGTATACACACCAAAAAAAAATTTTTTTTAGTTGAATTTGTTTTTCCAAAAACAAGTCCATCTGTCTGCATTATCACTGACCTTTATTTTTCCATCTGTTGCAAAACAGGTCAGGGGAAGGTGCCCAGCCCAACCTTAACCAGGAAGTTGGGAAGTAGAGGAAGGTCTAAAGGCAGGGATTCACTGGGCACTGACTATGGGGCAAGCTATCTCATTCCTCTTCCTCCTCTAAAAATGATCACTGAAAAGCCGTTCTTTAATTAAAAGTAAAATAATAATAAACTTGATAAGTTGTAGGCAGAGAGGACCAAGGATAAAGCAGACAGACAAAATAAAGCAAAGACAACAGCAATACAGACAGACATCAAGCATGCGCTGAGAAAACCTGGTGTCCGTAGGCCACATTCTGAGGAGTATTGACAACAGCGATTATTTGTTAACCCTCTTTATTTTTATTACCCTTAAGAATGAGGTGCTGTCAATACAGATGTCTCACACATAATAAAACAAGAAAATCTACCCCCCCAACACACACTCCTTAAAACTTCAAACAAACATTTCAGTGCTCTATGCCCTGTGGTTATCTCACCCTTGTACTCAGCTGATGTGATTGCAGACAGCCTGCCCGGCGTGTACTAGGCGGTGGGCACAGAAGGGACAAAGCAAAGGCGAGGTTACAGCTTCATAGAAAGAGGTCAAGAAAATAGGTAATGGGAACACAGTGGGGTAAATATATAATGTATTTCAATATTCAGCTTTCTTTCTCTCTAGCAAGTCCAGAAACAGCTGAGCTCAGGCCGTTCTGAGATGGTTAGAAGAGCACAAAAAGTATTTTTATCCCCATCTCAAAGTAGAAGTCAGGGAACACCATCCACTTGAGCCCTGATGTGTCCAAGTTTCAATCCAAAAGACACGAAATGGGAAAGTGCCATATGGTCAGTTAAAAGCCTGAAAACAGCAAAGTATCCCTACTCTATTACCAAGGGACAGAGCACTCTTTTGTGTGACTTTTTTTCCTTGTCTGACAAGTCTTTCCCCTAGTATTAGTGAGGATTCTCTAAAGGAACAGAATTGGTAGGATGAATATAGACAGACAGACAGACAGACAGATATAGACTGGCTCATAGGGTGTGGTCCGGGTAGTCCAACAATGGCTCTTTCATGATGCAAAGGCCAAGCAAGAATCTGATGGCTGCTCAGCCCACAAGCCTGGCTGTCTCTGCAGTTACAGTCTGGTGCTGGGGTCCTGGAGAACTCCTAGAGACCTGCAGATCTTCCTCCAGCCTGCACTGGAATCCTGAAGAAGTTAGACTTAATGCTGGCCAAACCAACAGGATGGTTGAACTTGCCAATAAACGTGAGAACAATCAGGCGAAAACAAGTCTCCCTCTTTCTGTCCTTTATGCAGGCTGCCACCCAAAAAGTGGCTGAAATTTAAGTTCAGTCTTCCTGCTTCAAGTAATCTGATTTAAGAACATCCCGCACAGGAGCGCCCCACAGCTCTTAGAGCCTTATACCTATCAAGGGTGGAATGTTCTGTAAGGCAACCCAAGGCAGAATAGAAAATAGAACTTCCTCTTCCTCTTCTTCCTCCTCCTTCTCTTCCTCCTCTTCTTCTTTCTCTTATTCTTCCTCTTCCTTTTTTTCCCCCCGAGACAGGGTTTCTCTGTGTAGCCTTGGCTGTCCTGAACTCCCTTTGTAGACCAGGCTGGCCTTGACCTCACAGAAATCCACCTACCTTTGCCTCCCCGAGTGCTGGGATCATAGGCGTGTGCCACCATGCCCTGCAGAATAAAGAAAGTCTAAATATAATTGTAACAGGGGAGGTACAAGCAGAAAACTAACATTTAATTCATAACAGAGCACATGTACTATTATACTTTATTCTTATTCAGTGACCTCATGCCCATTGCTCTGTATGGTAATTAAAAAGTTTAAGAAGGGAATTAATATCTTCAATCCAACTACTTAAATTTCTACTCCATGAACTGGGCATGGTGCCACGTGCCTTTAATCTCAGATGGAGCTATGAAGTCAGCTCCTCAGACACAGGCTGCCACCTCAAGAAACTGCTCTGAATCCTGAGTGTGCAAAGACAAGTGTGTCTTTCTGCATCTGTATGTGGCTTTTGTGGCTTTTCTTGAGCTTTTTTTCCTTCTGTTCATTTGTTTTGTCTTATTTCAATGTATTAATTTTATTTTATCCTATTATATTATATTTTATTATTACAGCTTAGAAGCCTGTTTGGTCTCTAATGAGAGCCACAAAGGAAGTATGTTCAGACTGGGGGGGAGAAATTGGTTGGATTAGAGGAAGGAGAAACTGTAATCAGGATATATTATGTGAGAAAAAAATGTGTATATTCAACAAAGGGGTGGAAGGCGTCCTTCCACTGCAATGGCATCTCTCTCAAATTGTAGAGCGAAGAATTCCTCCTGTGAAAGTTATGGAAATGCTTATATCGTGATGAATTTCCATGGAAACCGTGACTAAAGCAGGTCATGTCTGGGTTTGTCTGAATCTCACCCCTGTATTTCTTTCAAACATATACTGAAGGCCAACATTTTCATTGCGCCCCACTACTGTGAGACCCTTAGGCAACAATTTTTATATTCCTTCTCTTCCCATCTCATTCCTTTCTTTCCTTTTTATCTAACTAGAGACAGACATGCATATTTTTTTTAAAAAATTGGGCATGGCGGTGCATACCTTTAGTCTCACCACTCAGGAGGTAGAGGCTGCCTGATCTCTACAAGCTCAAGACCAGCCTGGTCTACCTAGCAAGTTCCAGGACAGCCAGTGCAGCATAGAAAGACCTTGTCAAAACCAACCAAACAAGCAAACAAAGAAACTATACTTAAGTCCTTTGCTACCTCTCTCTCTGCTCTCCTTCCTCCCACATTTGACTTCTCTACTTTTGTCTTTTCTTCCTACAGGCATACAGACATATTCAACAACTGGCACTAAGGAAAATCCCTCAGTGGTATTTAGTTCCCATACCTCCTGTGGTGGTGTGCTGTTTAGACTATCTGCCAGCCTGACACAGGCTAGACTCATCGGAGAGGAGGGAAACTCAGTGGAGGAAGTGTTTCCATAAGGCAAGCCTGTAAGAGCATTTTCTTAATTGGCTATTGATCTAGGAGGGCCCAGCCCATTGTGGGTGATGGCACTTCTGGGCAGGTGGTCCTGGGTGATATAAAAAAGCAGGCTGAGCAAGCCATTAAGAGCAGGCCAGGAAGCAGCCTTATCCCATGGTTCCTTTCCTCCCCAAGCTGCTTTTGATCATGGTGTTTTAAGTAGACAGGTAACTAAGACAGGTATTTTGAATGAGAACAACCACCCCCATCCAGACTCATGTGCCTGAATACTTGATCCCCAGATGGTGGAACCCTTTGGAAAGGGTTAGAGGTGTAGCTTTGTTGGGGGAGGTGTATCGCTGTGGTGGAGTGGGGGTGGCAGGTACAGGCTTTGAGGTTTCAAAGGACTCACACCATTCCTACGGTGTTCTCTCTGCCTCCTGTTTGTGGATCAAGATGTGAGCTCTCACCTGCTCCTGCCATCATGCCTTTGCTCCGCTATCAAGGACTCCAACCCTCTGAAACCATAAGCCCTGTTAAATGCTTTCTTTTATAAAGGAACGACACACCTCCGTTAGACAAGAAATCCTTGGATTATCCAGTTTATCTAAATGCCAGGTAGTGGTCCTTTTATTATTATTATTATTATTATTATTCTGAGATGAAGAAATAGTTGAGACAGAGTTAAGATACTTTGTACGGCAAGTAACAGAAAATCCAACCCCACCTAGCTTAAGAAATGAGTGTTTTATGGGTTCTCAAAACTGAAAAGTCCACATTGGCTCTTGCTATTCTGAGGAGCTTGATACAGTCATCGTGTCTTCAGTTTCCTCCTCTACCAATTCTGCTGTGGGTCAGTGCCAATCTACAACTCCAGAGGGGAGTCCTAGCTAACTTAGGTCAGAGTTTCCCAACTCCCAGCCTGACAAGGAGAAAATCAACTTCTACAGTTAAAATAGCAATGCCCAAAATGGATTTCTTTTGCTTTCATTGACCTCCTTTGAAACACATGCCCATCTACGAGCGATGTAGCCAAGAAAACGGACAGCACGAGCTGCCTTGTTTTATTCCGGTTACACAGTCTACTTCCTTGGACCCACGGTTGAAGCCAGCCCACGTGAAGTCTGAAAATGAGGAAGGGTGCCATCAAAGTAAAAGCAGGTCCCCAAGTAGGCTGTGTAGTACTGGCTGTCAAAATCAACAGACATCATGGCGATGCTTCAGACGGGAGTAGAGCAGATTTTGGAACTAAGCTGTGAAGGATGGGTAGAAACTTGGCGGGCAAACGAGGCAAGACAATAGGGCATTTTCTTAGTGATTGATCTGGGGGCCCTCAGCCCATTGTTGGTGGTGCCATCCCCTAGGTGATAAGGAAAACAGCCTGCGCAAGCCATGGATAGCGAGCCAGGAAGCAGCACTCCTCTGCCCACTCTGCATCAGCTCCTGCCTCAGGTTCCTTCCCGGCTTGAGTTCCCGTCCTGACTTCCTTTACTTTACATGTGGAAGCAAAAGCCAAATAAAACTCTTTCCTCCCCTACATGCTTCAGTTGTGCTGTTCCGTCACAGCAACAGTAACCCTAACTAAGACAACATCCAATATTGACTCTTGACCTCTACCAGGAACCTCCACAGGTTCCTGACTTAGAAGACTGACCCCACAGTACGGAATGCTAATTCACGAAACTAAATAATGCTAACAAAAGGATTAAATGTTAGAGAAGGGATACACGAAGACAGGTTGCTAGGTTAGCTCCGAATCTTGGAAGTAAGTTTCCACCCCAAGTTCTTAAGAAAACCCTCTGTTAGCAATTTTAGCTACCTTTACCTTTTGGGAGTTAGGGCGAATCTGCTGCGCGGAAAAGACTGCATTTACAATACGAGCTCACCCCGCAGCCTCCCAGTGACCCTGACCCCACCCCGCCCCCAGGCTGCATCTGTTCCGCGCGGTTTACTTAGGATGCAGCTGTCTGAGCAGTTGGGAGCCGCGTGGTGCTGCCTCACAACACAAAACAATTCCGCCCCACCACCTCGGCTTCTCTGTATGTCAAACTCGAATAAGGCGAGGTGTGAAGGAAGGCCTTGTCACCCACTGGAGTCTGTAAGTGACACAGCCAGGGGCAAAGTCCTGATGCTCTCTCGGGGACACGGTTTCTCCAGGCCGTGAATTTTCCGATGGGGGAGCCCATCTGAAACCACCCTGGGTATTTATTAATGTGTTTCCCCGTGTTTGTGAGTGACCTCCCGACAGGACCGTCTCTCCAGGCTCCGCAGCTGTTGATGAGTGTCTGCCCAAGTGCAGATTTCTTTTACAAACACGTTTATCATCTACCAAACAGGCTGGCTGGCAGAGACTTGGTGTGTTCCGTTACTTGTGGCGTCCTCTCTCCTGACGATTCTGAAAGTGCCGAATACAGTCATGCTGTTCCTGCTCTCTCCTCAGGAGAGAACTGAAAGGTTGACTTTGTCCCGGAGATGATAGGATTAAACCACTTTATGCTGAATCCACAGTGCGTGAGGAGCTCTGAGCTGTTTTCTAGATGAATCAGCTGATTCTTTGTGCTTTAGGAGCTAGTTAGTGAAAAGGCAAGAAAATGGCTCATCTGATCCATATTTGATGGCAAAGGAAACAAGGGAGGAAAATGAGGTTTTCCGAGACAGTTACACCGCCTTGGAGAGATAAAAGAGTCTGATCACCCACCCCAGGGCTTAAATTAGGAGCTGTGTTTTCAGGAGAGGGGCCGATGGATGCTGGAGTTCTGAATCAAACATGATTCCTAGGGTGGTGTTCAGATCTCTCTCAAGCCATTCCAACCAAGACAGCCCAGAGAAGGACCTGAGGGACATCAGACTGCTTCCAGCAGCATCTGTCCAAGCAAGGGGTGCAGATGGTCTGAGAGCCTCAGACCATGCCCAGAACTCAGTGAGAACTAACCCCGGGCTCCAAGTGGATAGAGAGAGAGGTTACCGGCAGCAGTCACCCGTCAGGTAAAAACCTCTTTCCAGTGGGCAGGAAATTGTAAAACCTTTTTATACCTTGGGCCCCTCTGTCTTCTAGAAGCACAAGCTCCCCATTGCTTGGAGATTTTAGAAGGTGCAAGCTCCCTGTGTCTGTTCCCTTTGGTTTCACTGGTGTCTTCTTTTTACCCTATCCCTGCTTGGTTTGCTTGATCGGAACTGAGAGAATAAATTGCAACTGAGGGGTAGGGTACGTCTGGAGGGCCTTGCCAAGGTGTATCCATGAGAAATTACGTCATGCAACAAACAGATCTAGCCTGAGAGGGTTTTCTTTTTTTTTGGGGGGGGGTGGAGGAAGGAAGAGCAAAAGGCACCTCAGAGTGGGGACATGAGGGAGGAATAGAGGCAGAGACAGGGAGACAGACAGAACAGGAGAGAAGTCAGAGAGAGCAGAGAGAAACACAGGAGAGGATAAGGAGAGAGAGCTGGGGTGCCTGGGGCCCCTTTTGTGTACAGCACACCTGTGGCACACCTGGCGGCGGCAGGTGAAGACTGGGAGCAGCTGCTGGGTCCTGGGAGCAGGCCGCTGGCATCACCTGTTTGCTAATAGATAATGCTTTTATCTATTCCTTTTTCCTTTGCTGCACTGCTCTTCTATTTTACTTCCTTTTAAAATATCGTTCAGTTTATCTTTTCTTGATTCACTCATTCCAGTTTTTATTTCATTTGGAGCATTGTTTTAGCTCCCAGGAATCCGAACACTTACAAAATTCAGATAGACAAAACACCCCTCAACTAAATGAGCGTGACCGAGACCATCATCAGATAGAATTTCTTAAAAAGTTTAGTCCAAATATTGTCAAGAAATTGGATCAGAAGTCAGGTATGGTGCTGTGGTATCACCCTCTTAAGTGGCTGAGCCAGGAGATTCTTGAATTTAAGGTGAACGTGAACAACCTAGGAAGACCCCGAAACAAAGGAGAATCAAAACAAGCTAATAGGCCATGAAAGTATAAATACAGTTTAGCCGAAGCTCCACCCAGAGGCTTCCAGGCTCATATTTCTTCAGCAGGTCAATCAGCCAGATGCTGAAGCTTGCCGGGTCCTAGAACAGAACCTACAAAGCATAGTAGGACCCGGTTAGCCTATGTGATTTAGGGCAGTTCAACCGTCCCTTAATAAACTCCACCATGCCTAAAATATTCCTGCCCTAGAGCTACTGATGATTAAAAACAAAACAAAACAAAACAAACAAAACAAAAAAGCAGGAAAGGGTTGCCAGGGTCTGGCACCAGCTCACCCATGTGTCCTCAAAAGCATGAGTAACTAGCTATTTAATCAAATTAGACTGTCGCTGTTTGTGGGGTCACAAAAAAAGATGAGAGGGAAAGGAGTTATCATTCATATGCTGAAGGGAGGACCTTGGGGGCAGGGGGCATTAGACAGGCCTCATCAGTTCTTTTCCTTGGGCTGCCTGGAACAGAAATGCAATTTAGACCAGCGTAATTGAAGGAAAGATTGATTAGTCCAAAAAACAGGGGGTGGGGAGTGAGGACCAAACTGCAAGGCCGGAGCCCTTGAAATCAGCAGCCGTAGTTCAACCTCTGATGAGGTTTCTTTCTACACAGCGGCATCCCTCACTGCCAGTCAGGTCCTCCACTTGGCTGCCAACAAACTTCTGAGGCACATAGCTACTGGTACTTCCAGGGAAGGGTTAGGGTCTCTCAGATTCCAAGCTAGGTCTGCAAACTACGAGTTTAAACATTTCAGTAAGCCAAGTGTCTTAGCTCCCCTTTATCAAGGGAGACTACAGAATATTACACCAGGTAGACTCAAATCCACGCCATGACCCCTTAAGAAGCACGCCCTCCATTCCCAAGATGACACTAAAAACCGGAACCAGGGCTTGACGGCCACTGAACAGATAGGCGGAGCCCAGACATGGCAGAAACTCTGCAAATGGCTCACCTCCTTCCCACCTTGTTTAGAGGGGGCCAAAGCCTGAAGTAATTTTCACGGTTCTAGCAGATATTTTTCGTAACATCATCTCATGAAAAATTAGGCACTCTTGAAAGAATTTTTTTTAAGTAAGGAGAGAGTAGAGATTGTATATTTTAAAATGTAAACACAGACGAGGCTTTTCTGTTATTCCTATTTTATTAAGCACGTGGACCCTCTCTCCTAGAGGGGTGTCCACTAGCAGTCTGTCTACCTGCCACGCAGGGGTTAATTCTGACACTGACATTGAGGTCCCCTGGATGGCAGGGGAGATAAGCTCTTTGTCGGGTTTATTTCCATGAGGAATTATGCTGGGGGTTATCACGCAGTCAAATAAACTTTTTTTTCCCCTTATGGGATATGTAAAAAGGGGTCCAGAGGACTGGAGGGGCCCTGTTTTTTATTGAACAAAGTGATTTTGTTCTGAGGTTAAGTCTGTGTGACCCAAAGTAGAGACTGGTATGCAAAGAGTTATGCATTGATTTAAACAATAATAAATTGTGGTGTAGCTTGGAGGGGAAGTCTGTTCCCTCAAGGACACTGAAGACCATGCTGTTTCACTGCTGTGCTTTCAAAATAAACCTGTGCTTGTCAAGTTTGAGGACCGGAGCCGTACTAGGAACTTTCAAAAGAGAAATCAAGACTTAATCCAAGCCAGTAAGTTACGATGCTTATAAAACAACCCTTAAAATTCCAAATGGTTAAGTAAATAAATGGAATATAAATCACCATAAATAGCCAATAAAATGCAGAACTTAAGAGTCAAATAATAAGTTTTTCGATCATAAAATCTGCCACACATAACATGGCGATTTCAGTGTGTGTTACCCAGGACCCGGAGTCTTTTAGCAAGACAGTTTGGAGAGGGCTGGCTCATCATTGCCCCTGAGACCCACCGAGGCAGGTGTGGCTTGTAAACAAGTAGAACACATTACTAGTCAGTAATTATTTTGAGTTCATTAATTGCTTCAGAGGTTGCTAAGTTGATGAACACGAGCAGGCACACACATGCGCCAGCTTCTAGTGAAAAGAGTGCCTGGCTCCATTCATTCCTGTGTGGCAGTTTTCAAATACGAGGGTAGCAACCTCAGTTCTCCAAACAGCCCTGGCTTTCCGGGAGCCTCCCTGATTGATGTTGAAGCACCCTCAGTCCCTGCCTTCTGATTCTGATTTTCTGCTACACCAGCACAGAAGCCTTGAAGTGAGGGCCTATCTGGCCACACAAATGTATTCCTCTCCCTGAGCCCCACTAAGCCCCACGTACCCCCAACGTATCTCCTTAAGGCTTTTACAGTGGCTACAGTCACATGCATGCAGTTGTCCTTCCGTGATGACCTGGATATCCAGCGGATGACACCACGGAGGCGATCTGTGCCTATCAAGCCCTCTTCATCCTAGGAGATCCCTTTAAGCCTCCCGACTAAATGAGAACAGCCACAGTTCGCTTGCGATGAACGCGTAATTCCTGACACTGCTCTGAAGCTTTACATCTAAACACTGTTTTCGAGCAGTGCATTGAGTGAGAAGCTAAAAACCGAACCGCCTGCTGGCCTCTGGGTCCAGTGTAATAAGCCTCTGCGTCCAGCAGAAATCTTGCTTGAGCTCTCTTTCTAATGTGGTTCATCAGCCACAAGATGGTGGTTCGAGCTCCTGAGGAAACGCTTCGGGGCTTCTGGGCCTTTGTTCCTTGAAAGCCTCACACCCCCTGACTTCATGATCCAGCAAATGCCTCCCTGTCTCTGAGACGTCTGTGCCTCTCACGGGCATGATCGTGATGCCATTAAACACATCTCGGCATATTTAAATTAGCTGGGCTTTGAAATCAGTGACGGGAGGGGGAATTGGCTTAGTCTCCTTTTATGAACTCAGCACAAGTGACACTCAGGTGTTTACTCTAGGGAAGTAATTCCAAAAGCCAAGGGCTCCCCAATTGGGTTTGAGCACGGAGGCACAGCTCCATGGAATGTAGAATGTGAGGTGAGTCTTTGAAAGCTTTAACAAGGAGAAACAGGGAGGTGGAGCAGATACTATCAGCCAAGAGGCATCAGATGGTGGAGTTGGAGGGTGATCTGTCTTCTCTTTCCCTCACCCTCGAATGTTTCCAATTCTGGAGCCTTCTGGGGTCTCCAGCCCACCTTGGGGTGCCTGCTGTCGGCTTGTCCCTCTGCTCTCACTGGAATCAGTCACTGCTCTGCCCTTTCTGAAGTCAGTTTCTACGTGCTCATCTGCTTCCATCTTCCAGCTGCTGGGATATTCCTTACAGGCTGTGGTTGGCCTCACTGGTAACCTTTGTTCTTTGGTACACGAGGTGGTTTGAATAGGAATGGCCCCCATAGACTCGCGTGTCTGAATGCTTGGCCCATGAGGAGTGGCACTATTAGGAGGTGTGGCCTCTTGGAGGTAGGTGTTGTTGGAGGAAGTGCGGGTCACTGTGGGAGCTTTGAAGTCTCATGAGCACAAGCGAGGCCTCGTGGGACAGACTCCTTCTGCTGCCTGCCAAGCAAAACATAGAACCCTCAGCAACTTCTCCAGTTCCCTGTCTGGCTGCATGCTGCCATGCTTCTCGCCGTGATGATGTTGGACTTAACCTCGGGAACTGTGAGCCATCCCTTTATAAGAGCTGCTGTGGTCATGGTGTATCCTCACAGCATGGGTGGGTATGGGGCAGTTTTTTGTTTGTTTGCTTGCTTTTGTTTGGGGGAGGAGGGGTCATAAGGTCTCCCTCTATACCTCAAGTCTAGAACTCACAGTGTAGCCCTTGCTGGCATCAAACTTGGAGCAATCCTTCTGTGTCTACCTGCCAAGCACTGAAACCCCAGGAATTATAGATGTATATTGACACGCCAGGCTCAGGATTACACTTCTTAAATTCCTACTCATTATCCATCTCACTGAACTTCCTAAAGAAATAGAACATAAATACATGTGTAAGTTTCACCCATATTTAACCAGAGTTCTTTGAATGAATTTTTGTAGGGCTATGCACTACTTATAACATTATTTTATAAAATCTAAGTTGGCACTATTAAGACAAATATGAACATAAATGACTTGAAAAAATAGATTAACAAAATCTTTCTATAATTTTCTGAATTATGAAAGTGCCAGAAAATTATTAGAAAGAAATGAAATAAAAAAAAAGAAAAACTCTTTTAAATTCATGGAAAAACAGCAATGGAAGATGGAGGGAAAGAGTCTTACTCTGTAATTCTATCTTAAATTCACTTCAATCCTTCTGTATGAATGCTGTTTGAGAACCCATTTCTGGGTTTTATTGACTCTATTGGGAGATACGTGTAGTGGTAATTCAATGTGTCACTTTATCACAACCTTATTGGGAGGAAAAGGAAGACCATCCTCTTTAAAGTGACTTCTCCTGACTTTAAATAAAGAAATGTAGCCATCCCATTGTCCTTCCTTCTTCCTTTCTGTCCCATTCACGGTGTTCGTGATGTCAAAGTGAGGTTCTCCGGTGCAATAGTCCCAGATTCCCATGAGTCTTCTGGGAAGAGCTGAGTTCGACCATGCACATAACACCGGAGCCAGAAATCTGTATGGTATGGCCATGATGGGGTCAAGGGGCATCTTGGGAAGACGCTTCTGACTGCTGGTGGGTGTGATGCAGTGAAGAAGCCAGGAGTGGCAGTTTGAGTTAGAGACATTCCCCACAGCCTCACACTGCTGTTAGAGAGTACCTTCCATCTCCAGCACCTAAGTAAGGTGGCTGGTGGCAGACTGCCTAAAGCTCCAGCCCCGGCCTATATGACACTTCTGGCCACAAGTGCACGTGCTGCTCCCCACACATGCAGGCACATAATAAAAAACAAAACAAACAAACAAAAAAAAAAGAATGCATGTAAAAAGAAAAGGGAAAGACTCTCTTTGGTCTCAGAGCCAGCCCAAAGCTGCCACTGGCACACACTTCTTGGAAAGGGACCACAACTTATCAGGCAAGCATTTGTTGACATGAGCCTTTGACAAGAATCAATCTGGCTGGCAGTTTTTGTTTCGGTTTTTGCCTTTGAAAACTCACTTTGCTTTAGCTGCTGAGCGTTCTTCTTGACAAAAAAACGGGGAAGTTGTGTCTTGAAACCAAAGACTGACCCTATGGGCTGCCTTTCACCGCATATCCCATTTGGCCCTCTCTTAACACAGAAGGAAGCCGGACCGATGAGTATATGATGAGCAATGATTCACAAACTTGAGAGAGCTCAGGGTTTTGCTATAGACCCCCAAAAGGAAAAGGATCTAATGTACTGACCATCTCCTATATGTCAGGCACTGTTTCAGTCACCCTGTCAAATAATCTTGAGTCTCAGGAAAATCTTAGGCGGCAGGTAATGGGACCCTTATTTCCTGGGTTTCAAAGAACCCAGGTCAAATTCCGTTAGCAATTAAGCACAGAGGACCTGGAATATTACCCAGTCTCCAAGCTGCATTTCACTTGTGGTGTGTGCTAAAGATCTCTCACCCCACTTCTTCGAAGGGTAAAACGTGGATGGAAAAGAAATTATAGAATCCTACCAGCTCAGACCTTGATGAAGGGCTAAAGGTCACCATGCAATTTCTCTCGAGTTAAAGATAAGAAAACAGACTCTCGGAGGTTAAATGATTTGACCAAATTACATGGCTCTAGCTGTGCAAATTGTGAAAATCTTTCCTTATTGAAGTATTGGGGATTGAGATGTGCTTAATTGGAGATGAGATACCCTAAATAGCAAAAGCCCTTTTCATTTCTTTCAAATAATTGAGGCTGTAAAATGCCCAGGTGAGAATTTCTAAGATAACCCAGGGATTCCAAGTACTGTGGCTTCAAGAAAGCTTTCCTGTCAATAACAATGGCACCCGCCCCAGTCCCAGCAACACCAGCAGGGCCCTTGGGCAGCAGGAGGCTGCAATATGATCTGTTTTACCAAAAGTGAGTGTTCCCCTAATGAATCAACAAGTTAGCAGGAACAGTGAACAAGACAGAAAAAAGAAAGGGGAAGAGAAAGAAAAGATGCATCAACTTAAAGTAGAAAACAAGCAAAATCCCAACAACATCTCCATTGGTCCAGGAAGGATTTTCCACAGGCACTCATGTTTGTTTGCTGTTCTTATCCAGACAGACCAAAGTCTACCCAGAGAGAACCCAACATTCACCATCAGGCAAACAGCCAGCCTCGTTTCTATTTTACAGGCAAGAAGAAACATTTCATAGATTTTCAGATGCAAATATTCTAGTGCAGCAAAGGCTTTTCAAAACCGAAAAAGCACAAGAAGGACATTTATGCATTGGCTTTGTGAACTCAAACACTAAGGTCCAGGTGGTTATGTAAGTTGGGTTTTGTTTTGTTTTGTTTTTTTATCTATTTAGTTTCAGCTCATACAAAGTTTGGACAAGAATAATGCCGGAAAAAAAGAATATACATGATTCGTGAGATCTTTCTCATGTAGGTAATCCCTCCAGGTGGGACAGACTGACTTTCCACGGACGTTTTCACTGACAGACTCTCAGAGCATCCAAGCGGGTGTGTTACTGAGCATCTGATTGTGATGTTTGCCTTCTCTCTCTGGAGGTTGATGGACAAAAGCTCAAGTGGAAACATGAGAAATTGACAGTTTAATTCATATTCCTATTACAGAGGCAAAATGTTATCATGACCTCAGAAGAGCAAGGACGGGTCTCAGCACAGGGCAGGGTTTTTGTCTGAACAGATGTGCAATGTCCCCCACAGGCTCATATGTTTAAACATTTGGTCCCTAGCTGGAAGCACTGTTCAGAGGAAATTGTGGAACCTTTTCCTTTTTCTTTCTTTTTTTCTTTATGGGGGGAAGAGGGGAATAGAGGGAGACTATCAGGAAGAAGTGAGTTTCTGTGAGGTTGGAACTGAGGGTGATGGGCAGGCCATTGCCTCTTCTAGTCAATATCTGTGTTTCCTGATCCACTGAGGCCCTATTGTCCCGCTGCCACTGCTGCAAACCACCCGGAGCCCTGCCCATCCTTCATGACACATTGATTGTACCCTCTCAAACCGTGAGCCAACATACCGTCTTTCTTAAGGTGGCAATCTCAGGGATTTTAGCACCGCAACAGAAGGAATAACTAATCCTGAGGAGAACCACTCTTCATGGAGCGCACAATAAACAGAGCTCGGACTTGATTCACACAGGTAGGAACACAACTTTTATTGTCTGTCAGCTGAAGCGTAAGAGATGAGGTCATCCACCCTTGTTTGCAGCACTTTAGACATTAATGTTGTCTCTCTTGGGCTCAAGCTAATCTACTTAACAGAGCCTCAGTTGGACATGAACTAACAAGTCCAGTAAATGGGAAAGAAAGAAACAAACAAACAAAGAATCAAACAAGCAAAGAAAGAAACAAAGAAAAACACTCTACAGACCAGTATCTGTGTTTCTGACATGTTCTCTAATATATCTGTGCATATTATACCATAATAGTGTTACCTCATGACTCACTAGCACGTGCTGAGGTTTTCCTGATTACTAGTCACTGCATGAGCTCAAATTCCTACATTTATATAAGTGGAAAATAAACCAAACCCCTCCTGAGGTTCAGGAGATGGTCTAGGACATGTCAGGATGGTCTTGAACTTTGGCAGGCTCGTTTTGGCAGGCTTTGTTTTAGCCATCTGCCACTCGAGAAGTCAGGAGGACTGTAGGACTTCACAGAAACATCAAATGTTCTTCATTTAAAAGCTGTACACAAGACAAGTAACAGAGGATCCAGCGCCCTTCTC
The DNA here is from genome assembly GCF_030254825.1 of Meriones unguiculatus. Lineage (NCBI taxonomy): Eukaryota > Metazoa > Chordata > Mammalia > Rodentia > Muridae > Meriones > Meriones unguiculatus. The sequence goes on along the minus strand of NC_083355.1, from coordinate 78,657,237 downwards.
TGGCTCCCGTGGGCACCAGACACATACATGCTGTTTTAACTACTCTCAAGACAAAACAAAACAGAAACCATTAATTGCTGTTGTTTAAAGTTTGGTTCCTGGCCATCGGAAGCAGAATTTCCGGGAACTGGTGTCTTAAAGTGACCCCATAAAGCCCCTCTCTCGTTGGATAGCTAGAAAGCAGAGCAGCCCTTCAAGCTTTTTATATGGGTTCCCTGGGAGTTAACTTTAACTTGAGTCTTTATCACTTGGGGTGGATCGTTGATTTCATGCTCTGCAGATGTTCCATTTAACCCTGCCTGATTCCACTGAGTAAGCAAAATCTGTGATTCCTTAATGGTTGTTAGGAGCCTGAGGCCGGAGAATCTGGAGTTCAAAACCTTGTCTCAAATTTAAATAAATGGATGGATGGATAGATAGATAAGATAGATAATAGATAGATTAGAGATAGATAGATAGATAGATAGATAGATAGATAGATAGATAGATAGATAGATAGATAGATAGATAGATAGATAGATAGATGGTAGGTAGGTAGACGGACAGCTAAACAGAGCTGCATTTAGTTATTTTTATGTACATGTCGCCCGCATATAGGTCTGTGTACCACATGAGTCACTGGCATCCACAGAGGCCAGAAGAGGGCGCTAGAGACTCTGGAGCTGGAGTCTGAGACATGTGGGCCCTGGGAACCGATTCTAGGGTCCAGCTTTTGTTCAGATGGAGGGTAAAAGTACATCCTTTCTCAGTGTCTTAACTGCAACTTATACAACCAGCCCCTCTCCCCAGCCCTTCTCACCAGGGAGAAAAGAGGCGAGGGGCTCTCAGTACACGACAGGATCGCTACCTCAGCGTCATGGCAGCATGGCGCCTGCAACGCTCGAGAAACAGAGCATGCCACCGACCCCACCAGATTCACCAGATGCCTGTTCTGCGAGAGAGTAGACAGCACAGTCTTTTGTCCTTCATTTCTTCGATGTTTGCGTTTCGATTTCCTCCCGAGGATCACACTGGACCATTGGAAATCCGGTGATGATTTCAAAACTTATCTTCTGCCCATCCAATCTCTAGCATTGAGAGCCGCTGCAACTCCTTTCCGCTGCTTGCAAAGAAGAAAGGAGTCTCAAGCTGAGCTGAGTTTTGACCTCTCCAAGCATCAGCTCGTGCCAGAGGCAACGGTGAGCCTCGGCTTCCCACGCAACGCTCAGGCGGCAGCGGCAAAGCAGCCTAAGCCATGCTGGTTGCCTCTGCCCAGAACTGGCCGTGCAGAAAAGACTTTCTGCCACCCAGGCGCTGATCAGAAGCCCATTAAAGTTCAGGGAAGAGGGCTGTTTTATTTCCTGGCAACTAAAGCATCAGCATTCTACAATCTCTTCCAAATCCCCTCAACTGGATGAGAGCCGCCCCGGGGTGGAGGGAGGTCAGCAAGGGCCCTTCCTTGCTCCAGGGGCACATTAGCAGCTTCCCTACTGAGCCCTGCAGCCCCCAGGGCCAAAAACACGTGCACCACTCAAGTCCCAGGAATGAACTTCTGGACGTTTGCTTGCCGGGGAGGTATGGGATTGTCCCTCGGCCGGCCTCCCGTGCTTCGGGGGACCTGCAAGAACCTGCTGTGCCTACTGCTGTTGTGAGTGTTGGCTCGAGGCGAGAGGGTGTGTTGCTGGCGGTCTGGTTCCTGTTTCAAGGCACTGTGGTTGTTAACCGTCTTCGGTTTCCCCCTGATTCCTGAGCATGCCTGGAAGAAGCTGCCAGAGAAGCAAAACTGTTCCTTTCCCAGTCGGGCTGGGGTCTGCGCTGAGACCGTTCTTCAGCTCCGAAATTGAACAGATTTATCTGTGTCAAAACTCTATTCAGAAGCCAACGGAAAGCGCCGAGTCTTGTCCTTCCTCCTATTCCCAGCTCTTGCAGCTTTTCATGTTCACGTCTTCTATGAGGCCTTCGGTCGAGACTGCCTGGTTTTCTATCTTGGTATGTCTTACCTCGTCTCATACAAGCTTCTGGGAAGGACGTGACATAATCTTAAATACATTTAATGAACAATAATTTTAAATTGGACTAAAGCAACATACGTTTTCAGTTTGGATGCAATCAGTCATGACTGCTTGGGAAATGAATGGGTCCCGTTTACACTTGAGCCCAGAGAAGACTGGATTAAAAACAACTCTGGCTGTCAGTCAGAGACACCGTGGCTGCTCCTACCTGCAAACCATCCCACATGCAGAAGTCAGCCTTGAAATCCACGTCTTTGGAAAGAAGAGGAGCAATCTTTGTAACCGATACGAAATCTTGTTCTCAGAAGGAAAGAAGGCTCTGCTGTGGTGCCAGAGTAACTTTACAATGTTTAACAACAGCAGTGATGAGCTGGCATTGCCACTGCGCTCTCCTATTCCTATGAACAAACAGGAAAATATGGGTTAGACGAGGAGGGATAAGAGAGTCCAGGAATGAAATACACAGAGATCAGCAAGATATATTTACACCCGTAAGTGAATTTCTTCAGGGTCATTTGCTCTGCTGAGATTAGAATGCAGCCATGCCAAAGTCTTGTTTTTCATGGCTCGCTCTCTAGGTCCTTCCCACCAGCAGAGGAAATTAAAGGTCAAATAACTTTTTCAGGAAACAATCTGTCTCCAGTGTCTAGGCCGTTCACGGAAAAGGAATGTATTGAACGTTGATTATGCACTCAACAAAAATCAATGCTTGGTATCTCCGGTGGCTCCAAAGATGCCCCTCTGCCCACGGGGTTTGTACTCTGTGATGGTGAATCAATTGTCAACTTGACGGGATTTAGAATCGCCATGGAAACAGTGATCTGGGCTTGTCCGTGAGGGATTAGATGTACTCGTCTAATTGAGGTGGGAAAACTCAGCCTAAAATGCGGGCGCCGCCATTCCGAAAGCAGGTGCGGTGAAAAGGAGAAAGCCAGCTGCCCGCTGTCATCCTCTGCTTTATGACTGTAGGTACAATGCGACCAGGTGTGTCAAACTGCCACCAGACCTTCCCTGCCGTGAGAGACTGTAGCCCTGAACTGTGAACTAAAATGGCGCCTTCACACCTTAGCTCGTTTTATCAGCTTTTTTTGTCGCCGTCACAAGCTGTGTAGCTGAAATGCGGGTGGCTCCCCCTCCCCTTTCATCTGAGCTCTCGCTTTTGACAGCGGGTTGGCTCTCTTGAACAGCAGAACGTGGCTGAGGCAACGCGACTGCATCCTCAAGCCTTCCTCATCAAGCTGTAACAGCTTCCACCTTGATCTCCATGGAGCGATTGCCCTGGGAAAAACCAGCAGCTGGTAAGTTCAAACTGGTCCTGAGTTGGTCATAATTTGAGGAAGCTCAGTCAACTCTGTGATGCAGCAGAAAGATAGAGATGGCAGCAACCCGAAGGTGGCCTGGGAATCTCATGCAAGGAGCCATCTTGTATACACAGGCAAACAGGCCTTTGGATGACTATAGACTCTCCTACCATGACTACACGTGAAACCTCAAGCAACAAGCCGGTTTCTTTCCCTCCCCAGTCCTCTCCCTGGCTCTCCCTCTCTTTCTCTCAGAGAGAGGTCAATTGTTGGGAAACTCTAAGTTTGGGGATGATTTGTTCACACTGGCAAAGCCACTACTGAAGAATGGTTTTGTTGCTATTAAAAATCAAAAGGCTTTGCCTTCAGAGAGCCTGGGTTAGTGGCACCCCACAGGGAGGAATAGAAATGCCCCCCCCACACACACAGAACTCAGCTGAAAATACAAAAACTGCTTCAGGAAGCTTGTCAGAGTGGCGCCCGCCTTGCCCAGGAACGAAGCCAAATTAGTGCTGGCAATCAGTGAGGGGATAGCTGTCAATATGCGGAGAGTGATGGCGGAGCCCAGAAACACTGATGAAATGCAGAGCAGAGGGGAGAGCAGAGAGAAATGGCAAAGCGCATTCTAAAAAAAACTGTCACATGTTCACATTAAAATGATAACCCAAAAGATCAAATGAAAGCGAGATTTCATTTGTCAGATTTCAAATCATGTTTCAACGACAGTACTCAAGCTTCTGGCATAACTATTTCCCCAGCTACAGGCGTGTGTGAATCCAGTCTTCCCACAAGGCAGGCACACTGCAGCTTGCATGGTGACTACATATTTTCCTTATTCTGCATTTCTAGGGACATGACCAAAGGAATTATTTACCTTTTCTTTAAAAAAAAAAAAAAAATCTTTGCATAAGGTTCTGTTTTCTTTTCTTTCTTTCTTTCTTTTTGGTTTTGGATTTTTGTAGGTTTCCATGTAATAGTATAAATTGAGTACAGCTTAAATATCCAATAATAGGGGCCACTTAAATTCTATGATGCTATAACCATGGTTGATATTCAAAATAATTCATAACTCACACAACACGTGCACAACCAACTTACAGATCTACCCTACATACCAACCCATCAAAACTGGAATACCAACCAATCATAAAAGACACAACAACCACTCAACGTGAAGATCGTTCAATTTATAACAGGCTAGAATGCTTCATGATAACTAAATACCATGATTTTCTAGCTGAAAATCATGCAAGTGTTAAAAAATTATGTTTTGGAGACTGGAAAGATGGTTAGGGCATTTGTTGCTCTTGCAGAGGAGCTGGGCTTGGTTTCCAGCATCCAACAATGGTGGTAGTTTACCTCCATTCATCTCACTAGTTCTAGGGGATCTGATGCTTTCTTCTGACCTGCATGGGCACTTACATGGCACACATATATTATGAAGGAAAAACACTCATACACATAAAACAAATGTTTTGAAATAAAGTTTAATAATATTATAATAAAAAGTTAAATTTAAGGACTGAGGTTTTAGCTCAGTCATGAAGGGCTTTCTAACAATGTACAAGTTCCTAGGTTCAGTGCCCAGCAAAACACATACACACACACACACACACACACATACACACACACCATTTTAAAAGTTATGGTAAATAATACCATATGTCATATATTTCATATAATATATAATCTGTAGCATATCTCTTACAGTATCTAAAACAAATATACAAAATTGTCTGAATAAAAGAGAGAGAGAGAGAAAGCTGGGAGGGGGTGACATGCCTTAAATCCCAGCACTTGGGAGGCAGAGGCAGTCAGATCTCTGTGAGTTCAAGGCCAGCCTGGTCTACAGATCAAGTTCCAGGACAGCCAGGCTCTGTTATATAGGGAAACCAAAAAAATAAAATAAAATAAAGAAGAAGAAGGAAGAAAAGGAGGAGAAGAAGAAGGTGAAGAAGAGGAAAGAAGAAGAAAAAATTCTCCAAAAAGACTAACAGTGGTTTTCTTGAATAATGGGATTTTTTTTTGTAATTTATTTACTTTTTCCCTTTGTGTCATTCTGTTTCCCAAATTTCTATAATAAGCTTGTAGTAGTTTTCATAGGTTTTTCAGAAGAAATCATTCTATGTAAAAGAAAAATACAATTAATTGGAGAGCTGTAGTTGGTCACGGTGTATAGAGGTGACTGATTAGCAGAGGGAAGGATGGCTCTGTCTGGGGACAGCAAAGGGGAAACAGATGGAACTCCAGGATGGGAATGAGTAAAGCGTGAACAGAGTCATCTAAAATGCTTGAGAAAGGGGACATGAGAGAACAGCGGTGTCAGATAAGGGACATTTGAACTGTCGGTACGCAGCCTGGTAGAGAGCGTACAGAAAGTCAGTAGCCAGAGCCTTCTCCAGGTAGTCCTGGCGGCTGGACCACCATGCACCTGACATATGTAGGTATTAGTTACTGGACCAAATCACCTGACACAGACAATTTAAGAAAGCAGAAACCCCTGTTCATTTAGTTTCAGAGAGCTCTGTCCGCCATGGCAGGAATTCCACACGGACAAGTTCCCATCACCAGGAAGGAAAGGAGTGGCAAATCCTTGCATGCTGTTGCCGCTGCCTTTTCCCACTCGCTCCGAGTCAGACCTCCACCCGTGAGATGGCGCCATTCACATTCACAAGGGATCTGTCCCCACCGGTTCATCTTTTCTGAAAACAGACACACCCAGAATATACCTTTCCAGTCTCCTAGGTGATCTCTCCTCCCCGTGAAACCAGAAGAATGGGGAGTAGCATGTGATTACGTGCTCAATGACACCAAAAGAGCAAAATCAGAATCTCCGAGCGTACGTGTGTAAGGTGTATGGGTGTGGACATGTCTGTTTGCTTGTGGGTGAGTATCCAAAAATGTGTCATGCCCACATGATCACACCTATACTCTGAGGCAAGCTCTATCAATCCAAACCAGAGCTGCTTCAGCACAGGAGTGGAGAATGCAGGTCAGACTTTTCTGTGATGGCCCAGTCACTCTGTTGTTTTAAACTATTTTCCCCGTCTCCTCCTCTACCTGTCTTCTTCTGAAAGACCATGACCCTTTGAGTGACAGCCCAAGAGAAAAGCCCATTCCTCTTCAATTACCTCCTTAAGTAAGAACAGAGATGGCAGACGTTGATAGGCAGGGCTCAAAGAAAGATTCCAGAGGAGAACTTTTGGTGGCGAGAGTTTCCATCTGAGCCTGGCAGACAGCTCTTAATCTATAGAAATGCTGTGGTCAAGCCAGATGGGTGGAGAAAGCTGACTACTGAACGGGAATCGCAGACGCTGGCACGCTGAAAGACTACACCTACCCCCACGTCATGGCTTATTTGCATGTAATCCCAGCCAAATCAATATCTCCATCTTAATCAAGAGGGAATTACAGGCCTCAGCAGAAAGGCATCTCTGTAGGTAATTACACCAGAGTCCTTTTCAGATACATGATGCATACTGAGCCGAAATGTTTAAACAGATATGAGAAGATGAAAAAAAAAAAAATGTTAGGAACGAGCTTAAGGATCATATATGCCAGGGGTTGCAAGCGAGTTCAGGCTGCCGTGTGTTCACACTTACTCCTTAGAATGAAGCTGACGGATGACATGTTCCAGTCTCAAGGTCAAGAGGGAAAAACAGCAGTGACATTGTGGGCGTGCACAGAGTGGAAGATTTTTTTATGATTTTAAAGTGACAATGTCTAATTTTTTCTTTCTGCCCAAACTCATCACCTCTGTTCTCTCTCTCTCTCTCTCTTTCTCTCTCTCTCTCTCTCTCTCTCTCTCTCTCTCTCCCCTCTCCCCTCCTTCCCAGACAAGGTCTTTCTGACCTTGAACACACTATAGTCAAGAATGAACTTGAATGTCTAATCCTCCCTCCTGCCTAAACCTCCTGAGTCCTGGTGTCTTAGGTGTGAACCCCCACACCTGGTTTACACAGTGCCTGACCTGGAACCTAGGGGAAATTCAAGCGTTCTAGGAAAGCCTTCTACCAATGAGCTCCAGCTCAGCCTGAATTTTATGTTGCTTTGAGGGAGAAGAAGTCCCTCTTCCATTACCAAATTGAGAGACTGTAGATTGGAAACTTGCCAGGGAGTTGACAGAGGGAGAAGACCATTCTGCCAGCTAGGGACTTGTTCCTGCCTAGAGTTATCTACGGCTCAGATCCCTGGTAACAGTAAATAGAATTAAGAGAGTCGGGGCGGGGGTGAGGACAGTTTTATCGGCACCCACAGTTTTATCAATTCTTTTCACCCACTTATTAGCTGCTTCCTAGTGGGTATTCCGGTGCTTGAGGGAAAAGATCTACTTAAATCGGGAAAGCCTGAAAGTCTGTGAATGAGGAAATGTGATTTCCTTCATTTCAGCCGCAAGCAGCAGCCCCAAAGGATATGTGCAGCCGAAGGAATGCCGCCTTAGTTAAAGGAGCATGGCGTATAATTAAATGAGAAAGCTGGGCCTGAATCACACCAGCCTCAGCCCACATATGCAGACACCCCCTTTCCTCCCTTGAAGAAGTAAACACCCTCTGGAAATCGAGTCTAGTCTCCTCTGATTCTTTTCTTGTTTTCTTGTTATTTCCTGGTATCTGTAAAGAAAATGGAAACTCATCTCCTGTTGGGAATGATCACACATTCCAAACTGATGCACTTTCTCTGGTCAAATGTCCATCCCACACATGTGGCTTACCATCCGATCTGATCCAGTCTGGCTGTGCTGAGAGAGGACTTGATTCACAGACACCCCTGAGAACAGTGTCAGTCAGGACACCTGGAGGATGTCAGAGGTGCTTGAGGAGAAGCTGAAGACCTCAGACTGAGAATCCTTCGCCTCTGACATTAGACATGTCTGTAAGGTCAAAGCTGGGTCTCACTGGACCCCGAGCTTCTCCCACAGTAAAAAGGAGACATATGTTCAGGGACCTTGAGGGAGGAAACAGGCAGAGAACGAGGTCTAGAAGGCCTTTCACAAAGTCTTATGAACGCTGCACACACACACACACACACACACACACACACACACACACACACAGCAATTGGAAAGAGGAAAGCTGTAAAATATACCACTCGTACTGACACAGAGGCACTCCAGAGTGACTCAAAGTGACCAATGCCTCATTAGGATCCAAAATGCACCCCCTAAAGAGAGGATTTAAGATGCTAAAGAGGGGCTGGAGAGAAGGCCCAGAGGTTAAGACACTGGCTGCTCTTCCAGGGGACCTGGGTTCAATTTCCAACACCCACACAGGAGCTCAAACCATCTGTAACTCCAATTCCAGAGCATCTGACACCCTCACACCAATACACATAAAATAAAATTAGAAACTAGAAAAAGGATACCGAAAAGACATGTAATGTATGACATTGTACATACGACAACATGTGACATGTGAACCATGCTTGAGAAGAGACATGCTTTGCAAATGGGTAATAAACAGGCTGTTACCATTTTCTATCTCAGATAAACTTAAAGTTCATCAGAGCTACAGGAGACACCAAGCCCCTCCCTCCCATAGCTGACAGCTGGCACCTGCTTGGTTCAGGACTCTGGGAGTTAGGTGTGGCCTTGTGTCCTAGGATGTCTGGGAGGGATGCGAGTTCTGGCCTTTAGGTGACGAGGACAGAAATTTAAGAAAAACCCAGCATTGCGCCAGATCAGTGCACCGGCCATTTTTCTATCTGTTGTTTTGTTGTGGCCCTACGCCTGCCCCTACGCCTGAAGTAGGTGCTGCTCGGAGGGCTGGAGAGATGGCTTGGGAGTTGAGAGCAGCCACCGCTGCTCCTCCACAGGACCTGGGTGAGCCCCAGCACCCACATGGCTGTTTACAACCCATTGGAACTCGAGTTCCAGGGACCCAACAGCATCTCTGGCACCTACAGGCATGCAAAACACCTGTGTATACGAAATAAGAATAAGTGAAGCTTTTTTTTTTAATGCTTCATTCCCACAGGTCTCTTGAACTTGTCATCATCTTCTAACACCTGTGAGGTGTAAAAACACCAACTCTTCCTGCAGTGAACCAGCTCGTTTAAGCTACTAAACTCCCTGCTCCTACCCACTTCTTTCCTTGGAAGTGCACCTTGCTTGGGGAATTGTCTGTTTCCGCAGCAACGATGTGTCTCTGCTCAGTTTTTTATTCAGGGACACAAGGACCTGGAAACCCTCTGCTAGAGCCTTCCAGACACACGCTCACCCTCGGCAAGGAGCTGTCAAAAGCACGGCATGCCCTTTACCAATCACCTCACACAAACACAGCCTGGGCCCGCTGTGTCCAGAGAGAACACGCTGAAGCGAGCGCCCTTTCACACCCGTGGATGTCTTCCATCACGCCCTCCATCTTCTAATTCCTGACTGCGAAGGATGCCATTGCAACGTCACCAGCGAACTCTCCTCCTCAACAGGATCTCATTTCTCTCCAGCTAGTGTGCAAGTGGCCTTTCCCTCTTCAGACTCACACTCCTCCTCACTTTCATCCCCACACACCTCATCCCCATCATGGCTACCGGTGTAAGATCACCAGACACCGGCAGCTGTACCTCTTGTCTTTCTGTGTTTCTCCCCGTGTTTATGCTCACCATCAGCCCATCAGCTATTGGCTGCCAGCTTCGGCAAATCCATTACCTTGCTACTTGGGCAATGGCTAGACAAGAGGGTAGACGGGCAGGGTAGGGTCTGCAGATCCAAGTGTCTCTGTTAATTGATCGGTCTTCTCATATGGCTATAATAAAATGCCACAGACTGGGAAACCTCAGCATCGGAAAGTGATTTCTGTTTCTTCAAGCGATGCTGTTTCCAGAGACTGGAAATCCACCCTGAAGGTGTTAACAGGTGTGCCTCATCCTGAGGTCGGTCGCCATATGTCTGCCTTCTTGTTGTGCTGTTGAGTGGAAGGAAACCCTTCCACCTATGTGTGCCTGCCTCACGTTGCTCTCCATGACCTAATTAGTCTTCTTTTAAAGACAAAGTTCATTCTAGATTAGGCCTCACCCTAACAACCTCATTTCAACTAAATCACCTCTTAATGTCTCTATCTCCAAGGACAATCATGCTCTGAGGTAACAAGGGTCAGGGGTCAGATGACTTTTGAGGACAAAGGGCTCAGCCCACAATACTGCTTGACCAATAAAGGTATCAGTTTCCAGGCCCAAGTTTTGAGAAACAGAATTTCTGCTTCCTGTCTCCTCTATGCTTGTCCTGGGGAGCCAGAGAGTCACTGTGAGGTCACTGTGAGGTCACCTGGCTGCATGAAGAGGTCACATGCGGCTCCAGCTGACTGTCCCTGTCCACCAGGCACCTCAGGTGAGAGGCTCTGAAGATGTCTCCAGTCCCAACCACCCCCTGAAGACAGGCCCCGGGTGAGGATCTCAGGCTGAGTGAAGACAATCCCCAGAACTCTGAGAAATAATTAAAAGAAGGGTTAAATCTTAAGCCTCTGGCTTTAGGGATGATTTCCTCTGGGAGTTAATAAATGGAGAGGCATTTCTGTAGCAAATCCAACTGTATCATCAAAAATTAATACAAATGCAAATAAGAAATCAAACTCTTCCAGCAAAACCACACTTAGGCAGGCAACTAGCTTCTAAGTTTTGATTGCCCTGGCAATTTCCAAACATTTGGAATGCCCTGAGGAGACCCTGCTCTTCCGTGGGTTTGGCAAACACACCCTTCACTCCAACCATCTCACCACATAGTTCGAATAAGGGAAAAAAAAAAAAAAGCTGTTGAATTTTGTGGAATACACAAACATCAAGAATTAATCATACCAAGAAGCACTTCCTGGTTTTCTCTGTTCCCTTGCAGTTTTTACCATAAATACCTTTAACTAAGGCAAACTGATCTGGCTCTGCCCTTCTCACGTGCAGCACGGAGGCCTCGTCATGTTGCATGGGCGCTCTTGGTTTAGGGTGAGGGCACATCCTGACGACTCCATTATAAAAAAACTCTATAAACTAGGGGTGGGAAAGGTGGTTCTGTGGGTACAAGCTCAGCCACTGGAGTGCAATTTGCAGGACCCAAATGAGTGGGGGGGAGGAAACAGAACCAAAAACAGCAAGTTCCCTTCTGATCTCTATGCACAAGCCATAGTTTTAAGGCATAGTTTTAAGGCATCTGTGCATGGGCACAAGTAAGCCAACACACACATACACACAGTGGAGTGGCAGGAGGGAGAAAGGGAGGAAGGGAAGAAGAGAAGGAAAGGGAAAGGAAAAATATACTAATAAATAAATATTTTTAAAAATAATTTTTAAAAAATGGTAAGTCCAAATGCAGTCAACACACCTTACCTAGCCAGCATTGCACTTTAGTAGCACAGTTCCTTGGACTACTTTGCTAACGGGAAGCAGTGGCTCGCTGCCACTGGATTGTGCCACACATTGCTGGTCCAGAAAAAGACAAAATTCAAAGTTAATTTTCTTCGGTGCAAATACATTAACACGATCATGATGTCAAAAAAGAAAGTCAAGCCTCGTGCTATAGCTCAAGCGTAAAGTGTTTGGCCAGACATGTGCACATTTCTGGGTTCAGTGCCCAGAGCAGAAAGGAAGAGTTCAGCCAAACATCCCACATGATGGACCTCTGCTTAGCTCTCACTCTCCAACTTACTGAAGGGAACGGTTTTTAGCGACCTCCTCTCTGTTTCCCTAGACCTCTTCCTTTGTTTCTGTGTTCATCTTCTTTCGGACTGTTCTGGGGTTTATTCACGTTTCCTCCTCAATGACCTTCAGCACTTCCCGGAACAAGGTTACCCCCCTGTAGCTCACCAGGCCCCGAGCCTGGCTGGACCAGCTCTGTGAGTAGAGGCACACACAGCACACTCCCCCTGTGTACCCTTCCAGCTCTGCAGTCAAGGAGCATTCCTCTTCGCCTCTCCCACAAGCCACGTGCAATACAGAGATTATTTATGGATTCTGATCTGAAACAGTCCAGGCCCAATCGTTTTTCATTTTCCCAAGTAATAAATCAAAAAGCAAGTTTCTTTCCACGGTGGTAAATGCTTGGCTGTCTGGCTTCTTCATCCAGCAAGAGTCATTCAACTTGTTTCTTTGCTCTCAGATTTTATATATACATATAGAATATTCATGTATGTTTGAATATAAATATTCAACTAAAACTGTAATTAAGCATACCTTAAATGTTTTGCACCTTTCTAGTCTCACAGTCACTCTGGGTTTTCCTACAAAATATTAACAGGGCCAGTGAGTTGTCTCTGGGTAGAGGCGCTTGTCCCCAAGTCAGACAACCTCAGTTGGGTCCCAAGAGTTCCCAAGGTAGAAGAGGAAACCAACATCAGAGAGCAGTCATTGTTTGCCCCTCCACATGCACTCCCACAGTGGCAAGCATGAGGCTCCCACACACACATTAAAGAAAAGAAATATAAATTTCAAATCAGTTATAGAAAAGAAACATCAATACACTAATCTTTTTTACTTTCCAACTGAGAATTATCTTTGGAAATTCCATCATCTTCAGACATTCCCAACACTGGGATGTGGGATCCAGAAGACCAGGAAGGGAATGTCATCCTTGGGGCTGGGAGGTGGCTCAGTGGGTAACAGTGCTTACTAATGCAAGAATGAGGACCTGAGTTCAAATCTCCAGTATCCATGTAAAAACCTGGACATGGCTGCACATGCCTAGAACTCCCTCACTGGGAGGAGGCAGGACCAGAAACACATGGGCTCCAGTGAAGTGGATGGATAGACGATCTAACAGCTCGAGAGCTCTACATCCAATAAGGGATCCTGAATCAGGAAGAGGAGCCGAGAGCAATAAAGGAAGACGACTGCTTGACTCCCTTCTCTGACCTCGACATCTGCCAAACATATCAGCCCTTCCCACAACAGTTCCACCAGCTGGGGATCAGACATTCAAATATGAGCCCACAAGAGCCGTCCTCATTCGAATCACCACACAGGCGCACGCTCACACACTCACGTGCACGGAACATAGCTAGAAAGAACGGCATCCTTAGCTATAGAGCAAGTACTAAATCAGCCTGAGGCTACAGGAGACCCTGTCTCAAAACAAAACACCAAACTGTAACCGACCAGTCTGACAGAATTGAATATCTTCTACATAGACATTTGCGCTCGCCTCATTGGCTGACTGAGTGCTTGAGGAATGGATCCCGTGAAATCCCCAGGAATCCCCTGCTGGGAGAAGAGACGGCTGAAACCCTGGGCATCAGGAGAGGAAGTTGTCTGAGGGGCAGATTCACAGATGACCCTGCAGGAGAGACTGGGGGCCGACACAGTGACTGGAAGGTAATCACACCCCAGTGTCTCTCTTGATTTCTAGTTAAGCCCTGCTGTCCATCCGAACCCAGAACACAGACTTAGGGGGAGTCTCTGGCTCTCTTCTTCCCTCTTTCCAACATGGCTGCATTGGATAAGTCTCCCTTTGCTGCTTTTTGCTACTAACGCAGCTCCTGTAGTTAATGTACTGTGGGCAGGTACTTGCTAGGGCACTGACTTGCTAGGGCACAAGCTGAAGCCACTAAACCTGGCAACAAAACACAAAGCAAAAGTACCAGTGGTGTGGACTAGAATCCAAACTCAGTTGAACTCTGCCCCACCCCCAGCCCCACATACACCTATCTCTTCGGCCTCCTGCCTTGTAGTACCCTTGGCTGCAAGCAAACATATCCCTTCACTGTTGAGAACACCCAAACTTTTCTATTTATCTCAGAGATTTCTACCCACAGTTTTTTACATCACGTTTGCCCCACCTGGGCCCCACGTGTGCACTCAAGAAGCCAAGCGTTTCCTTTCATCCCACCGCCAGTTTGAACCTACAGGCCAGCTTGGTGGTGCATGACTGTAATCCCAACACTTGGGGAGGCAGAGGCAGGTGGCTCTCTGTGAGTTCAAGGCCAGCCTGGTCTACAAAGAGAGTCCAGGGCAGCCAGGGCTACACAGAGAAACTCTGTCTAGAAAAAAAAAAAAAAGCAAAAGATAGGCAGTTTGAACCCAGAGTTAGAAATAAAACGCTGCCTACACCCAGGTCATACAGAGCTCTTCAAATTCTGATGCTGTCCTTCACATGGCCTTCTCTCTGCAAGTAGGTTCCACCACGCCAGAAAGACTTTTAAAGGCAAAAGTCACAATCTGTGTAACTCTCCGTCCCAGGAGACTAGCCGAGTGCTAAGTGCTCGATAAACGTCTGTCAATCACACGCTAATTGCATGTGTGCAAACTGTTTGCACTGGTTATTGATTAGACAAGACCCGAACAGCAGAGCAGCCCTCCACTCTCGTGACCTTGGCTTTCCCCTGACCCAGTGACAGCATGTCAGACTCAGCAGGGTTTTACCGGCCACTCAGGAATTAAATAGTTGGCCAGGGCTTATAGCCTTGCAAAGGCCACCTGAAGAGCTGAGAAGTCCTATTTATGAAACAAATCGTGTTTGCCTCTAAAGGATGACACTTGATATCCCTGGGAATGTACTGAAACAGTTTCTGAGGAATGAGCGGAAAGCCATCAAAAAAGAGAAACAATGTTATTTTTTTTTCCTTATCCTCTGGAGACCTAAAAGCAGCATCCCCGATGAAACAGCACGGAATTGGCTCTCAATGCGTGTGACCACAGCTGTAAAAAACCCTAAACTGAAAAGCAGGGAGTGGGCAGATGATAAAGCAGTCGGTGGGCTCACCTCTCAGGCCTGCAGTGACAGCCAGAGAATTCTAGAGACCCTACTGAAGGGAATGGAAGGGAGAGGCAGTTAACCAGCAAGCAAGCAGAACCATACTGTCAAATCTGCTTTGTATTTATTAGTAAGTGCCCTAGATTCAGGGGAGATTTCACAAGGTGCTTAATGAGATTGCTAACACGGGGAAAAGCTGACCCAAAAATTAGCAAATTGAAGCAAATGCTTTTTTTTTTTTTTTTTTTGGTATAATCTCTCCAACAGCTGAGTAAATATTTTAACACAGTTTGCAATGCTACATACACAGACAACACATTATGGCTTTCACTCACACGTTATTGGCCTCGGTCATTTCCAGTGAAGACTCGTTTTGTAGATGACTGAGGTGGAAGAATATTAGATAACTACCTCTCCGTCACACAGATTCTGTGTAAGTCATTAATTAATCAAGCAGAATGGCACCCAACTTTAATCCCAGTACTCAGAAGAGTAAGACAGGAAGATCTTTCTGAGTCCGAGGCCAGCCTGATTTACATATCAAGTTGCAGGACAGCCAGGGTTAGAGAGAGAGACCTTGTCTATAACTGTATATATATGTGTATGTGTGTGTGTGTGAACATAGAGATATCATATACAATGTGTATATTTATATATGTACATATAACAAATATACATACACACACACACACACACACACACACATATATATATATATATAGCAAATAAAAATTAAATAAGGAGAAGGAAAACAGTTGAATCAGGGATTCAGCAGTTTGAGATTAAGAAAGAGAGGATGCCTGCCCCTAGAGGCACCTGGGACATCAGGCCCTGGGTGAGTGAGGCCGGTAAAGACAACCCTCACAGAGGGCCACTCAGGCTGGCCAGGCGATGAGTGAGCCCCTGATGACCACCAGACCGGCCACACAGGGCCCAGCCAGGAAACTAACCTGAGATGACCTCCAGTCCTATGCTGTGTAGGCCTGGCGGGGCAGGAGGGGACAGACCATGGCTCAAGATGACCCCTGCCATAATGCACACCCAGTGGGACACAGCACTCCTGCGAGGACCCCAGACACTCAGAGACCCAGGGCACCACCAAGAGGAGGAGGTAAGTGGTGGAAAATGGAAGAGAAAGAGAAACAGAATGAATGATGTGGGCACAATGAAGAGAGGCAGAGCCGTGGAGTCGAGGGTAGTGAGTAACAGCCTGATGCGAGTAACAGATGATGTCATCTGGGACCATGGTGGAGTCCTGGCCTGTGCTGCCGCTAGGAGCCGTGTCTAGATCCATGACCCTGCGGCAGCAGGGGTCACCAAAGGCCAGGTGGATGGTCCTGGGCTGTGCTGCGGCTGAGGTTGTGGATGGTCCTAGGCTGTGCTGCGGCTGAGGTTGTGGATGGTCCTGGGCTGTGCTGCAGCTGAGGTTGTGCTGATGTCTGAGGGCTGTGCAGAACTGGCCCCATCCCCACCCCAGCATCACAGGAAAGCTGCCACTGAGGATATGAGAGCAGCAGAGCTGACCCCTCCCCTAGCCAGCTGCAGTACCCAGGAGAGCCAGCCTGTACATTGCTGGAGTTGTGGGTAAGCTGGCCCAGAGGATGTGAGCATGGGGAAGCTGCTCCTGCCACTGTCTCCCATGCATAACATGGATGAGGGACAGATACCCTCCTGCCCTTTGCCCCTCACCGCCTGCAGCTGGTGGGATCATGAGAGCAGGAGAGCTGGCCCTGCTCCTCACCAGCTTTAGCGCTCCCAGGCCCTGCACCTTGTGCCTGGGCAGCACAGTAGAGATGACCCTGGTAGCAGCGGACAGGAACGAACCAACCTCAAGGGCCTAAGCATGAGAGAGCTGGATGTGCCAGTTGTCTGCTGTGCAGTGACACGGGCCTTGGAGAGATGCTCTCCCCTCACCCCTTCCCACCTACGATAGGCAGGAGAGTTCGCCCCGAGGTCATCTGAGTGGGAGGGCTATCCCTGCCCCTCACCTACTGCAGCACTCAGGAAATCCGGCCCAGCACCTCCCCTGGGCAGCATAGCAGAGCCAGGCCTGGATATGGGGTTTTCCAGTGACCCAGCCCTGAGGGTTTGAGCATGGGAGAGCCAGCCCTGCCTATTGTCTGCTGTGCAGTGGTGAGGACAAAGGAGAGGTGCTCTCCTCCCCTTCTTTGTCTCTTACCACCTATGGGAGGCAGGAGGCTGGCCCCAAGATCATGACAGTGCAAGAACTGGCCATATCCCTCATTCATTGGCTGCAACAATTGAAGTGTGGGCAACAGGGAAGAGCTGGCCCTCATTGTGGGGGTTGCTGGTGGGCTCATCAGCTCAGATACATAGATCCAAGGCTTTGAATTGGCCCACCCCAATACCTACTCCATAGATGAACTACTGGAGTGCATGAAATGACCAATCCTACAGATCCAAAGCTGCAGGATCTCCATGATACAGGGCAATAACAGGATATGCGAGAGGAATCCCAGTGAGGTTCCAGTATTGATAGAGTAGCAGGAGCCAGAGGCCTTGTGCCAGACCAACAAGTCATCATAATTGCAAGCAAAGAAGTGTGGACGAAAGGAAATACCGTGGGACACATGACAGTTTCCACAATGAGATTTTTTTTTCCTGTTGGGGAGAAGTTGCATGGATGGAGGGCAGGTGTGAGGGAGAGTGAGAAGAGTGGGATGGGGTGCATGATGGGAAACTCACAAAGAACCAACAAAACATTTTTTAAAAGAATAAGGAAAAAAAAAGAAAAAGAGGGGGACAAGAATGTTCTATGTATTCACATGCTGTACGCCAAATGGCTCAGAGAGTATTTAAACTCTGTTAGTGGCCCTCTTTACCTACTCCCTTGCTATTTGCTACATGCCATTATCGGACACTGAATCACTGAATCTATCAAATACAGTTTTTATGCACTCTTTACTGTGCATCTGTTACGTGATGGGTATTTTTCTTGGCTCTGAGGCTATACAAGTATATAATGATTGAACTTGTTGTCAAGAAGATCCAATTTACCTGAAGAGGCAACTATAAAAAATAAAAATAAAAAGAATCAGGCATGGTATTTGTGATCCCACCACTCTGGAGGCTAAGACAAGAGGATTATAAGTTTGAGATGAGCTTGGGCTGCACAGAAAAGACTATCTCCAAAAAGCTAGTGCATGTACACACACACCAGAGAGAGAGAGAGAGAACTCATGAACAAGTTCCAGCAAAGTTTCAAAATATATTATCAGCCTGCAAACATCATTTGCGTTTCTAAGCTTCTCAGCACTGATCGTGAATAATCTGCGAGTGAAGTCAGCAAACATTCTATGATACCACCTAAGAGTGAACGCCAGAGCACAGTGAGACTGTCCATTCAGCCACGTGCCCCCCAGGGGAGATACAACTGCCGAACACCTCCACTGAGCTACGGACAAAGGCACTGAACACCTCCATCAGGCCCAGCTCTCGCTCCAGCAGCCTGCCCCTGGAGCCCCCACAGAACATGATCTCCAGCCAACGCCTGGCTTCCGTGACCCCTTTGTTTCCTCAACCCTGGGCCTGACTGACCTCCAATCCTTCTTGCCTCCATCCACTTCCTCCCTTCCTTTCAGTTAAGAACCCTTCATCTTGGAGTTGGCTGGGGATTAGGAACATGCTCAAAATATACTGTATGAAGTTATCAGCGAATAAACACAAACCGTTTTCTAAATAGAGCCTTTCATCTCCTCTTGCACTGACACGGTTGACCTGCACTGTCTCCACCTCTGATGGGTTCCCTATGTAGTGTCCTTACCATAGTGTCAGGTGCAAATTAGATGGATCCCAGTGCTACCAAAGTCTAGTCATTCACTGTAAAAAAAAAATGAGTACCCATCAAGTCTACTCATGATCTTCTGCCCTAGGCCTTCACACATGCCATTCTTCCTGGCACACGCCATTCTTTCTGACTTAAATGTTTCCTCCTATTCCTTCACCTAATTAATTCCTACTCATCCTCCAAGGTCCAGCTCTAACACCCCTCCCTCTGACAAAGTCCTTTCTTATCAGCTCCTATAACGTGTATCTTGCATTCACTTGCTGAACTCATATGCAATGACCTCAGTGTGTAGTTGTATGTGTGGCCTCTGTGTCCCTTTCATACGGAGTAAGCTCCTGAGCCAAGACCTTGCCCTCTGCATGGTTTCCCACGTTCACATAATTGGTCACCCAAGGGTGACACTCCAGTGTTTGCAGAAGTTACAGAAGGATAAGTGAAACAATGGATGAATAAATGGCGAATTTTCAGAATCAGTTAGCGAGGCAAAGAAAGCTATGGACGCCACTCCACACAGGGAAGCCAAGGGAACAAGGGACACTGAAGGGGTTGGCTTCCACCCAGAGACAAGGTGGTGACATCTCTGCGCGTGACATCTTCAGGCACCGACAGCTGTGTGTGGCACCTAGTGTCCAGCATTATTTGCTCAGGTATTATTTACTAATCCTGGCTTGCCTCTGGTTCAAATCAAGACACAAGATTAACTAACCTCTATTCTCATCAACTAACTGTCGATGAGGACACAGTGGGGTCAGGCTTAAGACTGGGAAGCCTGTAAGGACCTGGAACTTAATGGGGAGCCTGATACTGTACGCCACCAATGACTGCCTCCCTTCAAAACAGTTGGAAGTTGTAAACAAAAGGTTCCGAACACCTTGAGGACAGAGCCAGTGCCTTCTAGTTCAGTGAAGTCCGCCGGGCACACAGGGTATGCCCCCGGGACATAGTATAGATCAGGGCCTCCACCAACAGCAGGCAAGAGACAGCTCATCCTACTATCTCCCTTGTGACTCCTCATTTCTCCCCAGCAACTCCCCCAAACGAGAAAGTGCTTCACACCTGTCTGAGCTGGCCACAAGGGTAACTCCTGACGAAACTGTTGAAGAGGACACAGCAGTGGCAGACTCAAAGCTTGGGTCTCCTAGCAGGACTGCACCTCCCTTAGGGGGTGGGGAGGTCAAAGAGCCAGCCATTGAGTTCCTGTCAGAAATAGTCCCTGTTCCCCTTACTGTGGGAAACCAATTGGTTACTGAGCTACCACGGGCTTCCTCCGAGCAGAGGTTCTAGGTTATATCCATACACGGTCCTTGGTCCTGCTAGGCCACAGAGGAGGACTTTGCAGCCAGTCCCGAAGATACCTGATAAAACAGGGTCAGAGGAAAGGGGAGGAGATCCTCCCCAGTCAGTGGACTTGGAAAGGGGCAAGGAGGAGATGAGGGAGGGAGGGTGGGATTGGGAGGGAATGAGGGAGTGGGATATAGCTGGGATACAGAGTTAATAAAATGTAACTAATAATAAAAATTTTTAAAAATTTATTTTGAAAAAAAAAAGAATAAATTACTTTAAAAATTTAAACAAACAAACAAAAAAAAGCTAGTGTGTACCTTTGGATCACGGCTCCTCCTTGCCCACAGCACCCAGTCTGAAAAGGCAAAAGAAGGAGCGGTGGGGTTCGAGCTCATTTTTCACCCAAGTGCCGGGACAGCTCTGCATTCTGAAGATGTGGAAGGCACAGCTCTGGGGCTTCTTCCCTAGAACTGGCTGCAGTTACCCAGCTCAGCTTTTGTCCCTAGTGCCTACAACTCCAGCTTTCTCTAAGATCCAACAACCCCAAGAAGCAGAGCACTTAGCACTGAAAAGAGAGCTCAGAGCTTTCCTGTGCACCCTCCTCAGGCTGCTCTACATCTCAGCCCAAATCTTTATTATTATTATTATTATTTATTGATACTTTTGCACTCCAGTCTCACTAATCTCCCCATCCCCTCATCTCTACCCTTCACCCTTACAACCTTCCCCTCCAAAATAATAAACACACACACAAACAGACAACAACCACAAAAACAGAGCATAGAAAACATCTCATCCTGGAATCTGGATGTCACGGTGTGTCCCCACAGCATATCCCTCCGTCCACACATCTTCACTTGCAAATGCTCATTGCGGCGAGTCATTGGTTTGGCTCGAGTTCTCTGGCTTTTGCTACACCATCGATATTGGCTCCTCTAGGTTATCCTGTTGTCGTCCTGTGTCGTGGAGCTCCTGCAGCTTTGGATCAGCAGAACCGAGCCTTTCACGTGTCCCAACCATTCACAGATGACATACATTTGGAGATGGGCCAACTCAGATCCCTGGATCTGGGTCTGAGTGGTAGCTGGGCTGGTCAGCACACCGGCCCTACCTTACCCACACCAGCAGGGCAGGCTCTCCAGCTCCGCTCACTGGCTAGAACACCCAGTGCTGCCGTCAGCAGGAGACAGGGTCAGCTCTCCTGCTCTCGTGTCCTCACACCCAGGCCTCCAGAGCCAGCTACACTGCGTTGCCCAGTCAAGGCGTGGGGCCCACTCTCCCATGTGCTGCAGCCAGTGAGAGGGCAGCTTTCCTGCTCTCATGACTCTGGGGTCAGCTCTCCCTCGTGCCAAAGGTGGTGAGGGGCAAGTGGAGGAAAGGCATCACCCTAGCACCCATGCCGCCCCATGGCAGATGAGTGGCAGGCCAGATCTCCCATGCTCTTGTCTCAGGGGCTGGTTCACCTGCACCCCCACCACCAGGGTCAGCCCTGCTATGCTCTCCAGGCAAGATGCAGGCCCATCGCTCTCCCAAGTTCTGCAGCTGGTGAGGGACAAGACTAGCTTTCTGGAACTCATGGCCCCTCAGTGGCCTCTCAGGCTGGGACTTCACCATGGTCTCAGGTGGCAGGGCTGCTACTCACACAACAGGCAGCTCCTCTCCATGCATCTCTTTCCATCACCATCTCCATTTCCAGTTCCATCTCTCTTCATAATGCTCAAGCTGCTCTTCTCTTTCTCTCTCCTATCTGACCACCACATACTCACACATCATGGTGGCTCTTGCTGAAGGCTGGCCAGGCAGCTGGCAGGCTCCTCGGCGACATCCTCCATCCACGCTGAAAGTGTGGCAGCAAGAAGGTGTCGGTGCCATGCTCTGGAGGGCAGTTCTGTGAGTGGCATGGTGGTTCTCAGGTCTCTGTCTGTCTTCTCCTCCCGGTTGTGCTGCCTGGATTTAATTGGATTTGATTTGATTTTCATGAGTCTTAGGCATAAAACAGCTTCGGCCTCCAAGCCAGGCAGCAAGCAGGATGAAGAAAGGACTGCCTTCTGCTCTGCCCTGATTGATATAAGAGCAATGCCACCAATAAGGTGTCCCTTTGCCCATTGCCAAGGGGCCCAGCCCAAATCTTAAAGCAGAGCCCTCCAGCACCAGGGCTTCTCACAACGCTTGCTGATGTGGCATGCTTCATCCCCTCACTTGGGTGGGAATGTGTTCCTTACGGTGTCTGTTTTTAAAAACCTACTAGTGACATCACTGTGATCTTTATAAATATTGGCTGAGGAACATCAGAGGTGGCAGGAACCTCTACAAGAGAAGTCTGGCAGTTTTTAAATCAGATTAAATAATAATTTTCACAGATAACAGAATTGGTTGTTTGTTTGTTTGATGCTTTCTTTACCAGGCAGTGGGACAGCACGCCTTTAATCCCAGCACGAAGGAGGCAGAGGCAGGCTGATCTCTGAGTTCCAGGCCAGCCTGGTCTGAAAGCCAATTTCAGGACATCTAGGGCTACCCAGAGAAACCCTGTCTTGAAAAACAGATAACAATGCCTTCTTTCACCTCTGTCCTGAAGAGTTTTCGTTTAGAAAGTGTTTAAAAGTAACTTACCAACGCACTCTGCCTCATGTTCAAATCATTTAACCAGGGATGACAGGTCTAGTCTTCCTATGCCTCACAAACACTGTTACAAACAGGGAATCTTTCATGTGAAGGGGAGTCCAAGAGTCCACAGATAAGGAACCGTCTATATAATTTGAGGTGTAAGTAGCCAACATTAGTAGTTCCTTGGCAGATGAAACAAATCAACAGTAGTGTAGTCTACCCAAGCTCCAGCCCCTTTGTTCTGTGTCTAGAAATCTCTCAGGCCCTTCAGGAATCTGAACACAAGTCCCATCCAGCAGAATGTCATCACAGGAACAAATCAACTTGACAGATGTTAACAAGGTTTTTGTTTTTTTTTTTAAGTAACATTGTAACTGTACATATTTGGGGGTATTGTGTGACACATGTATTCGGCATGCAAATAATCAAAAAATTAGCATATTCATCATCTGAAACACTTATTGTTTCTCAGATTGGGGGCATCCGAAGCCTCTTCTTCTGTTTATTTCCGAACAGAAATAACGTAATGATTACTCTTAGCTGTTGTCACCCTGATGTGGTGAACTAGGCCGCTCGATAACTAGGATTTAATCCTTCTCTCTGTCCACAGTTTTTTTATGGGTCTCCCCGCAGCCTCTGGGAGGAACCTGGCGCCGGGCTCGGGGTGAATCATTGCGCAGGTGCAGAGAAGCTGAGCAAGGCCTCCATCTCCCGTAGGAACTACACGGGCTGAGCTGGGAGCCGCTCCTCGGGGCTGGGCTTGTCCACTCCCTGTGCATAAGGTCAGGAAAGAGGGGCCTGCCAAATCAGCTAGGATACTTGGAATTCAAACTTTTTCATTATCTTACACAGACACACCCAGCGAGAATCCAGCCTTGCTGGGCCAGTGAGGGGGCGGCCTTTCTAAGTTCCCACAGAGTAGAGACATGAGAATTCGACTGAGAAGATACGGGGTAAAGGGACGGGAGATGTTGCCTGAACATAGGAAACTATCCCCAAAAGTTATGAGGGAAACAAGGCGCTCAGTGCTGTCTGCCACAGCTGGTAGCTGTTCGAAGCGTGGTTTTCCCCTCCTAGTGACTTTTTCTTGTGTTCGCTCGGTCGCTTGCAATGGAGTGAGCTGAGCCCGGAAATGCTACGCGAGGACCAGCTCCAACATCACCCCTAGGCTCACACACAAAGTGATCCGCTCACACACAAAGAACAGCTATGGGAAGAAGAAAGGGGGGGGGGGACTTTAAAATCACTCCCTGTCTTTGCCTGAGTGAGAGGCGGCCGGCAGCTTCCTCTTTATAAAGGAAGAAGGCAAAATGGGAACACAAAAAGATAACCTCTCGCCTGAACCCGTCCGAACCGACAGCCCTGTGGATCCATGTCAGCCTGCGAGCGCATCAGGTGTCAGCGGCACCGTCACTGCTTACAGTATTTTGATGAACGAGGCTGTCCGTGCTCCCCGGCAATCCTGAAGACAGTCTTGTGGTCCAGGGCTCTGAAGCTGCTGTCCTCCTGTGTTCTTCAACGATCTGATGTGGGGCTCACAGCTCGGCAGGGACCGTGGGCCCACCCCTACTGTGCCTCCAGTTTCTGACAAGAAGGATCTTCGAGTTCAACACCTTCGCCATTCTTTTCTCATCCAGTCAGTCCTTCTGTTGAAAGAAAACCGTCTGCCCTTTCGATCCCAAGGGATTGTTTCCCCTCTGGAGCTTCTGGGAAATGCTGTTAGTATGCACAACTCGGAGAAGCAGGGATGATATGCCTGCCTCTCTAATGTCACTCTCAGAACTTCAGAGTAAATGGTCCCCTTTGATGGAAAATTCTTATTCCCACTGGCAATTTTGCAAGTGCCAAAGGCTAAAAGAGAAAGTGAAGGCGCGCATCTCTTAAGACTGTGCTGTGCTGTGCTGTCTTCCTCTTAATTATCCCTCCTCCATCCCTCAGTCTACACACTCCCCTCTGGCTGTGGCATCCTTGATGAAGCACCTGATAGGAAACCTGCCTTTAGGCCGACTTCCCAGGGAGGGACACACTCCCATTCCTCAGTTTCTTCAAATACAGAACCAAAAAAATACCACATGCCCATTTTCCTCCTCTCAAACAATCGCATAATGCCCCGGGATTTTTTCCATTGTGTCAAAGAGAAACTAAGTGGAAAATGAGAACAACATCAAAACATTTTGTACTAGTCAGTGGGGGTCGATTCTTGAAGTAATTGGCTATTGCTTGTAAAATTCAACCATGGCATCAGATGAATTTATGTAAACTCTTCCTGGACAGCAATCTAAAAGGAGGCAATCCAATCTCTAGTAACTTTCAATTGCAGAATAGCTACAACCCAGTTAATGAAACAATACAACAAATGAGAAAGATGGATAGTTGGGGGGTGGGGGGGTTGGCAAAATATTGTTCTACCTAAAATGTGAAGAGGCACATGTGATTGGTAATGGAGAGGGATGTGAGTCCGACAGCTTCTAGAACTTTCTTGAGCAAGGGAGGTCCATGTGAACAAGCAAAGATCAGCCCACTTCTGCTGATTCTTCTGCATCAGGAGCTACGTGGGCAGTGTTTGCAAGTCACAGCTCCTACATGAATTGTCCAGCTCGTTCTAGCCTCACGCTAGTCTCTGTGCCCTCCATGCCCAATATAGAGAGCAGAGTGCTTAGGGATACAAACTTTGGAGTGAGGCTGAGCTCAAACCCCAGCTCTACCGCATAGGATCTTACATGCCACAAGGACACTGCTCTCTGCCCTTTCTAGACTATATCTGTGTTGTCTACACACTCTAGGACACTTAAAATTCTGCCAAAGTCAGCCACTAAAGAGCTCTGTCCAGAGTGTGAAGGGAGGGCTGCCGAGATGGTCAGCGGGTAAGAGCACACACTCTCATGCAGAGGACCTAGTTCCCAGCATGTCTGTGACTCCAGCTCCAGAAAAGACCCAGCTTGGGCACCGGCACTCACACACACACACACACACACACACACACACACATCTACGCACAGGCTACAAATAATCAAAAGAATAACAATAATAACAACAATGATGATTTTTTTTAATGTGCAGAGGGAGGGCAGACAGATGTGGGGGTGCTTTTCTCCCGCTCCTTTCCCCGAAAGACTACCAGGCAGTGACAGAGTCCCTGGCCAAAGACGACTCCATGCAAGAGGCAAGGTTTGTCTGGCCTCGCAGAGAATTCTTGAATTCTGACTGCTCCTCTCTCGTCCACGCAAGCCAGTGTGTAAAATGAACCAACCTGGTCCTAGATCCCCTCATGTTCCCTGAGACCCATGTTTTGTTGATAACCTTCCAAATGACCCCTTTTTATGTATCTTCTGTGTTCTGCTTGGCCTCTAACTGGTAAACAGTTTGAGTCTAGATGAATGGCTTGACCTCTCCGTCTGCCTTCATGTGTTAAATAGAGGTAATAATAGTCATTTTCTTCCTAGACATGGGACAAGTAAGTGAGTGATCCTTATGCGTGAAATACTTAGAACACTGTCCGGCATGTAATAAGCATAATTCTTTTATTTTTATTTTTATCGCTATCACCACCATCATTATCTTCAGCAGCAGAGTATACAGAGCCAACACCATCCTCCTGCAGCTAACCATCTGCTTTCAGCATGCTGAGCTGTTGATTGCAGAAGGCAGTTTGGTAAAGTAAGAACTGGGAGAAATCAGACAATTACTACGTAAAGAAGCCTAAGGGGAAAGCTGGGGTGATTTGACAATTCTGGGCAGCAGAGGTAGCTGGTCATTAGGAGCAGGCCCAAAGGATTTTTGTCATATTCAGTTGCTTGCTCTGCTTTTTCACAAAGCACGTTTGATCTTTCTTAGCCTTGATTCACAGACAATGGGCCAGACAGGACTCTTACTAGAACTATAACCCCTTATTTTGCACTTTATTTGGAAAGGAAAACTGATTTCATCAAAACAAACTTTTGACTCACTTAAATGTAGACCTTATACAAGAAAAAAAAAATCAGTGAGGAAAGAGCACTGAGATCATTTGGATTTGCTCAAAGGGCTTTGACCTTAGAGAGGACTATTTCCAGCAAGAGATTCCAAAGTCTAAAAAGAAATAGTACTGTGTTTTCTCCCAGAGGAGAAAACGTGGAGAGATAGAGACAGAGAGAGAGAGAGAAATGTGGAGAGACAGAGACAGACAGACAGAGACAGAGAACAAAAGAAAACAGAGAAACAGAAGGCCTCTATCCATCCTGCAGACTGATTTATAATGCCCACCAGGTTCAAGGGAATGTTAGCGGCTGTGTATCCAAGGGAATGTTAGCGGCTGTGTATCCAAGGGAATGTTAGCGGCTGTGTATCCAAGGCATTTAACCAGTGTTTATATGGAATTGCGAAAGTGTTGGCAACAGGCGGGAAGCAAGATTCTGAGAGGTTCTGTTTGTCTACACCAGGTCAGGAGAGTAAGAATGAACAGAGAAGCTCATCCTTTTAAGACTGGGATTCGTTTGAGAAACTGAAACAAAGTCTCAGTGGTAAATGTTTTATTTCATCTCTCTGAGCTTCTATTTCCTGTAAAACGAGAGGGTTGAGCCAGATGGTCCCTCTGGCTCCTTCCAGGTCTTTCTATGGAGAATCCAGTGAATTTTAAATTGGATATTACAGATATCAAAGTGCCTCCTCCTAGCCTCTGACTCTCAGATTCTATTTCAAAGACACAGATGAAGGTTACACCTCACTTGTGAAAAGATCAAAGTCCCTTTCTGGTGTCTTTCTTGCTTTTGTGTTCTCTCTCTCTCTCTCTCTCTCTCTCTCACACACACACACACATTTCTGAGTGGATCTCTGATGTCCAAGTCAAAAACCTTCATTTTAAATGCATCCAGTTGCTTTAAAATCCTTATAAACAGTTTAAAGTAACTGACTTAGGAGTGGTACGCCAAAGTCTCCTTTTCACTGGTGTGGCCAGCTAGCACCCACTCAGAAAGCTAGCTTGAAACAAGAGAGATAAAGACACTTCAAGGAATGCTGAAAGCCAAACTGCTCACTGAGAGACAATGCTCCCATCAGAGACACCAAACGACGAGCCAACAGCTGGAATTTATAAAAACAGCTGTAAAGCCATAAGGAAATGACAAGCTAAGAGAGAGATGAGCAAGCCGGTGAGTGAGCATCGCGAGGGAGAGAAAAGTGCTGAGGGCTACAGGGTGCTTGGCCTCACTGAGAGTCAAAACTTGTAAATAATGATAAAAAAAAAAAAAGCAAATACCATTTATTTCATTCCTACCACTTAGGCAAAAAGTCCTCTATCGCTGACAGGAGGCCAGACACAGCCTTTTTGAAGACAAGATCAAATGGAGCTGAGGACAGCCACACTTTTGCTAAGTAATTATACTTGTAGCTACATAATCCTGAGAAACCCTAACATAACGGTTCAGTCAGGCGGGTTACAAGACTTTATGTATAATAGTGAAAGCTGGGCATGGTCAAAATGCCTTGAGTGATGAAAGCAATAATAGGTTTTTACAGTGCTGCAACTGTACCTTATGTAGCATTCAAACCTCTTCAGTTATGTGTACCTGTGAGTCTGCAAACATCTAATTACACGGGTTTATGTTATCATTCATTTACTTAGTATTGTAAAATGCAGAAAACATCAACCAAACATGTAGTTAATGTAGGAAGCCGTAATCGTATATAGAGCTAGTATATCCTCTGTTAGGAGATTAGAGACCTCTGATGGGAGAAATTAACAAGTCTGAATTACTAAAAGGTTCACAGAGCCAGGTGTTATCTGTAATCCCAGCATTTGGGTGGCTAAGGCAGGAGGATCATGAGTTTGTGGCTTGCTTGGGCTATATACAGAAACCCCATTTCAAAAAACAAACAAATTAAAAAAAAATCTATTCACATGTCACAAGAGCATTCTGTGATTCTGTAGGAGTTCAGAACTACTAAAAGGGCTCGGTAGGAATAGTCTGGGACATCCCGGGGCTGACCCAGTAGGAAGCAGTAAAATGCTAAACAAACAGACAAGGAAACACAGGGTATGGAAAGCACACAGGGAGCTGCCAGTGTCACACCTGGGACACTTTAAATGGCAGAATAATGACAGAGGTAGGTTGTAGCTTATGAAGCAAATTTCTCAAGTCTCTATTGATATAAGGCAGTAGGCATAATGAAAAAAAAACTATTTATTTCTGGTTTTAATTTTGTTTGTTTGAGGTAGGATCTCTACAGAGCCCTGGCCATCCTGGACTCACTTTGTAGTCCAGCCTCAAACTCAGAGACATCCACCTGCCTCTGCCAGGGTCAAAGGCACGCACCATATCCAGCTAGGAGACTTGTTTTTTGTTTGTTTGTTTGTTTTTGATAGTGTCTCCTGTATTCCAGGTTGACCTCAAAATCAGTATGTATCCTAGAATGACCTTGAGTTTCTGATGGACAGGGCAATTACTATTCCTGCAGGCCATGAACCAACAACAATGCTAATGGTGGAGAAACAATTATGCAGTTTATAAACAGAATATCTGTGTCCTGAAAAACATTCTACATGAGAATTGCTTAAAGACTACTAATTGCTAACGGTGGATTAGTAGCTTCCTGGTGAAGAGAACCTGGAAATCATCTCTTTAGCCGAGAAATCAAAGCGATCCAGAATGTACCACACTCTGCCTGCTGAAGTGTCAGATCGACACTGAGTCCCTCCAGAGACGGACGCGCGGACAGGAGCATGAAGCACTTCCGCAGGCCTGAATCTAAACAAAAACACCAGGCAAGTCCAAACTGAGAGAATCCCTGTCCGATGTGTTTCCCACAAATACCCTATGATAAAAGTCAAAGAAGGTTAAGGGACCGTCCCAGAGGCAATGTAGGAAGCTGAACCAGGAAAACAAAAACAGAAACAAAACAAAGAAAGAAACAAAAGCCATCAGTGGAAAGCTTGTGGCATCTACATGAGGTTTCTGTGTTAGTTGTGAGCATTGAGGGAGGTGGCCGTGACACAGGCTCAATCCCAGCCCTTGGGAGACCGAGTCAGGAAAGGAATTTGAAGTTAATTTCCTGACTTTGACAAAAGGTCATGCAAGATGTTAACATTTGATAATCTGGGTGAAGAGCAAACCAGACTTACATTATCTGTGCGACCTCTCCGGTCTAAAGTATTTTAGAATGACACGGCTTACAAACGGATAAAATAAATGTGACAAAGGCACCTCATAAAGGATCCTTTACCTCCTCTGTACCGCCCCACGTGCCTCAACTATTTCACGGTAAGGGAAAGGAATGAAGGTCACGTAAATTTCAGTGCTGAACAACGAATTTGATAACTGCCATTAATCTCAGAACAATGAGTCCCCACGGTGGCACCGCTGGTCAGGAACCTGGTAGGAGAAAATACAAACTGCAGTTTGTCCGCCAGTCCAGGTCTCCTGACACCCACACTAGTCGCAATGCCTGATGGGTGCTTCCTGCTCCTGAGCAGGAAATTTTTCTCTGACTGATAGTGTAATGTTTTTTGTGGTTTTTTTTTTTTTTTTTCCTGATTTGCTTTCCACTTAATTCCTCACCAGCCTGACCATCTGTGCTCACCATGGTTTGTTAGCTTTTGGGAGTAATTGTCAATTTATAGGAAAATTTGAAGAGAAATAAGGAAACCGGGTATATAAATGAACCGTGAGAAGACGAGTTTGACTGATGCTGAAGGGCTTGGTGTTGAGTTTCTTGTGGAGATGGGTATGCGGGATTGGGGAAAGCATAGAGAGCCTGATCTGGGAACATCGTTACAACCAATAAGAGGTGTGAGACTTCATGAAAGCTTCAAGGTTTAGGGACAGAACTTGAAGAACATTTAAACCTAAGAAGCAAGATAAATAAACAAATAAAAACTAAAACTAAGAAACGTAAATATCCCAAATCAATTTTAGATAGTAAAATTCCTACTGTCTCTTTGGGGGTACAAAAGAAAATTTAAAAAAATTAAGATTGAGGCAGGAGAGAAAGAAGGACAAGTTAAGGGACAGTGAGGGGAGAAAGAAACCCTTTAGCCCAGAATATGGTTTAAGTCTCTCAGCCACCAGAGGCAAGAATTCCAATGGGAAGCTTGGGATATGGTTGAGTTGGTAAGGTGCCTGCCTCGCAACATACAGAAGGCCCCGGATATGATCCCTGCCTCTCAGTACTTGGAGGGAGAGGCAGAAGAATGAAAAGTCCAAGGTCGTATTTAGCTACATAACAAGTTCAGGCTAGCCTTGGCTACTTGAGACACTGTCCCCAAAACAAAAGAAACTAACTAAGAGAACACCAGCACAATTAGCAATGGTCGCTGTCAAGACTGCTTCAGAGACAATATTCCTTTTGTATTGAAGTGTTCTCAATAAGAATGTTAAAACAGCAACAGACTATGCTTTGCTTAACACCTTCAAACATGGCTTTATTCTTGTCCCAAAAGTGAACTGTAATTTTCTGCGAATGTCTCAAGCAAGGTTTTAAACTTTGTTTACAATAAAAACAAGTCTCAGCTTCCTCTTGTCACCCTTACGTAGCCTGCTTTTACCTTATCAGCTGGAAATCCCAGCCAAGGTAACATAGAAGCCACCTTGTGTTCTTACTTAAGACCCTTAGAAAGCTTTCCTAACATTTTAATTAATTAATTTAATTTAATGTGGAGGAGTGATTTGATGGCATGTGTGTCTGTGTGCCACACGCGACTGAGGAGGTCGGAAGGGCAGATACCGTGGCACAGATGGTTGCGAGTAACTTGGTGCTGGGATCAAACTCCAGTCCTCTGTAAGAACGAGGGCACTAAGCCTCTAAGCCATCTCTCCTCCATCACTACCACCTCCCGCCACCCCAGCGGTTTCAGAAAAAGCCACTAACGTTGTATACATGGTGTGGCAAGGACATTTGAGCACAACCTCTCTTGAGAAGCCCACACTCACACATCGATGTGGAATACCCCTTTCCTAAGCACCTTCCTATCGACCTGGTGCTTAAATCTACATTAAAATCTATTCATAAACTCCAACTCGGCTCCAAAAGAGAAGGTTCTCAAAGACGTTGTAAAAATGTCATCTAAAGAAAGAAATCAGTCTTTTAGGAGAAAGTGAAAAGGAAACAGGATTATGTTTTATTAGTAGTAGTGGTCAACGTGACAAAGGATCCAAGAATGATGAGGGCCGAGTAAACACCAGTAGATTTGGTTATTAGAATGTGGCTTCCAGCAGTAGATTCTGCAGAGGAGTGTTGGGGGAGGGGACATCAAGAAGCTGACTAGGAGGAAATGGATTTGAGGGTGAGGAGGAGGGAGAGGAAGCGAGTGCAGCTTTCAAAAATAGCTGCACTTGGGAGAGAGTTACAGAGAAACTTGAGTCCCCTGGCAGGACCGATGCTGACTGAAAGGGAGAAAAAAAATGAGCCCCAGAGAGAGGGAAGAATGTCAGAGAGGAGATGGCGAGACAGGATGGTAGGGCTGATGCAAGCATGGCCCTGGGTGAAGAGAGGAGCCCACTGTCCTCAGTGATGCTGGGGAGGAAGAACCAGAGATACCGAGGAAGCCCCAACAACTAAAGTCCCCCGGAAGCCAGGTCAAAGTCAGCTGTTAAAGCTGAAGGCAAATAGAGCAGTTGGGGATTAATTGTGGTTTAGAATAGCATCTGCTGCCCTCCTTTCTCAACCAATGGTCAAACCACCCGGGATTGAAGAACCCATGCTTGTACCGTTTACTAAGGCTCTTCCACGTGCTTTTCGTACCTTTCTCCCAACAACCCTGTGATGGAACTGGGACAGACCTTGCTAGCCCGGTATTACAGAGGAGGAAACCAAATCGCAGCAGTTTGCTGCTCACCGAGATCACACACCCATAAAGTCAAAAACTCTTCTTTTCAGCACATCTTGTTAGGCCCTGCGGAGAAATGACAGGTTGCCTGCGTGTGCTCTGGCAACAAAATCGCGCAAGAGTCTTCGTTATATTTTGTTATGTTGTTAGGACGAAGTCGGCAGCAGATGGTAGGTACTGAGAGTGGCTCTTTCCCAGTGATGGATGACAAACTATTCAAAGTGAGGAAGACAGTTGAGTCTAATAGGATGACCCAAGGGTCAAGCCCAGGCTTTGTCCTGTTCAACATCTCTTATGATTCTTACAACAGGCATAGAAAATGCCAGGGGAATCCAAAGCTAATCATTCCTCATAGGTGAGGAAAATGGCAGTGAGACAAGAGAGAAAGTAAAAGGAGCTTGATGAGGTTTAAAGTGAAGAGAAGGAGGATGGGGAATCACATAAGTTTCGCAGTACAGAAGAGGCTTTTCCCATTAAAGGGGAAATGCAGATCTACTACAGCAGGGGAGAAATCTTGCCTCCTTGGAAGAGGACCAAAAGATAACCAGGAGAGAAGTCACAAGTGTTGATGCAGACAGGACGTAGCGCTGTCAGCCAAATGATGTGGCTGAGTCACAGAGATAAAAGTTGTGCCGACATACTATCATTTCCTTAATAGACTAAGGAGAGGGGCTGCATGCGTGTATGTGAAACTCATACATTCGTACAGGCATGCAAACAGACGCACTGACTATCTCAGAAAAATACAGAAGAAAATAGTAACCTTGGTTACCTCCAGTGAAATTTATCGGTAGCCTATGAGCCGACTCCAGCCTGCAATATTCTATGTAGTCACGCATCACTGCCACTTCAAGTTATCTTAGGCTAGGTATGAGCTGCCCAGTTCAGGTTAATCCTTGTCGTCCTACAATTTGCCTTCTATCCAGCCTGCTTCACACGTGTATGTTATCTGCCTGCCTCTTGGGGACTTCCTTGGTGACATCACAAATGCCTACATGTGTGATGCAGCTGAAGTCAGAAGAAGATGAAGATAAAAAGGGAGACTATACAGATGACTCAGGGTATGGCTGAAAGGTTTCAACAAAAATCCTGAATAGACTGACTAGAGGTTACTTATCAGCATTTCTTAACACTCTACTGTAAATACACACTACATTTATAAGATAAATACATGATGATTTATCTTAAAATCCAAACTTAAATCAATAATCATTGTCATTCTCTAGCCAGGTACAACCACAGTTTCTGGTGAGATCTGGTAGGATAGTTTCCCTAATGGATTTTGCTTCTTCTCAATCCTGTTAATTAATAGTGATGAATGTTCAATTTCAACACCAGATGAGGCTGGAAAATGGATACAATGAGCTAATCATGTACATTAACTAAAAATGCAAACCAGTCAGCATGATGTCCCCTTTGTAAAAAGAAAAGAAGAAAGAAGGAAAGAAAGAAAGAAAGAAAGAAAGAAAGAAAGAAAGAAAGAAAGAAGGAAGGAAAGAAGGGAGGGAGGGAGGGAGGGAGGGAGGGAGGGAAGGAAGGAAGGAAGGAAGGAAGGAAGGAAGGAAGGAAGGAAGGAAGGAAGGAAGGAAATTATTAGGCTAGGTGTAACAGTGCATGCGTGCAATCCTAGCATTTGGGAGGCAAAGGCAAGAAGATTTTGAGTTTGATACAAGCCTGGGTTACATAGCAGAAATTATTTAATATTAGTAGGTAATATTCTAACGAGCAGTTTTTGAAAATATTAATAGCCTATTTTAATTATCCTCAGAGGGGCCCGGGATTACTAGTCCTTTATGCATGATTTCAGAGGCAGCCCTTCGATAAGAGTCTGTCCATTGTTTTTCTGTGTATTACAAAAATAAATTCCATATAGAGATATAGATATATATATAATTTGAATAACTTAAGCAGAGAGCCCCATGGCACTTGCTTTGACAACGCATCTAAGTCTTTCTAGTGGTGGTTGTAGCCGGTGACCTGCTGTCATCTCACAGTTCTGCAGCCCCTGCAGGAAATGATGAGTGAAGCAACCTAACCAAACATTTCAGCCCAGCAAATCACCTGCCTCCGTGACTGTAATGGTTTTCTCCTAATCTGATCATTAGTACCCATTCCTTTCCTGTTGCTGGCAACAGGGCCCTGGAGAAGAGCTGCTTTTAAAAAATGAGACAGGCTTGAGGATGAAAATGCGCAACCTTGTGTTTCAGTGACAATTTATCTTAGTCAGAGCTAACTGAATCCAAATCCCATCCATCATATTTTTTACCTCCACACATGAAATCCTGAAAGGACTCGGTTGTGTCTGTTTCTCCCCAGTCATTTATCATTTTAAAAAGGAAAAAGAAATGGTTGTGCACCTAATTAAAATTCAAGGGTGCCCTTCTGGAAACGCCTGGATTCTGACAGATGTGGTTATCTGCCAGGTGACCAAAAGACCAGGGCATGAAGGTGGCCAGTGGCCCAGGTGACATCACATTCTTGAGGGATTAGGAGAAAGCCCTTTCACCTTATCATCAGGATGTTCCCACAAGGCTGCCGACCTCTGTGACCTGGTCCTGACCCGGTGAGGATGGATTTAAGAAGCAGGGGGAAGCTCTTGTCTCTTTTCCTCCTCACTCCTGTAACCTAAGTGGTGAGACTGAGGCGCTGAAAGGTGAGCCTGTCACACACGTCTCTCCAGCAGCCTGCCAGGCACAGAGATGTGACAGAAAAGGTCGTGACTCAAAACCAGAAGGCTGCCTCGTGCTTTTCGGCTATCACTGTTGAGGGGAGGCGAAGCTCTCTTCCAACCCCCTCTCCTGGCAAACACCTTTCTCCCCAGCTGCTTATCAGGAACCCCTACTATCAGCCACTTGGGATGTGAGGCTCCACTTACCAAAAAAAACAAAAAAAAAAAAAAAAAAAAAACCTGCAAAGTCAGAAGGGTCAATCTAGTCGCTGAGATCCCCCCAAAACCCCCCTTTCTTCATCTGCTCTCTACCTGGGCTGGCTGGCTCATTCCTCCCCCATCGACAGAAGGCTTGAAGACACCACCCCCGCCTTCAGAAATAAATCCTTGATGTTCCCAAAGCCATCTGACCTCACCACCCCAACATCTCTATCTTTAGCAAATCCAAAAACAGACCTCGAGAAGATCATCTCCTTCAGAATTTTGCCAATCGCCTTCCCCCACCCACACCAATATTTCTCCCCTACTCTGTCCTCTGCGCTCAAGTTCCCAGAGTTGATAAGGAACAAGAACAAAAGAGAGGTGGCTCAGTAGTGGGACTTGGGCAACGTGTCACCAGACATTTTGGATGAAGCATCTTATCAGTTCAATGGCTGGTAACACCTGTTCCATTGTCATTGTGAAAAGAAAGACAAAATATATATTTCTACTGTTGCTTTTAAAAGAAAATTTACAAAGTAAAGTAAGCATCTCTAAGTGAGTTCTACTCTTAACCAACAAACATTATCTGTAGAGTCCCAGGGTAAGCCAGCCTTGTCTAAGCAAACCTGGGTCTATTCACTGAATGTGGAGAATCATGACTCTGGGGGAGACACAGAGTCACAGAGGACCATGATGCTTACAGGAACAAGACCCTAGGCACAGCTCTCAGGCTCCGGGTTCCAGGGCTGGATAAATACTGTGGCTTAACTTTCAGCTCCTGCCTTAAGCTGTTAAAACATTGTGCTGGGTAATAGAATCTTATCATTCAAAAAGGGTAGGGGGCAAGAGGCCTGACAGTTTCCCAGCTGAGGGGCGGGAGAGCAGCCAGGGATAATCTAATAATAACCCCAGCGATAGTAAGCACTGAGGAGAATCATTTTGAAACTGTCTAATGAGAAGGCCAGCATTTCTACAAAGACCCCAGTCTCCAACGAACCAGTCCATCATAGAGGCCACAAACCTGGAGAGGTGGGTGAAAGATTAATGTACCAGCAAAAAGGCAAGGTGCGTCTCATTCTTAGTTGTTCATCAAAAGATGTTTTCATCTCGCTCCCAGCCCCATTACCCAGTACGGCCCCTCTGGGCTCCTAGACCACGGCTCACCTTCCCAGCAGCCCACGATCTGCTTGAGCCACCCACTGCCTTCTGACTTAGTGGTGTGCAGTATCAGGTGGCATGCCCTCTCCAAAGCCCTTTTTCACCTGAGGGATGGGTGTTTGGGTTGGTTGATAAACCCCAGAGCCCAAAGTTTCAATAATTTGACCCAAACCTAGACTAGAAAGATCAAGGTAAATCACAATAAATACAGCACTCGGGGCTCTTAGAGCGTCTGCTGTGAGATTTCTATCGGGGACGAATTCAGTTGGAAAGTCAGTAACGTGTGAGAGGAGACAGTCACAGGGCATTGACCTCCATCTGGAAGCAGAACAGTCTATTAGTGTCAGAGTGCAAATTGTTTAATCCAGGCACTGTTTATTTATTTTTTTATTCAGAGGATCTATTTTTTGTGACAGCTTCATTATATCAGAAAAGAGTCCCACTCAGCATTAAAAAGACTTCCAGCTGCTCGGCGACACCACCAACGTGGAAAGGGACTTCAGAGCCCACCTAGGAAGAGCCGGCGAAAAGGCACGGTGCGTTCTACTCTCGTGACTCTTTGGGCAGTAAGTACCCATAACAATATTTCTGCTTTTTCACTATATTTTTGGGATGGTGGCATAGTATATTTCCCTGCGAAACGTCTGAAGCCATTCTGTTTTGTTTTGTTTTGTTTCTTATTAAAAACTAGGTGAGAGCCTCAATTGGCTTTTTTTCTTGCACCGATAAGGTTGCCTTTAACACGTTTAAGTCGGACGACATTTAGAAAGAGTTTTAAGGCAGCTGCTTTGGGGCATGAATGTAATCCCAGAACTTGGAAGATGGAAGCAAGAACATCAAGAGTTTGAGGCCAGCTTCAGCTTTCTGATAAGGCTGAGGCTAGCCTGGGCTACATGGGACCCAGGCTCATTATAAAAACGCAAAGCTTGCTTTAAGGAGTCCATTACAAGGTCTCCCTCCTCTTACACTATGAGCTGAACTGCTCTTGGCACTTGAATCCCGTGCAGTAAATGAGCTTAATGCAATTAGGAACGGCTGATTATTTTTTCTTTTGTAGTCAGGCTATGTGCAGCATTTTTTTTATTTGAACCATCACATGATTGAACCAAACAAGCAGACCTCTCAGCCTCAGATCTGTCGAGTGGTATCAAATGGCTACAGAATGCCTTGGAGGCACAGACAGCACCTTATTCAATCAGCTTCTAAATAACTGGCAACACATCCATCCCCACCCACACGTCCATCACTTCACCACCAAACATGAGCTGGTGAACAGAAGGGGAAAGGTCATCGAGTCAGAAGCCTGAGGAAATGCTGAGAGCTTAAGAAGAAGCCCCTGCAGACATGATGGGGGGAGGGGGCGTATCATCTACGACCGAACTACTGAAACTCTAAACTACAACCTACTGAAACTCCATTTCAGGAGGGAGTGAGGAATCTCACCTGGGATTCTGACCTCTTGCTCAACACTTGGACATTTGCATGCAACTCCACCCTTTTGCTCGTAGTTTCAGAGGTGCTAAAATATAGCGATGAGTTGACGTGAAAGGGGAACGCCATCCAGGAAGGTATGGATGCAGGAAGCAGCAGTCCCTGCTGGGTGTGACTTCCTGATGGTGCACACTTAGGGGCCACCACCATCCTGTAAGTACCCAGTTGCCCAAGCTCTGAAAGGGAGCCCACCATGCCCAGACTGCAGTTTCCCAAGCTGGGCTTTGGTGGAACTTTGGCTTGTCCCTTCGACCTTATGAGGACACATTTGTTCACCTTTTCCCAGGGGAAGCAATTCTCACGGTATCTGGCTATAATCTCCACTATCCTGACTACCCTTATTTTTGCCAAATTCCCATTTTAGCATCCCGCAAGAATATGACCTCATTTTTATTTCGTTAAATCACTCGTTAACACTTTTCTGCAACATTTGACTTATATGTTACAATTTGGTCTTCTCGGAGGAAAATTAACCTGACGTTCTTGGCTCGCTTTGTGACACGTATCTTATGTCTTCCTGTATTCCCACCTGCCTCTCTGTGGTCTGTGCACATTTGCTTGAGCAGCCCACCTAACCCGGTATTCAGAGAACAGAAATACAACACTAAGTGCTTTGCTGCTGCCCTGTTTCTTTCATAATGCCATAAAAATTTATAACACTTAAAAGCCTGCGGTCCCTGAGGCCATTTATCCTCAAGAAAGAACAAGTTTGTTCTTGTGGAACAGAATCTATATTGATGTATTTCTCACATTGTAAGATATGTACCCTTAATGCACACCATTAGAACAACCTGTGGGCACCCAGCATCCATCCTGTGCCCTGATGGGGTAAAGCCCATTAGGAGGAGGCAGGTGGGCTCTTACCCATTCAGAGGTAAAGGACCAGCATTTTAGGAACTCATTTCAGCCCAGATGCCAGATGCGGTTTCACAGAGAGATAATGATCCCCTTCAAACAATGGGAAATAACTGAGAAAGTCATTATGTCACTGCGAAAAAATGTCCTTGATTATCCTGCCCTAGCTGTTACCTAATCTCAGTTTTATTTCTGAAGGCTCCTGAGTGGGGAGCCGTAAGCACCGCACATACCTCGCTCGTGAAGTAACTGCTTTCGGTATACATCAGATTTTGGTGGCAGAATGTGAGCAATGCTGAGGAGTGAAGTAACCAGGATGAGGTAGCGGCTAAAGAACTTTGAAACTACACCCGATTTGACAGAGCTCCTACACAGATCAGAGAAAAGGCAAGCGGCCAGCAGATGCGGCTGTTTACAGAGCACCAGCTGGCCTGACACCGCGTCTCCAGAGCCATCTGCCCGCAAAGAGGCCCTCACCTGGGCATCCCAGGGAGCTTCGGGCTCTTGGTGACAGCAATCTCCTCTAACATCGCTGACAGCCAAGTCCCCAGACAGCCTCCTTAGGCAACAACCAGTTGTGCAGGTATCAGGATTCAGCCTCTCAAGCCCAGGCGACTGCACAGCTAACTCTCCCAGTGACAGGCCTTCTGCTACCTCTGAGCTCAGTGAGGTACTAAAAAGGCCTCCACTTGATTTCTCACCACCAAGAACCGAGCCTTTACAAGCTCTGAGGAGCACACTTTAAAAATGACTATCAGTTATATTTCTTGACCCAAAGTTCACAAGATTACATTTAAAATGCAAACCATAAAATGTCAATTACATAGTGCGTTGTTTTTTTGTTGTTTTTTTTTTTTAACAAACATTTGCTTATATTTCCAAAAAGACATTGAACGGCTTGAAAGGGCTAACATAAGTTTCTGTTAACCTTTATTTTCCAGTCCTTTGAATATATGCTATATGTGTAACTCTCAATGTCAAAAGAGGAAAAATTCAGTCTCTAAATATATGGGCCAATTGTTCGCCCCCTTCTTTTTGGTGAACAGGACTCTACAGTTCCCCAACTCTGGGGGAAAGCTCAAGGGGCCATAGGAGTACCTTGAGTGCTCTGTGCCCTGCAAGAAAACAGAAGAGCCTTATGTAAAAAAATTGAGGCCTTCGAGAACCACTAATTAAACACAGGAGGGCCGCAGAAGGGTTGGGCTGGGACGGCCAAGCAGTGTGGCTTCGGGGATTTGTTTAAAGG
Source organism: Meriones unguiculatus (assembly GCF_030254825.1). Lineage (NCBI taxonomy): Eukaryota > Metazoa > Chordata > Mammalia > Rodentia > Muridae > Meriones > Meriones unguiculatus. The sequence goes on along the minus strand of NC_083355.1, from coordinate 78,617,166 downwards.
AAGAAAAGGTACCCGTTAGAGAAAACAGATTGATTTTTGAAAGCATTACCATGACCTTTTTCTCAATGATCAAAGGCTCGTCGCATTTTATTTATAATACCATGGTATATTTTTAAAATTTTACCTCCGCCTAATATAAGCCATCTGTTTCCCTGGGCAAGCCTCCCATTTTCCTCGCCATCCTCCATCACCCCTCTCTACCCATCCACATATGACACACTGTATCCCCTCAGTCAACCAACACTTGAGAGCCTCAAGCCACCTATTACCAATCTTCCGGCTTCAAAAATATCCAGCTTTAGGCACATCCTAAAGTCAGTAGGTAGAGACACTTGTCACCAGACTTAACCACTCGAGTTCAACCAATGGGACCACATTCAGGAAAAGAGAATCAGCTTCCCCAGGTTGCGCTCCAACGGCTACGTGAACTCTGTGGCACGTGCTCACCCACACAAAACAAACGAAACAAAGGGTGTTGGATGCTTGGCAGGTTTTGTCGCTCATACCTTACGTCTTAATGATTTCTACTTGCTTCTCCATAGTCTGACCACAGTTTCTGGAATATTCCACCTAACCCATTATCCAGAAAATGATAATATAATACTAAACAGTCTACCATCACCTTGTTAAAGAAAGAAAGAAAGAAAAAAGTCTGTACCTAGTTTTCTGTGTTTATTTTAATGGTGATGTTTGTAGACTTTTACCTCCTAAGACTTAAGTTCATTATCAAGCGATCTGCTGAATGGATCCTATAATCCATTCTTCCTTCTTTAAGAGAATGAAACTCCCACAGCTCCCCAGGGTTCACGGTGACTTGGTGACTTATAATAAAATCGACTTCTCTTTCCCTTCATGCCCTGAAACGTAACAGTGTAAATTCTGGCCAGCATGACCTAAGTAAAATGATTACGCGCAATCTTCAGGAAGTACTTTTAAAAAGTAGGAGCACGGGGCCAGTGAGATATGATTCCGTGTGTGATATTGACACTTGCCACCAAGCTGAGCACCTGAGCTCCATTCCTGGGATCCACGGAGAGGAAGAACAGAACTCACTCCTCAGAGTTGTCCTCCTACCTTCACACACGTGTGACACTGTACATGTGTCCCCACACACACACCTAAGTGAATAGCTGTTTTGTTTTGTTTCCTGTTTCTTTTTTTGGTTTTTGAAGATAGGGTTTCTCTGTTTAACAGCCCTGGCTGTCTTGGAGGACCAGGCTGGACTGGAATTCACAGAGATCAACCTGCCTCTGCCTCTTGAGTGCTGGAATTAAAACTGTGTGACACCCTCACCCCCATCCGGCTAATAGATGATATTTTTTTTTAGATGTACTTTTTAAGAAGAAAAGCAAGGCAGCATGCCTGTCATTCTTACATTTTCATGGAAATACTGATCTAATGGCCTGAAGCTCAGGCAGTGAGATGAGTCTTGAGGCGAAAGTCCTACGCCAAGGAAAAGAAAGCAAGTGGGACAAGAGTGAAGTAGACATTTCCGATGTTAGGAATCTCTCCCCCAACAACCCAGACTGCTCCCTCTAGATTTTCTTACCGTAAGAAGCAATCTTGCATTTCTTTAAGCTCTGACTGTTCGGGAGATTACTGTCACTCCCAATGTAATGGATCCTCACTCGTGAAGAGAGTGTTCACTGTTGGATCATTCTCCCAGTGCTTCCTGAGTACCTGACTTCCACCTCAAGTATCCCTGCTCTGTAGACACAGGAGTGAAACACGTGCATACGGGCCACTTCCTCTTCCTTCCCGAAGCCTGGGCCCGCCTTCAGAAGCCACGCTGTTTCAGCACACTGCAGCACAGAGGTGCTTAGGAAACATCCAGCGGTGAGCCTCCTGCTTATCCCCTTGGCCTTAAACCTGCCACTATGCTTGTAAGTGTGAGAGGCATCGTGCAATTAATGCTCTAAAAATATTATTGAAAGAAAATTCTTGTGATCAGCCTTTCCTGTTACTGTATTCCCCCCCCCAAAAAAAAATCAGCACTAAGCACATTAGCAAAGCCTACTGGTGCCTCTTAAATTATACTGGCCAATGCTGGCAGCTGTGATATTTTGCGGTGCTGTGAATCCACCCATGCCTCCGTTACCTTATTCATAATGCAAGTATGTACACAGCCTACTGAGAATTAAATGAGAAAATGTCTCAGAAAGGGTTAGTGAATATTAGTTTGGAAAATAATCATACCCATTAACTCAACAATTCTAGCTCCCGAATTCCGGCTTAAGAAAATAATTCTAGAGGTGGAGTCAAGAGAGAGAGCAGTTTATCCCAGTGTTTTTATAATAGTAGAAATTTAGCAACCTTTCCCTGTCAACCTATTGGTGAACTGAAGCCCCAAACTCTGGCGCAAGCTGAGATCTCTACAGCCGGTACCACCAGGGAGGGTGCAGATCTGTATACCCAGTACCACCAGGGAAGTTGCAAACAGGGCTGGGGACAGTCAGAGAGTAAAAAAGAAAGAAAGAAAGACTGAACTGAAGTCCAAATTCTTGGCAAAACAGATGTACAGAAGGGAACAATGGGGTAGGGCAGAACAAGACAGCCAAAATGAAGCTTGACCTCTGAGATCATGCCCCTGGAAGGAATGTTCCAGAAAGAAAATCCAGAAAGGAGCAATTGAGAACAAGGGGGAAAGGAAAAGAAATATGACTGAAGGGCATTTCAAAAGTATACTAAATGGAAAAATGTAAAGGCTCAGGGCTGTACAGTAAGACTGTCCCAAAGAAAAAGAGAAAAAAGAAATGAATTCATATGACAGATAACTTCACAATTATCAATATCAAGTCTTTTTTTTTAATTCAAATTCCTTTTTTTATTTATTTATGCAGTATTCTGAGTGCATGTATGCCAGCAGGCCTGAAGAGGCCACCAGATCTCATTATAGATGATTGTGAGTCACCATGTGATTGCTGAAAATTGAACTTGAGACCTTTGGTAGAACAGCCAGCACTTTTATCCTTTAAGCTATCTCTCCAGCTCTCAACCTCAAGTCTTAAGTTAACATATTTAGAATTGACAAATGCCTCTCATGAGATCAACGAATAGCATCCTTAGGTACAAACCAAGCTTCAAGAGGCTTCACCAGAGAACTTCACATACAGGTAATGGGTGAGCCAGAGATGCTGAATTCTGGATAAAAACAAAAATTAATTTCCATCAGAATAAATAAATTATTGAATACTACAACAAAGTATTATGTAACCACCACAAAATGAGAAAATCTGTGCCATGCTAAGCATCTGTATTTTTGTGCACAAGTGCATATATTGGTATGTGTGAGAACACACGTATATATTTATATGTACATCATAGCAAAACCATGGCATAGTCATAGGAAAAAAAGAATCCCCACCCAAATGCTAATAGCTCTTTGCTTAGAAAGGTAAAAGTAATAGTAGATTTTTTTCTGTTGTTTAAATTGTATTTAATGTCTAGGTTTTGGATTACTTTTATATTTTAAAACTTGGGTACAGGGATAAAACAAGAAATATGCACTTTTATCCAAGTGCCACAGTGCTGTTCCTGTAGAGATTTGTGTCTCAAAGAATAATATTTGGGGGCTGGAGAGATGGCTCAGCAGTGAAGAGCACTGTCTGTTCTTCCAAAGGTCCTGAGTTCAAGTCCCAGCAACCACATGGTGGCTCACAACCATCTATACGGGCATCTAATGCCCTCTTCTGGTGAGCAGGTGTACATGCAGATAGTGTACTCATATACATAAAATAAATAAATAAAAGAATAAAATCTGTGTCTCTGGCAGCAAGCCCTATTTTTAGCCTCCTAAATCCTTCTCTCTAAATATCTATTGATGAGATTTCGGACAAAGAATGTTACTCCTGTAGGCCAGTTTTGTCTCTTGCCTGATGTGAATGCTCACTTGTAGGGTTACACATTAATGGTCAGCAGTTACCCTGGCTGTTCTAAAGGTCCTAAAGTGGTGACACTAACTGGTACATTTCTGGGGTGGCACACAAAACAAAAATAAACAATTAAAAGTCAGAAATAGAAGAACTGTTAACATTTCTTGAATTCTAGGATGCCTATACCTACTGGAAATGCATGCCATTCAGTAAGCTCCTGGATATGCCAAAACAGAGGCAGCTCACCTGAATGTCAGAATGTCTATAGCCATGATCCAAAACTAATTCACTGCCAGGGACAGCGGTGCGCACCTTTGATCCAGCACTGGGAAGGCAGAGGTAGATGGTTCTCTGCGAGCTCAAGGCACATTCCAGACACAGTGAGACTTCATGATTATCAAAGCAAGTGTTAGGTACCATATTCAGAATAAAATGACAGAGGCCTCTCGTGGAATCACTGAATAGCATCCTTAGGACCAGTATTGCCCTCGTTGGTCCACAGAAGGCTTTTAAAAAGTCATTGTTTTTCAGTTTGTCCCACTTTTATCCCCTTACTTTTCTGTAATGTAGTTTAATTGGTTAGAAAAAAAAACACATCTTTCCTTATCAAAGGTTGGTGTTTAGTTTTGTTTTGTTTTGTTTTTTTAATGTTTAAAGTCTGCTTTTTCAAAGATCCTTTAGTTAATTGGGAAGGTGTGACTGCAGGTTATTAGATAAGATGAAGACGCACAGACAAGGCAGAGGTTCTCAACTTGAAGACTATGTAGTGAGGCGGAGTGTGTGATGACAGTAGCAAAAGAAAAGCATGCATACGGGAGGGGCTCAGTCAAGAGGAACGGGCAGTAAAACCCTGGCAGAAATCATCTCTCAGTAACGAAAGAGTTTCCTATGCTGTTGTTTTAGTTGCTTGTAGGTTTTTATTATTATATATAATAGTATTATTTATTCATTATTATATATCATATTTTTATTATTACATATGTGTTTGTAATAATAAAGAAATATTTTCAAAATTTCAAAAAGCTCTCCCTTAGTCTTAACATGTCATACCCTTGCATTTCCTGGTCCTTACAAAGTGCCCTGTTCAGAATCAAATGGCAGAACCCACTAGAACAGTGATTCTCAACCTGTGGGTTGAGGCCCCCTTGGAGGGTCAAATGACCTTTTCACAGGGGTCACCTGAGATCTTTAGAAAACACAGATATTTACATTATGATTCGTTGACCGTAGCAAAACTACAGTTATGAAGTATCAACGACAATAATTTTATGATCGGGGTCACCACAGCATGAGGAACTGTATTAAGGGGTCGCAGCATTAGGAAGGTTGAAACCATTGCGCTAGACTGTTTGATAGCCAGATGGGGATTACTGCCTGGGAGGCCATTGAGGATGGACCCCCTCCCTCATGGTTGACTTTGAATCCCATCTGCTGTTTCTTAGAAAGGGCAACATCGCAGCTTTTCTGCGGAATGAAAAACAACAGAAAGGTGGAGGCTAAATACACTTCCTCCTGGGTAAAAGAATGGAGCATGAATTCTAGCACAGCTGGTCGAGTGCTTTCCTACTGCACAAAAACCTGAGTTTGACTCCAAAATGGCATAAAGCCAGGTGTGGAGGCATAGTCTGTGATCCTACCAGTCCAGAGAGGGAAGCAGGAGGATTAGAAATTCAAGATCATCCTAAGCTACACAGAAAGTTAGAGGCTAGTCTGGAATAGATGAGATCTTATCTCAAATAATAATAAGAAGAAGATATAAGGAGGCAGTTCTATCAAGACAGTAATAGGGAGACAGGCTGCAGAGAGAGCTCAGGTGAAGACCAAATGAGCCAGAGAATGAGGAGACAGGAGATTAGAACAGATTGCTGGACTAAGTTTGAAGCCAAGTAGAGCAATTCAGAGGCCGAGAGAAAAGCCAAAGTGAATAAATCAGCTTGGAGAGGAGTTTGAGCCAGGACAGCTGAGTTGAACCAGCCAGCCCAGAGCCAGAAAGAACAAGACAGTGTGAGTTTATTAAACAGTAAGTCTCAGAGGCTGAAAATGGTCTAGGCTTAGGTTAGATTGTGCGGAGGCTAGAAGCTTCCAGGACTAGGCCTAGGTTAGCAGAAGGAGGCAGTGAGCCTTTGAGACAACACTTGAAACAGGTGAATAAAAGTTACTTTTACCCAGCCACACTGGGAATTCAGTACCCAACATGCATGAACACTCTGTGTCAGCTGTATACATGGAGTCCCCGACTTTCACTCCCCATGTCTATACCCTATCCCGCCCAGAGACGGCCCTCCACCCCCAAAGCCACCTGCAATTAAGGCAGAATAGCAATAGATAAATAAAATGATGAAGACATTCACACTAAAAACTACAAAGAAGAAGAAAAAGGAGGAACAGGAGGAAGAGGAAGAAGAAGAGAAAAGAAGAAGAAGAATGCTTATGGATGCAAAGACTCATTGTTAAACCAAATGTAGTAGCATATGTCTATGCTGAGGCAGGAGGATTGCCAGAAGTATAACAGCCTGGACTACATAGAGAGTTCAAGACCAGATCGGGCTACACAGTAAGATCCTGTCTCAAATAAATAAAGAGTAAATAGACCCTCGTGTTGAGATGGACACATCTGTAGTGAGTTATGTTCCAGGAGAGGCCAGTAGATTGCAGCAGGCCTCCTCCCAGCAGAAACTGATTGGATGACAATGCAAAGGATCGAGAACAACCAAAGGAATTAAGAGGGAGGCAAAGAGAAACAAAGGGCCTAATTTCAAGATAATGCATAACTCCAGAACTCAATACAATTCAGTTTTGATAGGGGAGAGGAGACATAGGAACAGAATGAAGTCCAAAAGCAGACAGACCCCTGCACAAATAACAAATCCATTTGCTAACAAAGCTTCAGTGCTTTGTAATCTCCACACGGAATCCTGGACAACCGGCTCTTCAGAAAGACTAAGCTGCTTACTCTTCCTTGACCTCAGACACAAAAATAGATGCCTCACTTATATGTAAGCTGAAAAGAATAAACTTTCTAGAAAAAAAAAATCTTCATAACATTAGATTAGGTGACGGTTTCCTAAATGGGGCTTCAAAATCATAAACAATAAAAAAAAATAGAAAACTGGCTTTGATCAAAATATAAAACTTTTGTTCTGAGACACTATTTAAAAACTGAGAGACAAAAGCTTGAAAAATGATCCGATGGTTAAGAGCTGAGGACCTATCTACGTTCAGCAACCAGCGCCCGTGTTGGGTGGCTCACAACTATTTGTAACTCCAATTCCAGAGGGGCCAACATCTCTGACCTCTGCAGGCACCTGCACTCATACGTCCTGTGCCACTCCAGCACACACACACACACACACACACACACACACACATGCACACGCTTTAAGAAAACTAAAGGGCAAGCTGCAAACATAGCTCAGCCTTAAAGCATGTTATATCTAGTATTCACGAGGCCCTGAGTTTGATTCCCAGCATGAGGGTTAGATAAAAAGAGAAAAACAAAAGGCAAGCCACAGACTAAAAAATAAAATAAAATACCCACAGCATGTGTCAAAGGGCTTCTGCAGGGAATTCTTACAGCTTACAGAGCCAAGCAATTCAATTTTTTAAATAGACAAAATATTTGAACAGACACATGGAAAAATCCTCAGCATTATTAGTCATCGGGGATACATAAATTAAAATAATAAGGAAATGGCACTGCACATTCACTGGAAATTAAAATGACTGAACATGACCAGTTACGACAAGGATGCAAAGCAACTCAAAATCTCATGTGTTACTGGCGGGTGGCACAATCAGCTTGGAAGACATTTTTGCAGTTTCTGAAAACCTGTGATATCTCCAGAAAAGAGACCACCTGGCCACAGAAAGACCTGTATGTGCTGAGCCTGCTGGTGAGAGACCAAAAAGATTAAAAATTAGCAACTATTATTAAGGCCTGAACTATGTGGGTGGAGAAGTCTAGTAATGCCCTGAGGGGAAGGACTGCCTTACTGCATTCTTTCCCCACCTACTAGAGATAACAGTTGCTAGGAAACTGGCCCATCCCCCTAGGGAGGGACACCAGGTCATTATGGTCTGGGGACCTTCCTATAGCCAATCAATTCAAAATGTAGCATTTTGACCAACAGATGCTTGCCAGGCAGGAATTGGGCATGCTGGGAGGGACCAGAATCTATATATCATGCAACTAACCTGGGCGCAGCGCGCTCAGCTCCCACCGCTTAGGCAGTGGGTGTTGTGGGCCCAAGCTGCAGCTTGTAATTTACAATAAAAAGACCCTCATGTGTTTTGCAATGGAGTCGATTCCTGTAGATCTTTTGGGGGCTCTCAAACTGGGTATAACACTGGCACAAGTTCACAGTCCTCAGTACTTCTAAGGCTGAGGCAGGAGAATCACAAGCCCAAGGTACGTGAATTACAAAGGCACACCACCATGCCTGGCTTTGTCATATGGGCTCTCAGGATCACACTCACGCTCTCCTCAGCCAAGCCTTTTGGTTTTAACAGTCATCCAGAATCTGAGGCTGAGGTGTGAGGTGTCCCCAGATTCCTGAGCTCACTAAAGGGCTGTGTTCTTAATGGAAGAAACCAAGATGAAAATAAGAAAGGAAGAATAAATTATCCTTGCTGGTCCTAGAGGAACACAGAATGGTTACCTTAGAAACAGATCTACCCCAAAGTAGATAAATTAATTTAGGGTGTCACAGTCTGGAAATATCCCTAAGACACCTGACCTGAAAAATAGCTTGGTGTGGCAAAAACTTTTACCCAAACCCCATGGAATGTCTTTGGTCACTAAACATGAACTCACAACATAAAATAGCAAACTCCATCAGAGAACCAGAAGGCATCATGTAGAAATGAATAACACCTGAGCAGCACTTTGTGGGTACGTACTAAATTTTTTCTAAACTGGGCAAACCCTAGTAATCCATCAAATAAGATGCCTAAATAAATAAATAAATAAATAATTTTAAAAATTGGATCTGGGTGGTAGTGGCACACAATTTTAATCCCAGAGGCAGGCAGAACTCTGAGTCTGAGGACAGCCTCATCTACAGAGTGAGTTCCAGGATAGCCAGAGCCACACAGAGAAACCTTGAAGAGAGAGAGAGAGAGAGAGAGAGAGAGAGAGAGGGAGAGAAACAAAGAAAAGAAATTTGGAAAGCCATTGTCTTGGTTACTTTTCTGTTTCTGTGAGGAAACACCACCATCATGACCAAGGCGACTTAAAGAAGGGACTCATTTGGGCTTAGGGTTCCAGAGAGATAGGAGTATCACCATCACAGTGGAGAAGTGTGAGAGCATTCAGGCAGGCGTGGCGGTTGGAAGACCTGAGAACTCTCAACTCAAACTCCAAGCAGGAAGCAGAGAAATTAAACTGGCAATAAATGCATGACCTTTGAAACCTCAAAGCCAGGGCCATAATCCTACAGTAAGACCACGCCTTCTAAACCTACCCAAACAGTGATACTCACTGGAGACCAAGTATTCAAATGCTTGAGATTTGGGGGAGAGGGAACAGACACATCAAAACCACCATAGCATTAGAAAGAAGTGGGCATGACATCTGTCACAGAGATCCCACAAGATGAAAGATGCAAGTTGTGGGGCCAGAAAGCTGGGAGGAAGGTGGGGGACAGGAGCAAGAATGAGGTTGAGACATGCCCAAACCCCAAAAAATCTTACCCTGAAACATGTCTTGGCTCATGTAGCCTTGTGGCCCCCACCTCTGCCACCCTTGGGGTGGTCACGAAGCCTGGTGGCCAGGTTACAGGTTGAACTTCCTCTCCTCTCTCCTTATAAGGATATGTTCAGCAAGCACCTGGAATTCCTCTTCATGGACAGGAAGCATTGCCAGGCCCTCGGCCCCAGCAACAATGGACACTCACCTCCAAAACCCCTACCCCACTCCCCAAGGCTTATATAGCCCTTGTTCCTCCCCACCCCACCCCCCATAAAGGGAGTTGTTTCACTGAAAACTGTCTCTGTCTCTGGAGAAGGCTGTTTCTCCTGCTTGCACCTCACCCACCCTGGCTAAGCTTCATCCCTCCAGCCCAGCCCAGTGAGCAATGAAAAGCACACCCGGGCAGCAGCAAGCAACGAAATAAAACATACAGCTGGAGACGTCATTTTTACGAAAATGGCCAAGGATGTGTATTTTCATGGATGTCTATGTTTCATATAACAGTTTTTATGGAGACGCACATCCCAGCTTAACCAAGTATAGGACTGAGGGGGAACTGAAGAAGTTGGTTTTTATTATTATTTATATAGTGTGGCTACCTGTATTTTTACAACGAGCATGTGTAACTTTTAAAAATAAGGAAATATTCTAAAGAAAGCTTCTGTTTATAACAAGAGCAGAGATTTTGCCATTGAAAATTATGGACAACATCCCATTTTCTGAGTTTGGAGCAGCTGCTGGCTCTATGGGAGCTGAGTGACGGGCAGGGAGGACAAAGCCACAGTCCTTAAATGGTCTTGTCTCCACATTTCTCTCAGTTTGGGGCCATCATCTCAAATGTAGTTACTAAGGTGGGTTTCATGAGACTAAGGTTCAGGTGAAGACCTTGGAAACGGCTGAAGAACTGACGCAGGTCCCAGAGGCTATGCACGGTCAAACTATTGATCACACACCAAGAAGACTAGATCAGGGCATTAGATGCATGAGTTCACCCCAAACCTGGTGCTTGGCTCAGTCAGTCAGGTAATCAAAGAAAATCTATTCAAAGCAGAATGACAAACTGCGTATAAGAACATATGAATACTCTGGGAGGCAGAGGCAGGCGGATCTGTGTGAGTTCAAGGCCAGCCATGTCTACAAAGTGAGTCCAGGACAGCCAACGGTACACAGAGAAACCCTGCCTCAAAACAAACAAACAAACAAACAAAAACACAAAAGAGCATATGAATATTAAATTACTAGCAACTTCAAGACATTTTAAAGAACTGTCTAAAATGTCCTTTAAAAAAAGATGTCTTACTCACTTATATATGAAGATGAAGGCTACTACTTTGTATGCTAATGTAAAAGATTTTTATGAATTTGTTTTTTAAAGAGTCTTGTGGGGAAAAGTTGTTTTTTGTTGTTTTGGTTTGGTTTTTGTGTGGTTCTTTTTTTTTTTTTGTTTTTGTTTTGTTTTTTTGAAACAGGGTTTCCCTGTGTAGCCTTGGCTATCCTGGAATCCCTTTGTAGACCAGGCTGGCCTCAAACTCACCGAGTGAGATGCACCTGCCTCTGCCTCCTGAGTGCTGGAATTCAAGGTATGCACCACCTCAACTAGATGGAAAAGATGTCTTGCTATGACTTTTATAATCTACAGAGAAATAATTTGCCCTGTTATAAAGACCAAGACCTTGCTGAGAGAGAGATTTAATGAAGAAGAAAAAGTATTTTAAAATCAGTATTTTAAAATGGATAGTTCGGGAATTTTTTTGTTGTTTTTGCATGAAAATTAGCATCTGAAATCTAGCAACTGCAAAATGAATTGGGGGGTAATTGGCCCAGTGGGCAGTGGAGTTTGCAGCCAAGCCTGATGATCTGCATTTGACCCCTGTGAGCCACTAGGTGGAAGGAGAATCAACGTGTTCGAGTGGCCTCTGCCCTTCAAACATGCACTCTAGTGTAAGTGCACTCACACACATACACAAAATTAATAAGTAATTAAAATTTTAAAGAAAATTGATTTAATTAAATACAGTGTTCTAATATTTAGTTGATTTATGGGTCCAAGCTGATTCTACAACTTTCTTAAAAAAAAAAAAATCCCACTTACTGGCCAATTTGGGGGACTATAAGGCATCGAAAAGAACAAAGTTAAATGATTTTAAGATATCCAATAAACAGTCTGGAAAGATGCCTCAGTGGTTAAGAGCACTGGCTGTTCTTACAGAGGACACAGGTTTGGTTCCCAGCACCTAAATGGTCGCTCACAACCACATGCAACTCCAGTCCCAGGGATCTGACACCCTCTTCTGTCCTCTGGGGACACCAGGCATGTTCCCAGTGGGCAGACACACATGCAGGCAAAACACTCAAACACGTGTAAAAAGTTTTGAAGGACATCAAATAAAACTCCAAAAAAGCCCATTGTGATATTCAAAGAGAAAGGCAGACCTGTGAGGAAAGTAGAAACAATCCTTAGAAAACCACCCCTTCATTTTGCTTCAGGACAGTAGCTCAGGCAGGGATCAGCCAGTTACACTAAAGCTCCAAATCCCAATTTCAGGAACAATGTATCCACATAATCTCCCAGCAATGCTAACCATTTGCAACATAACCATACTTTTATAACAGAGCCATCACGTGCAGCAACTTAACCTAAGCATGGCTATTCTCTTCAGTAATAAAGGTGTGGACTGAAGGCTCTTGATGTGAGCTGACACAAGTACACAACCCCCATAGTGAAATAGTCCTAGAATACTTAAAGGCAATCCGAGTTTTGCTTATAGGAAGCACACTGGCTAGATGCTACAACACAACAGAAGAAAATAACCAAGTCTAGAGAACAGGCTTTCTTTAAGGCAATTATTCCAACTTTTAAAAAAGCTTTTTTAATTTTTTAAATTAAAAAATTGTAGTTTTTAAAAATACAAGTATATTATTCTAAACTAAGAAGACTAGAAACCTATATAGCCTACAACCAGTTGCAATGTACAACATCGGTTGACTCCTGGTTGCAATGGAAGAGGGTGCAATTGAAGCTGGGTACTGTGGTGCAGGCCTGTAACCCCAGCACTCAGGGAGGCAGAGGCAGGAGGATCTCTGTCACTCTGAGGACAGCCTGGTCTACAAAGAGAGTCCAAGACAGCAAAGGCTGCACAGAGAAACCCTGTCTCAAAGAAACAAACAAACAAAAAAGGAATAAATCCATGAGTTTTTAGAGATAAAATACACATGGTGGCCCATGTGTTTGATCCCAGAACTCTGGAGGCAATGGCAGGTGGATTCTGAGAGTTAAAAGGCCAGTCTGTTTACATAGGGAGCTCCAGGCCATCCTGAGATACACACTGAGACCCTATCTAGTAAATAAAGTGTTACACCCAGTCCGTGAGACCCCCAAAGACCACCAGGAATCGACTCTGCTGCAAACACGAGGGTTTATTACAAGCTGGAGCCCAGGTGGCAACAACCTCCTCAGTGAAGAGGAGGAGTGTGGCTCCGCAGTCCAGGGGAACAAGGTTTTTAAAGAGCAAAACCACAAGGGATGGGTAGGCGTTACATGATTGGGTAAGAGAAATTGACTTTTGAAATGATTGGTTTACTTTCTGTGCCAAGGCCATAAATGGTTCTGGCCTGGCCATCTGGGCCAGTTTCCTAGCAACTGTATCTCTAGTGGGCAGGAAAAGAATGCGGTAAGGCTAGTTCCTGTCCTCAGGTGGCTGGCTATGTCTCCACCTGGCTGGCCTTCCTTCAGACTTGTGCTTTAAACTTCAAACCAGTACCCAGAATTCTTTGGTCTCTCAAAAGAAGCAGTGTGCAGTAGGGAGATGGCAGGATTGCCATATGGCTTTGGCCTGCAAAAGCAGCAAGCTGGCCTCATGCAGTTAAAGCAAGCATGGCAAAAATGCTGTAACTTTTGCATCTGGGTGCTGACTACACATTTGTTTACTGCACTGTCCTTTCAACTTTCCATATGTTTGAAAAAATGTAATAAGACTTGGGGTGGTTTCCTCCCAAAGTCATCTAAAATTGGGCGTGGTGGTGCACATCTGTGATCCCAGCACTCGCTGAAATGATTTATGAAGCAGGACTGTGAGAATTCAAGGCCAGCCTGGGCTAAATAATTTCAGGCCAGCCTGGGCTACAGTTTCAGAAAAAAGAGAGAGAGTGAGAGAGAAAGAGATGTAACCAGACTTACTACCTAAACTTTTAACTAAAGAAATGGCTTGGGGGGCTAGAGAGATGACTCACTTCTTATAAGCACTTGGAGCTACAAGGTTCAAGTTGTAGTACCCACAGAGTACGTAACTGCAGTTCCACGGGACCAAATACATTCTTCTCAACACCAACCACACACATGGTCCACATCCACACGTGCAGGCAAAACATTCACACATAAAGTAAAATGCATGAAAATCTGAGCACAATAGAGCCTGTCTTAATTATTGCAACTAACATCCCACTGCTAGAACAAGTCAGTATAAATCCCAAAAACAACGCCAACAGCCAGCACAAGATCTATAGGTGTAAACATCTGGTTTTTATAACAAATAACAAAGTTAACAGCAATAAAACAGATCATTTAGAACAGCATATAATGTGTTATATTAAATTTACACAATGATATATATAAAAACACATACTGTTTATATCATACAGTAGTAATTCAACAACAGAGATATCAAAACAGGAATCCAAATAACTACTCATGCACAAAACATGCATATACTGGTATTTTAAGAACTCTATTTTACACAGTTCTGTTTACCAAAAACTTTTTAAAAATTTAAAGCCCTTCTAGTTACGTCAGTGGTCCAATGGGAATTGGAATGCACTAAATGTTTAGGCCAGTGCTTGGGCGGCACAGTGCTTGGTGGGCAATTCTGGGCTTGGAGGCATGCCTTTTACGGGTGAGTTTCTTTGCACCAAAGGATGAACATTTTATCCCAAAGGCAAGCCTTTTAAGGGACAAATAGTAGTACCGGCTACAAGTTAGGAGCAGAGAGAAAGGCATCAAAAACTACTGGATACGTGGCCCAAGAAAGGGTTCCTGTAACGAAGGCTGAGGCACTACGCGCGGCAAAGGTTTCTGTGAATCCCTTCAAGGTCCGATCAGTCTCCCTATCCGGGCTGCCACCTCCAGATTTACAGTCCGCTCTACAAAATTCCAAATCCAGTAAAAAGCGTACTTGTGAGAAAAAAATTGGATAGGGAGACATCTGAGAAGTGTTGATTATATTTAAAAACTTACAAAAAGCAATGACCCTTTTTTTCTGTTTTTGTTTGTTTTGTTACCTGTTCTACACAATTGTAAATAATGCCCTTCAAGGGGGAAGCCCTTTCAGGGATGCAGCTCTAAAGAATCAAGGACTGAGATCGCGTCTTAAAAATTCCATCCACCGACCTTGGAAACAAAACTTCTCATCCGAATGAAACCTTAACATCACAAACCTGCACTTTGCCAGACGATCGGGGGGGGAAAAAACCGCTGATAATAAAACTTCATTCACTATCACCACCATTAAAGACCATCAATATTTACTTCTAACTAGCGATACATCCTTCAACCTTCCATTAAAGGCACTAGCGTCCATACATGACGACGAAACATAATTTATCTTGAGTTTATCCTAGTAAAAAGGAAAGTATCCCTTTAAGTATGACACAAATATTAAGACACCACTCTTTTTTTCTTATTCTTTTTTCTTTTTTTTTTCAGAGACTGGGGGGAGGGAAGACACTCGCTCCATCAGCTCCTCAAACGGTCGTCATCAGTTTCAAAGAGCCGGACCGGAAGCGGAGGATCTTCTTCTTGAGGTTGTGCGAGGCCTTGATTTTGACAAAGGTTTTGGTGGGCCGCGTGTGAAGGTCTGGGGCGGGGACCGTTTGGATGGGAAGAGTCTGGACAAACTGGGACCAGATCAAGCCCCCGCTCTCCTCCGAGTCGCTGGTGGTGGTGCTCTCGCCCACGAACTCGCCCTCGCTCACGCTGGACTCGCTGTCGCCAAAGCAGTTGGTGGTGTAGTTGCTCTGCTCGTCCTCGCTGGTGTCCACCACCGTCGAGTGGAACAGCGACTCGCACTCGGCCGAGTACTCCGAGTCGCTGGCCACGTAGGCGTAGGGGCTGGCGTAGGGCAGCGCCACGGCCACGGGGTAGGCGCCCGCGTGCTCCCGGCGAGCCCGCCGCGCCCGCCGCAGGGCCTCCTCGTAGGAGACTTCGGCCGAGGACTTCCACCGGCGGTAGTCGGTTCGCTTGTGCTTCGGTTTGGCCACCACCGGCTCCCGTCCGTGCGCGTGCGCCCTGCTGGCCGCCCTATGGCCGCCGGCGCCCAGGGGCCTGCCAGGAAGGCCCGCGTCGGGCAGGCCTCCGCCGCGCCTGCCCTTAGCCGAGGCCTTCCTCAGTTTCTTATTTGTATCCGAGTCGTCGGGGAAACGGCACTTCTTGCCCGCGGCCCTCGGTTTCTCCCTGACGGTGGGCAGGCCGTGCTCGGGGGCGCCCAGGCCTCGGGCCTTCAAGGTGGCGCTCCTTGCCACCCCCGCGTTCCTGTGTGCGCGGTGAGGCCGGGCACCGGTATGCTGCCCTGGGATGAACTGAGCTTTCACCAGGTGCCCCTCCTCGAGGCTTTGAGAGGATCCCTCGCTTCTGAAGTCCAAGGCTGGCCTGTTCACCGCAGGCAAGGCCTGTAGACCGCTCTCCTGCGGCACCTTTTTCTGGGGCTGCGGGGCTTTGCTCTCTGCCGGGACGACGGGGCTTCTGCCGGGACTTGCTTTAGGAGAAACAGCCGAGACTTGGTTGCTTTCCTTCATGGACTCCCCCAGCCCGACCGGACACCTTGAGAGCTCTTGAGAGGCTGCCTTGGCGGTTTTGGGCAGGTGCTTGCTTTGGGGTTCCATGGTAGCGCCTGCCGAACAGCCCTCCGGCAGAGCCAACCTCTTGCTTTCTAACTGCTCTGTCTTTGACTCTTTTGGCCTCTGCTTAGGTGGGGAGAACGGCCCGTTTTCCAAAGAAGGTATTCCCCCAGAGGGCAAACACATCTGTTTCGTATTCTTAAGGTTCAAACCACTGCCCTGTGGGACACCACCAGGGGCCCTGACACACACACTTCCGTTCCTCAAAAGCCCCTTGGTAGGATCAGCGTTCACACTGGTTCTGGGCTTATTGGTCCTTACAGGGTGCGTTTTCTTCTGGACCAGGCTCAGAATGTAGCCGTCCATTTTCTTACTGGAGGAAGGATGAGAAGCCGACCACAAACTGCTCGGGGATGGCAAGGAATTATCTGTTTTGGTGGCATTCAGTTCAGATCCAATGCAAATATCGCTGGCATGGCTCGCAATCCCCTCCTCTTCCCTTAGAGAGTTGCCCGTCAGGCAAAGGAGAAACATTGGGCTCTGCACAGCCACAGCATGAAGTGGACTCGGGTAGCGATATACATCATTCCCGTTTTTAGACACAAGATCACACTGGTATTTAGGATTCACATCTGCAATGACATCAAGGGAATTAAATTGTGGTGTGGAGGGAGAACTGCAAATTGCCCCTGAGGCCTGGTCTTCACAGTGGCCGCCTTTACGTTCCAACCATCCTATGAGATCTGAAAAACATGTAAAGATACACTGAAGAAATGAATTGGTAGAGCCAACTTGACTCTGGCCAAAGTTTGCTAAAGGAAACATAGAGAGAGAACACCAATGGACTAGGAAATAGACTACACTCGCTCCTCCACAAGCTTACCTAAAGTTCACAAATTACTGAATGAAGGCAAAAAATATTCAAGAATGTCACCAAAGTTTGATGTATCAGATCTTTAGCAGAAAAAAAAAAGTAAGCCATACATAATGCTTTGAAACTACTGAATGATGTAAGGAAACACTGTGAAGCTTAACGGAAATCATAATGCAAACAGTAATTTTTAAAATACCTATGCAAAGAAACTCTAACATGAAGCACACCAAAATCCTAACAGTACCCTTGCAGTGTGATGAGGGAAAAGCGATGTTTACTTTCGTCTGTTTCCAATAGCTGTACTTTATAACATTGGGGGGGTATTTCTTTTCTGATATACTCTCCCTTCATTTGTTTCTCCTTAAAATACTTAAGATTAACTCTACTTGCTGTGGGCTTTCTCCTCATTTTTTTTTTAAACTTTCTTGGTGGCATCTATTTAAAACCTTTGGAGGGGAATTAACAAAACAGATCAAATCTTTTTTTTTTTTTTAAGGAGTATCTTTATTTTTAATTGTGTGTGTGTGGTCGTGCAGGCACCAGAGGTAACAAAAGGGTATCAGATCCTCTGGAGCTGGAGTCACAGGCAGTTGTGAGCTACCCAAAATAAGTGTTCTGCAAGAGCAGTATGTGCTCTGAACCATCAAGCCTTCTCTCCAGCCCCCAGACTGTATTACAATAACGACTAATAAAATTCGACATTCTATTTTCAGTAGTGACACTAAAACGGAACTTTTGTTGAGGTTTTTACAGACTGAGCAGTTCTGAAGGATAAATTTCTTGTGGGTGGAGGCAGTTAAGAACACTTGCTGCTCTGCAGAGGACCTTGACTCAGTTCTCAGCACAAAAACGACTATTAGCAGCCCTCCGACAGCGCTAGAGGCTCTGACGCCCTCTTCTGGCCTCTGTGGATATGGCACACACGTGGTACACCTACTTAACATACATCCAGGCACGTTCATGCACAGAAAACTGTTTAAAGGACAGTCTCCTTGCATTTCAAAAATGTGTATGTCAAAATACGGTGAAACAAAGCTCTTAGTTAAATGTTGGTTTCTACCTTGGAAAATTATTTTTATAACCTTCAGTTAGGAAAATTTGAAGTTTCCCTCTTACATCTTTTTAAATATTGAAAACCTATGATGTATCAAACTCTGTGTTGACTGTTTTAGGGAAATCTTTCTGACCTTCAGTAATTACGAGCCTTGTGAGGAAAAAACAAAAATAATCTGGACTCCAGAATAAAATAATTTGTAAAGAGTCTTTTTTTTGTTTTGTTTTGATGAAAATGCCATGTCTGTACCTACTCAATCTCTAATAAAAAGCTTGATAACAGTAGAAAGCCCAGCATAGTGAACACCTATAATCCCAGCAGGAAGCCGTAGGGGGCAGAGGTGCCTGGAGTTACAGCCAAAAGGAAGGAAAAAGACCTCTGAAGAAAAAAAAGGACAGGAAAAAAAGAGAAAGAAAAAAAAAGACTTCTCAAGGATCATTTCCCATCACCTGCCCCTACCTTAAAACCCCAATTATTTTTGCATTAAAGTCACATTTGCCTATGAGTTGTCATTTATCCACTTTCTCTACTTAGAGCAGAACAAAACAGGCCCCCAAGGCCCAGCCCAACTGGCTCCATTATATAAGGATGTGGCATTTGGAAGAGCCAGGGGTCTGTCTTCAAGGAAAACCTGTCCAAAGTGTCTTTTAATGGGTTTATAAAGTTTCCCTCTGAAACCAGATCTGCAGAGTGATGGGGAGCAATTAGCAATGAACTTGAGGCCCAGACACTAGATAACAGGGCTCCATACGCTCCCAAATGGCTGATTACTGCTGACAACACACACCATACAAATAGAAAGGTTTGACCAATTAGCAACTTCAGCTGCTCACTATGATGTCCTGGACTCGAAAAATCAGCCTTGTACTTTATATGAAAAACATGGAACAAAGTGGCTCCTGCCTGTTCCTCCAGCAGCTCTTACACTATTTTCTCTGCTGTTCTATATTAGCAAAATATAAGAGTAATAATGAGGAGTTATGACTTTCAGGGTCAACTCTCTGGCAATAGCTGCCTGATAGGCCACTTTTTTTCTTAATCAGATGAGATGATTAAATATAACCATTTCTGAATTTCCTTAAAGTGATGGGCAAACATAAATTAGACCTGAGTTTGAATCCTGTTTTGAGCCAACTGTATAATCTTAAATCACTTAAATAACCTCATTTGGACTCATTTTTAAGTTTTATTATTTATACAGTGCTCTGTTTGTATGTGCACACATCAGAAGAGGGCATCTCATTACATAGATGGTTATGAGCAACCATGTGGTTGCTGGAAATTGAACTCAGGACCTTTGGAAGAGCAGATAGTGCTCTTCACCACTGAGCCACCTCTCCAACCCCATGGACTCATTTTTTTTTAACAGTTAATTTTATGTGTATGTGCCTGAGTGTATATGTACCACATGTGTGCAGGAGCCTACAAAGGTCAGGAGAGGTCAATCAGATCCCTTGGACCAAGAGTTACATATGGTTATGCTGGGACCTGAACCCAGGTCTTCTATAAAAACAATAAGTGCTCTTAACTGCTGAGCCATCTCTCCAGTCCTTCATTTTCTTAATACATAAGTTAACAACTGCACACTGAAAAACTTTTGAGAAGATAAAGTATGAAGATCATCATAAGTTCTTCCATCACTAACAATATCATGATTATCTCTGAAGCCTGGAGTAGAGAATTATAACACAGAGATTGGGGAATTTCATTATGTGTATATTCTGAGAAATGTGGACAGGCCACTGCAGCAGTCCTTGGCTGGTGATGGACATATGTAACTTAATATATACTTTAAAGAATAAAAGAGTTCCAGGATAGTTTTCAAAAACCAAAAACAAAGAGCCAGAGATACAGCTCAGGAGTAGCATGACAAGGGGTACCCCAGAAACACAAAAAAGAATGTAAAAAAATGAAGCTGTATATAGTATAGTATGTGTTTAGAAGGTACAAGGCCCTGGATTCAATCACCAGCCTCAGAAAGGAATGGGGAGAGAGGAGGAAAGTTAAACAGGAAAAAAAAAAACAAAAAACAAAAAAAACCCAGAGCTCAATATGTCTAATATGGGGACAATTCCTCTAAAGATAAAGTGTCTTTCTAATTCCTTAATAAAAAGCCAAATGGTGCCCAAGGAGATGGTTATTCTAGATGCTCATCTAGATCAAAGTGTAGTGCATGCAGCACAATGACCAAATTGTTGTCCTCTCAGGAAAGCAGCTGAAGCTACAGCACTTCAAAGACTCCTGACCTCTTCCAGTTAAAATTTCTGCCAGTGCTAAAAGTCCTTACCTGCAGATTTGGGGCAACCATCTGAGATAGTCAAGGCTGTCTCCAAGGGGCTGCAAAAGCAGGTGCTGGAATGACAACTGGACAAACATTCACTGAACACGGAGTTAGAGGAATTAGAAAGGGATCCCGAAGCCCCATCACTCAGCTCATAAAACCCTACAAGTAGAAAGATGGTTGGAATTAGGATCACATTAAGCAAGAATACACATTAATGTTAAAAAGACAAAAGGGTGAGGCATCAAAGAAAAAAGCTGGGTTTTGATTCAGCTTGGGGATTGGTTCACACACACTGTGGATTTTAGGGTCCTGGTAAATCATGTAACTCTCGGTTCAGTTCAAAGTTCCTTTCATCCTCCTCTTTGTTCCACCTTTAAAGGTGTATAAAAAGGGATCTACATCTACCAGACCCTCAACTTTATTATGAGTGTCTCAGAAGGAATAACCAATTTCTCTGGGTATAGTGGTTCGTGCCTACAATCCCAGCACTCAGAAGTCTGAAGCAGGGGCACAAGAGTGGATTCAGGGTCAACCTGGGCTACCAAAAAAATTAACTAATTATTTAAAACCCGAGGTAAATAGTAAATAGATAAGTAACTTTAAGAGAAAAAGAAACTTAAGGAGCCAAATGGCTTAAAAGAGGAAGGGGGGGGGCACAGACTGCAGTGATCTCAGGAAGTTGAAGTGTGACTAATTTTCTAGCCCAGATCTGACTCTCTCAGGTTTCAAAGGAGGTCTGTTTGCTCTTCCAGAAATCTGAATAGAAGTTTGTGTTTTTTAAACTCAGGGGACATTGGGCAGCTCAACCTTATTACTGAAATTTTTGCAGACTGATTTTATTTCCCTCTCGAGCAACTGAATGGTGGGCTGCTTTTCAGTTGTTTTCCCATTGGAAACAAACTCCATAGCCATTTGCTAGGGTGTTTCCCTTGATCACAGAATTCTGAGCTGCTGCTGGCTGGCTCACCTGAGCTAGGCCGGCTGTCTGTCTCCAGGTGCTCCTCAGAGGTCTTCTCAACATCCAGTCTCAGGTCACTTATCTGCTTGTCAAGTTCTTGCAACTGATTCAACAAACCAGCGTCTCTTCTCCTCAAACAGTTCTGATTAGGGAGAAGCAGGGAAAGGAAAAATGGGCACATGATGAGAAAATCAGAAAGCCTTCCATCCAAACAATCCCTCGATATCAAAATTCTGCAAGGCAGGCCCTATCATTAAACGTTTCTCATGCAGGTAAAAATGATGTACAAGCCTGATGATCTGAATTCAGTCCCTGGAACCCACACTGGAAGGAGAGACCCGGCTCCTGAACGTTGCCCTCTGACCTTCACACAACTGCACTCATTTGCATACACCAAACACACAGTAATACATTTAAAGATATATATATATATATATACATAAACATGGCTGACTTGTAGCTCAGTAATAGAGAGCTTGGCTGATGTACACTAGCCCTGTGTTCAATGCCCAGTACTGTAGGTACAGAAAAGACTTGTTTTTAGCTTTTACTAATCTATACAAACTGTGACTTTTTATAGGTAAGAGCAAGGAATTTGTATAGACTTTGAATCATTTGACATGCAGCCAGTTTAAAGAAAATCCTGCACAGTAGGCTCTTGAAGTCAGAGTAACAGATTTCCTACATTACACTCTAATCTTTCTTAGGTGAGGTTTTCTGGCCAAATGTCATGGCCTACAGAATTTTGTTTTCTATTAGTTGCTTAGTGGGGCTTAATCAGTCTTAGGGCCTTTGAAAGCGAGAAATTAATACTAATAGCCAGCGCCAAGCATAATGTGAGCTGGCAGAATTCAAAACCCTCCAGGGAAAGCCCATCCAGAGTTGAACCGAGCTTGGGTTTCCAAAGGTGACAGATTGGTTGTGCTAACTCACACCGCCACCTAGTGCTTCCTAATGCTGGAAAAGCAAAAGAACGCAAAAGGCATCTGGTTCAAATCAAAAATGCCAAGTCTACAAATGAAAATAGTACCATAAACACTGACTGGAGTGGAATTCTCCTGACACACGGCCTTGCTCCCCCGAAGCGGACAAAAGGAACGCAGAACTCACCGATCTTGAGATTCGTTTAGACAAAAAGGTGCTATTGTACAAGACAATGCTGAAGTGTAAACGACCAGTCTCACAACCAGAAAGAACCGGCTTAAATCCACGTACATACAATTCTGTTCTATTACCAAAGAAACAGTAAAAATGCCAAAACAGAGCTATTGCACAAACCACAGGACACATCCTTACAAAATAGATACACAGAAATATCTAGTCCTTGCTTGTGACCTGTGACTTTTAAAAGGTTGGAGATGTAAGCCACATGCTTGTGTGCTAAAAAATTTAATTTTATCAGAAAAAAAAATGAATTAAGTAAAAGCACTTCGATGTTCAATAAATA
Organism: Meriones unguiculatus; assembly: GCF_030254825.1. NCBI lineage: Eukaryota > Metazoa > Chordata > Mammalia > Rodentia > Muridae > Meriones > Meriones unguiculatus. Next base: position 78,594,160 of record NC_083355.1, on the reverse strand, counting down.
CACAAATAACCTAGAAAACAGTAATACAAGAAAACACGTGACAACCCACAGCATCACTTTCAGAAGACCATTATCTAGCTTAAGTGGTCTAATAAAAACATGATAAGAATCTTTTTTGCTGTTTCCAAAACTACATTTTGAGGTCACTGAGACAAAGCTGCCGCCATTATTTTGAGGCGGCATCAAAAGCTGTTCTCAATTCATGAAGGTCCAAAGTTCTTTTTCCTCCTTGCTAATGAAGACTGCACAGAAGGACTGAGGCAGTGACAGAAATCCAATAAGATAAATACTCCCAGCGAGCAGGTTCTCCCTTCTCCCACCTCCACCACACCAAGCACAGCTGGCAGACCGGATAAAATTCGAGAGGAGGGGGCGAGCTCTCGGGCCAAATTGCCAGTATTTGCATCTAGTTTTAGCTGCCTTATACAAAGGACTTCTATTTTAAAACTGAGCACCATCCCAGACGAAAGGGACTCGCAGGGGACGGAGCACGGGGAGGAGCACGGCTCCCAGCAGGAGCTTCGTCGTAACGGGAAAACTCAAAATGTTGGACGGTCGGGCAAGCCACAAGCCCCCCTTCCTCGCTTTTGTGCGAGGTTAACTAGGGAGGCGACAAGGTGAAATGGCATTTTTAAGTGGGGGGGGAGGGTGTCGCGAGCCTCTGAGGACCGGGGCACGCGGTAGCCTAACTTTCAGGCTGCAGCCAAGGGAATCCGAGAATTCCAAATGCGGGATGCAAAAGCGGGCCACCCCCCCCCCTCAGCCCCCCGGCCCGCAATCCGCGCGAGGTCGCCAGCCCCCAGGTGACAAAAGCAGGCGTTCGCCGGGGACGCGTGCGAGTCCCGCGCGGCGGGCATCCGCGACGCCGGGGATCGGGGGAAATCGAGGCTCGGGGAGGGTCCGGGGGAGGGGGGGGCGACGGCGGTCACGCCGCGGCCGGGGATCCCATCAGCCCGCCACCTACCAACTGCCTCCGCAGCAGCAAGATGTTCTCCTCCAGGAACTTCTCCTCCAGGCGGCTGCGCTGCGCCGCGTCCCCCCGCGGCTCCCCGGCGCGCGGCGCGGCGGCGCCCACGGCCCCGGAGCAGCGCAGCGCGCCGCGCACCAGCAGCTCCTGGCGCTGCCGCAGGTAGCCCAGCTCCGCCAGCCCCGCCAGCGTGGCCTCCTGGCGCTCGCGGGTGCGCTGCCGCTCCGTGTCCGCCTCGCCCCTCTCCCGCCAGCGCCCCTCGGGCTCCGCGCCCCGGACGGGGGCCGGCGGCTCGGGCTCGCGCGCCACGTCGGGCTTCATGACGCTCCCCGACCCCGGCCCACCCCCCGCGGCCCGGCCAGCCCGGGAGCAGCAGCAGCAGCTCACGCCTCCGGCGCTCGCATCCCCGCGCCGCTCCGGCCCCGCGTCCCCGCAGCTGATAACGCCCCGACCGCGCTACGTCACGCCCCGGCCCCGCCGCCCCCGCCGCCGGCTCGCGGCGCTCGGCTCCTGTCAGGCGCCGCGGCCGCCCCGGCCCCGCCCCGGCCCCGCCCCGGCTCCGCGCCCCCCCCCCGCTCGGTCCGACGGCACCGCGGTCCCCCCTCCCGCGCCGATTGGCTCCGCTCCGTCGCCGCAGGCCGTGGCGGGCGCGGGCCGGGCGTCCTGTTACAGCCAGCCTCGAGGGCCGGCCCGCGGGGCGCCCTGGCTCCGGGGACAACTTTATGAGACTTAACCCCTTCCTCAGGCGTCCACGCTCCGAGGACGCTCCCTCGGAGTTGGGTTTCGCCATCCCAAGCTTAAGGTCCGCTGGGTGCTCAGAACACCATTTCTGTGGGTTGCCTTTGTCTAAAAGTCTATCTTGTAACTGAAAAATAAAAATACAAAGCAAGGACATTGTTCCAAAACTCTTTTTGTTTTAGCTTTTCAGCAGAAGCCTTGCTTAGAAGGCATTTAAAGTCAGGCAGAAGGATGCCGCTGTAAGGCCAGCGGTCCCATCAATTCCTGCAGACGCCTGGATTTTATGAAGAGTGGCCTGTGAGCACCCAGGGTTTAGGGTTTTATGTTCCTTGGCCTCTGTTCAATAAAGCCCTGACTTCCAAAACAGACTATCTGAAGCTGATTCCTGCTTCATCCACAAATGGGAAGTTGAGCGCCCTCTTCTTGGCTCCTCCTTTATACCCAATAGTAAAATGGAGCTGACAGACGTGCCTATTCTAAGTATAGTGACAAAGGTTATGTAACGCATATGCGGTGGTCCTGCACATAAATCTTAGAGTTCCCACCCTCAGCCAGGCGGTGGTGGTGCACGCCTTTACTGGCAGCACTTAGGAGGCAGAGGCAGACGGGTCTCCCGGGTCTCCATAGTGAGTTCCGGGACAGGCAGAGAAACCTGAGAAACAGAGAGATTTGACCTTGTGTCCTTGGCACCTCCGAAATTGAATTTAGCAAGTCACAATTTGATGAAGTTAAGACAAAGTGTTATGTGAAGGAGCACATTTCAGGTCATGATTTCAGAATTTCACACCTTTGTCCAGATGGTTACTCCAGCAAGGAATCTCTCTCTCTCTCTCTCTCTCTCTCTCTCTCTCTCTCTCTCTCTCTCTCTCTCTTTCTCTCTCTCTCTCTCTCTCTCTGTCTCCATTCATGTTGTCATCATTACACACACACACCACACTTTGAACTGGTTAACTGTGTGAATGTTTGGTCCTTCCCACATGCTGTTGACTTGTTCTTTTTCTGGGCACACACAATTTGTGTACTTAGGTGTACCTTGTGTATTTTTCTCTCCAGGTACATCATAAAAGCTCCCTGAAGGCAGGCACTGTTTTAATACCCTCATAGTATCAGTGTTCTCACTCAGCCCAAGGCCCAAAAGCATGCAAACTGATAATTGCTAGAGGAGACTCCAGAGAATTCAGGTTAGTTGTAAATTGTTTTTCTATTAGCATACTTTTAAACTTAATAGTACCCACTTAATCTCTACAACAAATAGAATTAAGTTGACCTTTGCCGAAAACGACACAAACAAAAGCAAGCTCTCTCCTGCCACCCACTCACTCCCTACCCTCCCACCCCAACCGGAGACCTCCCACAGACATAAAAGGGACGTCAGCCCTGGTTCATAACTGGCATGATATAAAACGTGGAATCATATTCAGGTGTTCCCACACATTCAGGGTCCACAGGTCACACATTTTTATGCCTACTTAGGTGTGCCAAACACTACATGGTGATACCAGAAGTAATTCTGCTCCCTAGTTTCGGGAAGACACTTAAGAATGTCTTGTTTTACATGCCAAAGGCCGCTCTCCCCTGCCACTGCTTCATTCTACACATTTCTAAACAGACCTTTTGCTTTCTAGTTCTGAATCAGGTTGCTTCGAGTTGGGTGGACCCTATTATTGTGGCCTGTGTTATGTCACACATTGACAACTATATTTATATAGTTGAAGCCGGGAGGGGGGAGCTGAAACGTGTTTTTACACACTGCTAATAAATCTTGTTACAGCTGACAGACAAGTCGCTGTGTCTCCAAACTTCTCCACCTTCCTACCTCCCCCAACACACACACACACACACACACACACACACACACACCCTGCTCCCCACCAAATGCCAGTTTAGACTGGCTTTCTAGTCCAAAGCAAACCATTTGTCACAGCAGCTTGTTCATCTCCATGAAAAACTGTTCTCAACAAGTTTAAATATTAAAACTAATGTATGCAAAGGGTTCCGCCAATAAAATGGTCACAGATAGAGGGGGGAAAGTTATGCTTTCCAAGGTATCCATTACACATTAATAAATAAAGCTGTTCATTCAGATGCCAATTAAAACAAACTCGGGCTGTCCAATGAAGTTCGAAGCAAGGAGCTCAGTGTTATAATTGTTTTTCCAGGAAAATTCCCAATGCCATCAGATTAAGTGTGACTGGCCTGGTTGCCCCTGTTCTTTTCTAAACCTAACAGCCAAATATTCTGCTCTCTAGTTTAGTTTTCTGGGTTTTCTTGATTCTTGGATTCTGTGTTTCGTTGGTAGGTAACAAGGGGGCAGTTGCCAGTAATCACCCACAGCCTCCTCCCATGACCAACAGGGTCTCACCGTCTGTAGTGGCTTTGAGTCTTTTTTTCTCTTTCTTTTAAGCAATCCCAGTGCTTATTCCTCTAATAGTGCACCTTATTTATTTCTTTTCAAGTGTGTTCAGCGCTAGTTATGTCTTAAAGAAAGGATTATTCTTTCCAGGAACACTGCTATAGACCCCCAGAGAGGGTGACATTAAAGATACAATAGATCTGCTGCCTTGGGGATCTGGAGAATGAGCTAAAGGTACCAACAAGAAAATATGTCTGTTGAACACACTGCAATTGTATAGCTTATGCCTAAAGATATTTTCTAAGCAGTGCCAAAAAAGGGTCCTTGCATCATAGTCTGAAGCTGCCCCCTTTGGCAATTCCTAAGAGCACCTCCATCAAAGTCTGAGCAGCAAGCAGGGTCCTGCCAACTCCTTATCCTGCGGTGAATATTCTATTGCAGGCATAGTAAGGGGCATCAGTTGCACGATTTGCTATTGAAAAAAAAGCAACAAATGATGCCTTGCAGCTTTTATGGCCAAACCGACACAAATGATGTAATTGAGGAAAGCTGTCTCCAAATGGGGGGGGTGGGGGGGGGAAGCAAAGTGCAATCCTTTGAGACTGGGTGATGACCACCATTTGAGGGTCTGGGATCAAAGCTCCAGCCAGACATCAAAGCCCATTTGAGTCTTGTGCCAAAAGAGCCACAGTGAACTAAACTTCATATACAGACTAATTACAGCTTGACCCCACAATCAGACGTCAGGGAGCACACAGGGGAAAGAAAGCCGACATTGAAATCAAAGATCAGCAAGAAGGAAAGCTGGTAGCAAAACTGGGCAGTATCAGGGCCCTGAACACGTTAAAAACCTTTCGAGGACAGAGAGGAATATGACAATGCTCGTGTTGTTTGAAAGACTGGGAAACTCTTCCATCCTCTGGGCCACATGACCAAATACATCTCATCCCTGGAAGAAAAGGTTGTCTTTTAGCTGTGTGTTAGTGTCAAAAGAGGTCCCTTACCGCCAGGCTTCTGTTGAAGAGGCGCAGCGTGACCTCCAAAGATACTCTTGTGTCCGAGACTGACATGCCCCGGGACTGCCGATCACTGATATGTCATCAACACTGAACTGCAGGGCCCTAACCATCATGTCTGCCGGCCACCCCTGCAGACTCCAGATGCACTGAGCATGCACATCTTGGCAATGCAGAATCTCTCGCATTCAGGAAAATCCGGGTAGCTTCCTTAAGCAGCTGTGTGAGTTTGGTTTTTGTTCTCACTTTGCTCTGTTGAAAACATTCTCCAATCATTTAAAATTATCAATCTCACAAACGAATAGGCTTTTGCATGCCCGATTTTAAGACCCATGACTATTTCTTTGTAAATGATCATGAGTGGCTTCTGGAAACGGCGAACTCTCATGTGTAACATGAATAATCTCATGAGAAAAAAATGTAGACAAGGAAGATCCTCATAGGATAAAAGCAAAAAGGAGTCCATCACCATTAGATTGTACCTCTTTGTGTGTGTGTGTGTGTGCTTAAGATTTATTTGTTTTTATTTTGTGTGTATGGGTGCTTTGGCTGCATGTATGTCTATGTCTGTGCACCACATACACACAGTATCTGCAGAGGCCAGAAGAGGACATTGAATCCCCTGGAATTGTAGTTAGGGCTGGTTGTGAACTGCCATGTGGGTGCTGGGACTTGAACCTGGGTCCTCTGGAAAAACAGCTGTGTTCTTGATGGTTGAGCCATCTCTTCAGCCCTAGATTACAAGTCTTTAAACAATTCTTTGCTTACCCAATGGATATTTATAGGGTACTTTGTACATACAGTGGTGGTCCAGCAAGACATGGTCTCCAGCCTCATGAGCTTTGAGTCTGGGTCCTGAGGCAGCCTTGATTAAATGGTGAGTAAATAAATAAGCGATTAATATTTAAAGAGAAAATCTGAAACATTATGAATAAGAATATTAGTAGAGCTACTGTTGGAAATAGCATGGAAATTCCTAAAAAAACAAAAACAAACAAACAAAAAAAAACCTATAAATAGAAGCCATTCCACACCCCATGGAACAGAAGTAAAGGTGTCTTAGTCACGGAGATATTTGTTTACTGCAGTGCTACTGATAAAAGCCAAGATACAGGGTCAGCCAAGGCTTTGACCAGATGAATGGATAGAGGAAGAGTGGTTATCTGCACATAATAGAATATTAGCTATAAGAAAATAAAATAAAAAAGAACGAAATCTTGTCCTCTGTGGAAGCATGGAGGTTATGTTCATAAGGCGGGCCTAGAAAGACAAACGTCAGGCGTTCACTCTTATATGTGAAAGTTAGAATAGTTGCAGAGGGGACTTCAGATTTCCATGACACAGGATGCTGGAGAGATCGCACTGTTCTTCCAGAGGGCCTCAGTTCAGATTCGAGCACCATGTCAGGCGGATTACATCCACCTAGAACTCAGAGATACGCTGCCCTCTTCTGGCCTGTTTTGACAGCTGCACTCACATTCATGAGTGCACACACACACACACACACACACACACACACTATTTAAACATAACATAAATATTTTAAAAATTCAGCATCACCAACACAGTCAAATTATAAACATTTGAGGTACTGTGTGTGACAGTTACCATGATCTGAAATATGTACCATGTACTGAAATATCACACCATGTCCTATAAACAATTATTGTCTATCAATTAATTTATATTATTAAAGCATATATAGACTCAAATTATATAAGTCACACTCAAATGAAATATATATAAACGTAATATATATGTATACGTATATATACAAAAAAGTATTGCTAGCTTTTATACTGCTCAAGTTTTTTCCAAGAAAAGGGGATTTCTTTTTTCAGTACTGGGCGTTGGGCCCATGGTCTCATGAGTTTGTTAGGGAAGTGCTCTGTCACTGAGTTACTACTCCAGCCTTGGAAGAACATTATATTTTGCTCTCTCTCTCTCTCTCTCATTTTAAAAATATTTACCGGTATGTAGTGTGCATCCCTGAGCCTGTGGGGCAGAGGGCCCATGCAGAGAGGGAGGCCAGAGGACTTTCAGGCACCCTTTGTTGCTTACCGCCTTACTCCCTTGAGACAGAGTCTCTTGCTGAATGGGTAGATCATTAGCTCGGGATTTTGGCTAGCTCTAGGGATCTGCCTGTCTCTGCCCTACCAATCAGGCATAGCAATTAATATTTAAAGAGAAAATCTGAAACATTATGAATAAGAATATTAGTAGAGCTACTGTTGGAAATAGCATGGAAATTCCTAAAAAAACAAAAACAAACAAACAAAAAAAACAAACCTATAAATAGAAGCCATTCCACTCCTGCATTATACACCCCATGGAACAGAAGTAAAGGTGTCTTAGTCACGGAGATATTTGTACTCTCGTGTTCTGGGGATTCGAACTAAGGTCCTCATGTTTGCAAAGCAAGTGTTTACCCACTTGGCCACCCCCCACCCCACCCCGGCCCAAAATACTGGCTTTTTAAAGATGTCTTTGGGATTTATAAAGAAAGATATTTGTTCTAATAAGTCCAATATTTTCATCCAAACAACATTAAGTGTGAAAATAAACTGAAAATTAATTATCTTACTTGTTTATGCGTTACCTTTTCCTTGGAACAATCGCAGGGAAAAGAAAACGCACCACGCATGGTACAATGGGCGATTTCCACTCATTTCTGCACTAGCACGGAGTGGTCAGGGAGGCTCTGTGCTCCTGAGGGGTTCTAGTCTTTAACAGCCAAAGCAGATGAAGACACAACTGTCTTTCCGTACCCAGGTCTCTGAGGCCAGCCCGTAAGGAACCAGAACTCCAAAGACGCACCCACGCAGAGTTCTTGGACAGTGTTTGCCTCCAAGACTCACACATCCACTTTAATTAAGACCCTTTGGGGGCCTTGGGATCCCAGTAGAAAAGCTCAGAATGCCATTATCACCTGAGAGAGGCTCAAAGCTCACACCGCTGGCTGAGGCGCAGGCCGGCTCTGCCCCATGGAGAGCCGCTTCTAATCCCTAGCACCTCCAGACAGCACTTGTGGAGAGGAGCAGGTCCACTTCAAACAGGAGCTGGGCCTTGAGCCTGTTTGGACTGACAGGAAGGACTGAGGCTGTGAAAAGCCTCAGATTCAAAGAGAAGTCAGCTGGTATGACAGTCACTAGCCGCACCAGGGCCCATAGGAAGCCTGAACCTCTGCCTCCTTCTCTCTACCCACCCCCACCTAGAGCAGGCAGTCCTCCGCTGGGACTCTTTGAAGTCCATGAGGATGGTTTTGACAACAGATGGGACAATTCACTACTGTTCAGTTTGGTCCAGGAAGATGTGAGTCAGGGAGAGAGAGAGTATTGCCTAACGATAAGGAGAAACTGCATGGTTTTGGTTTTGGTTTGGTTTGGTTTGGTTTGGGGTTGGGGGTGTTGATGTTGTTTAAACACCAAGCTCTTCTCCTTCTAGACCTCACGGAGGAATTTGGCTGAGCCACTCTTGGCTTTAAATAGAAACTGTTCTTGTAAGAGAAAGACCCAGATTCTGTCATGGCACTCACGAGGTGTTGAAATGGTTCGGGCTTTGGAACTCCAGTGAAATGGGTTTGAATTCCAGCTGCATCCCACCCCTTTGGCTCCTGGCTTTGCCCCTTCTCAGGCTTCTTTTTTCATGTGTAAAATGGAGTTTATGGGTCACCTTACAGGGAATTTGTGAAACAAAGGGAAATTACCTCATGGATTTCAGTCTTGATTTACACAGAGAATATACAGTTAAGGATGAAAATTATCATTAGGTGCTTTGAAAGTCTTCATAAAGTACACATTTTATTTTCAAATCTATCTATCTATCTATCTATCATCCATCTGTCTATTTGCTTTTTTGAGACAGGTTCTCACTATGTAACCCTGGCTGGTTTATAATATATAAACCAGTGGTGGTGGCACACGCCTTTAATCCCAGCACTCAGGAGACAGAGGCAAGTGGATCTCTCAGTTCAAGGCCAGCCTTGTCTACAGAGTGAATTTCAGGACAGCCAGGGCTATCCAGAGTAACCCTGTCTCAAAAAAAAAAGAAAGAAGAAAGAAAGAAAGAAAGAAAGAAAGAAAGAAAGAAAGAAAGAAAAGAAAGAAAAAGAAAAAAAACATAGAAACAAACAACATTCTCCCCCCCCCCCCGAAAAAAAAAAAAAAAACACAACTCACTATGTAGGCTAGGATGTCCTCAACCTCAAAGAGATTTGCCACCCTCAGCCTTCTGAGTTCTGGGATTAAAGGCATGTGCCACTATGACTGGAGTTTTCAGATATTTTCTTTGAGTTTGAGCTATAAGTATATATTCACTTACTCCAGGATATAAAGTTGACAGAGATTAAGATCTTGCCCTTGGAATCTGACAGACCAAGACCCAAAGAAGCCTGGTTTGGGAGAGCTCAAACTCCTGAGCTATGGACGCACCCTCTCAGTTGCTCCACTCTGTAAAACAGGCGTGTGTTTTTGTTCTCAGATAGCCATGGTAATATGGTTAGCGCACAGTCCATGGTGGGAATGTTAACTCCCTAAATTTCTTCTTGTAATAACTTACTGGAGGTATCTTTTAGGTTAGGGAAGCCTATTCGTGGTCTCCTTTTCCACAGAGCCTCTCATGGAAATTTCAGCAGCGCAAAAGTAGAGAAAAAGATGTGTGTTGTCTCCATGAGCTCGGCAGCCAAATTAACAGTTTCAAGTGTGGCTGAAAACAGGCTCCATTGAGAAGTCACTATTTGGGCAAAGTTGGGACCAGCAGATATAAAACACATGGGTAAAAGATCTATTTCCATCATTAGCTTAGTGCCAGACAGGCAATAAATGTTCAATAGATACTACATTATTATCATCGTCAGTGTTATGATTTCTCTCCATATGTCTATTTATAGTTTACTTTTTATCCAAAGAACACAGAGCATTCTCCCATACTCCTTGCAGTATGCCACGGGGTTGCTTCCGTCCGTAAATTCCAGCCCCCTGCCAAGCTCTCCAGGTTTTCTCCTCTGAGAAGCTGGATCCCACCCCAGCCTCCTCCCCTCCCACCCCCAAGGGTGGCAAGATGGGGTGAGTGAGGGCTTGAATGTTTAAGTCACCAGCCTGGGATGCAGAGCTGTGAGGACAAGAGCCAAGTACGCCAAACTAGCTTGAGAATTAGTTCTAGATTGAATTTCCTTTATTTGAATTTCAGAGACCTTTTTCCAAGAACAAGTAAATTTACTCTTTCACGTAGTTGAAACTGAAGGACATACAGAGAAACACTGAAGTCCAAAAGACGGCCTTAAGAACTCAGAAGTGAATTCTTGGCTTACTTAGAGTTGCCTCGCTTGCTGCGCGTTAGATTTAAAACTCCTCGAGGGCAGGAACAAAGCCTGTCTCATCTCCAACTCTCTCACAACAAAGCCAGGAAGGCAGGGGCTCATCAGATGCTGGCTCATTCAGTTGTCCTCCAAGACAGACTGGGAAGGAATCCCATCTGTACCTCCCCAGAAGAAACGACCAGAAAATTCTATAAATAGGTATTTAGAAACAAACCCAAACGGGGTGCTTTTCCTGTCTGCTCCACTTTGAGCACTGTCTCATCAGTTTGTGCCCTTTAGAAAAATATGAGGAAACAGGAAAAAGGGAAACAGTTCCATTTCTGAAAAGATAAGGGTGAAGTCTGATAAAGACAAGGGGCGTTTTGGGGTCAGTAGAGTTAAAACAAACTCAGACTACCCAGCCTATTTGATGATGACAAGAAACAGAAAATGGCCCAGGGCCCAAGGGGAGCGCCAGGCAGTTTAATCAGCCTTGCATCAATCTGGGCCGCCCAGTGGGACAAGGCCAGACCACCAGGCTCTATGGAAAAAGCCCTGGCTAGTGTTACTTTTTGAACATCTCTAGTTTGGCGGGGGGGGGGGGGGGGGGGGGTAATACCTCTAGTCTCTATGTGTCTCTATGTACCCGTGTGTATATCGCTGTATGTGTGCATGTGTGTGTGTACCTGTGTTTGGCTTTCTGTGTAAGCCTCTGTGTGTGTGTGAATGAACAATGACAGGAGACAGGATCACTGATTTGATGTGCACATTTTCTCCTTATGTTAATGGGATTAATTCCTAAGAAGACTCTTGAACAGTGGCTTAATTTGTGTAGTCATTAGCTCACGTTCACTCCCTTTTGTAAGCTCTAGTACTCATTGCCTACTAGGAATTTAATCCCCGTTGAACTGGGCAGGGCAAGAAGAAAACACGAGTGTCCTAAGAAACATGCTTTGCCTCTAGGAAGGGCGAAAACCTTGATGAGAACCCTCTAATTGAAAATGGCTTCTTTCCAAAGACCAAGGCTCACAACACCTTTCCTCTCTGAATACAGAAATATTTACATAAAACGCTTCCAGCCCCAAGCCAGGGATGGTGTTCTCAGCAGAGCTGCCTTCTTCCCAAGCCTTTCCAGGAAGCCAAGATCTTACCTCGCCTGCAGCCAGCTGCTTTCAGCTGCAGCTGCTTCAGTGAAAGTCACAAAAGGGAAAGGTGTCCATTTCTTCATCCGGCTGTGCTAGCACCTGGGGGATTCGCCTGGCTTAGAAAACAGAGTGCAGAGAGTGCCCAGAGCACATGCACACACCTTTCCCTTACTCATTTCCATATCAAGACATTTGTTTTGTTTGTTTTCAGTATAGCCAAGCGCACCTGACGAATACGTCAAATACCCGTGTCACCTCTGCGGCACTTGTAGGTTTTCTGATATAATCCAAATCCTGACACTCTACCCAATTCCCCCTTCTTTTCTGAAGAGACCCCCTCTTCCAGAGACCCTAAGAAAATACTTGTGAGTGGAACGGCATGGGAACTGAGTGGATCTTTGGCATACCAGATCCTGTCACGACAGCATAGAAGACTGACAGTAGTATGCAGCCTGAACAGGATTGCGTGAATTGCCCAAAGCCTCGCTCTTTATCAAAGCTCATCTTTTCCAGTTGGACCTTCCAAGAAATAATAAAAATTGCTCTTTTCTCCTTTTTTCATGTCATCACAAAGACCTAGTTTGGGCCTTCTGTCTGTCCTTCTTTTTTGTTGTTTTGTTTGTTTGATTTTTGAGACAAGGTCTCTCTGGTTGTGCTGCAACTTACTCTTTGGATCAGGTGGTCCTTGAACCTACAGAGATTTGACTGCCTCTGCCTCCTGAGTACTGGGGGGTATAGCTGTGAGCCACCATGACCAGCTCTGTCCCTTTTGCTATGAGACCTGACTGTTAGCCTATCAGAAGGAAGGGAATAATGAGGCCACGTTGCCTGCTGACCAGGCTATTTGTAAACAAGGCTCTCCCTTCAAGGAAAGGCAACAACATTGAAATGGCTGAAACATCAGTCTCAGCTAATCCGAGTTTCACCTCTGTGTTACTCATTCAAGAAACCTTGAAGAAGGTTGTCCCAGCCCTCTACACACCCCCTCCTGCCCACCCATCCCCCAACCTTTCAACCCTACCCCAACACCCGTCTTTCTTTTTGGTAAATTGCTTCCAGATGTGGTAGGCAGAAAGCTCTTTATTAAAATATCACACAGTAGCTGATGCCCCATAATTTCCTCCTCTGTCACCTTGTTCCTAAGATGAAGCAACAAGCCACCCATCTTGGAAAACAGAAAGCACAACTTACCGTCTTCCATCAGCTGGAAAACTGGCGGCCTCGGTCTTCATGCGCTGCCTGTGGCCACCTTCCCCTGTCTTTTTCCGATGCACTTTACTGCACTCTGTAATTTACTTATTTATCAGGTTCACTGTTTATTGCCCCTCTCCCTTACTGCAAACACAAAAGCACCACAAAAGCAGGGGTCTTTGTTTTGCTCACTGAAGTACCTAAGGCTCTAGAACCAGGCCTGGCACAGTGCGCTTGCTCAGACAAACATTTGTTAAGTGAAAGAACGAATGGATGTGTCAAGGTGTTGACTTCTGTCTAGTCTAGTGACCTTAAAATTTTCACTAATGCTATAAAGGTTTGGTTCCACTCAGGCTACTAAGAGCCCAGTGAGCCCTACATTTTCTAGGCACCCTTCACCTTCTCTACCCCCTTTTTTATCTGCTTCTATGCCCAAAGTAACCACTTTTATCTCTGCTAACAAAGGTCTGCTGGTGTTTATGCTACAATTTTTTTTTGTTTTATTATTTTTACCCCAGGTCATTAATTTATCAAATTCCTAAAGATATTTCAGGTATGCCTCCAAGTTGTCCCGTCCCTTCTATTTTCCTTGCCCTAGTCTACACAATTAGCACCTCAAATGGACTTCTAATTGGCCTCCCCACCAGGGGCTCTTTTGCTTGTCTTCATCGTGGTTTTGATCTCAGCAGCCGCCTTCCAAATCACTCTGTGATCTCCTATAGCCCACCCTCTGGAGCAGTCAAACGGCCAGGAGTCAGGTCTTGAAAAAAATAGAAAGTGTTGCCTTGACAAATTAAGAAAGGGTGTGCCGGGGTGGAGGGAGGAGCTGGGTTAGGGGTTCAGCAAGCCACAAAGGTAGAAGTCCCTGCCGAGAAGAGAAGACGTGAGGACAGGCAATCCATAGAGGCGTAGGTCAGTGAGGAACCAATGCAAACAACATTCCAGGAAACAGTTTGATAAATGGGTAGAGTTGCCCAGTGAGGGAAGACTGAGAAAAGATAGAGTATGCAGAAAAGTTGCAAGCTGTTTGACAGTTAACAATTGCCTGGTGAGTGCTCCTTATTCAGGAAGTGTTAAAGTTATTGTGGTGACATCACAAAATTTCTTGGGATTCTGGGAAAGCACCAAACGTCAGTACCTGACCCGAAAAACCTCTCTCTGTCTTATGTTTGTCTAGCCACTTCTCCTGGTCCCCTATAATCTCTCAGATTAAAATTATGAATCAATGCCGGGCAGTGGTGCACATGCCTGGAATCTCGGCATTTGGGAGGCAGAGGCAGGTGAATTTCTATGAGTTCCAGGGCAGCCAGGGATACACAGAGAACAGGAATACACAGAGAAACCCTCTCTCTCTCTCTCAAAAAAGTACATATATATATATATATATGCATATATAATGTTTTAATTTATTCTATGGGACTTTCGTACAGATTTCAAATTTTTAGTTAATCTTACTTATTTAGTGTGTGTGCGCACATACATGCCATTACGGTGTACACTTGGGAAGTCAGAAGACAACTTTCAATAGTCTCTTCTCCTACCACGTGGGCGCTGGCAATCCATCATCGGCCTCATTGGCAAGTGCCTCCTTCCGCTGATCCATCTTGCCACCCCGATCTCAACGATTTAAAATTAACACTATCGGTTAACTTAGGAACAATCAAGGAAATGTTTCCTCTAACCTAGGAATCCAAAAACTCAGTAGCTGTCCAGAGCATAAATATTTTAGCCATGGAAACTCCACCACTGTCACCACTCAACTCAAAAGCAGCCCCTGACAAGTTAACAAAGAAAGGCATCTCTCTGCTCCAGTAAAACTTTACTTATAAAAACAGGTAACGAGCAAACTTATTCTGTAAAATATCCCTCTTTAGCCGAGGTTTCGTTTTAACAGGGAGTGACAATACCAGAAACTGTTGTCCTTCTGAAGAGAATCATATCAGAACCTCAAAAGCTGGAATAGAATGCCAACTTGAAGGCACGGAGGATGTAGATCGTGGGTACATCCCTGCCTAGAAGGCGTGCTGAAGATCCAGTTTTGGTCCCACTCCCATAAACCCCACCAAAAGAGAATTCCAACTTTACAACAAGCTGTAGTACATTAGAAAACTAAGCCGCAGTCCCTTGATGCCTAAGATGAGAGTCAGACCACTGGGCTCAGATTTCAGCTCTGAGGCAGGGGATTTAACTGTGATAGAGCTTTTGCTTACCCCGGTGCAAGGGTGATTCCCCCAAAGCAAAAAAAAAAAAAAAAAAAAAAAAAAAAATTCCCACCAGGACAGTCACTTTCCACCTCTGCAAAGATGGGCAAGATTTCCCCTCTCTGTGAACTTTTGTCTCTCCAAACTGTTTTTCACGAAGATCAAAACCATCTTCCTCATTGACTCAGCGAGAGCGGGCTTAGCAAGGACCCAGCAGTAATTAAGCACTCCGTAACTGTCGGTGATCAGGGTTGTTGTGGCCCTGTTACTGACTGTGAAGTTTCCCAACACGTGGCCCTTGAGACAACTTGTGAGAGCATTCCTCTCCTTACTTCACAGATTAAAAACAGGAGTGTTGTTCATCTTGACGCTGCCCCGGGTAAACGTTTTTCCACACCGCCGCAGGAAGCCGCAGCCACCCTGTAAACCAGCCCCCCCGAACTTCCGGATGATTGCCTCTAAGTGGCTTTCACATTCTGAAGATTATCATGCATAATGTATTATGCTTATGTCAGGTTGAAATTTTCCCATTGATTGGCCTCTTGCCTCCATCAAGGGCGTTGTGGGACGGAGGGTACTTGGTCTCTGGAGAAAGCTGCTCTTGCTTTCTCAGGCTTCCGAGCACAAAGACTCTTTCAGGGATGGTGTCTTCAAACCAACCAATGTGGTTTTTGTCTCCAGTTACTACCAATTTAAAATTCGGCTCTACTGCTTAGACTTCCTGAGGTGGCTGTGTGAGTCCCTATTTGCTCAACACCTGCCTGGTGGGGGTTGGGGGTGTGGGGTGAGGGTGGGGATCCGAGGGTTGGGCCGTAAGCAGCTTCTCCCGCTTTGGAGGAGTTGGTACCCCGACTGAGGAAAACAAGGATACCGAACATCTGGGGGATTCCGTGACGGGGGTGCTCTGAGCACAGTTTAATACGAATATTGAAGGAACCTTTCAAAATGCAAAACGTGATTCCACCAACCACACGGTCTTGTGTGTTCTAAGAACACTGTGGCTAAAGCTCCTACCTTTGTGAGCTCCGCCAGGCCTATCTGTCGATCTGTATTAAAATGCACGGCAGAAACCCTTTGCAGCTTTTCACGCAATGACCTCGTGAACCAGGGCGGGGCTGTGTCTGCAGGTCACGTCCTTGCTAGCCAGCATGGTTGCCTTTCTTGCCAGCTCCAAGAGCGGAGGATAGGCGTTTCAGGTCATCTCCTGTCTGCTGGGCAATCCAGGCTGCTGTATGTGTCAAGATCTTTGTTAGAAGTAATCAGCCACCGGGGGGCAAAGGCGGGGAGACAAGTAATTAATATGCAAATTTGCAAGTAAGTTGCCTCTGGGTTTGGAGGCTTCTTTGTTTGTTTGCCAGTCGAAGGCAAACTGAGGTTTGCCATAACCGTAATTAAAAGGATAAATATAAAATTAGGATGTTAAACATCAGCTGGCTTTTTAAAGACAGCAGTGCAGCCCTGCTGTGTCTGGGGCGATGCGGCTCAGTGGGTGGGTCTCTTAAAAAATGTTTTTTTAAAAGCTGAAATGCCCATTTTAATTAAAAGGCAAACACTGAAACGAGTTTTTCACCTCAAAAATTACAGTAACTGGGCAACAAATCACTGATGCTTATATTAAAATTAAGTGGTTTTTTTTTTTCTTACATCAGTTGACCTTATTCTAATGAGATCATTAGGGATCATGCTCCAATGGTGAGAATGAAAAGTAGTATTTATTAAGCACTCAGCACCAGTTACCGGAATGACTGCTCCCTGCCCCTTCCACACACATCTGAGACTGAGTAGCCCAAACTGGTTTGTACTTATGTGTGGTCCAGGCTGGCCTTGAACTCTTGATCCTCTTGTCTCAGATTCTCAAGTGCTAGGATTACCCACCTGGCTGTAAGATGCCAGCAGCCAGACTCAAAGAGGCTACTGATACCGTGACTTCTTGAGATAGACCGTTCTGGGTCTTTAACTTTCTGGGTCTTTAACTTTCTCTGAGCTCTGGACTTGCAGATCCCATTTCTTCTCCATTCTGGTTCTCCCCTTTCTGACAAGCTACCAGTTAGCTGCTTGCAGTGAAACAAGCACTAAGCCAGTACCGTCTAAGCCACGCCCCTATCCTGCCCTGCCCCCTTGATCCCGGTGCACAGAGGGTTTTCCTTTCTGCTACTAAGCTTAGTCTGGAGGTCTTAGAATATCAGAATCATCTGCTTCCCAACTTTAAGTCCTCATTTTACTCCTTCATATTCATCTCCCGATACTGCTGGTACCACGTTTGTCCCTTAGGGAGAAATGGGATAGGAAAGAAAGAAAAGTAAACTATTTGGTTCTGTTTTCTAATTCCCAGGCTGAGGCAGGAGGATCCCTTGAGCTCAGGACTCCAAAACCAGCTTGGGGAATGTAATGACCCCCTGCCTACCCTACCCCTAAGAAAAAGTCCTGTTTTTCTTAGCCCTGCAATTCACCGGTACAATGTTTGCTTAGCATGAGTAAGGCTGTAGCCTTTAACTCCAGTCTCTGTCTACACCCCTCACCCTGCCTCTGACATATTCCAGTAAGGTTTCTTCTGTCCTGCCCTGTGACTTCTCTAGAAGTCCTTTCCTTATGGGGCCTGGAAGCCCCCTTGCCCTTCCCAAAAGATGCCAGCCTGCCTGAACCTCTTGCTTCCCTATGGCATTTGCCTCATGCTATTGGGCTGTGTGTTTGCTGAGGATCTTTCATTAGGCTCTGCACTCTGAGGCTAGGGAGAGCCTTTCCCTTTATTCTGCTCTGTTCGGCACATTTACTGGGCACTCAGGGGTTAGAGCTCCTTGCAAGGGATCAGTGTCAGACCTGCTGACAAAGTTAGAAGGAGATTTAGAGAGCAGATTAACAATTCAGATCAAAGGCCAGTGACAGAGAACATGGAGGAGCAAAAGGAAAATTACCCCAGGCTGGCCTGGAGCTGGAAACGTCCACCGCATCCCAGCTGGACTGTACAGACTAGGAGTAACAGTAGTTGAAAGATTTAAGGTTCAGCATAATGATTTTGTAAAATACTCTACTCCGGAATTTTCTAAAACAAAACACACTGGGCACTGCTCCAAAGGCCAGTTCTTTTGTGGAGCTGTGAGTGAACTCAGGGTTCAACAGCAGAGCAAGTGGCATCCTCAGTCTTTGGGCAGGCATTTTTAGAAGAGGAAGTTAGTATCTATTTTATTATTATTATTATTATTATTATTATTATTATTTTAGGAAACAATGAAATTATGGTGGCACAAAAAGGCAATTTCCCCAGTGCTGCCACAGCAGTCATTTGGGGCCTTGAACCCAGTAGATAGTCAGGCATATAAAAGCCAAGCTAAGAGCTGTGAGCTCTCTTTCTGATGTTGTCTATACCTCCAAGGTAGGAACTAGAGAATAAAATGGGGGGCAGAGCAAGCCACCCTCATGGTTTTGTTTTGTTTTTGTTTTTCAAGACATCAGTTGTCCTATCTATCTCTAATTTGGTCCTTGTAAGAATGCCATAGAGCCAGGCAGTGATGACAGATTCCTTTAATCCCAACACTTGGGAAGCAGAGGAAGGCGGATCTCTGAGTTCAAGGACAGCCTGTTCTACAGAACGAACTCCAAACCAGACAGAGACTACACAGAAACACCGTCCCCCAAACAAAAAACGCAAATATAACACACACGCATACCATTGGCATAGAAATGGATTAAAGCAGTATGTGATCTTTTAAAACAGGCTTTTAAAGCTTAGCATTGAACTGAGGACCTACAAATGTGATTTTGGTTGCATTAAGTTTTTACTTCTTTTAGATACATGTTCATGCATAGGACTTAGGGATGTTTTTTTCTTTATTTTTGCTTTATTGCTTATATTTTTAGACAAGGTCCTGCTATGTAGCCTAGAAATTCAATATCTTCCTATATCAGCCTAGAAAGTGCTGAGATTATAGGTGTGCACCACCATACCCAGATCAATTTTTGGATTATATGATAAATAGATTTTAGTGTAGTTTGATCAGAAACATAAAAATAGTTCCCAATACCTCCTAGCAATGAGCAAAGAGACACCTGTTGATGTTGTTGTTCTTGTATCAGCCAGGGGCACAGCAAATGGTAGACTTTTGCTTATCCTAGCTCAGCGTCTGCCTTAGTGACCAAAGCTGTCTTATGCCAAACACTCATAAAAATCAAATCCAGGCAGCACAGCATGGGAGGAGAAAGACAGACAGAGACCTGCGGACCGCCACGCCATCCACAGACCCGCCCTCCAGCGCGTGGCACAAGCAGGCCATAGACACCTGCTTGCTGCCTCACTGTGCAGCACAGTTGTCTCCCAGGGCCTCGCCAGCTGCTTGGCCAGGCTGCAGCGGGAGCCACTACAATGTATGAGTATGTGGTGGTCAGAGGGGAGAGAGAGAAGTGGAGCAGCCTGAGCATTATGAAGAGAGATGAAACTAGAGAGTCAGGGGTAGAGAGGAATACCCTGTTAGGAGTGGCCAGCCCTGCCACCGGGGGCTTCCAGCCTGAGCTGCCACTGAGGTGTCATGACTGAGTCCATGTCTACACAATGGCAGGGGATGGTGACAACGTCTGTGACTCATATTATTACTAGAGAACATGGGGATGACCCTCGTTGGGGCAGCTGCAAGGGACTACATGGGTGTCCAGGGGTTGTACATAACTGGTCCCACCTCTCACTGGATGCTGTGCTCTGGAGAGCTGGTCCCATCTCTCACCAGCAGCAGCACTCAGAAGAGCAGGTCCTGTGCCTAGCCCAGGCAGCACAGTGGAACTGTTTCTAGTAGCAAGGGTGCAGGTGAGCCAGCCCCAAAGACACCACTGTGGGAGAGTTGGCACTACCACTAGTCTGTTGTGGGGTGGCACACTCAGAGGTGATGCCTCCCCTTTGCCCCTCAACATCTTTGGCAGTTGGTGAAACTGCCCACAGGGTCATGAGCTCAGGAAAGCTAGCCCTGCCCCTCACCAGCTGCAATGCTCAGGAGAATGAGCCCTGCACCTCACCTGGACTGCACAGCAGAGTTGATGCTGATTGGGTACAGGTAAGCCAGCCTCGAGAGCTGGCTGTGCCACTCGTCTGTCATGAGGTGGCCTTGAGGTCAGGGTGATGCCTTGCCCCTTTTGCCCTTTACCACCTGTGACAGTCAGGAGAGCTAGCCCCAGGCTCGTGAGAGAGCCAGAGAGCCAGTCCTGCCCCTTGATGGCTGCAGTGCTCTGGAGAGTGAGGCCCTGTGCTTCAGCTGGGCAGCACAATGGAGCTGGTCTTGATGGTGGTGGTAGTGGGGGGGAGGGCACAGGTAAACTGTGACCTTGAGTGTAAGAGCTCAGGACAGCTGGCCCAGCCACTTCTCTGCCATGAGATAACCTTGGCAGGGGCGGGTAACGGTGATGCCCTCCGCCCCTCGCCCCTTGCCACATGAGGCAATCGTGAAAGTTAATCCCAGGGTCATGAGAGGGGGTGATCTGGCCCAGTCCCTTGACAGCCGAAGTACTGGGAAGAGCTGGCCCTGTACCTTGCCTTGGCGGCACAGCAGGACTGGCCCTGATTGAGGGGGTGCAGGTGGGAGAGCTGGCACCACCATTTTTCTGGTGTGAGGTGGTGTGAGGTAATGTGGGTACCGGACGATGCCTCCTCCCACCCTCACTACCTGCAGCATTTGGGAGAACTGGCCCTGAGGTCATGAGAGTGAGTGAGCTGGCCCTGGTCCTCACCTGCTGGAGAACTCAGAAGAGTGGGCCCTCATCTGGACAGTACAGTAGAGCTGACCCCGGTGGATGGGACACAGGGGAACACGCTCCGAGGCCAAGAGTGCAGGAGAGCTGGCCCAGCCGCTCATCTGGCAGTGTGATGTCCTCTCCACCACCTTGAAATCTACACTAGCCAGGGGAGCTGACCCTGGCGTCACAAGAGCAGGACGGTGAGTCCTGCTCCTTCAATGGCTGTAGAGAGAGAGCAGGGCCTTGCACCTCACCTGGGCAACACAGAGTTGCTGACACTGATGGTGAGGGCATAGTTGAGCCAGCCTCGGGGGTATAGCCCAGCCCCTCCAAGGCTTGCAGCACTTGGGAGAGTGGGCCCTGAATGGAGCTGTCTTGGGAGGTGTAGGTGTTGATGAGCTAGCCAGAGGACATGATAGCAGGAGAGCTGACTCTGCCTCCTGCCGATGGTGGCTTTGGGTGGCCTAGCCGCAGTGCTGGAGAGCTTGCCTTTGTGGTGCAGGTAAGGGAGAGCTTGCAGGCCGACCAGCTCAGCTACCACCCAGATCCAGGCCCAGATCTCTATCATCTGTGAACGGTTGGGACATGTGAAAAGGCCAGTCCTGTCTCTATGACACAGGGCAACATCAGGATAGGCGGGAGGAGGCCTGATTGCAAGGGAATAGTGTGGAGGAGTCCTGATGAGGAACCAGTGTTGATGGTGTGGCAAGAAGGCAAAGATCTTGCGCCAGACCAATGACTCACTGCGGTGTGCATTTGCAAGTGAAGGTGTGTGGCCTGAGGGATATTCTGAGGGCACACTGTGACATTCAGCTTCTACAATGAGATGTTTTCGGTGCTCTGTTTTGTTGGTGGTGGTGATGGTGGTGGTGGTGGTGGTGGTGGTGGTGGTGGTGGTGGTGTGTGTGTGTGTTTGTGTTATTTTCGGAGGAAAGTTGCAAGGGTGAAGGGCAGGTATGAGAAGAAGGAGAAATGAGTGGGGATGGGGTACATGACAGGAAACTCACAAAGAATCAATAGAGTTTTTTTAAAAAATAGTTTCCAAAGTAATTGTACCAGAAATCATTTGTCTATGTCCTCACCAGCATTTGTATGGCCGTCATTTTTACTTTAGTCCTTTGGGATGACCCTGGTTGATTTCTTTTGTTTTGTCTTCCGTGTGGCTTTGCATTTGTTCTGGATTTTCAGGCTTTTAATGAAGAACAATTAAGCAACTGCTGCCCTATGATGAGCTGGGGTATATCTGAAAGACCTTAGAACTCTCTCTCGCATCACATCTTATAGACCCATACATGTGTGAGCTGAACAGAAGTATCTCTAACCCCCAGCTGAATGTGAAAGGCTGACTGTGGCATTGTCTCTTCATCTGGCCTGTTCCGTGTGACACACAGCTAGCTCTTGTTAGACTGCACGAGAAGCTCTCATGAGTCAGGACACCGGGGCACACACAACCAAAAACTTTTCAGGGAGAACGAGGGTGCCGGGTGCTGGTGGGCCAGCAATTGTGTCGTGGCCAATGCCAGTGAGAGATGCCTGGATGTGTGAAAAATATGGGAGAGAATGTGGAGGAGAAAGTCTAGGGATTAAGCTCTTCCTCGGTAGCTTGGCTGCTGTACTGTAAATCTACAATGATTCAACTGTGAATAATGTATTTGTACTGAAAAAAAATCTCTTTGAGAGCAGTGGGATGGAGAGAAATGATTAATGGAATTTTAAATACTAAAATTCAGTTTCAGAAACAAACGAAACACAGTTCTTAGGGAAGACATTTGTTGACATTTCCTCCATGGGGTTGTAACATCACTGAACCAATGGCCAGCTTTAAGAATAGGCTTGCAGAACAGTTACCTACTAAAGGGTTCAGATACATGTTAGTCTAAAACCTCGACTTTTAGTTCAAACCAAATGACTGTTCTCTTAAACATACTTCAGTATATTTTCAGCTCCAAATACTCTTTCATACATAAAAGTAAAACATCCCATATTATCAGTGTAAGAAAAGTGTCATCTGGGCTGGAGAGGTGGCTAAGCGGTTAAGGGCACTGGCTACTCTTCCAGAGGTCCTGAGTATGGCAGAAGTGCCTGGCAAGCCCATGCCTTGGTCGGCTTGCAGTCAAGACACAGGCCTAGCAAAGCCCAGGCCTGAGGAGGCCTGGGGAGATGAGACCCAGGGGAGGATAAATGATGAATCTCAGAAGGCTTGAAGAGAGAAAACGTGAACCTATATTCCTGTGAAATCAAGAGCAATATCAACTCTGGGCAGAGGGAAGGACTTCAAGGGTGAATGCGTTTGATTCGCTGGGGTCAGGAGGTCAGGGATACTTAATGGTCCTATCACAAGAAGGAAAATACAGCACTTAATTATCTTATGGAAGTGGGGGGGAATCTCCAAGTACAATTAAGGGTCACTGCTGGACTAAGAGCCTTACCAGGGTGGGGCATTTCTAGGAATTCCTAGATGCTTGCTAAGCAGTTTCCTTCTCAGGGAAGGATCTGGCCTATAATCTGCCCTGAGGCCTATGTGATGGATCCCTACAAAACCTGGGGTCACCCAGCTCAGGGGAGACTTTCAACCCCCCCGAAAAAGGGGAGTCTATCATCATGGACCAAGAGCAAATAATTAGCTCTCTGGAGATGCACTTCAACCTTATCCAACAGAGTCCCACAGGCAGGAACTCAAAGCAGGGACTGAGGCAGAGCATGGAGAAACTGTCTGCTTCCCTGGCTTGCTCAGCCCATTTTTTTTATACAACCCAGGACCCCCTGCCTAGGGATGGCACCTCCCACAGCTGGCTGGTCCCTCCCATATCACTCATTAATCAAGAAAATGCTCCACCATTACCTCCAGGTCAGTTTGGTGGAGCATGTTCTCAATTAAGGCCCGTCTTCCCAGATTACCCTAGTGTAGGTCAAGCTGACAATAAAACACCCAGCACACCAACCAACCAACCAAACAAACCAACCAGTGTTCTCCAGCTATGGAGGCTCAGCTTGCACCAGGTGAGACTATGGTTTGCTTTTTTTTTTCAATTTTAATTTTTTAAATAAAGAACGGATGTGGTGTCAGTCTGTCACATCAGAATAAGCTGTAACAAAGACACTATAATTCAGGCAAAAGAAAGAGAAATATGATTTGACAGCCAATGTGTTCCTGAATTACCAAATTAATACCAGCAACCCGCACCCTCTCCTCCCCATGCAGTAGCACCAGGATTTTAGAAATACCCAAGCCTTTGAAGAGCTTCTGTTGTTTGTTTGTTTGTTTGTTTGTTTTTGAGACAAGGTCTTGCTACACAGTCCAAAACATCTTTGAACTTAAACTTGATCTTCCTGCCTCTGCTTCTCAAGTCCTAGATCTAAAGATGTTCCTTAGCACACTCGGATCAGAACTCGTGTGTTAACCAAGGTGCCCATCAACAATACTGAATATTTTAATGACAAGTCCTCCTTTTCTCACATGTTCTTTTTACAACGAGTCTTCTAAACTTGGATTGCAGTTTACTCCAAAAATAGTTGGAAATACTGAAAGCCTTTATTGAATGGGATGTCAAATACTTACATTTTTGAACCTTTAATTGCATTAGAATAATTGGTGACAACCCTTACAAACGAGGAAATGCTCTGTGATGGCGGAGGGGAAGTGAATGGGTCAGAAAGGGTGGGGGAGCTCTTGCAAGTGAATGCTCTGGAATATCCCACTTCTGGACATAGCTTTTGGTCACGTTCAAATGGACAAATGTATACTCTGTACCTGACCATTTTGTTAGCAGCATCTACATTTGGTAAAAGCATTTAAAAGATCTGTGGTGCCAGGCATAGTGATACCTGCCGTGAATCCCAGCACTCGGGATACAGAAGGGGGAAGGGACAGGGGCACAGACAGGAGGAATTCTTTGAGTTTAAGGCTAGCCATCCATAACTCCAGTTCCGGGAGATCTGATACCCTCTTGTGACCTCTGAAGGCATGGAGAATACATTCACAACTCCCTTTCAGCCTAACCTGCTCCACACGATAGCGTGGCATCAACGGTCCAAACCGCTAGGTGCTGACGGACTCACTGGAAGCTGTTTGCCGGTTGGTATGCCATAGAAACAGCCTTAGCATGTTCTGTAGCTAATTCTGTAGGTTTGGGTGTGGTTTTGGGAGTCTGGATATCGGATCCATGTAAGTTCTACCTCCGCTACACTGCCCTCAGCCCCCACCAAAAAAAAAAGCCCTGTGACAGGTTTGAAGCTGCATGTAAACCTGTGCGGATTCAGACTGTGACCAGCGTAGTAGGAAGAATGCAAACGATGAAACCGAACACCATCTCAGCTATGGTCTCTTGAGCATCAGAACTCCCTCTGGTAAACGATGAGACCAGTGCCATGCTGGCAGCAGGCAGGATAATTGTTTAAAACACCATGAGCAATGCCTGCTCCCATCTATAAGGAAGGAAACAGTTCCTCTCAGGAACTATTTTTCCCCAGCAGAATGTTTTGGTTAGCAGCTTACACTCAAACCCTGAGCTCGGGTCATGGTTTGGAAAGCTGTTGGAAAAACTTGGAATCATAGCTAAATCTGAGCTATTATGAAGAGAAATGTGAAGGGGCTGTTTGATACGAAGCTCTCTGTGACAAGCAACCAGAAACCCCAGACTCACTTCTCTGCTGCTGCTGTCCCAGGCACTTTAACAGAAGAATGACCAGGTCACCTGATTGCTGCTTCAGGAGTGGGACTTTGGAAAAGCCCCAGATGGAGCCATCTCCATGAGCATGAAACTCGTGTGGTCACACACATGTCCCCAACTTCAAAAGGCCCAGACTTGATTTAATACCTTCCCTTGGCTGTCTCGAACTTTTACCGACGGGCTCTTTATTTTCATCTTGCACAGCCAGCTCCGCTTCCGGAGCTGTCCATGGGTAAACAGTACAGACAAGAGGAGAGAGCCAGTTGCAGGGTCAGATACATCGAGTGGAAGAGTCCAGAGGTAACACGTAACAAGAACTTGCGGAGACCACAAAGAGTGTACCCCAATCTTTGTGTCAACATAGGACCTCCACATTCAAGCCAATTGCATGCATTTTTTTGTTTGTTTATTTTCATTTTCATTTTTCAAGACAGGGTTTCTCTGTGTAGCCTTGGCTGTTCTGAAACTTGGTTTGTAGACCAGGCTGGCCTCAAACTCATAGAGCTCTGCCTGCCTCTGCTTCCCAAGTGCTGGGATTAAAGGTGTGCGCCACCACTGCCCTGATAATTGTATGCAATTTTTAAAGTTAGCCCACTGTTGTCAATGTTGAACTAAAATAGATAATAGATGGTAGACAGATTAAACATGATAGACAATTATCAAGATCACATGTAATCTTGATAGAACCAAGCCAGGCATGGTGGCACCTGCCTATAATCCCAGAGCTAAGGAGGCTGAAGGAGAATGGCAAGTTTGAAACCAGCATGAGCTCCTGGAAAAGACCCTGACTCAAAACAGAAATAAAAACAAAAACAAAAAATCCAACCTCCCCCCACACACACAAAAATAAAACAAAAATTTAAAAAGGAAGAAAGGACCAAAATTAGAGGTAAGGGCTAAATAGGAAAATCTATCAATCTATCAGTGAAGCTACAGCCTAAATGCCATTTTAGTTCGAACTAACCAAACACACGGGCGCTAGGAGTGGCAGCCCAGGCTTGTCTCCCAACAAGGAAGTAGACATGAGGAAGGCAATAAAAGATGCCTTTTCACGTGGGAAATGAAACCAATACCACTTGTGATTATCATCTGAGGTCCCCCTAGCAGCTTTGCTCCTTAAGACAGGCTTCTTATTGCAGAACAAAGAGAAAACCAACACGATTTCAAAGCTATTGTCTTCCAACATGTATGTACAGGGCTCTCCTGGAGCACCTTCGAAGGAGAATCCTACTTAGACTCGACTGCCCCGTTTCTGTCCAACATGCCAGACGGTCTTTAGGTGATTAAAAAACGGCAGCCTGTGAGTCCAGAGCCTACTGAAAAGCTCTGCTGTTTTCACTCCATTTAGAGAAAGAACCCAACTCCGCTGGAAGCTTGGAAAACTCCACTGGAAGCTTTGGAAACTCCTCAGTAACTTTTAGCACCTTATAAGAGATTTAGGCACGTAGTCGAAAGAACTGACTTGAAGCGAGCTGTTGTTAACGCTCTAGCTCTTGACAGGCTGAGGGGTCAACTTCATCATCAGCTGAACCTCATTTCCATCCGGAAGCTTGGCATTTGAGGGAATCCTGCAGCATAGCGAAACAGCTTTGGGTGGGAGGCAGCTAGGCAACCCAGGGCTTCTATTTTACTGATACAGGTTTTCATTTACTTCATGAAGTGGCCACAGAAACTTGGGCTAGTGTGTGTGTGTGTGTGTGTGTGTGTGTGTGTGTGTGTGTGTGTCGGGGGAGAGGGCAGTCTGAATAGGGAAATGCTGGAAGGCAGTGTAATGAACACAGGTGGACACTGAAGAAGAGGAGACTGAAGGGACCCGGGGAAGGTGTGTCTACCACAAAGACTAAAGACTCCAAAGGCTTCTGGGTAGGATCTGAACAGAACTCTAAGCCAGAGTACTAAAGAAAGAAAGCTCAAATGCCAGGAACTAGTGGTGGGAACTAGTGCTAGCAATGAAACCCAGGACCTCAGACATGCCAGACACACACTCTTCCACAGAGCTATACCCCCAAGCCACATGTCCTACCAGACTCCTACTGATAAAGCTCTTGGCATACCAGCTGTGACACAGGCAAAGCTTGTAAATGCCCTGTGCCCATCACCTATAAACTGGGAGGACTCAGTGTCTGACCTGGTCGGTTAGTTCCTACAGCGACGAGCGAACACAGAATCACAGTACGATACCCAGCGCACAGTCGTCATCAGCTGTTACTACTTAGCCCGGACCGGTTGGAGAGGCAGGCTCCCGTTATTACAAACTGAAATGGACCTGGGAGACAGAAGCTAAGACTGATGATGAGCACGCCCCCCCAGGAAGAAGCGTTAGGTCCCCCCACTGCAGAATGCTCCTGTCATTTCCACCTCAACGGCTTCACATCGTGTTTAATCTGTCTGCCGCTTCGAATTGCAGAGAGTCCCTCAACAGTCTGACTTTATCTTGGTTTGAAAGCAATGTACATCCAATAGAAGCCGGACGAGCCTCACTGTGTTTCAATTCGAGATCAGTCCATCAGACTAAAACCCCACTAAGAACCAAGGCACATCTGTACAGTGGGGAATGTTGGGAAAAACTAACCCCTCTCAGCTAAGTGCGATGACCCCAGGAGCCCATCACTTCAGGTAGAGAAACTGGACACCCAGCCCCTTTCTTGCCACAGAGGTATCAGCCGGACCATTTTCCTGGCAGCTTTAACAAACGCCCCACCCAGTCCATAAGGGCTACCTTGCATTCATCTCTCGCCTTGATAATACAATCAACTGCCACAGAATAGTGCCAGCTTGTGGAAACACCCAGCCCTTTGAAAAGCCTGGAGACTACAATAGCAACGAGGGTGCGCCCCTTTAGAGTCTGACGTGGTAAATCCTCTCTCTCTCTCTTGCTGAGCTGCCAGCCTAAAAGCTGGCTCCCTCCTTTGTTAGGAATTCTGGTCACAAAAAACCTCCAATAAAATGCTGCAGGGCACATCAATAAAGGATATAATGAATCAAATGAGTCTTGCTCCCTACATTTACATGCTAAGTATATCAAAGGAGCATCCAGCGTGTTCCTGAGACCATACAATGGATTCTTTTGTGTGAGGGGAAGGAAGATATATGAAGCCGAATTAGGAAGCAATTCCAATTAAAAGGGTTGTGTTTAAGGCTCCGAAGACAATGCAGCCCTTGCTAGACAGTTAGCTATTAGTAGTGTCTGGCTGCAGAGGTGGTTTTATGGTAATTGAACTGGAGCCGAGTGGAAAGGAACTCGGCAATCCCACCCCTTCGTCCCAGTCTCTGGGTCTCTCCCAACTTCCTCCTGCATGATAATGATAACACCTGCCCGAGAGGCCTGTTACGGGAACGACAAGAAACAAGGCACATGGATGACTCTGGGCAGCTCCAGGCACTCGCTAAGCAGTCTACTCAGCTGCCGCTGAGACTTCCTCTCGCTGGGCTCCACCCCAGTGTTGGCACCCTGCCTGTGTGCGTGGGCCAGAACCGCCTGGATGACAAGTGAGTGGGCCCTGCAGTTTGTCTGGATATGGATGCCACCTGGTATGTGCTGAGGGGGAAGTTGTCCTTTGTCACAAAGGCCATTCAAAGCCCAGATGGGTGAGATGGCTCAGTAGGCACAGGAACTTGCTGCCAAGCCTGATGACCTGTGTTTGATCCCTGGGCTCTACAGGGTGGAAGGAGAGAAGTACACACACACACACACACACACACACACACACACACACGATAGATAGATAGATAGATAGATAGATAGATAGATAGATAGATAGATATAGACAGACAGATGTAATAAACTTTTTTGATCACAAGTCAAGCCCAACTCTTTGTCCTAGAGAAATGGGTCTCCTTTTGTTCAAGTATTGGAAACCTGGAAGATAAGTCATTTAAGGAAGCTCCCACATTTCCTAAACCATACTTGGTAACTTTGGGATCAGAATTAGCAGATTCCACCTCAAAGATAAGTTATTTCTTTATATCATCTACAGTTTTCTTCCAGAGTCTCCACTTAACTTTCTTTTATTTTTCCTTTTTTTTTTTAATTTTTATTTTATTTGAGATGTGGTCTTATTATGTAGCTAGCCTGGAATCACTGTGTAGAACAAGCTGGCCTTGAACTCACATTGAGTTCAAAATCCTCCTGCCCTTCCTGCCGAGGGCTGAGGTTCAAGGGGAATACCACCATGCCTAGCCATCTCCATTTACCTTAAACAGACCCTACGTCACAAAGCTGGCAAGGAGGCCACTCAGATCTGCAGGTGAGTCACTGTAGTGCCTTTGCCTATGTGGGGATTCACACGTCCATGAACATAGGAAGACACAAACTCATCCCTCCTTCCCCCCCATCATCTGTATCACCAAAGTGTGGCAGGGGGTAGGTGTGTGAAGGAGTAGGGGGCGGGGTGGCATCAAGATTAACATAGAAGAAAACAGCCTGTTGAAAGACTGGAAACTCCTGTCAACAAGGCCTACCCATAAAGGTCAGAGAAGCAGGCGCCATATAAACATGAAAACTATGAAAATGGACTGTTCCTTGTGGTGCAGAAAACTACCTATGATAGACATAATTTTGGTTGGCATGAAGAAGTTTATTAAGCATATCATAAAAGCAGAAGAGCAACAAAGCAAGTAGCAGCAGCAGCAGAAAGAGAAACAGCCAATAGACTGCAAAAACGTCATCAAATCAATGTTCACAACATCCAGCAGAGAAAACTGGAGTAGCCTGAGAGCTCAAACAAAGGTGATATCAAATCCTGGGCTTACAACATCCGGCAGAAATCAGCTGGGAAAACAAATAGTTGTGCTGGAACTGGTCCCAGGCAGAACGGAGTAGTCCAGTCTCTCCGTGGGATGAGCACTGTAAGGTCTGTTGGAGGGGGTTCACTTTCTAGCTGTTCTCAAGGACTTAACAATTTTACTCTTGGCTTTCCTCCCCATCTCAGGGTTAGAAGGATGCCCTGTCCCAGGTTTTGGAAGACACTTGGAATAAACATGCTTGGGTCTGAATTTGGGGGTGGGGAGCAAACCTCATCTCTCTTCTCAGTGAGGTTAAACAGCAGGTGACAATTCACTGATAGAATGTACTATAATGACCTAAAAAGACTGGACACTGAGCGCCCAGAGTTTTTTGAGCCTCAGACCCACCTCAGCTCTCTATTGTACTTCTATTTTGGAGTATGCCTCTCTATCTGTGTTTCTATCATTATCCATGTGTCCCTGGTCTAATTCTTTGTTCCAAAACACAAGAACCTAGAAACCTCAGTGGGTGTCTCTGGGACTAGGTATAGCTCTGTATATAGGTATAGCTCTGTACCTATAACAAAAAGGCCCCTGGAGTCTCCTTTGTGAAGGAGAACTGAAAGTTCTTGGGCTTAGAACTTTAACATCATTCTTAACCTCTCTTATCCAAAGTGTAGTAAATTGCTGTTGAGTACATGGTCTGAGGCAGTTTAGTCTATAAACTAAGCACAAGTGAAATGGGGGAATAGATGAGAATTTCAGAGCCAAAAGGGACCACTAAAGGTTGTGCCACAGCACCCTGGCAAAGAGGAGAAGGGCACTGACCCACCCTCCATCACCATTGGTAGGGTATGGGTGGAGGGCTGCAATTGTCAGCCTATGAGCACAGATTCTGTTCCCAGATGCTCGCTTAAAATGTAGCCTTCACTACTGTAAAGATGGAAATAGAACTATTCGGCATCTCTGGTGAGAGAGAACCCACAGGAACAGAGCTGTCACTCTTGAAGGAGCATTTTGAAGCCAGTTAGAGGAAGGACACACAGAAAAGGAAGCCACAAAGGAGGCTTGATTTGTGTGTGTGTGTGTGTGTGTGTGTGTGTGTGTGTGTGTGTGTGTGTGTTATCTGAGGTTTCTTTAAGAACAAAAGGGCCATCCTGGCGATGGTGGTGGTGCACTCCTTTAGTCCCAGCACTCAGGAGGATCTCTGTGAATCTGAGGCCAGCCTGGTGTACAGACTGAGTTCCAGGACATCCAGGGATACACATAGAAAACATGTCTCAAAAATAAATAAATAAAACAAACAAACAAGAAGAACAAAAAGGCCTAAAGTGATTATGGAGAAAGAGGAAGATTTAGTGAATCTGGGTGTATTTGTTAGGATGCTCTCCGTACTTAGCCGTGTTGCTAGAAAGTATTTTAAAATAATCACAGAGATTTTGAAGGAAAAGTGAGAGATGCTATAGCGACTACGTGTTAAGAACAGGATAATGGAAAACAAAACAAAACAAAGAATGTTCTGCTCTTTCTTTGAGCTGAGTTTCAGGGTATCCTGGAAAATACATATGCTATAAAAGAGAAATCCTTCCCACCTAGGAAGCCAAAGCTGCTTTGTTTTTGTTTGTTTGTTAGAGTCTCACTATGTAGCCCTGGCTTGCCTGAAACTCACTAATAGCCCAAGCTGAACTTAAACTCAGAGATCCATCTTGCCTCTGCCTCCGAAGTAGGGATAGATTAAAGGCATGTACCACCTCATCCAGCTAAAGTTAGGTTTTTGTTTTGTTGTTTGGTTTGGTTTGTTTTTTTTCAAGGCAGGGTTCCTCTGTGTAGCCCTGGGTGTCTAGAACTCACTCTATAGACGAGGCTGGTCTCAAACTCACAAAGATTTGCCTCTGCCCCCAAGCACTGTGACGAAAGGCGTGTGCCACTACTGCCTGGCCCTAAAGCTGTTTTAATTTTTTAAAACAGAACTATAGTATTACACTGACTCCTAAGGACTTATCACTACACCCCTAGATAAGTGCTGAAACCCTCACTACAGAAGCTTATCTTTGCAGTAGATGATGACTGAGAACAAGGATCCACAGCTGGTCAAGGTACAGAGACTACGAGGCCATAAAATGCTCGGAGCTAAATGGAACAACTATATTACACCTCCCAAGGCTCAGAATCATTGTGGAAGAGGCGGCAGAAAGACTGTAAGAACCAGAGGCGGTGCCGACTGCAAGCAAACGGCGCCTTCCAGATGCCACAAGGTAGTTGCGCTTGTGAACGTGAGTTCACAACACACACATGACCCATGCAAGCCCAGGCCAGAGCTTGGAGAGCAGAGGTGGACATGAAGTCTCTACCTAAGGACGCATTGACAGTTGATAGCGGCTTGGAGAGGGAGAGTCGATTTTCTTTAAGTATTTCACTATGTAGCCTCTACTGGCTTCACACTTGCAATCCTCCTGCCTCATCTTCTGGAAGTCAGGAGATCCCTGCCTTGGCATCCTGAGTGCACACACTATTATCTTCTTGAGTTCTCTGTTTGATTCCAGATGAACGAGGGGTCGGGGGGGGGAGGTCACTGTGCACTGGGGAGCAGTGTCGTTCAGCTTCGGGGAGTGAGGCAAGCAGTCCCCGGGGAACCGGAAGTGATAAGACGCACGGGGTTTCACTCCTCATTCGGTATGGAGAAGTACAACTACCTTCGTCCAATGACTGTTTATTGAACCCTTCTTCTGTGCCTGGCTTTCTTCTGGGCTCTAGGAAGACAATAGCGAACAAAAGCATTGTTCAGAGCTTCTCTTGGAAATTTACATGCACCATGGGAGCCAAGTAATAAGCATGTAAAAAATATGGACGTAATATCTCAGATGGTCCTAAGTACGGTGGACCAGGGCGGTGGTGTGTCTGTAGTGTTTAACAACCAGTTTTCAGTGGGGCAGTTGATAGTTTCCTTTACCCGACTGTTTCTGCCACGAGCAGTTGAGAGCAGTAGACAGCAGGTTGGGACCTGCTCACGTTGTGTACTGTTATAAAATCCCCACTAGACACGATAAAAAACACCCCCAAGAGCATAGGAAAGCAAAACATAATGAAATATTAATGGCTGGTGTTAGGAACACAAATGAAAGTATTTTGTGTAATTTGGAAGAATGATTTTATGTGCCTTGGAATAATGTAGGGCTTGTAAGATAGAAAGAAGCCTGCCCCCCAAGCAACCTCAGTATGTTAATGCACCAGCCAAACCCAAACCAGCTTTACTATGCTAATGAGCTAACCACAAGGTGGCACCGATATGTCAGTGAACCAGCCCTAAGCTGTGAGCCCCCCCCACCACCACCAAACAATGCAAACTAAACTCAACGAAAAGGTACAAAAGGAGGTGAGTTCAAGACCAGCCTGGTCTACAGAGTTGAGTTCCAGGACAGCCTTGGTGGGGGTGGGGAGTTACAAAACCTGGAACTTTGGAAGTGGCCCCTGGGATTGCATTGCTGTGCTCCCCGAGGCAGGGAATATCAATTCTCTGGACTGATACCCATCAGCAAGTGGACTTCGAGATTGGCCACTGTGTGTCTGGCTTTGGTGACCCATGCCTGCATGTCAGTGCTAGCTGCTGGTCACCACTCTCAAGGACCTTCTGGGACCTCCACCAATGCCATCCTCCTGGCCCACTACAGCAGAAGGACTTCACCACCAAGCCAGTCAGCTCCCAAAGCATGCTAATGTTGTGCCCAGTTCGTGAAACCCCAAAAGACCAGGAATAGACTCCGCTGTAAATACGTGAGGGTTTTTTTTATTGTATATGTGTTTGAACACGAGACGCAAACTTCCGGTGGAAACAGGAGAGGAATGTGGCCCCTTGGTCTAGGGGAACAGGGTTCTTAAAGGGAAAAAAAAAAGCAAGCAGGGACTTACATGCTTGGGCGTTACATGATTGGGTAAGGGAAATTGGCTTTTGAAATGATTGGTCCATTTTAGGTGCCAAAACCACAAACAGTTCTAGCATAGCCATATGGGCTGGTTTCCTAGCAACTGTATAACTAGTGGGCAGGGGAAAGAATGCAGTAAGGCTAGTTCTTCCCCACAGGTAGCTGGACATCTCTCCACCTACCTGGCCTTAGTTCAAGCTTGTGCTTTAAACTTTAAAATAATAGCTACTGATTTTTAACCCTTTGGTCTCTCACTAGCTGGAGAGCATTTCCCCGTGGAACCCTACAGAAGCAGTCTGTGCTCTGCCAGCTGTTCCTGCTCCCTAAGATGTCTGCTTAACCTTTATATTAGAATGGTGGTATAAGGGATGTTGTGTGAGTAAACTGAGCCTATTCGAAAGGCAAATTTTGTACAGATCTCCTAACTGCCAAGCTCCTTGAGGCCCACCTCTCCACAACTAGGAAGGGTATGTATTGAGAACCTATGATCACGTAATTACGAGAAATAATTTAAGTTTAATAATGGCTTTGTTTAATGGCTGACTTGAAAAATTCCTAGACATGCCACCTTCACCTCTCATGAGCCAGGATGAGCCAAATCCAGGCCATCTCTGGTGGTAAAGAAAATACAACAGGTTGAGGGTCTCGGTAGTTATGACCGTGTAACACACCACATTGCCTCAAGAAGTACTTGGAAGATTCTCCTGCTCAAAGCAACTACCGAACCTTCCCTGTGGACCCAGAGTCAGTCGTGGGACACCTATCAGAACTTACGGACATCTTTAACCTACTTCTGATAGAGAATGATAGTGTCAGAGGGGCCATGTTACTTTAAACACTAAGGGTAGAGAACGCCTTTTCACTACAGTCTTTAGACAGTATATTGAAAGCAGTGAGCAATGAGCTGTGTAATCAAGGCTAATGTGTGCACACAGTTTTGGGGTGAGTTTTGACAGCCGGTTCAGACTAAGCCTTCAGTTTCCACAGAGGCCAGAAGAAAGAGCTAGAGTTACAAACGGCTGTGAGCTGGCCTGTGGGTGTTAGAAATTGAACCCTGGGTCTTCTGCAAGAACAGCCAGTGATCTTAACCATCAAGCCATCCAGCGCCCCCACCAATGCCCCCAGCTCCGCTGTTCTACCTGGATCTCCTACTCAAAAGTCCAGTGTTCTGTCCTTTTTTTTATTAAGTCCCACTGAGAGACCAAAGAGTTTTTAAAATAATTTTTTTTGGGGGGAGGGTATTGGTTTAAAATTTAAAGCACAAGCCTGAACAAAGGCCAGTCAGGTGGAGACATGTCCAGCCACCTGCAGGGAGGAACTAGCCTTACCGAATTCTTTTCCTGCCCACTAGAGATACAGTTGCTAGGAAACCAACTCAGATGGCCAGGCCAGAACTTGGCACCTAAAGTAAAAGTCAATGTCCCTTACCCAATCGTGTAATGCCAAGGCACGTTAACTCCCTGCTTGCAGCTTTTCCCTTTAAAAACCTTGTTCCCCTAGACTGCCCCACCACATTCCTCTTCTGTTTCAGCAGGAAGCTTGCGACCCAGGCTCGAGCTTGTATCCAATAAACGCTCATGTGTTTTGCAGTGAAGTCGATTCCTGGTGGTCTTTGGGGGTCTCATGAACTGGGCATAACACTGCTAAGATCAGTGTTATCACATCAGCTTTGCATATTTTCTCCCTGGAACATCACACATCTTATTCTCAGCAGGGATGGAAGCTCTGAGAGGACACAAAGCTTTGCTTTTATCACTGTGTGCAACTGTTTGTTTTGTACTGTACGTGGTACAAGCCAGGCTGAAGGGGGATTTGAAGGGAAGTCATTCTCAGAGCGTTCACAGTCAGGCTGCACTGTGCTGTGAGTGGGACAGCCAGGTCCCCAAAGACAAGCAACGTTTCCTGGTGCTGGGGTTAAGGGGAAACCTTGTTCTCCTTATCAGTTTTACACCATATAAGACAGTACAGGGCACACAGAGAGGGCTCTGTGTTGTGGGAGCAGGACCAGCTTAAGTGGACATTCTGTTGAAGAAACCCCATTCATATTCCTCCAGAAGCCACTCTTAGAGCATGCTTGGTTTGTGCACAGGCTATGACAGACAACTGTCAGTCCATTGTGTTCCCAGCTCCTGTGCTCAGGCCTCTAGAAATGACATGACAGGGGTTAGCTTTCCCACCATGTTGTTTTAATAATATTTTTAATTTATTCTTTAACAATTGCATACATGTTTGCAACATATCTTAATCAGATGCACCCCTCCTTCACACACCACCAGATCCTCCATAGCTTCTCCTACACACACACATACACACACACACACAAACACACACACACACCTTCCCCCTTCTACTGATTCCAGTTAGTGCTGCTTGCATACACTTCATTGGCTCATAGACAACCACCAGGAGTCACATCTCTGATGATAAATGACGTCCCCCCCCCCTTCATCCTACAGCCATCAGCTGTGAATAGCTCCTCAGCTAGGGAAAACCACTTGTTTTGTTTGTTTGGTTGGTTGGTTGGTTGTTTTTTTAAAAAATAAATCTTATTGAACAATGATTTTGTTTTATCAATCTGCCACTTCCAGATCTAACTCCCCAAACAAGTCCCTAAGAAGCAATTCGAGAAACACTAGTATAAAGCA
Organism: Meriones unguiculatus; assembly: GCF_030254825.1. NCBI lineage: Eukaryota > Metazoa > Chordata > Mammalia > Rodentia > Muridae > Meriones > Meriones unguiculatus. Next base: position 78,557,581 of record NC_083355.1, on the reverse strand, counting down.
AGAATATTCAGAGGCACAAAATGAATAATGAAGGCTGATACAGGATGGACTCTCCAAATTCCTGGCTAGCCTGGGGTACAGAGTGAAAACCTGTATCAGAAAACCAAAAGTGAAAGAGCCCCGGGAAAACGGTTGTTCTGGTGGTATATACAGGCCTGTAATCAACCCTTGGTAAGTGGAGGTCAGGGTCAAGCTCGCTGGCTGGCAGCACAGGCTTCGTGGGAAGCACAGGAAGAGGAGTTATGTCGGGTGGACTGCTTTGGCTGGGCAAAGGGAAAACGCATCTACTGCTCCAAGGAACGCTGGATGAACCGAGTCTCAACTTGTTCCCCCTTCAAGTGGAGTCTGGTGGCCAGGACCTTCCCGGCCATGAGGTCTGGGTACGGCGCCATCTTGAAGTGTGTTTGCAGCCCCCACTGCTGCCCCTGTGTACTCCTGGTCAAGCAGGCCCGGGGTATAGGAGGACAGGGACCTCGGAGGCGCTTCCGCCTTGTCTGTAGCTCACTTCAGGTGTGTTCTGGGAAGATCACCTGTGAACCCCTCTCACATGAGTCCCTCAATGTTTGAGACTCAGCTGAAACTTTATTAGGGATCTGAAATCATCTAGAGGTTTGTTTGTTTGTTTGCACGTTTGTTTGTTTTCCCCCTCGCATGTCTGATGCTTATGCTTGAAATAGCCTGAAGGCCAAATTCCATGAGGTCTGTTGACAGGGACAACAGGTACCTGTGGCCCACACAAGTTAGGCTTCCCAGTTTAGGTTTCATGCTGGTCGTGGGAGAGAGTTTTTCAGGAGAGAAACTGGGTGGAAGCAAGCCTAACCTTGGAAATTACCCGACAACAGTGGTTCTCAGCCTTCCTAATGCTACAACCCTTTAATACAACCTCATGGTTGTGGTGACTCCCCAACCATCAAGTTATTTCTGTGTCTATTTCATAATTATTTGCTGCTGTTATGAATCATAATGTAGATATTTTTGGAGACAGAGTTTGGCCGACTGGGTCTCAACCCACAGGTCGAGAACTCTGTCCCTACATCTCATCAGCAGCGAGTGAGTCACTGTGACTAGCCTGGACTCAAGAGCCTGCCTATGGATGGGGACGATGGAACCACATCGCCAGGGAACAAGTGAGATGAGAGACATCCTTGAGGCCACAGCACTGGAGAGCGAGAGAGCCACAAGGCTAGTCTCTTCGTGAGCCTGTGGGAACCGAAGCAGTTCAGAGTTGGGGCCCCTGTCGATTTACAGCCATCTGGGGCAGACCTCTGACGCACTGCCTCCTCAGGCCAGCACCTGCGTCTCTAAAAGCCTGTCTCTGAAGTCTACAGCCGGGGAGGGACGGCCTCACCACAAGATGGCAGCTGCAAAAATGCCCGATGCTCCCGGCCTCCCTGTGGGCTCGGTGGTTACGCCACCGGGAACCTCCGTGGACGAGCCTGACAGCACGAGGCTCGGCCTCCTTTTCAGTGTGGCGGCCACCAGCGAACTGCCAAAGTTACCAGGGCTCAGACCAGAGCCAGATGTTCTTAACAGATGTGCAAAGCAAGGCAGTTCCCTTATTACATCTTTTCATGCCGTCTGATGGTTTAAGATGCCTTTTTTTAGTCTAATGGGGGGTTGAACACCCCTGGCAAGGCAACTGTAGCCATTTCCTCTATTTTAGAGCACACGAAATACCCAGCCACGACGACAAACGCCTTTTCTTCTCAACTAATTGGGTGGCCTTCCACAGCTGGGCAAGTTGCTTTGAAGGCTGAGTATATAATATATATATTTTTCCTTTTAAGTTCTAAAATTCATTTGGCCATCCTACTTCTTCCTCTCCTCCCCCTTCCCCCCCCATGACTATGAGCCTCATTTGGCAGAAGTTAGAAAGCACGCTTCATAAAAGACATCACTACACGTAGTTGCAAGCACGTTCCATGAATCTCTTAGTGTTGGCGCCCTGTCAGCTTGACTTCACACGGAGTCCACCCCTTCCCCTCCTTTGCTCTGAGCTGGTTCTTCTCCAGTTTTTACTAGGAAATCACCCACTGTAGACCCAGCAGACGTGAGTAGGAGCTCCAGGTACAAACATGAGCCTTCCCCCTAGAGAGAGCCTCCTGGGTGCACATAAGCAAGCTATGTTTTTTTTTTAATTTTTTAAAAATATTTATTTTTATTTTATATACCTTAGTGTCTTGTCTGCATGTGTGAGGGTGTCAGATCCCCTGGAACAGGAGTTATAGGCAGTTGTGAGCTGCCATGTGGGTGCTGGGAATTGAACCCTGGTCCATTTGGAAGAGCAGACTGTGCTCTTAACCACTGAGCCATCTCTCCAGCCCACAAGCTACTCTTATCAAACAACCTTGATAGACAATTTCCCTGTTCTTAAGGATGTGTTCAGTGGCATTACTAAAATGAAAAAGTGCTAGACACAGTCTCATTTCTCCTTTTCACTGCCACCTACCAAACAAAAATGCACATTTCAAAATAATTTTACATGTATTGAGAGAGAGAGAGAGAGAACATGGGGGCCTAGGCACCACATTGCATGTGTGGGTATCAGAGGACAACTTGTGGGAATTGATTCTCTCTTTCTATCCCTCTCACTGGCCTGCTGATTGTACAGCCTGCTGATTTCTATGCTGTCTCACTCAGAGTCCACACCGGGTCCTAGGCTCTTAAGCTTATAGAATCCTTCTTTACGGCAGAGGTCACATGTACTTCGCAAAAGAGTTTCAATGTTGTCGCGCCTTAAGCTTTATTATGTATATGATTGAGATCATTGTTACCAGGAAACTTTTTTTCTAAAACTGTACTGGTCTTAAATATGTATAAAGTAAACTGCCCGCTGTCAGACTCTAGACGGCTAATCCCATTCTTCCTTCTTGCCTCACACGGATGTTTCCATGACGCTTGAGGGACCCTCACAGGCTGAAACTCATGTAGGCAGCTTCACTGTGTTTCTTTGCTTAAGCCACACAAAGAGGTCAGACTAAAAAAAAAAAAACAAACAAACAAACAAAAACCTGGGCTAGCAGAGTAGCTTAGTGGTAGAGTACTTGCTTAGCATACTGAGGCTGTAGGTTCAATCCCCAGTTGATGGAAGAAAGGAAGCAAAGAGAAGAGAAAACAATTACTGTATCAGAAATTCCCCCATGACCACCTTCTGCCTGTAATATTCCAGAAGGCTTTTTGTTAAGTGGGGATTCTTGATTACAAATTATAGAAGCGCACTCCTAAACAGGACTTGACTAAGTAAATTACGGAATAATCTGGGAGGTTAGAGGCTGGGCCAGACCTCGAGGATATACGGCAGGAACCACAGCCAAAGTCATATTCCCCCTGGAACAGATGGGGACGTCTCCCTGCAGCACATCACAGCAATGGAAAAAAATCTTTGCAAGAGTCTCACCAAACTTAAGATTGCTTCCTCCCCCGATTTTTCTGCTATGGTATCAGCATATTGTCAGTTTCTTTTCTCTGCACTCTCCATATCCCACTCGCTTCCATTCCATCCCCCTTCGTGGCAACACCTAAACAGACGCTCTTCTGGACCGTCCTTAAGTTCTGTGAGAAGGGAATTTGGAGGTGGCGGTACCCAGGCTGCAGCATCTTCACTGGGCTATAAAGCCCTTGTTAGGCTCTGTTTAAGCCGAAAAATACCAGCAAGTGCCAGTCATCCTTCTGCCGAAGTCGCTGCCTTTGGGTCCCTCCCCACCTGTGACCACGGCTGAATCTGCAAGCTTCATTCAGCCTTGGCAGGCTCCTGGCAACACCCTCCTATTCTGGTCTTTTTCTCCAGGGTGACATATTCTGAACTTGGATACCTGCTTCTGCCCGCTATGCGTACAGCATGAGAGAGGTGTGGGGTGTTCTGCTCTAGAGGGGAGCGGCCCTCCAGGCAGAGAGCCACAGAGGCGGCTGCTGAGAATTATCACCGGGCAAGGAGGCTCCTGGGGTGGGAGAGACGCTTCAGCGGTTAAGAGCACTTGCTGTGTTTGCAGAGGACCTGGGTTGAGTTCTCAGCACCCACAAGGTGGCTCACAACTGCCTGTAACTCCGGTTTCTGAAAGTCCAAAACCCTTTTCATCGCTTCAGGCATCAAGCAAGCACACGGTCCACTTGCATGCAAGCAAAATATTCATACACATAAAACTGAAAACTTTGAGACAGAGAGCTCTTTAAAATTATAGTCCTCCTCTTCTTCCCTGCTTCTTCCCTCCCTCCTTCCCTCCTCTACCTCCTCTTTTCTTTCCTACCTCCCTCCTTCTCTCCCATATTACCTCCCTTCCTCCCTCTTTCTCTTTCAGTGTAGTAATTATATCCTGTAAGCATATTCTTTACCTCTGGGCTACACCCTAGCCCCAGCTTTTCATTTTTAATTATGTATACAATGTTGTCTGTGTATATATCTGTACACCAGATCTCATTATAGATGGGTGGCAAGCCACCATGTGGTTGCTGGGAATTGAACTCAGGACCTCAGAAAGAGCAGTCAGTGCTCTTAACCTCTGAGCCATCTCTCCAACTCCAGCATTGGCACTTTTAAATGTCTTTCTATCAAGGTTTTAACAAAACCACTATCAACTCATAAAAGAAAACTGATGAGCCAGGTGTGGCAACATGAACCCGTAAACCCAGTTTTGGGGATGCCAAAAGAACAGGATTGTGAGTCTCCCATCATCCGAGGCTACAATAGCAGGAGTCTGTAGATTCTAAAAAGAAATATCAGTTTTGTGAGATGGAGCAGTGAATAAGAGCTATTACACACAGGTTTAAGTTTGATCCCTGGGTCCCACAGTGGAAACAAAGCCTGTGCCCAAAAGTTGTCTTCTGACTTCCACACTTGAGCAATGGCACATGCATGCACACTAATAAATAAAACAAACTTTAAATGTTGAAAAGCCACCTGTTTGAAAGAATATGTTCCAGTCACCCTACCTGCCTCTACCACAGTTTTTTTTTGGGGGGGGCGCGGGGGTTCCTGCCTTTGTATCTCTCTGGACTTCTTATGTTTCAGTCTTTTCAACTCTATGTTTTGGGTGACTATCATGAACATTCTGCCAAAACTGCCAACTGCCAATCCTCTCGAGGTTTACTATTTTGGGTCCAAAAATTTAATGCACAAACAAACAAACAACAAAAACTAACAATAATAAAAAAAATAGTTTGGACTATTTATTAAAAGTAGCTGAGTTGGTGGATTGCTTGCCTAGCATGCACAAAGCTCTGGGTTCTAATCCTAGCACTATCTACACTTCGCATGATGACACATGCCTATCATCCTAGCACTCAGGTGGTGGACGCAGAAGGATTAGAAGTTCAAGGTCATCCTTGGCTCCACAGTGAGCTTGAGGTCAGCCCCCGCTGCATGAGGCTCTGTCTCAAAATACACATGCAGTTTAGTTTACGCTGGCATGTATGTATCGTGTCATTTTGTATTCTGCCTAGACATTTATCACAAACATAATGTGTTTTTTTTTTTTTTTTTTTTTATGAGAATAACCCCTGTGTACGTCAGTGCTTAGGCCACAGTTGGTAGGACTGTTTGGGAAGGATTAGGAGGTGTGGCCTTGTTGAAGGTGTGTCCCTGGGGGGGAGGGTGAGCTGTTGAGGTTTAAAAGGCCCATGCTGTTTCCAGTTGGTTCTTTTCTCTCTCTGCCTCATGGCTGTTCTCTCAACATGTAAGCTCTCAGCTACTGCGCTGGCACCATGCCTGCCTGCTGCCATGCTCCCTGCCATAATGGTCATGGACTCCCCCTCTAAGGTTATGAGCAAGTCATCAAGAATCTCTTTTTCCTAGAAGTTGCCTTGGTCATGGTGTCTCTTCACAGTAATAGAAAAGCAGTGAAAACACATAGTGACTTAACCCGTATTTATCAGCTCAGGATGCGTTTGGGACAGGCCTTCAGGCTCTCTTGGCCTCTGTTTAGTCTCACAAGGCTGCAGTCAACTTGCCTGTTGGAGTCTCAACTAGCGGGCCGATTGGAGACCAATATGCTCCAAGCTTATTCAAGTTGTTGGCAGAACGTTCTTCCCTATGAATGAAGGATTAATGGCCTCAACTTCTTTTTCTATTTTTATTTGTTTGTTTTAGTGTGTGTGTGCGCCGCATGTATATGCCAGATCCGTGAGCCCAAAGAGATCAGAAGCAGCTGTAAGACCGACAGCATTGGGCACAGGACTCAGGCTCTCTGAAGAACATCAAGTGCCCCTAACCACGGAGCCGCCACTCTAGCTCTATGGTCCCAGCTCCTTGATAGATACTGACTGGCCACTTTCATGTCCTAAAGACCACCTTTAATTCCTTTCCATCCGGGATTCTCCAGTAAGCCACTTTTTCAAACACACAAAGTCACAAAATGCAGTTCACAAAGACAGAGTTTTAAGTAATGTGAACGAGAGTGACTTTTACTGTGTTGGTTAGAACTGGTCACAGTTCCTACCTGTATTCAGAGAGGATTTACACGAAGGGCAGACAGCAGGAAGTAGAGGTCCCTGATGTTAGCTAAGACTTGTCTACCACCTGTGAAAACTCACAAGTCATAACTACAATAAATAGTAAAGTTTCACCACCCCAAAGTGGTTGCAAATTGTGTCCTTTACAACTGATTCCGACACACACACATTCTTAGACATCTGCTGATCCATGTTTTTTATGTTACTGTAAATTTGTTGCATTCTCCAGAATAAAGTCATGGTCTCTCGTCTGGCTTCTGCCCTTCGGAATGATTATTCTGAGAGTCAGGCGTGTTTTTGCGTGTGTCAATAGTTCATTCCGTCCCATTGCTGGGCGGCCTTCCCCTGTATGATCTCTCACAGCCGTTAATCCCCCTGTCCAGTGATGGGCTGCTGACCTGTTTCCAGTTTCTGCAGACTACAAATAAAGCTGCTGAGAACACAGTGTGCAAGCTTTCCTATGGACATATGTTTTCACTTCTCTTGAGTAAATGCCTAGGAATGGAATGGCTGGTATGTGTTTTTAATTTTTTTTTTTTAAGAACAAATGGCCAAAGTCATTGTGTTGTTTTTCTATTCGTGCAAGTGTAATGGGATATAGGGGTTCTGCTTCTTGTGGGCATTGGTGTGTCCAGGGTTTGTCACTTTAACAAGTAGTTGTGAAGCAAGATGCCAGGGTTTTCATTTGCACTTCTAACATGACTAACGATGTTGATGAGTTTATTTTTGTTTTTGTCTCTCTCTGTTTACAATTCATCGGTCTTCTTGTGGTCATTTTTGTGTGTGTGTGTGTGTGTGTGTGTGTGTGTGTGTGTGCGTGCGTGTGTGTGTAACTTGGATTTTATCTTAGTGAACTGTAAGGCTCCTTTATATTGGTACTGGGTACCGGCATTATACCTGTGTTATGTTTTAGCTACCAAAGCTGGGCCATACAACATGCTTTGTCTTAGTCCTGTGTACTTATTGTGTAGTGTGTGTGTGTGTGTGTGTGTGCATGAGTATGTATGTATGATGTGTGTGTGATTTGTATGTATGTATATATATATGTGCATGCATGTGGTGTGTGTGTGTACACGTGCATGAGCATGTGTGTGTGATATGTTTGTATATGTGTATGTATGTTGTATGTGTGATGTGTGTGTGTGCACTCAAAGCACAGTACAAGTGTGGAGATCACAGAGTAACACTGTGGAATTGGTCCTCTCCTTCCACCTTTATGTGGGTTCTGAGGATAAAATTACATTTTCAGGCTTGCATGGCAAGGGCTTTTACCTACTGACCATTCTACCTGTCCTGGCTTCTCTGCCCTTTGAGACATATGGTCCAGGCTGGCCTTGGTCTTGCTGTATAACTGAGGATGGCCTTAACACCTGGTCTTCTTGCCTCTTCCTCCTAAACCTTGGGATTATAGGCATCTGCTGCCTCACCCGGCTCTCAGATGGTTTCTTCTTTCACTAGTCTAATATCCAACCCAGAAAGGCTGGACGCGCTGGGGCTTAGCAGGCCTCTCTTCCTCTGTGTGGCTAGCTGAAGCGTCCTCACAACATGGTAATTCCAGAACACCTGCTCTTCATCACAGGTTGGTTGAAATAATAATGTTCTGTTTGGCAAAGTCAGCAAGCTTTCCAGGAGACTATAGCAGACAATGTTTACAGAATGGTTCATTTTTAAAGTATAGGCATTTATTTTACGTAATTCTAATAAGAACTTTCGATGCCGACAGGAAAATACCAAAATCTTTATCCTGAAGATGTTGCTGGATGGGAAGTTGCTGTAGGGCCATTTAACTGTCTCGAATGGAAAAGGGAGGGACTTCCAAGGCCACACCCCTCCTTGGGGATGTATATGGCCTGTTCAGTGGTTGCTAGGGAAGAAGAGACACTTTCTTCACTCGTATAGTCACCTAGCCACTGACAAGCTGTCCATGCGTTTGTAAACAAACCTTTGTTCCTATTTCTATAGTAAATAACTAAATCCGCTCACACACACGCACACATTGTTGAATGGGCTGGGTGCGCGCTCCGTTGGTACAGAACTTGCCTAGTCCACCTGAGGCTCCGGGTTCCATAATCAGCGTGAAATAAAAGCTGTCAGTCTGGACATGGTGCTACACCCCTCTAACTCCAGCACTCCCAAGGCAGAGGCAGGCAGATATCTGTGTGTTCAAAGCCAGCCTAGTCTACATAGCGAGTTCTAAGACAGCCAGAACTACATATTGAATCTCTCTCTCTCTCAAAATGCATGGAAGCCCAGCCACACCAAAGATGTGTTCAACAGAGCGCATCTGGAAGTTGTGTAGTGCTTTCTCCGTTCTGTTGTGCTGTTTCTACTATGGTGTGTAAATTCTCCTAATTGAGCCCTTCCTTTCCTAGAAATAGTAGATACATGGAGGCCTGTAACTGCTAATGAATTATTGGTCAGTCCGTTTTCAGGCAGGAAGAGCTGTCCATTTAAATAATGAGACACTGCTCAGAAAAACCCTCACAAGAACCAGACGTTCTGTTCTGTGGCTTCTGCAGCCATGTTCCACACCCCTAGTGCGCAATTGTGTAGAATTGTATCTGTGGACCTAGAAATGACCACCTGATCTTGGCCAGAAAAGTCACGTGTGAACACTCACCATGGCCATGCACATGTTTGTAAGCATGTACGGGAAAAGTCACCTGAGCGTCCGTGAAACTGCTCACACTGACATGGTTAAAGATCCTGTAGCGTCTGGATTTGAGGCTTACTCTTGAAATGATGATAAAAAGACTTAAAAACTGTGCCATCCTTAGCACCACAGCTTCTGTGGCCCTGGCAGGGGGCTTGAGTGCAAACAAACGAACGAGCAAAACTTCCAATAATATAACCATAAGGACAGAAATTCTGAAGTTGCTCATTTGTCCCCAGAACAGAAGGTACCCTGAAAACTGTCTTTTCGGTGCTCAGCACTGGCAAATGGGTTTTGAACAAAACAACGCCAAAACATTCTTTAAGCCTAAGATAAATGGCTTCTAGGAACTCAGCGGTTGGTACTCAAGAGCTGTAGGTAATTCCTTTCAAGCCAATAAATGTTTTTTTTTTGTTTGTTTGTTTGTCTTATTCTTGACAATTTAGGGGAAAAGTGAACCAGCCTCGGCAGATAAACACATGCACACACATAAGTACCACTTAAACGGGAACTTTCCAGATGGGTACTGAATTATTTAGAAATCCTAAACCCAAATTGGCTTCAGTCTGTTCTAAACACGTCACAGGATGACCTGGGGGCGGGCGTGCAGAACTGTGAGGCTGAGGCTGAGAGAGATCAGCGTGGGGACACGGTTTCACTCCGGGAATAAAGCAGGGTCCAGGCGTGAGTGCTGGGGGCTGGGCCCTCTGTGGGTAAGTGTTCTGACTAGGATTAAGCCTGGAGGGACACTAACCCAAAGTGGTTGAAATTCAAGGGGCAACGACTGAGAGCGTGATTCATGGCGAGGGAGCTCCGAAGACAAGTCTGGTGTGAAGGCCGAGGTCAACGGTAATGAGCATCGTTGCCAGGCTAGATCAGGTTCACACAGGACCTCACTTAAGTTCTTCGTGTTTTTTTCCATCGGGAGGGAGGGGTGTTCAGGTGCCGCTGCACACCAGGCCGGAAAAGATGGAGCAGAGCCCGCAGTGGCTGGGGTCCGGAGGGTAAGGCCGAGGGAGAAGTCCTTCTCCGAGGTCCTCAGCTGTCCCAGGGGTGGGACCCTCCCCTGAAGTTTTCGGTGTTAAAGCCCGGGGTCTGCTTCCTCCCTTCCGAGCCGTCCAGGCACTAGAGCATCCGGGCACCTGAGGAAGAAATGAACCCTCGGGGCCGGTGGGTCCAAGGGCCTGGGTCCAGCGGTGAATGCCTGAAGACAGAAACACCTACCTGTCCCAGGCAGCTCTCCAGCCATAGCTAAAACAGGCCTGTGAGGTAGCAACTCTCTGATGAGAGTGGGTGGACTAGCTTGTGCCAGTTTATTGGGGTGAACGAGGTTTAGCGCGGGGAGGGATTCCAGGGCGGGTGTGTGCCATTGGCTGGGGCTTGGACGCTGGCGATGCGTCACCTCCGTGGAGAGGAAGTCCAGGGGCCGCGCTCTGGAACTACTCCCGGTCTTGCGGAGGTCGTGAGGTTGACCCTATGCACCAGGGCACGCTGCTACGGAGCAGAGCGGGCGACCCTTACTCCTGCAGATCTCAAGAAAGAGATGTCCAGGGTTAGGACACGTGGCCGCCTCGCTCTGGCTGCACGCAGGAGTCCCTGGTGGCACGGTCCACGGGCCCCACACCCACACACAGTCCACAGCATCCTTAAAAACCACAACTCACGTATCAGGCGACAAGGTCAGGGTTGCATCGCACACCCTGAGTCACGCTGCTAAAAAACGGACAGAACCAGAATTCAAAGCCAGATCCGTTTTACCACAAAGTCTTCGGCATATGCTAAGCGTGGATTCGCAGAGGAATTAACAGGAACGCAGAACAGGGGCCCAAGCGAGGAGGCTCAAGGTTTCCGATCGCACGGAGGCTGAGGAGGAGATCCTGGTGCAGGGGGAGTCCAGGATAGAAGAGAACCGGTAACCGGTGGAGTGAGCCCCAGCGAGAGAGACAGAATCCCTGCGCCTTGAAGGCCGAAGTGGAGTGGGATGGGGTAGGCAAAGAGTCAGCAGGAATCCATGCAGTCTTAGGCATGGGTTAAAGCCCTGCCTTTCCTCTCGGTAACTGCTTCCTAGGACAAAATTTCCTTTGCTCGATTTCAAGGCCGGTTGAGTTTCTGTGCCCCGCCTCCACGGAGGCGCTGCAACCTGCTCACATGGGTTCTCCTGGGATGGTTCAAAGTCCAGACGTTCAGAGTTTCAGATCATTGGCCACGGTGGCAGCATTTACTCCATGGGAAGACGCCAGTGTTACAAGTCAGGGGCTCTTTCTTGCGGCTCGCTACATCACTGCCTGTGTGCTTCTCCACAAGGCCCTGTGAGGCTGAAAGGAGAGAGGACTTCGGGAAGTCCTTTGCAAACAACCAAGCTCTGTATACATGTTGGGGCTGGATTATTCATATTAAAGAAGTGTAATGACAACACTTTTTGACATTTTTAAGTGTATTTTCCAGTCCCCTGCGACCCACCATTTCTAACGGTTGATATTAGCATGCCCTCATTTCAGCAGTTTTCAGTAAGGCAGAAAACAAAGACGCTCAAAGTCAATGGTTCTAGTCTTGTTAAGGAACTTACTAACCAAACAAGTCTTGAGGGTTCCTTAAGAGATCATGAGAGAAGGAAGGAAAATAGATGCTATCAAAGAGACTTCCAGAAAGATTCCAGAAATTCCCTACAAACCAGGAAAGGGAAGGGACTGTGGGTCCTTGTTTGAAACAGAATGGCCCAGACCCAGTTCTCTAAACCAACCTTGGAAACAAATTTCTCAAGAACAGGCTCAGAGTAAGTTTTTCAAAACCCAACTCTACATACAGGCACTCAAGATTACTGTTCAGCACACTTGGCTTCAGGCCAAAACCCTGTTTGCCAGCAAGGAAACATCACCGTGCCATTCCCACAGGAGCAGTGTATTCAGCAATCCATACAGCCACCAGTGTCCTCTTCACTTTGGCTTCCTAGGTATTAGACTTTGGATCTGGAATGTTCCCCAAGTCTCGTGTGAAAGGCTCTCATAGATCACCCATCAATGGTGATTTGGCAGTGATAGCGACATTAGGAAGTAGGGTCTAATGAAACAACATTGTGTCATTGTCATTGTGGAGCATTGAAGAAGATGTTGGGACCCTGTTCCTCTCTGTGTCCTGGCTCCCATGAGGCTGACAGTCTTCTATCACACGCTCCATGCATGATGCTCTGCATTGCCGCAGACCAAGATCAATAGGGCCCACCAACCAACGACTGAGATGTTTGAAATCATGATAAAAATAAATCTCTCCTCCTTTCTATTTTTTTTCCCAGTATTTTTGTCAGGAGAAAGTTGAACAATGCACTATTTTTCCAGAGAAGACAAGGAGGCTTCCTCAAGAGTATGATGGGTCCTTTTTAGCATCAGAGCACTGTGCCCCACACAAGACAAAATCTCTTGTGGCATAGCATGACCGCCAGGGTCATACTTCAAGAGCCACTGCTTTGAAGTACTCTTGTCCAAAGCCATGGTCACCTCTGGGGTTATTTGATTTTCCCAGTTCATATGCAGGATGCTGGCAAGGAGTCCGACCAAAATTAATTTACCTATTAGCAGAGCAGATACACTCCTGCTGTTGAGCATCCAAGGGGAACTCAGCAAGTCAACCCAGTGGGAAATTCCCACATAAAAAGAAATGAGTTTTGGGGCTGGACAGATGGCTCAGCAGTTAAGAGCACTAGCTGCTCTTCCAGAGGACCCGTGTTCAACTCCCAGCAAACACACGGCAGCTCACAACTGTCTGTCATTTTTGTTCCTGGGGATCCAGCACCCCTCATACAGACCTACATGCAGGCAAAACACCAAAGTATGTAAAACATAAAAACAAATGATTTAAAAATGCTTTTTGAGAAAAGAAAGAAACGGTTGTTTGTTTGTCTGTTTTTAAGAAACGGGTTTTATAAAAACTCTCACCCACGGTCGGCCTCAGTAGGCAGTAGTGCAAGCTTCAGGCATCCACACCCAAGACATGGTCGACAAGCAGAGATACACAAAGGACCCCCTGCTGGTGGTTAAGTAATGCAATTCTTGCATTTCTGTTCCCCTGCATCCAATCAACTGCTAGGTCAACAGCCACGGAAATTAAAGGGAAGATGTCCCTCGGCCCTCTCCAACCTCAGGTTCAACTGCAGCAAAGGTGTTCTCACACAACTGGGCAGGGGGAGTCATTCAACGTTTGCAGCAGGTGGAGGATGAAAAAATAGTCCACAGTGTGGCCGTGAGAGGAGGGCGGCCCCTCGGGGCAGTGGCAATCAAAGCGTTTGTTTGCAAAGCATTATCTGTCCATTCCTAGTGCAAACAACCGCAGCATTAGCAGAGATTCTAATCCCAGACTACCTGACCACCTCGTCATTTAAATTTGTCTTTCCAACACATGGCCCTGTGAGGGCTGTTCTTTTAAAAGATTGATGAGAATCCTACAGTTTTTGAGATAACTCAAGAACATTTATGCACCACATAAAATATTTTTAGAAAAAGAAATCAGAAAATTTCAGGAAAAAAATTCAGGAAAATTTAAAAATATTTTTAGGAAAAATATTTTAGTTGTAGAAGTAACACAGTATAGACTCACTCGTTATTTTAAAATCACACACTATATATGGGTTTTTTAAATTAATTACCTGTTTTGTTCTTTTTGGTTTTTTGGCTGGTGTGTGTGTGTGTGTGTGTGTGTGTGTGTGTGTTTAGAATCTTACTCTGTGGCCTTGACTGGCCTGAAATTCACTGTTGTAACCAGGCTGGCCTCAAACTCACAGAGATCCACCTGCCTCTGCCTCTGCCTCCCAAGTGCATAAAGATATGCACCATCACCAGCTTAATTGATTACAGATGTAGGAGCTCTTACACTTTAGCTCAGGCTAGCCTCAAACTTGTAGTCCTCCTGTTTTGGGTTTGCTTGTGTTAGGATTGCAGGTGTGTGCCACCAACCCCAGTTTCAAACAATACATCTGAAGTGCAAGTCCTGCTATTTCTTGTCTCAGCTGTCTCCCTCCTTGGAGATGATGAGGGTCACAATTCGGGGCGCTTCCTTCCTTCTTCTTGACTCTATGTCTGTAACTAATAGTTTGAGGAACTTTATTTTGTAGTAAGATCATTGCGCTGTGGAGTCTATTTCTTTAGAAGTCACTTGCTAACAGAGAGCCCTCCAGACAGCTTATCACCAGGAAATGTTAATCATGTCCATATTACCCACGAGGTGGAACCCAAGAATGTGTCACCTGTGCCCTCAGAAACAGGAGACTTCTGCAGCATACACAAGGGATGTGATCCTGCTCCAGCAGCTTCTCTCTGTAAACAGCCTTGGGGTCCCTGAGCAGCTCCAGCAGCCCCAGAAGCCACCGTGAGGAAGTTGGAGGAAGGTGGCATTTCACAGTAGTATGGTTCACACTTCAGAATATACAGAATAATCCATCAGCTGTGAAGACTCCATGGCCTGCTCTAGGATAGCCTAACCACCTCCCCGGAGCGTTAATCATGTAAACAGGCTGGCCTCTAGTCGTGTGGCAAAGGTTACCGTCTTCTGGCTCTTCCCTCTGTGCTTGGAAACGAACCCACAATTAACAGAAAATACTCCAGGACAGTTCATTGCTTCATACCTGATCTGTGCAAACTAACAGCCTTTTCAAACTGTCTCTTTGCCAGAACCTAAACCCTGGAATTCCCCCTAGAAACCAGGCCATCTGGAATATTCTGCTGACAGAAAAAGTCAGTAATTGATGCCAGGTGGAGACAGCAACGCATCCTCTCTCCATTTGCTTCACTCCCAGAATCTTTGGTTCTCCCAGCATTCCCTGCAGCCAGGCTTGTCCTCTTGTGGCTGAGAGGCCTCAGCCCCTACATGCCAATCCAGAAGGCAGCACGTAATTAGTGTTTGTCAGATTCATTCAGTGAAGTGACACAGTCTCTGGAGGTCATTTGAAAACAGTGATAATCTTAGTGTTTTCACCAAGCTGCAGGAAAGGTGGACTGTTATTTGATCAATCACCTGATTTCAAGGGAAAAAAAAAAAAAAAAACAACTCTTCGTAATCTGCTCCCCGAAGGGTAAGTGGGGTGCCGTTGTCACATAAGTGTCAGACAGGCTTTGGAGTTTGTTTTGTGGGTGCTGTTGAGTAGGTTACTTCATCTCTTGTTCTTTTAGTTCCTCGTCAGTAAAATTAGGAGCATAATATTTACTTGGGAGGGTTAGGGACACTAACCGAGAAGGCGTGCGGCTCACGGCACACAGGTGGTATGCAGGAAGCATCCCACACAGGCTGCTCACTGTTAGATCATGGTGTGTACATGCAGGTACACACCTAGAAAGAAACAGACGAGTGGAGTGTGTCCGACCGAGTGTGGTATTCTTTCCTGTGTACTGGCCAGATGCGTGCAGTTCCAAGCTGAAACGGTTGCTGGGAGTCCTCATGAAGCCTGGCCCTTCCTTAGCAGTTTCACACTTAGGACACTCTGCTTCCGGAATAAGGAGGAGGAGGGACAGAGAGCCTTAGGTTGCCTGCTCTGTTGGATGGGCAGGACTGTCTTCCTTTCCTTAAACCACTCTTTGACCTGCCGTCTTAGTTACTTTTCTATTGCCCTGACAAGACACCATGACCAAGGCAACTTGTAAGAGAAAGCATTTAATTTGGGGCCCACGGTTCCAGAGGGTGAGTCCATGACCATTACGGTGGGGAGCATAGCAACAGGCAGGCAGGGATGGTGCCGGAGCAGTAGCTGAGAGCTTATGTCAGATCCGTAAGTGTGAGCGAGAGCAAGAGTGTTAATTGGGAATGGCCTGGGTTGTTTAAGCCTTAAAGCCCACCTCCAGGGACACACCTCTTCCAGCAAGGCCACACCTCCTAATCCTTCCCAAACAGTTCCACCAACTGGGAACCAAACATTGCAAATATTTGAGCTTATGGGGTCACTTCTCATTCAGGCCACCACACTCACCAATCAGCAAAGGGCTAATAAGCACCGCTTACGTGAGGTAACGCTTTTTGTGAAGACATTGTTTTATTCACACCATAAACAAACCGCCCAGGGCTCTATTCAACTCATACCCATTCTTCCAATGTAATTATGAGACTATTTAGCCACACAAAGGATTTACAAAAACATTAAGAGAAGCTAGACAGACTATAACATTTGCTTAAGACCAACATAGGAAGTTCTCTGAAAGACATGATAAACAAATACAATAAAGTATGGATAACATTTTTGGATAATATTTTTTCTGAAAAAAACCTGAAACAACTAAAACTGATTTGGGTGAGGTGGGAATTTTACTTTTAGCTCCACAGATGTTTATTGCTTTGAAATTTATAACATAACATAACATAATTTATAACATAAATTTCATATTGCTTATTTACTGAGCCTACCTAAATCAATGCTATCCCTATGCAATAATGTAATTATGTAAATACATAATAAAACATGGGGAAGATTCTAGAAAGATGAAAGAGTATGTTAGGCTGGTGAAATTAGAAAAAAAATTCCTCATTTGAATTTTTGACATAGGTACAATAATTATGATTTTTATACCACAAGTTGTGTGGAGTATATCAAGTTGATAAAACAATCCAGGTCGGGTAAATTTCAAAAAGGCGTTTGTGTATCTCCCAAAGTGTTAGAATCTTCATTTCCAGTGAAACAGTATCTAGAAATTCTATCTTTAAATAGCAACCCTGCTCCCATTAATGGATTAATGGTCTTGCTTTGGGAAGAGGTGAGTTATCACAAGAATGGGCCTATCAAACATGAGCCCGGCCCCTCTCTTGTGAGAATGTGTCCCTCACTCCTCTCTCTCTCCCTTTCTCCTTTTGCAATGGGATAATGCAACTTATAGGATGATTCCAGCTGTTGACACTTTGATATTAGATTCCTTGTCTTCCAGAACTGTGAGAAATAAGTTGATTTTTTTCAGTTTTTTTTTTTTTTTCCTTTTAATAACTACCCACTCTGTGGTATTTTGTTATAGCAAAGCAGGCTAAGATGGCAACTTAGATGCTTACTGAGATCATACCAAGGTGCTTCTATTGAGAACAAAGTGTAGCAGAGACACTCTGGGATGCCTGAAACAAAACAATTTTAGTTAAATTTAATAGAAGGGATGTATATCCAGTTTTCCTTTTTTTTTTTTTGTTTTTGTTTTTGTTTTTGTTTTTGACCACTAACATCCAGAACCACAGGGTCAATAAAACTGGATGATCACCAGGCACGGTGGCACATGTCTTTAATCCCAGAATTCAGGGAGGCAGAGGCATGTGGATCTCTGTGAGTTTGAGGCCAGCCTGGTCTACCGAGCAAGTCCAGGACAGCCAAGGCTACACAGAGAAACCCTGTCTTGAAAAACAAAACAAACAACTAGATGATCAATTCTCCCCATGTCTCTGAGAACAGGGTACACCTCGGCGCCTGGCACTCTGTGCTCTATCACATGCTGTTACTGATGGGCACGGGGCTGACTACCTCTCCTTGTCCTGCTCCTCGGCTCTATGCTTTCTAAATGGGAGGACATTATCTGTATCATCAACCCCAGTGCTACATGGGGGCTGGAGAGATGGCTCAGTGGTTAAAAGCTCTGAGCTGCTCTTCCAGAGGTCCTGGGTTCAATTCCCAGCACCCACATGGTGGCTCACACACTGGGATCTGATGCCCTCTTCTGGCATTCAGGTGTAAGTGCCGATAGGGCACTCATACAAATCAATCAATCAATCAACCCCAGTGCTAGAAATGCAGCTAGAAATGCTAGAAATGCAGCTCAAGAGAAAGGAATCAGGATGGCAAGTTCCAAAGATGAGCACAGAAGTTGGTATGATGATTCAGTGGGTGAAGATGCTTGCAGCCAAGCCTGAGTTTGATCCCTGGCACTCACATCATGGAAGAAAGGAACCAATTCCAGCAAGTTGTCCTCTAACCTAGACACACACACACAGTCCCCAGTTTACTAAAAACTGAAATGACTGACTTACTCAAAACCACATAGGCCTTGAAGTGAAAAGTCTTGGACCCATGGATGTGACCCTGAAGCCCCCCTTTAGACTGTGTTTAATGTTTGTTCAAGGCATTTGCACTTGAGCGGACTTCGGGTCCTCTGAGACAAAGGATTCCTACAAAGCTGGGGAGTAGTTACTTCGTGTTGGGGGAGGAGAAACATTTTCGGAGACTTTCAGTGTTGCTAGGAGACTCCCCTGCAAAATGAAGGCAGGCTTAAAGTCAGCCCGGATGTGTAGCCGGATGTGTACAACACAACAGGCTTTAAGCAGTTGGGTGTGCCCCCCTCCCACACACACCTGAGCCATTTATCACCTGAACCACAGTAGCCAGTAATGTGTGGCTCTAATATATTACCAACGGGAAACTGTCCTAGTGATTTACTGGGGTCCACACCGTTGGTATTAGGAAGCAGCATTCATCAGAGCTAGGGGTTTGGCTTCTGAAAACCATTAGGTAAATCCCAAGCTCCACAGTTAATGTATTCACCTTGGACCACAGTCTAGAAGGAATGAAAAGATCCCATTGCCTGTGCGTTAAAGTTGCCTCCCATGAGTATAGTGTGTGTGTGTGTACGAGTTACTTTTTAAACTGTGCATTGGGCTGAATGACTGTTGAAAGGACTCTTCATCAGCTGTCTCTGGAGGGAGAAAGGTCAGGCCCCAAGTTAGGCATTCCAGGGAGGGGCCTGTCCTGGCTTCCTAGTTAGTTGCCAACCGTAAGAAGCAAAACAGAAAGCTGGAAGTCATTGACTTCAAAACCAGTTTCATTCACTTGTTGAAGGACCGTGGATGGATATAAAGTTGTAGAAAAGCAAGCCCTGAGGAAAGAGCAGAATGGGGTCTGAGGGACCAGAGTAAGAGTAAGAAATGAAAGCTGAAGCAGGGACTGAATGGAGAAAAGGGAGCTGTCCAGAGTGGAAACAGGAGTACAGTAGAGGTTCATGCAGGAGAGGGACAAATCAGAACAAAATACATGAAAATGCTATGTGGAAACCCACTACTTTGTATGCTAACTTTAAAATGATGATGACAACAATGGTAATAATAATAATAATGATAATAACAATAACAATAATAATAATTGGCTGGGGGGAATGGCTCAGTTGATGAAGCCCTTGCCCCACAAATATGAAGACTAGAAAGTTCAGAAGCCCAGGGCGCACAAAAAAAGAAGGTAGGTATGATGGCCTACTGTAGAGGAATGTTAATTCAGAACAAGGATATTCTGGCAAGAGATCTCATCCAAACATGATCTAGGGCTGAGTGATCCCACTGGAATATAAACACGCCTTCAACCCAGGAGACAGAGGCAAGCAGATCTGAGTGTCAGGTAAAGAAAAGCTTAGGTCCAGGCGTGGTGGTACACACCTTTAATCCCAAACAATAAAGGTAAAGTTAGTTTGTAGAAGAAAGCACCAATGTTTGAAAGTGATGTCTAATTGACTGGCAGAAACAGTGATGAATCAGAGAAGATTTGACAGAATAGGATATGCCCAACTCTCATTAAAAGAGAGAGGAAAGGGAAGCTACTTACAGGCCAATACAGAGAGAAAGAGTTTTTTCCGAGACAGTAATAGAGTGACAGGTAGCAAAGATAGAACTCAGGTGAAGACCAAATTAACCAGAGAATGAAAAGGAGCCAGGAGATTAGAGCAGATTGCTGGAGTTAGCTTGAGGCCAAGAAGAGCAATTCAGGAGCCTAGAGAGAAGCCAGACAGAATAAGTCAGCTGGGAGAGGAGTTTGAGCCAGAACAGCTGAGTTGAACCAGCCATCCCAGAGCTCAGTAATAAACAGAAAGGATGAGCATATTAAGCAGTAAGTCTCAGAGCTGAAAACACCCTAAGCCCAGGTTAGACTGTACGGAGGCTGGAAGCTTCCAGGACTAGGCCTAGGTTAGCCGACAGATAACAACTGAAACAGAGCTGAATCGATGAGCTCTGGGTTCAGCAAGTGATCTTTCTTCAGTGTTTGTGGTAGAGAATGATGAGAGGAGCCATCTGACCTCAACTTCAGGACTCCACACCCATGCGTGTGTACCCGCCTACACACAAACATGCCTGCACATACACCATACATATATAAAACAGAGACAATTATATATATATATATTTTAATAAAGAGATCTTCCTGTGAGCTTGTCACCTTATTGAGTACTTGGTGCTTATAAAGAAAAGTATCAGGTCTGGGGCCAGGGAGGTGGCTCAGTAGATGGAGTGTGGTGCAAGCTTGAGGACCTGAGTTCGAACCCACAGAACACAAATCAAAAAAATCCAGGCATGGCAGCTCATGCCTGTGAACCCCAGAACCGGTGGGGCAGAGACAGGTGGATCCCTGAAGCTCCTGGGCTAGCCAACCTAGCAGAGTCAGTGAGAGACCCTGCCTCAAAAAACAAAAGGTAGAAAGGGATCAAGGAACGACACCTAACATTGACCTTAGGCTTCCAACACATGTGTATTACACACACAACTGTGTACACACCCACGCCAACTGTACGTACACACACACACACACACACACACACACAACTTGCTTTAAATGGAGGGCAGCTTGGCAGAACTACTGTGCTGACAAGGAGAAGGGGCCCGTGATAAAGATCAAATGCTAGAGCTCGTCTTTTCGTTCTTTCCCCTGGAGACAGCCCCGCTCTAACACAGCAGTGCTTGCATTTGGTTGCAGCTTGAAGCATACTCTTACCAATCAGAACTGGACGCCCCAAATGAAAGGGCTGGTCGCTACAATTCAGACACTGCCTTCTGGGTTTGCTCGGAGAATGGGGAGTTTCCCGTGCCGGGGAAGACACAGTGCCTCCAAAGTTCAAAGGCAGCACTGGCTGGCCTGGCTCATGCTGTGGTACAGCACGGCCCGCCTGGGCCTTCACAAACCGTCACGCCCCCTCCCCAAAGACAGATGCTGGCACTGTGAAAGAAAAGTGATGAAATGATTGCAGATCCGCACAGCCTTTTAAATTATAGGTAAAGGGTCCCTCTCTCTTGGAGCCGAATATATGAACAGGCATTAGTCCAATGAAAACACAAGTCAAACAGCAGTTGTCAAATGGTCTGCAGATTGTGAGTTAATTGCTGCTTTCTTAAGAGGACATGCTAGGCCACACTAGGAAATGGCGCTTTCAAAGAGCTTTTTCATGTCGCATCTTCTTCCTCCTCCCCCATGAGCAAACTTTACAGATCAGCTTGCCAGTCTGCATTTCTTCTGGAACAGATGTTCAACCTCTCCTCAGCTCGCTCCGACAGCGCAGAGTCACCGTTCTGAACTGGTTACCCTGTCATTTTCTCAGGAAATTTACTTCAGGAACAGGCTACTAACAGGATATTTTAGAACTTAACACGTCATTAAAGGAAAACCAAACCAAACCCCAGAAGTGACCTTGCAGAGTGATGGGGAATGGTTAAAAGGAGACTCTGCTATCGTAGCAGGATGCCCACAGCTCCGCACATAATGACTCTCCTACCGCAGGAAAATGGTCCTGTTAATTCTTACTTCTAAGCCTCCTGCTTGCCTTTAGGATCACTGGGAAACATCTCTGTCCCCCACAGAGCCACATGTAACGCACAGTTTATGGTTCTTGAAGATGTCCCATAGCAACCTTTTCTTTTCACATGTATTAAATTCTCTATGTTCTAGGCTGCTTTGGGAATCTTTATCTTTGATCATTTACTTATCTAAATGCACCTTAGAAACAGAAAATAGCCATTTCAGATATGAGAGGAGAGACATGAGATGTGGTTTTTAAATATAATTGAAAAGAATTATTTTTTAAAAACTCTTCATGTGTTTTACTCTTCATGTGTGGATGCATGTTTACCACGTGCGCCTGATGCACACAGGGGCTGAAAAAGGACATCAGGTCCCATGGGAATAGAGTCACAGGCAATTGTAGTCATGATGGAGGAGCTGGGAATGGAACCCAGGTCCTCTGGAAGAGCAGTAAGCTCTCTCAACTGCTGAGTATCTCTCCAGCCACTAAATATGTTTAAAACAATTAAAAAAAAAAAAAAACCCAACAACCTAAGCTTTCAGATTCTTCTGGGACAATGAGCGGAACTGATTCAAAGGTTGACATGAATAGTCAATTTGAACTTACTGACACTGCCCACTGGCATCCACTGTGGGAGGCTGATTGTTCCATGATCCTTGGATGGAGTCTCAAGTCTAAAGCTTCAGTGCTTCTTTAGTAAGCAGACTCATAGTACTCCAGGCAGGCTCAGCGGTCGCTCATTCATTCCCAGCTAACAAGAGCCCTCTGGTCAGAGTCACAAAAACACCACAAAACGAAGGGCCCAGTCTTGTATAACAGGAAGAATCTGAACTTCATTCAGAGTCACATCTTCTCCCACCTAGAATTCAGGGCTCTCTAGGAAAACCTCTGTCGCTTTGTCTGCTTCTCCTTTTCTGCCCTCCTAACTTCCTAGGTGCTCACCCCCACGGCCAGGGTATACAGCTGCTGGGCGCTGAGGGGTAGGAAAGGGAGAGGGGCCGTGACAAGAGCTCAAGTAAGGACTGAGCGGATCCTCTAGGAGGGAGGTGTGATCAGGTGAGGTTCAACTGGGTGAGTAGCAAAAGCCGTCTCTGTTTGGGGGCCATACGATGGGTTTTTGAGAGTATCATTCATCAATGTAAACAATGCATATCCCCTTGGCCGGTTGTTTTCAGTTTTTCTTTCCTCAGCTCCAGAGAATTTAGTGATCCAGTAAGGGCCAGGTCATGTCAATCATCTAGGCAGTCCTTTGAGCAAACTTAAAATGTCTCTGATGGGGGGCTTTCCCACACTGCTTACTTCTGAGCCAAAGAAAGAATGCTTACTTATCTCTGTGTGTGCGTGTGCTCTCTCACAAGAACTACAGTCGCTCCGATTCTGCAATCCAGAGAATCTCACTTTAGATTTTCGAGGGATCACTTCAGAGTCCCCATACTCCAAGATTACAGCTCTCCATGCAATCTCCCTGGAGCTCCTCGCACTGGTACCACCAGACCGTGCCCACCCTCAGAACGAAGCTCTCTCCACAAGTCCTATCCTGCGGCCTCAGCCTCTTCAGTCTCTGCAATGAGAGGTGGGCTCCAGGTTGCTGCAGAAATCGCCTACACAGGGCAAGCAAGATAAACACACAGTGAGAGTCACTTTCTTTGGAAACAAGATTCACCTTTTGGCTTTCTTGGATTTCCAAAGACACCCCAGAATGCCTCACACTCACACAAGCAACACTCACATAAGCAGCTTCCTAGTCATCGGGCACCTCTGGGAAACAGACTCTGAGAGACACCCCCAGCTCCTTTTTCGGTGTCCTCAAGCCAGTTTAATTACCTTTATGCTGATAGACCTCCTCTGCCAATATCCAGAACCAGTCTTGGCCGCAGAGAGCCAGCCGTAACAGTTTAACTTTTATGGTAAGAGGCCTTCTGGGGCCGGGAGAGCCTTGATGGCCCCTCTTTTGTTAGTTCAGAGGCGAGTGTTATGCCAAGAAAGACTTATCCCTGATACCATGTATATACTGAAGAAGCGTGAATGGGGAAACACTTTCCATCTATTTCTGAGTCAGCAAAGCTAAAATCTTATAAAAGCCTGACAATAAAGCATCCTGCTGGTAAGAGGGTCTCTGGTTCCTGGTTCTGGGTGCCACAAGCGCCGGGCTCTTCAGCTCTGCTGTCCCTCCCCTCAGGAGGAATGCTTCTGGGTTTTATATCAAAACAAGACAAAAGACACCAAACGGCAGGGACACCCATGTAGTTCCACGGCTTTTCTTTACCTCACTGCTCCATCAGCAGCCCTTCTTACTCACAGAATACTACTGTGTATATACATTAGGATTTCAGTGCTCTCAAGTGACCCTTTTTCTAAGAAATAGGAGATGAAAGAACCGATGTCTCTAAAGAAAGAAAAATAACATGTCAGTTGTGTTTATTTGTTGGGTTCCGTGATTTATGCTTTTTTACGTGAAGATGGACCAGAAAAAAGGGGACACATGACAGTGTTTAGATAATCGCCAAAGAAAGTTTTAGCCGCTTCCTTGGGAGAAGGGTTGCCTTTCCTATGAAATATAAATGGTTCTGACAGCTTACACAGGAGAGAAAGACTTATGTCTTAAAGTATAAATCCAAGATGCACCTAATTGAGTTTCTAGAGAGAAAGAATATTTAGCACTCTAAGGCAGAAAAAAAATTTTTGATTAAGGAAGAACGTCATAAAGATGGAATTAATTGAAGGGTCCTTTCACAAAACTTCATGTTCATGGGACTTAAAAAAAAGACAACACAGTCTTAGCTTAGAGTATCCATTTCAAGTTCTTTACCTCAGATACCTTCCAGTCAGCCATACTTCTCTCTTCCTTAATCAGCCTAGGCAGGTGATGAAATAGAGCAGGAGGGTTGAAAAAAGCCTTTAGAATTTCTAATGTGAAAAACGTTAATGAAGTTCATAGACAGATATCCCCCTTTACCTACGTTATACTCCCTCCTTTTTCCTTCCTTCCTTGGAGGTTAGCCTCTGGCCTCCGCATGCCCATGTAGCATGTGCAAGCATGTGCTCCTGGATCCCCACACACCTGTATGCATCCATGCACACGTGCATGTGTCCACACATGATCGTAGGCAAACAGGTTCCTCGAGCCTTTACATGCACAGGTTGTGTGCACCTACCCACACAAACATCCTCTCCCTTTCTCTCCCCCTCTCTCCCTCACACCCATACACTTTCTTCTTAGTAAGACTGACTGCATTTAACCCCCAGTGAAGTAAAGATATAATGACACGCTATCCCTGTCATCCCTGTCATCCTCAGCACACACATAAAGGGAACCATAGCCTGTCATCCTCTCGTAAAATCCACTGTGGAAGGTCCCCAGCCCGGACCCAACAGCCTGCAACACAGAGGGTGACGTCATATTCACTGTGAAGGACATGCCCCTCTTCTTAATGGGGAGTTTTAAGTCTCTGAAACTCAATGTCTATTTGCTCATCTTATATTCAAGAGCTTTTTCTTTAACATTTAATGTCGAATGTTAATGCCAAGGATTAGATTATTTCCTCTTTAAAAAAAAAAAAAAAAAGATCCTCCTAAAGGAGAAGGGTTCTTCTTAAAAGGGGAGGATTTCAAAGCCGTTTTCGAACTTCTTCTGGGTGTTATTCTTTCAGGCATCATAAAGCATTTGAATTCAGCTGCTTTCGAATCCAAGTAAAACACTTCTAAAGATAAGTGAGGTTTGTTTCCTAAGTTAAGGGTATTTTTAAGCAGCAGACACAGGACAATAAAAGGCCCTTTCAGGGGCCTATAAACTGGAACACAAACAGATCTCAAGACTGATGAGAGAATGAAAACCCTAACAGGATATCTCACATTTAACACATTCTCAATGGATTTCAGACTTCCGGATCGGTCCTGAGCTAGTCCCCATGGAGCAAGGCATCATATATCAGTGTCAAAACTCACTGGCTGAGACTTTCCAAGGCCCTTGGACAAGTCTTCAACAACTCAATTTACAGAAAGGCCGGCCTGGGAAAGAGGAGGCAATTTCGACTTGTGTGAAAGGTCTTCCTGCAGCCACTTGTACATATACATTCACTCATTCATTCAAGAAACACTTGAGGCCACTTCTCTATTAATGGTTTCCATCCCTAGATAACCATCAAATCACCCGGGCTCACCCAGCAGCTACTGGCTCATCTCTTAAGCGGTGGGACCGCAGGCCTCAGCTTGTACAGCCCGATTTGAAACCACTCGGCACTCAACTGTGTCAGAGCAGACGAGCACGTACTGTGGGAGAGCATTCCTCTCCCAAACTGAGCCGCCTCTTCATCCTAACATCCCATCATGATCCTTTCTTCTTCCTTGGTTCCTACATCTCTAGGCTGGTGCCAGCACGGGTGAGGCGGGCACGGGGGTGAGGAGAAAGAAGTAGAAGAGGGTTGAACAGTCATGTGAATGCCCCTTCTCACTATTTTACTGCTGCTTCTATGCTAGTGTCCAGCAATGGTGAAGTACAGATGGTCCCCAACCTTCAGGGTTCCCAAAATTCTGTCATCCCACTTTTTACTTTTGGTATGGTATCACGAAACTGCATGAAATCTACAACATTTCGGAAAACAGGCTTTGTGTTAGATTCTGCCCAACTGTGCTGCTGTGATTGTTCTGGCCACACTCGGGGCAGGCTGGGCCAAGTTATGACGCTCCCTGTGTAAGGTATATTAAGGACATTTGCAGCTTAGTGTGTTTTCAATCCCTAGTGGGCTCGTCGGCACGTAGCCTCACTGTAAATCAAGCAATCTGTCTCTTAGGATAGACTTTCCCTCCAATTACAATAATAAAATTTGGACAAAAGCACACAAAATCTAGTCTTTCGAAGAAAAAAAAATCTGAGGATAGTCAGACTTCAAAGAGGGGAAGATTCCCTTGATGAGATACACATTTTTCTGGGCTTTTTCCACTACTCACCTGAATGGAGAATGCACGGGGGTGGGGGGGAGAGAGAAGAAAAGAGAAACAGTCTTGCTGGACTTGGAAGTCACAAGTGATTAAGACCCAGTAGGTCTTAAAAACTGAACAGATACCCTAAAAATGCCAGAGAAACCCCATCAAGAAGCCATAGGTATTGAGGAAGGCCCAATATCTCTCTATATACTGTCAAACCTTCAGTTCAATACTGAGCCACACAGACCCTGAGCAGAGATTCAAGGGTGAAAAGCAACAGCTGGAGTTGCAGCCAACCCTGAGTATCCCACCGAAACCCTAGAAGGTCTGTAGCTTAAGCACCACATCTGGGGCTGAGGACTGTGCTTCTTAGTGCTCATTTTGGTGAGATGCAGACCGAGCTCATCAATTCTCGCCTGCATCGGCAAAGACTTCCTCAGACCCGAAAAGGCTTGAGTAGCCACCCAGCCTCGTAAGGACAAGGATAGACTCGCCTTGTAGCACATTAGTGATTAATAAGCCTAAGACCATCAGAAAACACAGATATTTACATTATGATTCCTAACCATAGCAAAACTATAGTTATGAAGGAGCAACGAGAATGATTTTATGGTTGGGATAAGTGTATTAAAGGGTCACAGCTTTAGGAGAACCAGTCAACTAAGGGGAATATCTACAGATTGCTTTAAAAACAAACAGACAAACAAAAAACAACCAAAAAAGAAAAAAAAAAAAACTCCAAGCAATGAACAAAAATATGATTCTTAGGTTCCTGGTGTTTTCCACCTAGATACATCTTGTCTTCCATTTCCTCCACAAGTGAATGCACAGAAACCATTTTTTAAACTTCTTTTATTTATTAAGATTATAGTATTATATCATTTCCTCCTTCTCTTTCTTCCCTCAGAACCCTCCCGTGTACCCCTCCTTGTTCTCTAATTCATAGCCTCTTTTTTCATCATTGTTACATGTGTGCATGTGTATGTGTGTACACTTATTTATTCCTAAACACACCTGCTCAGTTTGTATGATGTCACCTGTATGTATGTTTTCAGGGCTGACCATTCAGTACTGGATAACCACGTGTGTGCTCTTCCCTGGAGAAGACCATCTCCCACTCCCCGCAGTCATTAGTTGCCTGAGGTTCTCTGTGCAGGACTGAGCATCCAATCATTTTAGCATGGCTGAAGTATTTTTTGTCCTCATTCAGCTCATGTTTAGGCAGCCACATAAGTGAAACTATGAGTATAACTTGACATTACTAGGAGACACAATCTCACAGCAAACTCCCTGACGCTCTGGCTCTTACAATCTTTCTGCCCCCTTCTTCTACAACGCCTTAGGTATGAGAGTTGTTTTGTAGATGTATCCGTCGGGACTGGACCCCACAATCTGCATTTTGATGGGCTGTGGTTTTCTGTAACTTCCATCGGTTGCAAGGTTATGAAACCCTTCTTTGGTAGCCAGCAAGGCTGAGGAGAATTGCTGCTTGTTTATGCTGTGTGCAAAAATGATAGGGCTGAAGGAATTACAGGATCGCCCTCATACTTGTCTCAGTTTCTGTCCTGGTTAGTTTTTATGAGGTGCACAGGCATTCATGCAGGCAAAACACCCACAGACATAAAACAAACACATAAATTTAGAAATTGCCAAAAGAAACCAAGTATCAGTAAGACAGATTACAGCTGCACCAAATTTTGTTCTTTGTACGAAAGATGTTATAATTACATAATTGCAAAATTTGAAACTACACAACTGCGTTCACAATCTTTCTGTGGGAACTACCTAATCCTCCAGAAGACAAGCTTCCATTATGTCCAAGGCCCTAAATGCACTGACAACTCAAAGTCCTTTCAGAACTCGCCCCACAAAAGCAGTGGTAAAAACCAGCTCACAATATACACCAGTGTTCTGTAAGGTGTTAAGACGTAGGAACTCTGCTCCCGGATGAAGTGCTACAGATGACCAAGAAGGACTTTCACATTCCCAACAGAGGCAACCCCTAATGCCTTATACAATGACTGCAGAGACCACTTCAATCCAACAACTACATGGGCACTCTGTAGAACTTCACTCCTAGGGAAGAAAGTTTCACTCTCCATTCAGGAAAGGTAGAGGAGAACAAATGAGCTGCAATACAGTTCAGTGGTAATGCCATTATCAAGCATGCATGAGGCACTGGGTTCAATTTCTACCATCATAACACATACACAAACAGACACACCCCCAATGGTGCTGGTAACAGAAACTAAAGCTATTCCACCAACCATATGCTGGCAAGCTGGGCCAAGTGTGGCCTTGGTTTTCAGAAGTTTCGTAAGCTAGAAGGTACTTCTTAAATATTTTTAGAACTCTGTAGAAAAAGGAATGCGGAATGTAAGAAACCGTGTGTGCCCTGCACAGCTCAGACAGTTGGCTATCTGGATCATCACTGAGAAAGTTTGCTACCTTGAGTTCTAATCTAGCCAAGGACCAATGTGGTGCCATTGATGTTAATGGCTACAGAATCACCTCCTCATAGTTCACGGATTTCCGCTTGGAACATCATTTATAAAATACCCTGCATTAGGAATAACGCCATTAACAACTGTACTTTGTCACACGCACATCTAGCTACTGTCAGAAACCTAATATAATGGGATGTTTTATGCCCAATCTCTCAGAGACACCTTTTGAAGACATTTCGTTTGAACCTTTCTGCAACTTTCAGCTCAGTGCTAGGCCCACTGGAAACCAGCCTGTTAAACTGCCAAATGACCACACATTCTTTCCATTCCCTCTGCATGCTCCCTTGCATATGACAACATAAAGGGAGTCTAATTCCCTACTCTTCGAGTGCTTAAATACATAGATGCTTTGGACAAAAATGGCGTTAAGAGCATGACTCAGATTGAGGGAAAGTATAAAAATGTGACATGAAACACAGGCAGGACACTGGGAGTTAAAGGTTTAAGGGGACGGGGGTAGGGGAGAAGAGGAATGGTGGGTTAATGAAAACAAATTATGTATTTTTTTTCTTCCTTAGGAAACCCTTGACTTTATAAATTAATTTAAAAATTCTTTTTTTAAAAAAAGGAAATCAAACACAGGTACACTACATGGATGGAGAATGCTTTCCCGAGAGGATGAGTTAATAAATGAAATTACTGGCCCCCACGAAACTGCACAAAATGCTGTCGTTGCTCTTGGTTGCCCATTAGCACTTGATAGTAAGACCCTTTCTCGGAAAAAAAAACAATACATTTTGGTTTCAGGACATAAAGAAATAAAGCTGAAATGGACCTAAAAACTTCCTCTCTGCTGGCTGGCTTTTATGGTGCTAGGTGCTACACACACACACACGAGTCATTAGTAGTATTACCTGGCAGCGAGTTCTGAATAATGTAAAACTAACTTCAGGCGAGATGTGACTACTGGCAAAAATAGTGGCGTGAAGGTTATGGAGGTAACCAAACACTTTCCGTATACTCAGCACTATAAACCTGGCGAAAAGGCCACAGCTTGGGAGGTCCTTGGCCCCGAGTGGGCAGGCAAAGGGGGAGCCTCACTGCTGTTGTTTTGGCAAATAACTGTTTTCTAAATACGTGTACGCCCATGGAGCAGTGCTGCTTCCGACCTCAGCTAGGGAAGCTTCTTCTGCAGTGGGCAGCAGTTAGCCTGGAGACTCCTCACTGGTCAAAGAGCTGACAGTACCGAGTGCTTGGCCCTATTTACAGAGCACTGCAGAAGAGGGGGTGCAAAAAAAAAAAGTCAGAGTGAGAGGACAGAGAAAACTGTTGTGAAATGTCTGGGCGATTCTACTTGGATTCAGTGGGTAATGAGGGGTGTTTCATGAGGGCTGGAGGGGGATTGCGGGGTTACCTGGGGTGAGCAGGGGGTTGGATGTGAAATATGATCAAGACACAGCGTATGCATATAAACTGCCAAAGAACAAATTGTGTGTGTGTGCGTGTGTGTGTGTGACACAAGCAGAATCTTGAAAACTGCTTGCATGCAGGGGGCTGTCCTTTCCTGCTGCTTGCAGGCCTCTTTGAACTTAGCAACGAATGAGCGTTATTCCGAAAGGACTGGCTGAGGCTGGCGGAGGAAGGTGTGAGCAGGCACGGACAGGAACTAGTACTTACAACATACCAGTGGTGAGCAGACACCATGTTTTGTTTTAATAGAAATGCT
This sequence comes from Meriones unguiculatus, assembly GCF_030254825.1. Taxonomy (NCBI): domain Eukaryota; kingdom Metazoa; phylum Chordata; class Mammalia; order Rodentia; family Muridae; genus Meriones; species Meriones unguiculatus. The sequence continues at coordinate 78,526,897 of NC_083355.1, read as the reverse complement.
CAAGTACATCACAAGAACCAAAAGCTAAAGACTGTTTTCACTCTAAATTTAGAAAATGTAGGTTTTCCTATGATCAGGCCTGGGGGAAACTACCAACGCTTCTAAATTAAAAAAAAAAAAAAATTTCGAGCTGTAATATTTTTTGCTAAAATCCTTTGTAAGTAGAAGGAGGTTTAGAAGAGCAGACATCTCTGTTTAAACAAAGCAACACTCAGGGGGTCTGCCCCTCTTTCCCTCTACCCAGATTTGCCCGTGAGCTCCAAAAACAAACCAAGATCCACCAAGCAGCATGTTTCCTTCCCCCAGTTTGAACGGATCTATTTTAAGCAGAAACTCTAAGTGGCCCCAGCAAAGAAAATAGGTCCTCACATGAAACCCAAACCGTTCAGTAACCAAATACCGAAGAAAAGTTTGAAGAGCTGTGACTTAAGAGGAAATGCTTGTGGAAGGCTCACATGCTTTTTTTTGCACTTTTTTTTTTTCCACCCTAACTTCAGCGAGAAGAAATCCCCAGACCCTGGGCCCTTCTAGAGGTAAAAGGAATTCTAAATTGCTCTTCGGTAATTCTCAACCTGGAGTGTACACTGAAGTCGCCTAAAAAGATCTTTTTTCACTTTTAATACCGTTGCCTGGACCTCACCCAAGGTCAATTAAGCCAGAATCCCCGGTATGTAGTCCAGGCTTTAGTACTTTTTAAGCCCCCTCAGGTTCTACTGTGCAGCGGGCCTGAGACCTACTAAGTAACCTTTAAAAATGCTCAGGAAGGTGGACGGTGGCTCTAATTACTATGTCTGTAAACTTCAGTGGCGACAAAAGAATGTTTTAGGAAGGTAAACATGGGGGAATTTAATAAATGCACACAAATGTATTTTGAAAGTCCACCCCCATTCTACCTCCAATTCCTTCCCCCCCCAACCAGTCTCTCCCATGTTCATGTGGTTTTTGTTGTTTTAAACCCACTGCATCCACTCAATGCTGCCGTGTGTGTGTGTGTGTGTGTGTGTGTGTGTGTGTGTGTGTGTGTGTTTGGCTTGACCTAGCACACATCTTGTGCATGCAGTGGCCACAGCCACTGTGAACTCACACTTGCAAGTGCCTTGTTGTATCTGGACAGCCCCATTTTGCTGCAGTTGTCCTCTGGCTTTTACAGTCTTTCCACCGTCTGTCCTGTAGTAGTCCTGTGGTGAGCCGAGCCTTTGGAGGAGGAGGCGCCATACAGGTGTTAGGCAGATAGAAGTTTTTGCTAATGTTAGGATGTTCTTCTAATGTGTTTACCGTCATGTCTGATGCTGAAATCCTCCCAGGTAAGACGGATACCATTTACCTCACAGTTACCTGGTACCAAGTCCTGTGCCGGGCAATGCCTACATCACCCGGCCCCCAACGCTTAGCACCCTGAAATATTATCACTAATGTCCATTTTTCTTCAAAAATAATTATTAAATGCATTAACTCAAGGCAGATGCCAAGAAGGGTCTCATTTACCCATCACAGAGCCAGTGTGTATGGGAACTGAAATTAAACCTAATCACAAAGCTGCGCTTTTTCACTTTCTTTTATTTGTGTACTGATGTTTCGACAGACAGTACCATAAGCAACATGTTCCACAGCTTGGAAAGGTATGACGGTTATAGAGCATAGAGAAGGCATGTGTGCAATCAGCTGCGCTCAGCATCGCTTTCCGGGCATGAATGAAGTAAAGGACACCTAACTATCAGTTCCTTGCCCTGGAGACAAAAATTAGCAGTTTTTTTCTTATTTCAAATGGATGTGAGGTGGTCGGCAGGGGAATGAGTATGAGTAAACCTGCACAGGACCAGACACCATTGTTTAAAGAAACACCTAACGTACATCACAAGGACAATAAGTTAAAGACTGTGTTTTTTTAAAAGGTAATTCCTGAGAGGAATTCTGTATCAATGCATGCATATTTTAAAATTCTTTTTCAACTACATATTAGAGTATACAAATGTGCCATTACTTCATCTAGTCCCTTGTGGACAGACCTAAACTACTTTGAATTATTGTTGTTATAAAAACGTTAGAATGAATAACCCTGAACTTTCTACGTTCACATTACACCTGTCAGAGAAATTCTCAGATTCTAAGCTATGTCCTTCTCACTGTTCCATGCTACCCCAGGCTTCTAACAAACAACTCACAGCCAGTCTCAGTATGAGTTACACTTATTTTATTCAAAAGCCTTTCTAAACAGTCAAACAACACTTTCATCTTAATGAAATATTAGGAATGTTTTCCCCTGAAAATACGCTCACAGGTCAACAGTATATGAGGCGGTCTGCAGCGAGAGCGACAGGTCTTCAGATGCACTGTGCTGGCTCCCCCGTTCAGAATGTGTCTGTCCCGGAGGACTCCGTGCTGCCATGCGTGGTGCTGGTGCTCTGGGACTGAGAGCAGTCCTCAAGGTCCACAGAGGGCAGAGTCACAGACACCCGTGTGGCGGGCGACACACGTGCAGTGATGGGTGGGTTTGCCTTGTCACCTGCACAAAGGAGAAAGGCAATCAGCAACGCCAAAACAGCTTGACCACACAATGCTTTCCTCTTTCTAAATAGAGGGGAGACAGCAAAAATAAGGACTGCACAGAAGGAAATGTCTTTACTCAAGTTGCTTGGAATTCGTCAGAGATAAAACACGCTTTCCCCTTTACCATAGATCTCTTAGAGGCAACATTTTACAAAAGAAACAAGCACTAAAAATTGTGGCACGTTAGACTGGGACTTTTCCCCCACTGAGTTTAAATAGAGAGGGTGAACTGAGAATTAAAAAGGGGGTCATCAGGAATGCAAGGGAGATACTGGGGTGATGGGAGTATTGTCACAAATATATGTATGAAACTGTCCAAAAAGTTAATAAAAGATTGTAGTAAGATGTTAATAAGTCAGACTGCTAGAGAAAGAGCCTTGCTCTGTGTTTTCACGTTATAGAAGAGCACACCTCACCTTTTACGGTGCACGGAAGAATAACCTCAACAACAGGGCTCAGCACTGTTGGCGTCACTTCAATGAGTGCTCAAAGGCAGCCATTATTTTCATAAAGACCCTGTTTTGTCACTACTGCTGCGTTCGTGACAGAAGCCGCTTCAACGGTTCTGCAGTAGGAGTGTACTATTAATAGAAGGATGACTTTTAAATGGAAGCAATGAGGAATGGAAGAGGTGTCTGAGGCCGGGTGTCCTGGCACTGGCCTACAACCCTAGCACTGAGAAAGCTGAAGGGAGAGGATGGCGAACTGAAGGAGCCTGTTTAAAAATAAAATGAAAACACCCCAAATCAAAGTCCAACTTGTTAAAGCTTTCCACTTACTCTCCTAAATGGACTCGGCTCACGAGACACTGTTAACAACTGCTCGCTGGCGCGTGCCTAGCAGCACTATACTATCAGTTAACACATGTATGTGACCCTGCTAATAAAGAACACGGGAGTGGGCATTCAAACAGTAGTGACATTTGACTTGGAAAGCATTTATTCTGTACTGGAGATTTTTTTCCTTCTTTTCACATTTAATTAAGTATGGAAAAAAAAACATTCTCCTCCATGGACAGCAAGCAGTATTAGAGCTAAAAATCAAAATGAAGAAACACTAAACACACTAATGTTTTACAAAGCTATGATTCACAGTGTACAAAATAACCCAGAAAAACACCCAACAGTGCAGCTTAACTCGTAATAAAGTTGGAAATTAGCACAGGACTGACTGGAGCATGGCTAAGAGCTGCCCCACCCAGACACTTCATTCTCACTTCCCCAAGTAGCTCCATTCTTTGTTATTTAGCTCTCAGCCCACGCTACACTGATGTCAAACAGTTTTGTTATCTAATTGAACAAAACTGCTTGCTAAAAGCACCTTGTTCTTATCTATATGCAGAAAATCACATAGTAACTTGTTCAATCATGACCTCTTTATTATGTGCAAGTGACACAAAAAGTTGCGTAATATCCTGCAGGTGCTGCCTTATACTTAAATACCAACTCAAAATTTTGTAAGAACCTTTCTCCCATTTCTTATCTAACAGATGACCAAGACCGATGTTAAAGTGTGCTTTTCAAAGCTGTGTAAGGCCTAAGCAGCTGTATGAACCTGTTGTACATGTGGAGCTAAGACAGCACAGAGCAGGAACAGGGATGAAAAGATGACTCCCATTCTCAAGAAGCTCCTAACAGAGTGCAGACAGGGGTGCAGAGTTAAAATCACATGCAAGTAGCAGCTGAGATGGGGCTTAAAAGTTGTGGGAAAAAAACAACAAAGATGTCGGGAAGGCAATACAGAAAAGGAGAAGGAAAAACAGATTTAGGGACACTGTGTGTTCTGGTATCAAATAGACTGGACTGAAAGAATGGTGAGCTCTGAAATGCTAACGAGGCAGAGCCAGATGCTGCTTGGGAAAAAAAATGGAGAACTCACAAGAGATTTCAAAGAAAATAATGCCATAAACAAGTGCATTTCAGAAAAAATAAACATAAAAACAAGCAGAGGGTCTTAGCAATGATCACAGAGTCAAGAAACTTTGGAGGGAGCTCGGAACTTATGAAGCATTAAATGTGGTGCTCAAATGACAGGTCTGGTGGACTGAGCAGACAGTAATGAGAAGCCTATAGAGCGTCACAGAGATCAAAGATACTCGGACTCATTATCCCCTTAACCAATATAGACGCCTACAAGATGTGTGAATGGGCTTTCCAACAGGCAACTGGAATCAAAGCTTTCAAAGACTGTAAAGCAGGCTTAAAGAGAGAGTGAGCAGTCACCCACACAGATTAGTGTAATGGGATTGCAATCACTTAGAGGGGTAAAATGAAATGATAACATAGCAGGGAAACGTAGGAAGTGCTAAGAAATGTGAATGAAGAGAAAATAAAAGGCAAGTATTCAGGAAGAAACTGTCAAAGTCTAGTGTAATTTGTCTAGTTCAAAATAGGTAGAGTTGGTTTCCAACTCACTGTCTTAATTACAATAAAGACCACCGCTTTCAAAGGCAAGTGGAGGTAATTTCATATCAGTGCTGTGTAGTGGCAGTGAGAACTAAGGACAGGAACAAGATGAAGCTCCAGGAACTAGCTCCTTTCTTTTCTGAAACGATTATTGTATGTGTGCATGTGTATATGACATGTGTGGGGCATGTGCATGCCACAGCACATGTGTGAAGGTCAGAGAAAAACTCTGTGGAGTTGGTTCTCTCCCTTCACCCTTATGTGGGTTTGGGGGATCAAATTCAGGTCACTGGTCTTGCCCATCTCAGGAAGCCTAACTAGTCTCTTTAGGACAGGCCATGGTTAAGGACCCAGTGTGGTCTGCATAGGAATGAACCAACACTGACTGTCCCCGTAAGACTTCTGCGCAGGAAGGAGCAAAGGGAAGGAAGGATAATGAACAATGGAGAGCAGGACACCCCCCCCCACTCTTTGCCTCCTTCTCTCTCCCTTCCCTCTCGCCTCCCACAAGCACCAAGTGAGCATTTTCTGTGTACCAGGCACTACAAGATAGTCCCAATTTTTGAACTCAAGTTCTCATCTGTAAGATGGCCTCAAAGGGCTTGGTGAGTACTAAGCAGGGTCATCTGAAGTGTTATATATATGACTGCAACACAGAAGTGACCCTCAGACAAGGCTCTTAATCCTAGGTTCTGAACAGTAGCCACCCCGACAGGCAGCGGCCCCGTGGGGAGGGCTACAAAGGGCAGTGTTCTTTAGGGAGGTTGATAGACATGTTAGCTGGGAACTGGTGAGAGGACAAAAGAGAGGGCTGAGAGGTAGCTCAGTTTGGCACAGTGCTTGTCTAGCACACACACAGCCTTGGGTTTGATCTCCAGCACTGCACAAGCCAGATACGCTGCTGAACCTGTAATCGCAGAAACATTCCACCTGCGCGGGGAAGCAGTGGGGTTGGAATTCAGCCTGACTATATGAGACCCTGTGTGAAAAGAAAAGTACTCTGGAAGGCCTCCCAAATAGGTACACCACCATTTTAAATAAAAATTATACCAACAAAATGTACCATTTTATATAATGCTCTTTGCTAATATATGCTTTAGGAAGATTTTCTTTTGAGATGATGGAAGTTTTTAAATAATTGCAGCTTTAGAACTTTAAAAGAAATTGTTTTTAGACAGGATATTTTAAAAAAGCACCACTTGATTACTGTTAACAAAGGCTAACACAGTCACACCCAGTTACAGCTGTCACAGAGAGAAAAAACCAGAAAGAACAGAGCATCTTAATAAATCACCATTATAGCAATATAAATTTTCTGCCTATATTAAATGTAGTTTGACGCTTTAAAGTTTAACTTTAGAATTTCCAGTTGTGTCATTACACTGTGATGTCATTGTTTCAACAGCTGGATCTGGGGTCTAAAAACAAGATGACTCCTTAATCCCATGGGTCTGCAGTGTGCCATTAGGCCTGGCATGCACTTAAGCTGGAGACGCCAAAGCCAGACACTTCCAGAGACACAATTTAATATACTTTTAAAACATTCAGAATACCTAAATTTTTGCTTTAAAACACTGAAAATTCCTATTTTCCACTTTCTGCTGCTGAATTTATAAGGAATGCAAAAACTAAGAGCAATATATGTAAAGTAAATCAATACTTATTTTTAAAAATGTTGAGACAGGGTTTCTCTATTATATAGCTGTGGCTGTGCTGGAACCCACTCTGCAGACCAGGCTGGCCTTGAACTCACAGAGATCTACCTGCCTCTGCTTCCCAAGTGCTGGGATTAAGGGTGTGCACCATCACATCTAGCTCAATACAGAATTTTTAATGCTCATTTATATAAGTGTGTATATATATTACACGTATTTTAGAAACATAAGTAAAAAGTATCCTACAAGCCTTCTGAGGTTAGAGAATCCATTTCATCAACAGGTTGTAGATTATGAGTCTAAACCCTAAAGCCTAATAAGCCATTATTGGATCTTTTACCTGCAAGCTAGGAGGACCTTCAAGCAAAGCACTGCTTTAAAAACAGCCCAGAGAAAGAGAGGAGCCTTGTTTGGGGCAGTTCCAGAGAAGACCACAGCATCACAAATGCCTCATCCTGACGTGTGTACTTAGCTCAAGACACGTGCATGAATTATGGAGGTCTACAAGACAACTATGCAGTGGGAAGACTTCATTGTCTCCATTTGAGCTTTTTCTACATGTCAATAAACACTAGTTTCTTATAGACTGTGAAATTAAAAATAAAGTTTAAAAGAATTGACTGTAATCTTTAATCCAGGTCCATAAAATGTCCTAATTTAACCCAGGGGAATGAACACCATAAAATATGAAAATTATTTCACCTATAGGTAGAGTTTGGGAAAAAGATAGGCAGTCATAGCTTTCTGTGTCCTAAAAGGGTCTGTGACTGCTTAATTAAAAGATACTTATATTCTCTGAACAGTTCATGTAACCAGTCTTGACCATACTCACCCCCAAATCCTCCCAAACCTCTCCCACCTCCCTAGGCCCCAACTTCAGAGTTTTCTTTTTTCATTTCATTTTATTCCTTTAAGCTATTCACTTAAAGGATACTCGAGCCTTGCAAGTAAAACCCATCCTCTGCTTCTCCCAGCAGTAGTGGCAAAAGGTCAGGGATGCCCCTCCTGTCAGTTCTGGATGTCACGTGACTATCACTTCTCAAACTGTACTGCAATTAGTTCTTTACGTGTCCATCATTGCTCAAGAGTACAGGCAGGAGCTGGCAGTCTTTTGTCTTCCTAGTGTCCTAGTGGCTAGCAGAGAGGGTTCATGAACTTGTTGAGGGTTTTGAAAGAGTCTCTCTACACAGCCCTGTCTGTCCTGGGACTCAATGCGTAGATCAGGCTGGCCTTGCACGCACAGAAATCCGCCTGCCTCTGCCTCCCGTGTGCTGGGACCACTACACCCAGCTCAACTAGCCTCTGCAGTTCTGTTAAACATATGTTCCCAGGGACAGCCTCATTTGCCTCTGTTTGCCACAACGTTCTAGTGTGATCCTGGGCACACACCAGATCCTGAAATCAAGTAGACCAAATGAACTGTTTCTTCCTAGAGCCTATGGCTTTTCTGCTAACAGCTTGCTTGCATTTGCCCTCCAGGTCTTGTTTTTAAAACTAGCAGCTATTCCTAGCAATGCAATTGCTTCCCAGCTGTCTGAAAATGCTATAGCATTTCAGTGATGTTTTATTAGGCTCTGGAAGCATTTTTCCTGTCCCCCTTGGTCTCATCTGCTCTTGCTTCAATTCCTTGTGTAAGCAGCTGCTAACCTTTCCTGCTGCATTAAATTATCCTCACATACTTAATCCAGCCTGTAGATTTTGCAACATCCTATCAGAGCTGGAGAACAAATGCTAAATGTTTTGATGAAGAAGCTGACTGGTTATATGACACTCAGTATCATGGGTAATGTTTTATTTGCCTTCCCTTTCCATAATCACTAAGAACATTTTATCTTTCACGTTTAAAGGGTTATTTTAAAACGTTATAATATCTTATTTTTGTTCCTTTGGTTGTGCGCTGCTTGATGGCTGAGCTATCTCTAACCTTCAGTATCTTATTCTGAAGTATGTTTCAGACATATAAGGCCCACTAGAGTTTATTAAAGCTTCTGTTTTTCAAATGAATTGACAAATGCTTATCTTAAGATTTATAATTTAAGATAAAAAGCAAAGTAGCTTATATAGGAAAAACGAATGCACACGCACCTGTGAAAACAACACCAGCTCCTTTTCTCTAACACAGTAACAGTTAATGTGAAAGGCTTGTTTCTTCTTATGCCAGTTTCCAGCTGCTTCGCTTTGTTTAAAACTGACTTCAAAGCTTAAACACTATCCTGTCCCAACAAATAGCCGTCCCCAGATAGAATGATCCCGAGTACTGCCCTCAGTGCTCTGCACAACACACCTGCAGCTTTTTAAATTCACTATTCTACAAACTTTCCAAAGGGATGAAGTTTTCTTTTCCTGTCTCCTAATGTACTTTTTAGAGCACTGAAGTTCTTAATCCTGGTGAGTCTGCACACACTTTAGAAAAGTTAAAAATGGGCACCAGTGTTTCTACTGTGCTTGTTATAAGAGAGAAAACACTAGGTAAGAAACTGAGAAAAAAAAAAAAAAACAACCCTCAGAGCTCCAAGTTCAAGACTTTTAAAGTACACACAGGCAAGACACAAACTGGGCTCATTCTGTGTCCTACCTATGGCGCTTAGTGAAGCCATGTTAAAACAAAGTTCTGCTTTTTTTCTCCCAGTAAAAAAATCAGTTAAACATAGAAATAATCACAATTCCCATTCACACACACACAAAAAAAGCTCAGGTCAAATGCACTCATTCCCATAGTTCCTCTCATAAAACCTGGTCAACAGACACCTGATCTAGTAACCTAATAAAAGACGGAAGTCAAACAGATGACTCTAATGACTGTCAACAGAAAGAGACCTTGCCTCACAGATTCTTATCTCTATAAAAAAGTCCAGAAAAGAGGAAGCAAAGAACTACGGATGAAACTGCAGTTAAATGGAAAATTAAACCTTTTTATTTATTTTTTATTTTTAATGAAGGAAACTCATGAGCTGTTTCATAGGTTATAACTCACATTCTGTAATTCACCTAAGGACTTAGTCATTACAAGAAGAAATTTAGACTCTCCCCTGCCCTAGGCTAGGAAGTGAACATCTTGCTGAACTGCTTTATAAAGGCACACAGAAGTGTCCTGGGATGGACCATTTGTTCATACTCAGTTTCTCCTAAGCACACCTTATTTCCGTTCTTTAGTTTTCTGTTATAAATGACGACTCACAGTCTTGTAGTTTTGAAGTATTAATTAAAGATAAGGTAAGGTAGGGGGTGCAGATACATAGAGCTTGGTAGTGCCAGTCTTGCCGACCACACATTCCCAACATTACATGATCTCACACACACACGCAAGCATACACACACACACACACACACACACACACACACACACAAGCATACACACTTTAAAATAAAAATAGAAGGTGGAGAGATGACTCCGTGTTAAAAGCACTTTATCTCTTGCAACCCATGTGCTTACATGGTGGTTTACAACTGTCCACAACTCCAATTCCAGGGAATTTAATGTCTCCTGGTCATCAAGCAGGCACATGTACACACACATATACAGGCAAAACAGCCACGTGAGAATTTAAAAATCTACCATGCAGTATCATCAAACAAAACTATCTACAGGATGCTTACCTATCCAACAAGGATATATGGGTGAAGCCTCTCAAAACATTAAATTTTCTAGCCACAAAACATGCAATTTGAAATGAATGTCCAGAATGTAAAACAAATAAGGAGACAATTAAAATTAAAAACACTCAGGATAGATTCAATTTTTTTTTACAACTTTGAGTTCACTGAAAAGAAAAACTAAGAGGATTATGAGGGTATTTAAAAATTCATTAAAAATAGGTTAGTGTTTTTAAACAAGTAATCTTCTTTGTTGGCTCTGTGTAAGTAGGTACATCAACTCTAATAGCACTTTCAGAAACAGCATCTGGTAGCATAAAAGCATTTATCCAACTGCCAAAAAGTTGCCGGTTAATTCAGGAAATTGACAACTCACTCATCTACTCTAAGGACAGACCATGGTTTGCTTCAATAATGTACATTTAATTATTAAAACTCATTAAAAAGCAGTTAAGTGAGCGAATGCATTACTCCGTAGTGTTATGACATGGACTGCCTGCCTTTTAGGGGCAAGAATGTCTAGAGGGACATTCCATCATTAAAGTCTGGTTGAGGACTGAGAGACCATGTTTTAGCAGACAGCTTTATCTACAGTGTACTTCCTGTTGGTTCAAGAGCCTGTGAGCTAGCTACTAAAACAAATTCCCTCCAGACAATGTTTTATACAAGCATGCCATAATGGTTTTAAAATGAAAAGAATCTGTAAAAGCTACAACAGGTTTGCCTGTGAAAGAAGCCATTCACACTCTATGATTTTGTTTACATAAGTGCAAAAAAAAAAAAAAAGTACTCGAAGTCAGAATGGTGGATGGTGGTGGCATCCTTACGGGTGGAGGGTATGAAGGAGAGAGAAGGCAAGGCCCCGGGGACCACAAGCCACGCTCTCCAGCTGAACACTCGCTACGCAAGTGTGGTCCGCTAAGGCTGGTTCTCAGAGCAGGAGTAAGCTCACATGTTATGTGCGCTTTTCTACACACACATTATTCATGCATAAAAAATAGTAATTGGGAAAAATGAATAGGTTAGTTTCAGCCATTAAAAGGAAGTCTATTTTAGTTTGACCTGTTTCTTAATGAGTCATAACACTGTTATTGCCAAGCTGAATACAAACATGAGCTCCTTGAAACTCTAACACACCATGCATGAACCTTTTCAGAAGCAAAAAATTAATTTTTGTTTTTGCTATATACTGAATCTTACATAGCTTACTATCCATGACACTTTGACAATTGGGTACCTGAACCAGAAGTGAAAAAAAAAAAGTAAATAAAAACAATTTCAACTAATCTTGAAAGTATTTCTGAACTCTTAATACATTCTGTACACATACTCTTCACTTTTTTTGTGCAGAGCGGTTACTTGGGGAATATAACTAACTGTTACTCAACACTAATTCCTGGGATTTCACTCCACAATACCACACCAGGTCACACAGTGCAGGAAAAGTCTCGATTGCAGTAAGCGACATCTGGCCCCTACAAAGGCTGAACTCAAAGTGAGTAACACTTACAAAGCAAGTTGAAGCTAAAGCTTAGCTATCTACAGACAGAAAATCTGTTGTTTGAGGTGAAGGCCCTTCCTAAATATGGAAATTCCTCACAAATCATGGCTCGTGATTATCACTAAAGATCCACAGCATCATCTGTGCCGTCTTAATGATGGTTTCTACCACACTAACCACTCCTAACTAAACTTGAGAACAGAAATTAGATCAGACAGTGATCACTTTTCCTCCCTAGGGCTGGACCTGGTAACTTTCAGAAGAGTTAAAGAGCGAAAAACGAACTTTCACACACAGGAAGCCACCAGAAAGTAAGAACAACAACATTCCGTGTTCTAAAACAGGGGCTTGAAAGACGCACCAGTATAGTAAGTTCCAGGCGTGGGGAAGGAGGTGAGCTTCTGCGCACTGCAGATGACACCAGCGGGAATGAGAGCTGTCCGGGTTCTACATCACCATTACTCTGATAACAGTCCAAGCTGTGAGGCACAGCTATACAGGCCCTGCCAGCAAGGCGTCACAGCACTGTGCTTTGCTACCACAGCCCTGGAGTGTCAGGATACAGAGAAGGCAGCAGTTGCTGGCTGTGAAAACAGTCTGATACAAACCAGATGGGAACTTACAAGCTGGGCAACACAAAGGAAAACAATTGGCTCATTCAACAAAGTCAGGCCACTGCCCCAGAGAATTCACAGAAGACAGTAACAGTCACCACAGTTGATACAAACAAGAAACCATGTGAATATAGTTAAAAGAATTGTTTTTCCTCAGATTAAACAAAGTTTTGATTTCTAAATTCTTACACTCATTAATTGTAGTTAGGTATAGTGTTGGCTTTTACTTTTTTGGCAAAAATAAGTTTTTCACTTGCAGAATATGTATGTATATAGATATGTATTTTGTGATACCACAGAATACACGAGGACATAGAAACTAATTTTGTGCTGCTTCCTGTAAAGTGCTATGAAGACAAACTAAAACATTTCGGGAAACTGGCACAGTTGATGATTGATTACACTGCCAGAGTAATTAGAAAATAGCTAACATAGTATTTCTAGGCCTGCCTAAGTTCTGATTGACACAAATGGCTCCCAATAGAACTTTATTTCTACCTAAAAAATTTCCTACATTCATAGGTGATAAAGTATTTTTACAACTATAGTAATAGGAAAAAAGTTCCCATGTCCGCACCTGTGGATTCTGAGCTGACAAGTATAGTCACCAGTAACAATAGGATTGTAAGGTAACTTTTGGTGGTAACAGCCACTAAGATCCTTCTGCTAGTATGATTCAACACGGTGGGTATATGTATATCACTGCTCTATTACATATGTAAAGAGCAATTGGCACTCTGTCTTAAACTGAAGAGTAATTGCAGTTCCACACAAATATCTTTTATGAAAGTACTTATTTTCTTTATTATTATTATAAAAGACTTTTCTTGTGTTTGCTTTTTGTAATTAGAAATTTGAAGTAGTTATTTTAAGTGTAGTGCTTTTCAATGCCTTTGTATGAACTCATATCCAGCCTGAACCAGGGTGTCACAGTCTACACATGCTTATGAGCCTTGAATGGTCACTTCTCTTTTAGATTTAAAAGTGTGAGAGCTGGGACTGCAGAGATGGCCCAGCACTGGCTGCACAAGCTGAGTCCCAGAACCTACATAAAAGCTGAACATGGCTATGACCCCAGAGATGGGCAGATTCTCAATGCTTGCTGGCTGGCTAGCCTAGCTAAAGTAAGGACACTAAGATCATTTTCTAGTTTCCACATAGACACTTAATACATACATTCACATGTATAAAACACACACAAAATAAGAGAACTATTGACTGAATATGATTTACTAAAAACATTACCTGCCAACAGATAGGATTATAGCAGGAAAAGCACCCTTACTAATAAACTTTCCTGGATTTAACTAGACAATGAACAAGTTGAAGAAAACTATGCTGAAGAAGCCAATGTGTACAGAAAGCACATATTTAAACATACCACACCTAACCATAACTTTATATTCACTCTGATGAAGAACAAATGTGCTGTGGAAAGTCAATGTATCCACCTAAAGTCACACAGAAAACATCCTGCTAGCACTTTCTCACCAACATCTCTAGAGCTCAGGACTAGCACAGGTTCAATTCCTACCTGTTAAAGGAACAGCTGCTTAAATTCTAAGCAGGGAAGAAAGAAGCGCTTTTGTCCACACAGTCATGCTAACTACTGCTACTACTTCCACAGTTCCTAATATCCCTTGTCTTATAAAACAGGGTATTTTTTAATTTAATGACCGCATCAGCCTAATAAAGGCTGTATCATAGTACATGTCAGAAAAGCACAGAGATAAACAGCTTTTCCAGACGCCAGCTGAGCTGTGTCCGAACCTAGGCAGCCTGGCCCCAGACTGCACGTGATGCTGCACCGCCTTTATGTCTAGAGGAGACGCGTAAGTCACCGACAACTGGAGTCCTTCAGCAGCGCTGCTCAGCAGCGTGTGTCCTCTTCTGAGTCAGAGCTGTGAGCTCCAGATGAGCTTCTGCACACCCGGACTCCGCCGCGGGCAGTGTCAGGGTGCAGCCTGGGACCTGGGTCTCAAGTAATTAGAAAAGTTCACATCCATTCAAGTTTAGAAGCACCATCTTCAGACACCAATGAGCGACACAGGAATGGTTAGCTCTGCGAGCAAAACACACACCTATTGCTTCTTGGTTCTGATGCTGAATTGAAATAATCAAGCCTCTTGCTTTCCAGCATGAGAACAGGTAGACGTGCGCTAGGAGAAAAATTTACTGCTATTCTGGCTGAAATGATCTGCTTAATTATTATTTTATTGAAATAACTTAAGTAGCTAAAACATTTAATAAATAATTATGCTGATTAGAAGAGCCCTGTCATGCGTTCATTTGTAATTATAGTTAATTTTGTTGGAGGAAGGCTGTGCTGCCTAACAGACCCTCACACTAGAGTAGATGCTCCTGCTAGTGACAACCCCGACCCTAGGTTCAGATGCCCTGAGCAGGTTCCCCCGCTCCCGGGGCTGCGTACTGCGTTAATATAAAGATGCATCAGTCTACACACAGTAACGTCGGTGACTTGGGAGGGCTCGTGAGACAGCTCAACATGGAAAGGTTCTTGCTGTCAAGTCTGCCAACCCAAGTTAGTCCCGGAACCCACACGTAAAAGGAGATAACACATCCTTGAAAACTGTCCTCCGACTTCCACCTGCATGGCTTATTTGCTTTCTAATGTAATCCTTTATGCACTGTCCACTTTCTTTTTTTATTTTTAAAATTTAATTTTATTTATATATTTACTTATTACAATTTATTCACTTTGTATGCCCCCTGCAGGCCCCTCCCTACATTGCCCACTTTCAAAGGACATAATTATGCATAGTTCTCTACTAGATGATATATACATTCTCTAGCCCTTCCTTAAATCTCCTTTGTTGTTGTTTGTTTACACAGGATTTCTCTGTGTAGCCCTGGCTGTCTTGGACTCACTTTGTAGGCCAGGCTGGCCTCGAACTCACAGGGATACATCTGCCTCTGCCTCCTAAGTGATGAGATCAAAGGTGTGCGCTACCACCTCCCGGCCTTTATATCTTTTATTATATATTTATTTATGTGTGTGTGTGTGTGTGTGTAAGTGTGTGTAAAGACAATACATTCATTTTGATGGCAAGGGACAAATTTTGGGAATTGGTTCTCCTTCCACCATGCAGGTCATGAGGAGTGAACTCAGTTGGTCAGGCTCAGTGATGGCTGGGCCGTCTTTCTGGCCCTCTTAAAGAACTGATTTAATTGTGTGTATCTGTTCCTAGATAATCTGTATATCCCCTTCTTTTAAATAGAAGGCACAGATTTTTCATACAGAAGCTGAAGTTAAAATAATTATCTGATGCTGAGGTGGTGGTGGTGCACACTTTTAATCCCAGCTCTCAGGAAACAGAGGCAGACGGATCTTTGTGAGTTCAAGGCCAGCCTGGCCTACAGAGAGAGTTCCAGGACAGCAAGGGCTACACAGAGAAACCCTGTCTCAAAACAGAACAGAACAGAACAAAACAAAACAAAACAAAACAAAAGCTGTTTTAAAACTCACTAATGTTCCAGAGAAATGTCTTTCCTAAGGATTTTCCCCCACCTGTATGCAGGTATCTTCACATAAAGTGAAACATTAAGCTGATGTGGTGTTTTGAAATGGAAAAGCCTTCATAGGCTCAAAGATTTGAATGCATAGTCATGAGGGGGTGGCACTATTCTGTGTCCTTGTTCGGGTAGGTGTGCTGTTGCTGGAGAAAGTGTGTCACTGGGGGCTTTCAGGTTCCAAATGCTCAAGCCAGGCCTAGTGTCTGTCTCCCTTACTGCCACCTGACTATCCAGTTCTAGAACTCTCAGCTACTTTTACAGCACCATGTCTGCCTGTAAGTGAACCCCCATTAAATGCAGTCATGGTGTCTCTTCACAGTAATAGAACACTGACTAAGCATAGAAGAAAAGGGTGAAAAACAGAAATAAAAATCACTTTTTGAAGAAGTTGCTTTCATGTAAAAGTGCTGACTCAGAAGTGATAGCGTCACTTGTGGGGTCAAATTCCCAGTAAATTCAGCAGCAGATGAAAAGGTTTCACCATTATTGTTATCACTGGTTTGCTTATTCCTTGTGTTTTTTTGAGACTAGGGGAGATTACCCTCTGGCCTTGGTCTACTAAATGCTAGGACTGTAGGCATTTGCCAATTGCTTGAAAAGCTCTTACTTATTATACTCCAAAGATATTACCTGTCACAATAATAAATTTTATTTCTTTTATGTTGGAAATAAAACAAGATCTTCAGCAGTGAAAGAGCCTATGTCCCGCCATGTTTTGCATCATTTTTAATGAGAGCTAGCTCATTGAAGATATTATTTCTAGTAATTTGCTTCACTTCTTTATATACACACAATAAGCTACTACGTATTTTAAAATAAAATACATGATGACTCCAGGGTAAAACAGTCATAACTAGAAACTGAGTAACCTTAGAACCATTTACTTGCCAGAAAATATGTGGTTCTGATTCCCTTGTGATATGGCAAATTGCACTGTCTTCAAGACTTCTGCGTACAAGAAATAGGACTGAATTCCTTCAAGGTCATTCAAGGTCACAAGGGTCCCAGAGATTATTTTGGCACATTGACTCTCCTATTCTTTGAAATGTTTGGAAATGTTTCAGAATTTCAGCAGAGGGAGAAAATGAACCAAGTGCACACATTTTATGGGAGAAAGTCCTGACTATATGTGCCAAGGCAAGGATGTTCATTTAAGAACACTCTGTACAGAGATACATATCAATTATGCAGAGACTTTGTATCTATGCAAGTGCCTCATTTATAGCTTACTGGACTTTTATTTGTCTTAGTCAAAGCTAAAATAAGGCCTACTTGTCTATCTCTTTTCTCTCTTTTTTTTGTATTTGTTTTTGTTGTTGTTATTGTTGTTGTTTGTTTTTTTTCCAAGACAGGGTCCAAATATGTAGCTCTGAATATCCTCAAACTCTCTATGTAGACCAGGCTGGCCTCGAACTCACCGAGATCCACTTACCTCTACCTCCCAAGTGCTGGGATTAAAGGCACGGGCCACTACACCCAGCTATCTTTTCTTATTAATGTAAAACTGGATGCAAAATCACTAAGCTAGCCTTAAGTAACTTTATAAGTAAAATAGGGCTGAGCAGAGTTGTACACTGCTTTAATCCCAGCACTCAGGATGTGGAGGCAGGTGGATTTCTGTGAGTTCAAGGGAAGCTATTGAGAGAGCTCAAGGCCAGTCATCACTACACAGTGAAATCCTATCAAAACAAAAATTTCCTGTTAGCTAAGACCTCAGTTTCTCTCATTTTTCATAATGATTTTTACTGACTTACTAAATGTCAGCTAGCCATCACCGAATAACATTGCTGTAAGTCAACAAAACATCATTCCTGCTTCCCTCTGTTAACACACGTTTCACTTCAAAACATCACATTATCAGAGATACAGTATCAAAATCCTACCAAAGAAACCCTAAGTGCAGAAGAAAATGATTGCTTATTATAGATCTCTCAAGAAAACAAAATTCATTTTTAATTTTAAGATATTTAAGACATTAAAAAAATCCTAAACTTACTGAATTATATTGACCACGAATGGTTACAATACTCAGTCAGTCTACAATCTTAGGAATGTTTATTTGCTCGTATCTATATATTGTCATGATTAATCTTAAAGTCATCATTAGAAGAGTTTAATAGGCAACATTTTTGTTGTTGTGTTTTGAGACGTGGTCTTGCTATATAGCTTAGACTATTCTAAATTTATTTAACGCAGGCTGGCCTTGAATTTATGAACTACCAAAATAGGAGGCCACTTTTCATTAAATTCTAAAATGTAATTTAATACCAATGTGTTATGTTAAAAAGATACTGAATGGGACTAAAGAGATAGCTCAGCAGTTAGGAGCACTTGCTGTTCTTCCAGAGGACCTGGGTTTGATTCCTAGCACCAATGATGCAACTCACAATAGTTTGTAACTTCAAGTCCAGGAGATCAACACCCTCTTCTGGCCTCAAGGGCCACAAGGCACAAAACTGATACAGAGACACACATGTAGGAAAAGCATTCATAACATTAAAAGTCAAGACATAAATATATATACATTCTGTGGTGATCTGATTTAGAATGGCCCCCACAGGCTCATGTATTTGAAATGCTTGATCCCCAATTAGTAGAACTATTTGGGAAGGATGAGGAGGTGTGGCCTTACAGGAGGTGTGTCACTGGGCTGGGCTCTGAGGTTTCAAATACCATGTCAGCCCAGTGTCTCACTGTCTGTGACCAGGAGGAAGCTCCCAGTCACTTCTCCAGCAGCGTGCCTGCCTGCTGCCACGCTCTGCCATGACAACAACGGACTAAGCCTCTGAAGCTGTAAGCAAACCTCCAATTACGTGCTTTCTTTTTAAGTTGGGATCATGGTGTCTCTTCACAGCACTACAACAGTTACTGAGACATTATCATTTATAAAAATTATAACCTAGCCCCTGTGTAAGGGAGAAAATATGTTGTCTGAGTCTGGGTTACTCCACTTAATACAATAAGTTCCAGTTCTGCCCACTTTCCTGCAAATGTCATGAGTTACTTTTCTTTAGTGTATGGGGGAGGGGGAGTAAGGGTTCTGCTGTGCACTTGTACAGAACGCCAGAAATGGACAATGTCAGAGCAGCTTCCTTAATCCCTTCTCTGTCTTATTTCTGAGGCTGGTTTGTCTAGGATGACTTGCTAATGAGTCCCCACGATGCTCTTGCCTCTGCTACTCAATGCTGGAGCTACCAGTCCTCACTGACAATCTAGCTGTAATGTGGGGTGGTGCAGGGGGTGTCAAAACTCAAGTCCTCACTCATGCAACAAGCACTCTGCCTCCATATCCTTAAAGCTGGATAGGACTCCATAGTGCATAAGCACCACCTTTTCAATCATTTATCTGCTAATGGACACATAAGCTGATTCCAGTTGTGAACACTGAGCAGTAAACACGGATGTATAACTATCTCCATGATGTGCTGACTTAAGAGTCCTCTGAGTAGAAGGCCATGGATGGTAAGGCTCATCTCCATACAGGAAGTTCTTTCTTCCTTTAAATGTACTAAATGAGGGAAAACAAATGAAATAACTCCTGGAGACAAGAATGAAATTCACACAAAAATATTTTCATTATAAATTTGTTCATAATCAGAAATCAAGTTTGATCTGATAAATATAATCAAATATTAAATAAACATAATTATTTGAATAAACTATCACTATGTCACAAGAATAGCTTACCTTGATGTTGTGAAAGTGAACTGTCAGATTTATTTCTTATACAGGTTAGATGTCTCTGTACTGGCTTGTATTCAACTTGTTTACTGTCTTTATCTTGCTTTTGTTGGTACTAAAGAATTTAAGAAATGAAGCCATAACATTATTTTTAAGTTAAAAACTTGTCAAGTTAAATTGATTATGTTATGTAAACATTTAATAATTTGGTTTTCTGTCACTTGAGCACGCACATTTCATGAGGTGAGCGTGTGAAGAAGCACGCACCTCCTGTAAGCATCACCGCTGAGGTAATGCAGAGATGCTGGGACTAATGACACGTGACTGCAGAGTGGCAGAAGCAGGTGACAGTGAGGTCAACAAAGGCATTCATTATATCCTCTCCCTCTATTCAAAGCCAACAACTGAAATGCTTTACAGATTTAACTGCATATTCCAACTTTTTTTTCCTCCTCCTTCTTTTATAAACAGGCCTCAAACATGATCCTTTGACTTGGCTTCATGAACACTAGGATTACAAGTGTTCACCCCTGTATTTGACTAGAATTTTATTACACTGAATCACTGAATGCAAATTTTTGTGGGAAAAGGGCTCTAGTTTTTACTCAACATAAGTTCTGTACCAAAAAAAAAAAAAAAAAAGTCATCCCCCCCTCTCACAGTTGTGGCAGTTGAGAGGGCTGGCTGTGGGTGATGAGGGCAGGTGAGTTGGCCTTGTCCCTCACCTGTTGTAGCACTCAGGCCCTGCAGAGCACCTGGGCAGCAGAGGAGAGCTGGCCTTGGTGGAAGGGGCATGGGTGAGCCGGCTGGGAGGGTGAAAGCGCTGGAGAACTGGTCCTGCTACTTGTTGGTGTGAGGTAGCAGGGGTGCAGGGGTGATGGCTCCTCACCACCACTGAGGATGTGAGAGCGGGAGAGCTGGCCAGCCCCTCACAGGCTGCAGCACTTGGGAGAGTGGGCCCTGCACCCTGACTGGGCGCGCAGTGGAGCTGGCTCTGGAGGGGAGGGTGCAGGAGAACTGACCTTGCCCCCTGCTGAGGAGGCTTTGGGTGGCCTAACTGGTGAGCAGTGCTGGAGAGCTCGCCCTGGCAGTGTGAAAAAAGGGAGAGGCTGGTGGCTGACTAGCTCAGCTACCACCCAGGCCCAGATCCAGGGCTCTAGGTTGGCCAACCCCAAAATCTATATTATCTGCAAACAGTTGGGATGCATGAAAGGGCCAGTCCTGCTGGTCCAAAGCTTGGGATCTCCATGATACAGGGCAACAACTGGATAACCAGGTGGAGACCTGGTTGCAAGGGAATAGGGTGGATATGACAAGACAGGAAGAGAAGCAGAACTGGGGTGCATGACAAATGAGTAAATAAATTACTGTGTATTTCAGGAGTTCCTATACTCATAATGCCCTGGGGTTAGTGGTATTCTAGAGCACAGAACCTAACATACTCTCTCCAGTTGATGAACATTGTGTTGTTTCCAATTTGGGGCTAATACAACTACAAATTTCCTATGGACACGCCTCTATAAAATGTATAGGTCATGTGTTAGCTGTATGCCTGTACCATTCCATATCCCCGGCCAGCAACGTACCTGGGATCAGCTGTCCCACATCCTTGTCAACAAATGCATGACAGCCTTGGGGTCTTTCGCTTTCTAATGAGTGTATAGAGGTAGCCTGTTTTTTGTTTTGTTTTGTTTTGTTTTTAAAAGATTTACTTATTCTCCTTGTGGAGTTCCTGTCCTCTCCAGGTCTTACTATTTCCCACTTCATGAGATTCCCTGCACTCTGCCCAAAGGTTGGCCATAAGTCTCAGCAGCTGCTTTGATAGTCTGCAGGGCAGAGCCTTTCATAGGTTCTCTGTGTCAGGCTCCTGACTTGTTCCCTCTTTTCGCCTTCTTCTGATGTCCATCCTCTTTGCCTTTCTGGATAGGGATTGAGCATTTTAGCAAGAGTCCTCCCTCTTGATTAGTTTCTTTAGGTGTACAGATTTTAGTAGGTTTATCCTATATTTCTATATGAGTGAGTATATACCGTGTGTGTCTTTCTGCTTCTGGGATAGCTCACTCAGGATTCTCTTTTCCAGTTCCCACCATCTACCTGCAAATTTCATGATATAAACCTAGGACCCCTGCACAGATGTAGCCTATGGCAGTTCAGTGTCCTAGTGGGTTCCATAGTAATGGGAACAGGGACTGTTTCTGACATGAACTGATTGGCCTGCTCTTTGATCACCTCCCCCTGAGAGGGGAGCAGCCTTACCAGGCCACAGTGGAAGACAATGCAGCCACTCCTGATGAGACCTAATAGACTAGGATCAGAAGGAAGGAAAAGAAGTCCTCCCCTCTCAGTGGACTTGGGGAGGGGCATGCATGCAGAGGGTAAAGGAAGGGAGGGATTGAGACGGGAGAAGGGAGGGAACCACAGGGGGGATACAAAGTGAATAAAGTGTAATTAATAAAGAATTAAAAAAAGATATACTTATTTATTATTTATAGTGTTCTGCCTGCATGTGCGCCTGTGCACCAGAAGAGGGCACCATATCTCACTATAGATGGTTGTGAGCCACCATGTGGTTGCTGGGAATTGAACTCAGGACCTTTGGAAGAGTAGCCAGTGTTCTTAACCTCTAAGCCATCTCTCTAGCCTGCTTATTGTGTTTTAACCTGCATTTCCTAATGTTTAATATCATTTTACATGCTAATTTAGCTTCCATATGTCATTTTTAGATGAAGTATATGTCCAAATTATTTTGTTTTAAATTGAGCTGCATTTATTACTTAATTCTTTGATTCATTTTTATGCTCTGTTCTCCCACTCGGCTTCTTGGTTTTTTTCATCCTGTTAATATTGTGTTTGGGAGTGAGGAAGTTCTTATTTTGGAGGGGAATACAAGTTCTTATTTTTGATAAAAGCTAATTATTTAATTCTTTTTCATGAACAGTGTGCTTTTGTGATGGCATTCAGAAAGTTCTTGCCTTTTAGTCACAAAATATTTTGTTTAATACATACACTATTAGCATATTTATTAACTTTTCCTGATTTTTACTTGAACACAGATTAGCAATAACAATATATACTGTTGTATTCCATAAGCAATTTTTATTATATATTTTAAATATTCTTCCTTGATATCATGTAACGTTGTAAAATACCATGCAATGAATATTTATTGAATAAATTAATTCACAATAAGAAATGAATTGCTAATCATGAATATGAAACTATGAGCATTTATTTAGATTAAAATCTTACAGAACAATCATCCTAATTTTTTAATATACAAGGTTTCATGGTCCATTGGTTTCACTCAGTATAAAATTATGCTTTCATGGAACCTATTCTATACATTTTAAAGCTATAAACAGCAAATACTTAATAGGCACAAATTACTGAGCTGGCTTTTATGTAGTCACAAAGATATAAATTACGATAGTGACTTAACTAGGTGTCAGACATTTTATACACAGTTTTTATTTAAACATTTGTAACTTACTTTGTGTGGGGGCAGTCAGTGTTCATGTGCAAAGGGCACTCATGGAGCTGGTTTTAAGAGTGTTCTAGAAGATGCCAGGTGTCGAGGCAAACCTTGAATCCTTTAATCCCAGCAGTAAGTATGCAGAGTTTGCAGCCACCCTGGTCTTGAGGACAGCCAAGACTGCACAGTAAGACCCTGTCTCTGTCACTCCCACCCCCCTAAAAATGTTCTAGGGATTTAACTTAGGTCTGTTTTTGTTTGGTTTGAGACACGGTCTCTCTACCTAGCCCTAAGTGTCCTGGAACTTGTTGTATAGACCAGGCTGGCCTTGAACTCACAGAGTTACAATTCTCGTTTTAAGTAAAGTATAAATGTGCTTGTTTTGGTACCTGAGAAAAATCTTCAGCTGCTTCTGGTAAATTAAGGTCACTGCCTTTTGTTGTTGTATGTGTTGTGGGAAGAATAAGGTTAGAATCAGGCTGCAACTCCAACTCCCTTAAGCTCATTGGACCATAACTGGCACAAGAATCTTCATAAATATTACCTATATCAAACATGTAAAAGAAAGTTAACTTGTCAGAGTTATCTTAGAAAAACAACAAGCAACAGACTACAGTCCCCAGTATTCCTAAGCAGTTACACATGCACAGCAGTGAGCCTCAACCCAAGACCCGGTATTACACTTGCGTTTACTGTAAAGCCAAATCTCATAGAGAAAGCAAAAACCAGCTATGTTCAAACAAATCCGTGGAATAATATTCCACGTAAGATCCAATCAACATCATCCATGCAGTCCACCCCTTCTCCGTAAAACTTACAATATTCCTGAATCCCTTTTCTATCACTAAAAAGTCACACTTAATATGATACTTTCTATTTAAAATGTGTTCTTCTACAGACTGGGGACTAACAGGAGGAGAGGGGAGTGGCAAAGGGGAGAGAGAGGGTATGTTAGTTTCCTTTCCTGTTGCTGTGATAAAATACCCTGAAAAATAAAACAACTTATGAAAGAGGTTTATTTGTCTCACAATGCCAGGTTACATTCAGTCACCCTGGGGGAGTCAAGGTGGCAGCCTGAGTCACATCACGCCCTAGTCACATCGCACACGCAGCCAAAAGTAGAGACCCATGAGCTAATGCATGACACCACTGCTCAGCTTGCTTACACAATACACTCTTACACAATCCAGGATTCCCTGTCTAGACACTGGTGTCACCCACCATGGGGGCCTTCCCACTATTCCAGATAATCTGCCACAGCCATGCCCATAGGCCAAGCTAATCCCAATAATCCCTCACCGAGACTGCCTCCTCAGATAATTCCTCATTGTGTCAAGCTGACAAAACTACCACATGCAGGATGAGAGGACATGGCCAAAGCACATTATACAGTGTTATAAAAATGTTCTTGTTAAACAGTATTATGTTCAACAAATACATGTCAATGGAAAAAGTCATCCTAAGTAATGTACAAATCCTGGTTAGAAAATGCTGGTGTCAAGCTGGGCACAGTGGCACACACCTATAGCCCCAGCACTCAGGTAAGCAGAGACAGGCAGATCTCTGTGAGTTCGAGGCCAGCCCTGGTCTACAAAGTGAGTCCAGGACAGCCAAGGCTACACAGATAAACCCTGTTTCGAAAAAGCCAAAAGAAAGAAAATACCAGCGTCAATTAGCTGTTCTGCAGTATTTTTCTTCAAATTATCACACTCCTTTTTTTCCTAATCTAAATGTCACCTCAATCAAGAGTAGCAGAAACATCTATGTATCTGACATCACTGTACACTTGTGTTGTTCTTTATGCTCTGAGCACTTTCACACACATTACCCATTCAAAGAGTTACCTCAAAGTGTAGAATAGGCAAAGACTTAAAGCTGGCAGCTTCTAACTCCTGGCTTTACATTTCATGTTCTTCCTAAAATATTTTAAATACATGCACATGTGTGTTCACATGTTCATGTTTGCAAGGTTCACATGTATGTGTGGGTGCATATACACGGGCACTTGATTGCTGTGTTGGGTTGGACAGGTACAGCTCCCACAGACTCGTGTTTGAACACTTAGCCCATAGAAAGTGTGACCTTGGTAGAGAAGGGTGTCACCGTGGGGGCGCAGCTTTGAGGTCTCCTATGCTCCAGCTACCCCCAGAGTGGCACACAGTCCCCCCCCTTCTGCTGCTGTGGATCAAGACATAGAGCTCCTTCCCCAGCACCACATCTGCCTGCGTGCCACCATGCTTCCCACCATAAGGAGAATGGACTAAACCTCTGAACTCTAAGTCAGCCCCAATTTAATGTTTTCCTTTATAAGAAGAGTTGCCACAGTCATGCTGTCTCTTTACAGCAATAAAACTCTAAGCAGGACAATGTGCAGAGGCCACAGAAACACTTCAAGTCCCCATCTTTGGCAGTACAGTCAATCTCCTTTAAGATTCTCTTTGGCCTGAAGTTCAAGAATTATGCTACTTTGGCTGGCCAGCAAGCCTGAAGGAATCCTTCTCTTGCCCAACACTGAGATTAAAAGTGTTCACCACCACCAAAAAAAAAAAAATAAAAAAAAAGACTTCTTTTTTTTTTAAACTTTATGTGTATGTGCAGGTGCCTCAGAGGCAGGAGGACTGTATCAAATCCTATGGAGCAGGAGTTACAGATGCTTGAGCCACCACACGGTGCTAGAAACCGAGCACCCAGGTCTGCTGTGAGAACAGCGAGTGGTTTAAACTTCTAGGCCGTCTCTCCTGCCCACACCTGGCATTGTATGTGGGTTCAATCTCAGGTTTTCGTGCTCTCAAGGCAAGCACTTTACGGAGACAGCCAGCTCCTTCCACAAATATTTCTAAGAAAACTGTTTTTTCTCATTAATGGTTATCTTTTAAATATAACATAATTTCATTTAATCAATATGAAAGGCTTAAAAAGCTATTCATGAACTAAATTGTTTAAAATGAAATATTTTAATGACACCATAGGCATTTTCCTTTTAAAGGCAATCACCTTCATTGGAATTGCACGGCTGACAATTTCCTAGACATAACAAATAATCACTCTCTGATTGGTGTTTTATGTTAATTCAAGTTTTATGTTAAATCAGGTTTTTAATGTGCTTTTCACAAAGTAAAATACATCCATTGAGCTTTCATTTTACCTCTGTGGTAGTTAATATGTGCAAAGCAATTTATCAAAATAACTACCTGGTTGATTCTCCAGTGCATCATAAGATTAATTAAAGTAATGGCAATCACATACAAGATGTAGAGTAAAGAATGTTCTGGTGTCATACTTGCTTCTGGACATTATGCTACTACCTTTTCTAGTCCTATGTCACTTTCCCAATAATTTTTTTATAACTCTCTAACAAATAAATTGAGAATTAGCATATCTAATGTTGAAAGAAAAATATTAAGTTTTTTTTTTTTCTGATGATATGGTAAACACCCAAACTCTAAAGGATTCTAGTCTCTAAAAGTAAAACTAAAAGTATTGGTGTTCCTAAAATAACTATTGGAATTAACAACAGTTTTTGGTGTCATGACTGGACATTAATATAAATATGCAAAGCTGTTAGCTTTTCTCTTCATTACAGCAATAAGCACAAATAATAGAAAAACTTTACTGTCATGATCAAAACTGTAAAATAAGCAAAATTATTAGACATAGAATCTCTATGAGGACAATTATGAAATTGTTCTGAAGGTGAAAAATTCCACCCAAGGCCAGATAGAATTTTCCATTTGTGGTAAATCTATGCTATCCAGAAGCATATAAAGAAGTAGATGAATTCAACCCAACACCTAGAAAAGAAAGTTGGAAACAAACACAAACGTAAAGGTTAGCAAACCATACGAGAAAACTGGCAATATAAAATTTCAGCAAGGAAAATGAAATAAAAAAAAAAAATCAGAAATGTTCAAAATTAAAAACCTCAATGAATCTAATAAAAAGCACAGTAAAACACATAACTGGGAGACTCAACCATGCATAAGGAAACAGTATTAGAGGACAAAGTCAAATATCAATAAGGGGAAACCCAGCAGGACCACTGCACCTAAGAACTATGGGTTCTGACCAAGAGACCAAAGCCACATATTCAGAGGATAGAAGGATCTAACAATAAACACTAAAGCATAGAGTCATTTCATAGTCAATGGCGTTATAGCAGAAAATTCCCCAAATCTGAAGAAATTTAAATCCAAACACAAGAAGCATTTAGAATCCTAAATAGACATGACCAGAAAAGAATTTCTCTATAACATATTATATTCAAAATGCCCAAACCACAAAAGCAAAAAAAGTACTAAAAGCCACAAGAAAAAAGCAACTCACCTATAGAGGCAGAAACATCAAAAGAATACCAGCTCTTTCACCAGCAGCCGCCAAGCCAGGAGAGCATGGGCTACCTTTCTTCTTTGTTTTTAAAACATTCATTTACTTATTTAATGTGTGTTGCAGGGGAGGGGAATTGTGCCACCATGCCTATGTGGAGGCTAGAGGGCAACCTGAGGTAACTGGCTCTCTCCTTCCACCAAATGAGTTTTGGGAATTGAGCTCAGATCATCATGTTTGGCTATAAGCACCTTTACCTGATAAGTTATCTTACCAAACCTAATCTGATACCTTTTAAGTCCTGAATCTAAATAATTGCCAACCATGAATGCTCCACTTAGCCAGTCTATCTTTTAAAATTGATGGGAAAATGAGAATATTTCAAGGCAAGCACAGAGGCAATTCATGACCGCTAAGCCAGCAGTACAAGGTTCTTAAAGGAATGCTATACATAGAAAAGGAAGACAGCTATCTCAATCATGGGAGCACAGGAAATAATAAATTATAGTTGTTTATACCTTTTTTATTTCATTTTGATGTCATAGTTACTTAGGGGTTTATCCATTTCTTTTAGTGTTTTTAGTTCTGTGAGAGTTTTGTTTTGTTTTCCCAAGACGGGGTCTCACTATGAAGCTCTGGTTGTCCTGGAACTCACTCTGTATAAGAGGCTGGACTTAGAGGTCACACAGATCCACCTGCCTCTGCCTCCGAGTGTTGCGTCAAGGTGTGCACTGTCATGCCCAGCTGGGGAATATGTTTTTAAAGTTATTCTCTGTTGATTCACAAGACTTTTCTGGAATCTGTTGTACAACTTCTTCTCACCTCTTACATTTTTTAATGTAGGTCTTCTCTCTCTTTCAGTTAGTTTGGCCAGAGCATTAACAATGCTGCTTATTTTTCCAAGAAAAAAAAAAAAACTTTCTGTTTAATTCTCTGAACCTCTGATTCACTAATCTCTTCCCTGTCTCACATTAGCAACAGAAACCTGACAAGTACTTTTTCACAATGGTTTGTCACGAGAATGCAGGTGTTATGAAAACTGCCACTGAAGTGAAGAAGAAAAAAAAAGATCAACATCAGCATCACCTAATACATACTGAGCAAAGTCACCACTACTGGCCACTGGATCCACAAAACTGATGAGACACCAAAAAAACCTATAAACAATGTGAGAAAGGGGGTGCTGATATGGGAAAGAGGTTACCTAACAAGGGAATCAGTAACACCATCTCCCTGGGCCCAGCAAGGATTATATCCATGCACCAGGACAGAGACTTTAAAGGTATATGTTGTGCTGACCATACTGGCCAGATGACTGCTGTGGGTATTGCTGAATTTAAAGCTGGCTCTCGGAGAATGGTAAATCATGAGCATGCCCTTTGGCTTAAATACTGAATATAAAACAATTATTGCTACCAACGAAATGGATTCCACTGAGCTTCCCTAAAATCAGAAGAGATGAAAACACTGTTAAGAAAGGAAGTGCTTGTATTAAGAAGATTCATTAGGAACGTTGACAATGATGGCCTGGAGAGATGGCTCAGCAGTTAAGAACACTGGCTACCACTCTTGCGAGGATCCAGCTTCAGTCTCTAACTCCCACTTGGAAGCTCACAACCAGGTAGTCTGATGCCCTCTTCTGGTCTCTGTGGGCAACAGGCGCATGGGTGGTACACTGATATGCGTGCAGCCAAAGCGTCTATACACATACAATAATGAAAACAAATCTTAAAAGAAAATTGGCTATGAACTTGGCATGGCAGCATCCGAGTTAATTTCTGTCTAGAATGCTGGCAGCATGCTGGTGTCAAGTGCTAACATGCTGTGGGTCAAGAACGCAGTCACTCATGAGGACAGCAGTGCCAGCGGCCTTGGCATAAAAGCCTATGCACCTGCCTCTCCTAGATGTCTATAAAATCGGTGGTGCTGGTACGGTTGCTGGGGGCCAAGTGGAGACGGGTGTGTGTTATCAAGCCTGCTTGATATCACACTTGAAGTATAAAGTCTGCTGAAACGTAGCTGAGGTTCTTCCTGGTCACTACGTAAGAGTCCATGTCAAGAATATATCTGTCCTGAGATGTTCCTTGTGGCAACAGCAAAATGAACCACAATGGAAGAGCTGGCTTCACTGCTCAGGTGATTATCCTGAATTACTCAGACCGAATCAAAGCTGGCAACACCCCTGAACTAGACTGTCACACAGCTTACACCGCATGCAAATTTGCTAAACTGGGAGGAAAGATTGATCACCTTTCTGCCAGGAAGCTGGAAGATAGCCCTACATTGTCCTAGATGATGAAGCTGCCACCATTAATATGATTCCAGGTAAGCCTTTGTGTTTTGAGAGCTTCTTTTGGATCATTTTGCCATTCGTATGAACCAGACTGTTGTGTACATCATCAAGGCCACAGACAAGAAGGCTGCTGAAGGTGGCACGATTACCACATCTGCCTAGAAAGCTCAAAAACCTAAACGACGGTTATCTGTACAGATGCTCTCTGGATTAATTGTTACAATTGGCCATTTAAGCTTAATAGGTTAATAATAACAAGACATTGTAAAATCTCCCACCCAGGCAGAGAGTCTGTTTTGTTTTGTGGACCTTTTCAATGTGCGATAGTTTTAAGTTATTAGTTTTTAAAACCAGTACGTTTTAATCAAAGTAAAAAAAAACTTATCACAGAATTTCATGACCCATTAAAGCAAAGTTAACTAAGAGATGCAGACTGTGGTGGTCAATTACAGACTGTGGCTTCAATTAGACTCACCCAGGAGACAAGCCTATGGGCATGCTTGTGAGGGAAGCTAGGTTAACTGAGGCGGGAACTCGTGCTCTAAGAGTATCAGTACCATGGCAAGGGCTGCAATTCTCAGCTGAATAAAAGGACAAGGCAAGTTGAGCATCATCATTCATGACTCTCAGCTTCCTGGCTGCGGACTCAGTGTGTTGAGCAGCCTCAAACTCCAGCTGCCGCGCCTTCCCTTCCATGTTATTATCTGTGCCCTTGATCTACCTGTCTCTCTCACACAGTCATGCCTTCCCTTGTACAATGTCTGTGTCCTTCAGCTATTATAGGACCCCAAATAAACACTGTTACCCTTGTCACAGCAACAGGGTACATAATGACAGAAATTGGTACCAAGAAGTGGGCTGTTGCTGTAATAGACCTGACCATGTGGTTTTCAGGGCTTTGGGCTGTCAGAGGTGGGCTATCAAAGGCTAGAGTAGTGCAGGCAGAGGATACCGTGCCATTCTGGTAGGAGCCTAGAAGACAAGCTAACAAGAGAAATACAAACAGTGGAGGTTTAGGAGACTTTCAGGAGGAATGAGGACTCCGTTGGAAACTGGGTTAATACTTGTGATGTTCTGGTAAAGAATTTGGCTGCATCTCTGTCCTGAGGACTCGAGTGGGGTTGAATTTAAATGTAAAGGACTAATTTGTTTGGCACAGGAAATTCCAAGACAGGAGCACATTTGTGCTGTGGTCTGGCCACTGTTTAATTGCCTGCAGCTAGGTCGATGTGAGGAAGGAAAGAGCTGAGCAGAAAGATGTCAAAATGTGTATTTATAAGGAAAATAGTAGGAGCAAGTTAACCTTACAGACAAACCTTACAGGTTTGAAAGCAGGTCTAAGTGCTCAAGTGACTAGCACCATTAGGGAAGCCTGCTTTGTTCTAACACAATAGAAAAGGCGTCCTGAGGGCAACATTTCATCTACTGAAGGCTCCATTTTGTGGAAAAACAAAAACAAAAACAAAAACAAAACTTAACTCATTTGAAAGATGAGCACCTAATCTGAGAAAGAGGGTGCTGTTGAAGCAGTTCCCTTGCTCCTTGAAAGCCTAGAAGTGTTTCTCCAGGGTCAACATACAAACATTGATGTAATTGTGGTCTGAGGGGGGGTCAGACTCCATCTCAAGCTGGCAGGAGAACTTGGCTGTTTTGGGGGGCATAAAAATATATTAATGGGGATTATGGAGGGCTATCTACGT
Organism: Meriones unguiculatus; assembly: GCF_030254825.1. Taxonomy (NCBI): domain Eukaryota; kingdom Metazoa; phylum Chordata; class Mammalia; order Rodentia; family Muridae; genus Meriones; species Meriones unguiculatus. The sequence continues at coordinate 78,495,578 of NC_083355.1, read as the reverse complement.
CAGAAAGCCCTGAGGCAAAGCAATGCGTAGCATGGTTGGAGGTCCTGAGAGGACACTGCATGAAACTGCAAAATTAAAACCTAATTTACAGTGAAGAACCCAGGATGTTGGAAATACCAGGACCAAAAGTCATCTGCCGAGGAAAACTCCAGACATAAAGTAAAGCTGATCCAAGAAAAGGATATGTATGCTATAGGTGACAGAGAGGGAGGAGTGAAGAAGGGGCTACCCAAGTCCTGTAGAGCCCAGAAGACTGCATCACGGGTCCCAGAAACTGGACATGGAGTTACAGGATTTGCTGTTTTCTCAGCTGAGTTTGGTCTTCCTTTAGTTTGTGCACTCCTTACTATTGTCCCAAGTATTCCCTTTTAAACTTGTAAACAATGTTGTAATTATTAAAAATGATGGAACTTTTTGAACTAAATGAGTATTTTATTATAAAATGGTCATGCGGCTACGGGGACAAAGAGTGAAAAGTTAACTGGATTGGGTGTAGAGTTAATAAGATGAAGAACTGTGATGCCCAACAGCGTCAATCTGACAGGATCTAGAGTCACATAGGGAACAAGGAATGATCTAATTACGTTAGCTGAGGTGGGAAGCCCCGCCTTAAGCATGCCATGGGCAGGGCTCCTACACTGAATTAAAAGAAGAAAGCAAGTTGAGCTTCAGCCTTCAGCATTCTCTGTTGACTGTGGATTCAAGGTTGGCAGCAGTCTCCCACTCCTCCAACATGCTGTCCTTGCAGTGATGGATCCCCCTTGAACTGTAAATCCATCCTTCCTTAGGGTATGTTTAAGATACTTAATCACAGCAACAAGACAAGTAACTGAGACACAGATCAATGAATTAAACAGAGGACCCAGAAATAAACCCACCTAATCACTGACAAAAATAATCATTATAAAAAGACAGCCTCTTTAACAAAGTGTTGGGGAAACTGGATATCTACATGTAAAGAATAAAACTGTATCCATATCTCTTGCCCTAAACAAAAATCATTGCAAATGGATGGATAACATTCTATTATAAAGCCTAAAACTCTCAAATTGCTAGAGGAAACCAGGTCTTTAAAAATAAAATCACAGGCATGGACGTTGTAGAAACAACTCCTATGGCAACATAGGAAATCAGTCTAAGAATAAACAAATGAGATTATAAGAAATCAGACAGTTTCTACACAATGAGGAAACTACCAACAGAGTGAGGAGGCAGCTTACAGAATGGGAAAAATATGTATCTTTGTGAGCTACATATCAGACAGGAGATTAATATCTAAGATATTAAAAACTGTAAAAATAAAACACTAAAAAACCTAATTACCCCAACAACAATGGGGTAATGACTAAACAGACAGTTCTTAGATGCAGAGAGCAGAGGAGATGCCTGCTTTGTAAGGAGATCCTGCATTCAGATGTTAGCACACATGTAAAAGCCAGGCATGCCATTGTGCTTGTCCACCCAGTGCTGGGATGGCAGAGGCAGGGGGATTCCAAGGACTTACTGGACAGTCAGGCCAACTGGGGGTCTCCACATTCAGTAAGAAACATTTCTCTCAATAAACAAGGTGAAGAGTGATAGAAGAAGACATCAACATTGCCCTCAGGTCTCCACATATACGCACACAGGCTTACGTCGGGTAAACACATCTATGTACATACACAGACAGCCCTACACACTGACAACAATTTCTACAAAGAACTACAAATCTCAATACATATTCAAAAAAGTGTTTAATATTCCTAGCCATTAGAGAAATGCAAATGAAAAACTGCTTGAGATTATATTTTACCTCAATCAGCAGAGTTATTACCAGAAAGAAAGGCAAATGCTGAAAAACGTGAAGAAAAAAATCCTGTTCACTGTCAGTGGGGATGCAAACTGGCATTGCTGTCATGGAAGTCAATATGGAGGCTCCTCAAAGAAAAGACAAGATTACCACAGGGCCCACCTCAACCACTGGACTTTCAAGCCCACAGGAGTCCAGGATACATGCACAGCCATGTTTACTGATGACTACTTACAAGCTAAGACAGGGAACAGCCTAAATGTCTATCAAGAGGTGAGGAGATAAAGAAAATATACACAAACATGGTAGAATTTTATTCAGCTGTAAAGAAAGAAGTAATGACCTTGTCAGAAAATAGATGGAACTTGAGATCACTATGTTAAGCAAAGTAAGCTAGAGAAGGCTCAGAAAGACAAATGGCACTTTTCACCTTTGTGTGTATATGGGATTACAGTAAATGAGGACCATGGGACAGGAGGGAAAGATCTTAAAGGAGCAGTGACAATGAAAGAAAGGGTAATGGAGGACATGGGGAAAAAAAGGGAAGTTATCTGGCAGGGAGGAAGAGCACCAGCAAGAGATGGCAAAAGGTGAGCGGGTTGAAAGGAATGAATAAGAACATATTGTGTGTATGTGTGTGCACGCACGCGTGTATGTGTGAATCAGGATTGCCAGCCAGTGCCTTTACCCACTAAACCATCTCAGTGGCCTTTTTTTATGATTTTATCAGACTGTTCTGAATATAACATATTCTTAAATGTACAGAACCTGAAAATAGTATCATATCAACTTTATTTTTCTTCTTATTTTTCAGTATAATTTATAAGTTATTCTAGAAAATGTTTTTAATATATTTCAGAAATCGTAACATTAAAATATTATTCTATTGGAAGTTCATAAAGACAGTTTAGGATAATGGCTAATCTGTTAAAAAAAAAACTCTTTACTTAAAACTTTTTATTAGTTTGCGAAGAATTAGGGTTCATTACGTTATTTATTTACAAAATTTTAATTTTCTTGAGTTTTAACCTTATATATTATATTATATATATATGGGGGGGTACGGGCGCTAGAAAAGTGTGCCAGATCGTGTGGAACTGAAGTCGCAGAGACTCATGATGAGGGTGCGGGAAGTAACCCTGGGTCCTCTGGAAGAGCAACGCTTGTACTTGACCGCAAAGCAGTTTCTTTAGCCTCTGATGTATGTACACACACACTTACATGTGTGTGCTAGTGTATTTGAAAGAGGCAATGTATCAGAGTGCTTGAGAATTTGGCTTGTTAGAATGTCAGAAAAAGATTTTAATTCTAACTCTATGTGTCTTTGTTCAGGTAACTTGATATCTCTTAATTACCTCCCCCCCCATTTTTTAGATTAATTTTTACATTTAGTATACAAAATAGTAGTGGGTTTCACTTGGTATTTATATACACAGACGCACAGAAAAAAATGAAACATTTTAATCATACCAAAAAGTACTCAAGTATACACAATCCACCTTACTCTCAACTATGATTATCCTTTTAAGATAATTACCTTTGTCTCAAAAAGAGATAATAGTTGTCAAATGACTAGGATTTTTCTAAAAATATGCTTTTATTAAATACAAAGATAATTTACTACACCACATGTGATCTTCTGGGTACACCAGAGACATGAAGAAGCGCTGGACAGGCTGCAAACTCGAAGACTTACTTTTGTAACAGTTTAAGTGCTAGTGTGTCTCAGAGGTGATCTACGAGAGCCCTCTAGTGTTTGCTCTACTCCTGCCCTCTGCACAGTCCCATTTTACTGTCCTATAAAAAGCTAATCTGAAAGTATGTAACAAGCAGAATGCTCTCACCATATGCACAAAATTCTAAGTAACAGCAAGATGCTTGCTAGAAACCAATTCTATATTTCTCTCAGGAGCAATGGTTCGGTGTTTGCTAATATATGCATGCTTAACTTATAGGCTTCAGCTACCACAGAAAGTGAGAATTAACTATATGCTATTAATTTCCAAAGTGCTAAAACAGAAATTTCAGTTACTCTCTAAGATAGCCCAAATGCGCTGAACGCGGCATCTGAAAAAAAAAATCACACACTATAAATTTCTACAGCGGTTTGATCTCATTGAACATCGTCCTAAACAGGACTGTTGGTTCTGAGAGAGTATTTAAGCCTTTCTAGTATTAAAATATTATATATTTATGCCTTTCTAGTATTATTAAAATAATATATCTGTACTAAAAATTTTAAGCATTTATGTATATATTACAAAAACTATCTCATATTCCAATGGTGCACATAACAAAGACACATTAATTATATTCTGAAAAAGTGTTGTGCATCACAGAAAAGTTATCTTTAATAAAGAACTCAATGCTCCATCTAATAAAGATTTACTTCTCAAAAAAAAAAAAAAAAAAAAAAGATTTACTTCTCAATTTAAATAAAGAGCACAACCATAGACTATAATGTAAAATACACCCCAGCCATCAGCATGGAAAGTATACAAGAGCCTGCAACAGGATTCAAAGTGATATTTCATAGAGACACCGAGAACAACACTGTCGTGTGTACCTAAGGCCATGTCAGCCTGCTGCAACGCCAGCCCAGGATCTGCATGCCGGTCAGAGGGCTCTGCAGCAGTAGCGGGTCCCAAGATGTCCTCTGCTGCTGTCAGCACGAGCCTTTGTCCTTCACTAAGCTCACCCACACTGTTATCCAAGTCCTTTAAAAATGAGAAGAACTGTTAAGGCCATTACATCAATCAAAGCAAGAAACACTCTGTAAATACCATGATACACAACAAACAAGTGCTCGTAATGTCACATTTAAGGTACAGGAACTCCAATAAGTCTAAGTTAGTTTAGGGAGTGGCAATATGGCGCATGAGGATGCTTGCTGCCAACTCTGATAACTTGAATCCAATCCCGGAGCCCACACGGTAGGGAAGAACCTACTACCAAGTCACCTTGGGGCCTCTACATTCTCATGTGCACACGCACAGTACATACACACCTACATACATACATGAAGGCTTTTTTCAAAAGAGGTCTAATAAGTCGTACAGTAATTACTGTGTGTTCACATGTATGTGGGTGTGGGGTGGTGCCGTGTATGTGCATTTGTCCACGTATAGGCAGGCACACATGGGTGTGGAATAGATTTTCCAACACACGCTAAATGTATCTTTAAAGATTCATTTTTTGTCTTTGTTTTTTAATTGTACCATAAAGATTGGAGCGGATTGTTTAAATTTTTCTCAGTTACAAAGCTCAGTTCAGCCTAAGTTAAGTTTAAGTCTATAACACTTAAACAGTCTTACATAAATTAAAATTTGAATATTCTTTTCCTATTTATATCCAACCCCAGACCCCCCAAAATCTTTATGGTTGAAAAGTACCTCTGCTTGCTGTGAAACTAGTAATTCCTGTTCTTGCTGAGTAAGAAGAGAAAGAATTGTACTTGCATGAAGCTTTTTATGGGACCTCCTAATCACCTGCCCCTCACTGGGAGGGTCATCTTCCTAAAGCAGACACAGAGACAACGTCACAAAGGTTATCACACAATTCCACTTTTCTCAATTATGCTTAATAAAACATTAGGAAGAAATGACACCAGTATGTTTCAAAAGATGAACTCTATTTCCATGTAGTTCATTTCCATCTGACCATAATAAAAACATTTCACATCTTCCTCCAAGGAATACAACATTATAAAGTAATTTAAGTGTAGACTTATAACTACATTTAAGTTAAAGTGGGGGCTGCTATCTCAAACAACTAAGCTACAGTGACTCCTAAGTGTTTTTGTGAAGTTCAGGCAGAACTTGAGTGTAAGGCTTTCCTGGCCTCCTGCTTCACATGTATGTAGGGCAAATCAAGTCAGGGCGTGGCAAAACGGCCAGGCACTGGGGTGATGCTGCCATGGGGACCACAGACAACACAAAGCTGCAGAGACACACGAGAGCATCTACAGACCCTCAGTGTCCCCCTCCTCAGTGCTGGCATCTGTCTGTCTAAACTAGGCGGAGCTCCGTAAAGCCCTCATTTTTGTAACTTTTATTTAGGTTTCACTGCACCTCAAAACACCTGTTTGAAAAACAAGAGCTGCTGGAAGCCTCGACACCGAACAGAATAGATTTCCTTGTAAATACAAGGATGAATATGATTCAAAGTTCATTAAAACAATCCTTTCTGTTAGATAAAGTATAATAAACTGATATTATTTTTGGTTATTCTGTTTTAATGAAATAAAGTTTATTTACTCTGGATATATTACAGAGATGTAATGCCTAACGGTACATGGCTTCAGTTAACTCTGGGTTTTCCTAGATTATATTTTTCATTTGTGTTTACTATAAATTTGTTTTCAGGGACATTATTTCAATTAGAAATAGTTTCAAATGTAGAAAAAGAAAGGTTATAATTTTGTCACAGTTCAGTTACAATTTACTTTAATACCAGGTAAATTTCTAAGAATAAGTAACAATCTCATAGTGGTGTATTAAACATGTCAAATACATATATAATTCCCTGAAACTGAGAGTACTACAATTATGTTTTCTCCCTTGTTATTTCATAACAGTGACTGCAACTCTCTCCACAAGACTCAACCAGTTACTTAACAAGTAAAAAAAAAATTTAAACAAAACCTTCTCAAAAGACTTCCCCCCATTTTTTCAAGACTTCTTAATGAAGCATTTTTATATTCCTTTGTGAAACACTGCTTTGAAAGAAACAGCAATAATAACAGTGCTTCTCAACGAATACGGTGTGAGTGGCAGCTGAGTACAATTACCTTTCTTTAAGTCACTTGAAAATGTAAAATTAATCATATGATAGCATTATTCATATAAGTAAAATATATAGCAGGACATTATAGATGTCAATTTTTCTCTTCTATGGCACTAGATAATAACCAGGAGTGATTCATTTCCATGAATCTATTTTTACTTTAGTTTTAAAAGATTTATTTTTATTACTTTTAGTTATGTGTCTGTGTGTGAGTACTTGCACTTAAGTATAGGTACCCATGAAGTGCAGAAGAGAGATCAGACCCCCTAAAGCTGGAATTACAGGTGGCTGTAAAAATCAAACGTGGGTCCTCTGCAACAGTGGGATCCCTCTTTACTGTTGTGCCATCTCTCCAGCCCCTTGATTTTAATTTTCAACCCATTAAATATATATATTTAAATCCATATATGTAAAGAATTATAACTATGACTAGAAGAATGTGACAAATTTATTACAGAGGACTTAGAGTAAATAAAAGTCCTACTCAAACATTGCTGAATCAATTCTAGGCTTTATTACTTAATCACATTAATATGTATCTTTTGACTATTAGTAACAATTTTCTGTTCACTCTCCCATTACAGAGGATTATAGAATGAAGTGTGTAAGCAACCATGAATTTCCTCACTGCTGGTCTCTCTACCCTCTCCCTTCCTGCCATCTTTCCTTTCCCTGCTGAAGCAAGGTGGTGTAACGAAGCTCTCACCCCTTAACTGAGCCTCTGAAGGGTCTGTGACCACAGACAGGGACTCACGGGCAACATTTCACAAAACTGTGTATTTACACCTCAAACAACCGAGGGAAGCCTGCCCATTTGCAACAAGACATCAAGATCTCATTGCAGTGAGACTGCAACACTGAGTCAGGTTTTCCTTACCATTTCAAGGGCATCCTGCAGCGTGCTGGATAAGCTGTCATTCAGAGTCATCAGACACATGTCCCCAGTTCCAAAAACTAGACAGGAAAGCAGACAGTGGTTTAAATAACATGAGACATTTACTGAGAAATCTGGCCAGAAAGCACAGAACATTAAATATAATGTAATTAAATATAAACTTAAAGTTCAGTAGAAAAACTAGTAAAGTGTATATTTACATCATTATAAGGGAAATTACTCAAGCATAACAAACATGAGCTTTTTATTTTGCCTATTAAGTTGTCAGAAATGTTTCTGTTATTTAATTATTTTCTTCTTTGAGAGCTGGGCGCAGTGGTGCATGCCTTTGATCCTGGAGCTCAGAGCTCGAGAAGGCAGGAGGATCTCTGAGTTCGAGGCCAGCCTGCTCTACAAAGCGAGTCCAGGACAGCCAAGGCTACACAGAGAAACCCTGTCTCAAAAAGCAAACAAACAAAAAAAAGTAGAAAATAATTTTTATTTGTTTGTTTTTTTCAAGTCAAGGTTTCTCTGGCTATTCTGGAAACTCACTCATTGACCAGGCTGGCCTTAAAGTCAGAGGATCTGCCTGCCTCTGCCTCCCAGAATTAAAGGCATACACCACCATGCCCATCTCAGAATTGGTTTTTAACCTGAAATTTTGTTATTACTTTATGTGTGTGGGTATTTCCCCACATGAAAGCCTGTTCACCATATGCATGCTTAGTGCCATGGAGGCCTGAAGAGAGTGTCTGATCCCCTAAAACTATATTTACATGCAGGTGTTACCGGCCATGTTGGTGCTGGGAACTGAACTTGGGTCCTCTCAAAGAGTAGCCGGTGCTCTTAGGAAATGAGCTAACTTTCCAGCCCTAGGTTGTCAGAATTTTAAGTCACTACAAGTAGCACACTAGCTATTAAACTGAGAAATGGGTACTGCTGCAAGCTGTTAAACGTGTTGAAGAGCCGATTTAAATTGAAAGCTGGTTACTCTTTCTGGGAAGCACACTGACAGCGTATTGCTAATTTAAAGGTACCAATCTGTCTCAGCAATTCCACTTGGAGACATAGATTAAAGGAGCTATCAGGGAAGTGCACAAAGATATGTGCAAGGATGGTCACTACAGACTGGTATTTAGTCTGGAACACGGAAAACAGTCTAAGTAAATACCTTCACTTAGGCATAACTTGACTAGCTCATACGCCAATGGAAAAGGCATGACCCACATGTGCTGATATTGAAGTATGTTTACCATACATTATTTTGTAAAGAGTTCAGGTTTTACAATAACATACACAGCATGATCCTATAGAAAGGTATGTGTACACACATAAGTATGTATTTAGGTGTCTATGCATGCAAAGACAAAATACACTGACAGAAAATATTTCAAGCTATTATCAAATTAATTCTGGCCAGGTGTGGTGGTGCATGCCTTTAACCCCAGCATTACAAAGGCAGAAGCAGGTGGACCTTTGTGAGTTCAAGGTGAATCCAGGACAGCTAGGGCTACAGAGAAACCCTGTCTCGAACAACCAAAAATTAATTCTAAAGAAGAGAATTCTGAGGGAGATTTTATTCTTCAAAATCATAGCCCAGAAAAGTTAACCACTCTGCACAGAACATCTATTCCTTCTACTACACATGTTAAACCTGGACAGTTCAACAAAAACACTTTTAAAAGACAAGTATCACAAAGGAAACTACTACAGTGTAACCAACAAACTCAATTACTATTTGTGAACTTACTCTTGGTGGCCAAGTTTTGACCACAGCTAAGTAAGACCTCCCCTTCAGAGATATGCCTATCTAACGTTTCTGTTTCTGTGACAGTGACGCTTGTGTTCTCCAGTGTGGATGAACTGGAACTGGCTATCTGCCGAGAAGGGACCTTGGGGCCCTCGGGAAGTGCTGTTAGGGGAGCAGGCTCTGGAGGTGCAGGCTGAGCAGAGAAGTAGACACTCTCAGGTTCTTCGTCCTTAGCCACAGACATTACGCTAGAAGAGAAAGGCACATTTTCAATTACTAGGTCACTGAAGGCCTACATCCATTCATATGCCAAAAACAGACTTAACAGTCTCTTTCAGCAAAGTACTTCTGTGATCTACACTATTATAACTAATCAACAACATTCTGGCCATCTTGAAAGCTGCTATTGCCACAAAAGAAATCAATATGGGATATTTAATAATATAAACATTAACTGAGCACAGTAAATGATGAACTACACCAGAGAAATAATTTTATATTTCATTAATAATCAGTTTATTCTTTTAACGTAAAACCTTTTGCAAAGACAAGAGAGTATATTTAATTTTAAAATATTTAAAATTTATAAAAGTTTTCTTTTTCTTTTCCTAAATAGACTAAAGCCAGGAATGGTGGAAACATGCCTGTAATCCCAGCACCAAGGAGGCCAAGGCAGGGAGATTACCAATATAAGAACAACCTCAGCTACAAATAAAATTCCAGACCGGCCTGGGCTCCCTAACAAGCCACACCCCCAGCGCGTTCCTGCCATTTCACATGCAGAAATAGAGTGTGAGTTAGGCAGAGCTGCAGAATAGCAAGTGTGTGCTCTCGCTTACATAGCTCGTGGGTGAAGCAGCTCTTGAACAGAGTTAGGATTTTCTTCATCCAGCGGCAGGTCTCCACTGCCCCATGGCTTGGGGAGTTCAGGGCTTGATAACTTCAACTTGTCCATGGAAATTTCTGACAAAGTTGGGGTAAGAGCTGCTGCCGGAGGAGGTGTAGTAACAGGGGTAACTGTTGGGGTACTAACAAGCGTGATGGCAGCCATATCACTTTCTGAAGATTAAAAACAAAAATACTTTAAGGCTTATTAATGTAAGTATTAATATTCAATACTTAAATTATTAAAAATAATTTAATACTTTAAATAACTTTCTAAGATGATCTGTTATTTTAGATATCCTTTGGCATTTAAATAATGACAATCATAATGGCAACAATGATGGTTTTTAATAAGCAATTTCTAAATTTATTAAGGTATAAAAATTAAAACCTTGAGAAGGTATTTTAAAAACTACCATAATTTAAAGCAGTTTTAGCAGTTATTAGATTACGTATTTTCAGAAACGACACTTTCATGTGACCGCCTCCCCTGAAAGTTACGTTAGAAACTGAATCTTCAAGGCATATGCTGCACTGTGGAGGAGGGGCTATACACGGTGTGTGAGCCCTTCACCGGGGAGAGCTCCAGGAGACATCAGACCCTGCTTGCAAGCTTCTGCTCTCTGGCTGCGACAGAATGCCTTTTGTCACTCATGATGCAGCAAGATGGCTCCAACAGAGGCAGCCCCTTGATCTGACTTCACACACTTTCCTGTACATTATAAATTATCTAGTGTGTGGTATTCTGTTGCAGCTACATAAGCAGTCAAGTTGCAAGCAATTCCTTAGTTTCCTTGAAAGAAAAAGCATTTACTAAAGCCTACTAAGCAAAAACTATAGTTGCTCAAAGTAACACTAAGTTATGGAAACAACATTTTTAGGTGCAGGCAAGATGCCTCAGCAAATAAAGCACTTGCCTGACACCTGCAGTTCAATCATGGTATGGCACCCACATTAGATGAAAGGAGAAAAGCAACTTCACCAAGTATTACCCTGGCCTCCACATCACACACACACACACACACACACACACACACACACACAGAGAAAGAGAGAGAGAGAGAGAGAGAGAGAGAGAGAGAGAGAGAGAGAGAGAGAGAGAGAGAGAGAGAGAGAAATGTTTTTAAAGAAACAAGGTGTCTACCTTTTTCAGTACGTATTTCTTTAACAGGAGAAGCCACATCCTGATCCGAATCGCAGGGAGAGGAAACTGGAGTTTTCACCAACATATGCTCCTTAGGGGGTGATGGTGAAGAAGGAGGAGTAGGCTGCGGTGTAGCTACTGGGGTATAAACTCTTGCCTAAGATAAATTGGCAAAATAAAACACTGTGTTCATAATCACCCAAACAAAAACAATACAAAACAGTAATGTGAACTCAATCCTAGATGATACAGAATTTAAAGGGATGGTCAAAGCAACAATAAAATAGGCACCTAAGTGCTCTGGCTCCTAAATATTTAGTTGCCAATATAAGACTGGCCTAAGGAAACACTTGGGCAATTGAAATAACTCTGCCTCTGAGGGAAACCTGTTACCATCTTCTAATATGAAGAGGAAGGTTAACCAGGTAAAAATGAAGCACAAACCCAACGACAAGCTCGATAGGTAGCCAAAGAGAAACTCTGACTGACAAGGTATCAAAACATTAGCCTCTGCGAATGAAGGAACACCACGTCAAAAATAATGGGGGGTAAGAAAAAGGAAGAGGGTAGGAGGAGTGAAAATAAGAGTCCGATGCAAAAGAGGAAAAAAGGAAAACATTTAATATTAATTAGTCAAGTAGGTTAATAGTCAAAAGGTTCCAAAATTCAAAGACATAAAAGAATAATAGTGAAAATGGTGTCCTGTTTTCTTGCCATCTAGTTTCTTTCCTCAGTTATCAATTAATCCCGGTCTAAGTAAATTACAGGTACATAGATTTACCTGTGGAATGAGTTCTCAGTCCTAACTACTGAAAGAACTGTGTTTCATTCTGGCCAGATACTGTGACATTTCCCTATAGCACTGTGTGACTTTACATGACCAGCAGTTGCGATGAGAACGCCTATGGCTCCTTACCCATCTTTTATAGGTTATGGAGACGATTTGTATTTCTTTCCTGTGCGAGAACGACCTGGTCATTTCTTTGTTCATTTTAAAAACATTATTATCCACTCTAACATTATACACTCCTTACCATGTTGCACAGTACTACCTGACTTAAACTGATGGGAAGAGTCCGCAGTCATACTACCCCCATGTGCCTAATATCGTCCAAAATGATGGAGGAGTTATTAAAAATCCGTAACACTGCTCAACAGCAAATTCTTTTATTTAAATAAATACTCTCTTTTCCACTTCTTGAGTACATACACGTACAACATAAAAATCCATTTACACGTTCTTTTGTAAAAAAAAAAAAAAAAAAAAAGCAAAAAAGCCCCACCTAGTGCTCATGAGAGGACCTGAAGGTACGCCTCCAGCATGGGTAATGGGTAACGACCACAGCAAGCAGCATGAAGGACGCTTTGGTATTGACAAAAATGTTTTCTGACGTCATGATTAAATACGTAACTATTTTAAAACTTGTCAAAGATAGTTAGGAACTGAGGATTCACGAAGTTCTAGACCTTAGGTTACATATCATCTATTTGATTGTCCATGAAACTTATATGATGATGAAGAGGGTATCCATCCTTCCCAAATTACACAAATCAAAATTAGACTTACTTCTATAAAATCTTGAACTTTCTTTCAAGATTCATGTTATAACCAACTCTTGTAGCGCTTTATGCTGTTGTATAAACAATCTAAGAACCAAGTTCTTAATTTCTTTGGGGAAAAATGGTTTATTAAAACCTAGTAAGCAATGAGATTTTTGTTGTTTTCAAGATACAGGGTTTCTCTATAAAGCCCTGACTGTCCTGCAAGTCTCTTTGTAGACCAGACTGGACTTGAACTCACAGAGATCCATTGCCTCTGCTTTCTGGGTGCTGGGGTTAAAGGTATGCACCACCATGCCTGGCTCAAGGAGATATTCTATAGAATTTAAAAACAAAAATTAGAGAGCAGGATGTGGTGGTGTGCACTTGTAATCACAATTTCTTGGGAAGCTGAGGCAAGAAGAGATGAAATTCAAAAATCAGAGGCCAGTCTGGGCCATATAATAAAACCTCACCTCTAAAGAAGAAAAAATTAAAAATTCCCATGATGGTGATGCACACATTTAATTCCAGCACTTAGAAGGCAGAAAAAGGCAGGTCTGAGTTTGAGGCCAGCCTGTTCTACAGAGCAAGTCCAGGACAGCCAGGGCTCTATTACAAAGAGAAACCCTGTCTCAAAAAAAAAAAAAAAAAAAAAAAAATCAAATGTATAGCTTTATAAAAGACCAGTTTTCAGGATTCACCTATAAAAAAACATCTTTGTGGTTTACAGGGTGAGAAATAGCTGCAGAGTTTTAAATGGTAGCAGAGTCAATTTTGGATTCGTATCATTCCATGTTCCTACAATAGATTAGAAATTGTACTAACATAGCAAGGGTGACCAGACAAACAATAATGAAGTCTCTGAAATATATTTCTCCTAAAGACTAAAGGAAAAAAAATGTTTTAGAGATTAAAAGTACTTAGTGAAGAAACTTAGAAAGTATCTTCATGAGTGGAATCTAGATTTTAAAAGTATATGACATGAAGATACAAAACAGATATTTGGGGGAGGAGGAAGACCAATGATCTCAGCAAGAAGTGCGAGGGAGGACAAAAGAGGGAATAGGAGGTAGAGAATATTAACAAAGTAAACTAATATATATATAAGAAATGTTATAACCCATAATTTTTTTAAGATTGAATCATTTATTTTACATATGAGTGCTCTATCTGCATGTACACCTACACAACAGAAGAGGGCATCCGATCGCTGTATACATAGTTGTGAGCCACCACGTGGTTGCCGGGAATTGAACTCAGGACCTCTGGAAGAGCAGCCAGTGCACTTAACTACCGAGCCATCTCTCCAGCTCCATAACCCATTATTTTTATATGTTTGCTGAAAATGATTAATAAAAAACAGTGCAAATTTCTTCTTAGGGAATGCTGCCAATGCTTTTGGGGTAGAGTCATATGTCCTCAACTTTCTAACATTTTTTAAAGAATATAATATAGGGTTAGAGAAATGGCTGCTCAGCAGTTAGGAGCACTGCTGAGCAGTGCTCCAAAGAACCTGGGTTCAAGTCCCAGCACCCACATGTAGGCTCACTATTGTCTATTCTAGATCAGACGCTTTCTTCTGGCTACTGCATGCAAGTAGCAGACAGACAGAGATGTAGATAAAACACTCATACACTTAAAGTAACTTTTTCATACAGATAGATTTTTAGAAATGTAATCAAGTGCCATCAATTGTAAAATGCAATACAGAAAAAAATGATCACTGTATCACACTTGTAACTTTTCTGTAGATTTAAAATTTTCTAAAAACAAAACAAAATGAAAAATAGCTAACTTGGGTGTGATAGCTCCAACCTGAATCCAGTTCAACGGCAGCTTCAGCTACATCATGACTTCAAGACAAGCCTCAGCTACAAGAAACTCAATCTCAAAAAAATAATAATAGTAAATGCTAGGAAAAGTGATAATTACAGCAAAAATGAATAAAATTCTATCACAATTTATGTTTTTATAACATTAAGTTCAAAAAGCCATCTTTTTATGTAGGTGTGATAACTCCCACATGCAGTACTAGCATCTGTTATATATACTGAGGGCCCCCTGAACTACAGAGAGTTCCAGGCCGATGTGGACAATAGGGTGAGAGCTATCTCAAGCACACACACACACACACACACACACACACGGTCTTTAATAATGTCTAAAAAGTTCCCCATAATTCTTAAGTCACAAGAGAAGAAAAAGTCGTTCCTACCAATAAGTCCGTTTCACTTGCTGAAAGATCACCAGGAACACCTGGGGCAGCAGGCTCTTGCTTCTTTGCCTCTCTGTCCCCTAACATGACAGCAATGGTCTCAGCCAGAGCTTCAGTCACAAAATGGTTGATCATGTCTGAGTTCACGGGAACGCCGGCATCAGCCATAAGCTGGAGTGCGCCGCTGCTTGTTCCTACAACTTAAAAACAAGAACTTCAAATAATACCAGGGAAAATGCTGACAGCCAAACCTTACTTCTGAAAGTTTTAGAGAGGCTGATAGAGATGTATGTGCGTGTGGAGGGAGGAGTGAACGATGGAATAGAAGCAAAGCTACTAGCCATGAAGACGACAAAGATAGCAGCTTAAATGAACATCCTTTTTCAATAAACCAAGAGGGAGAAACACACACAAGTATAAATTTATTTCATGTGACTTCTTCCCCACCACTGCAGAAGTTAGTGAAACCAACACTAGATTTCCTCAGCTGAAAACTACTCCATCTCCACTCCTGACAAACCACAAGGAGGCAGTGAGCAGGAGGCAGCTCCCCCACCCCCTTCAGGTGCATTAGGCAGGGGCACTGCTGGCTAAGCCTGCTCACGTCTCTACAGCAGCATCTGGGAAGGTAAAGGTCAGGCTGTAAAGGAAGAACAGGCCATCCCAAGACTGGAGAGATGGAAAGAAGAGATGCTTTTTAAAAAGAGCACATTCGGTGCATGTCAACTAACACAGACCAACACACACACACACACACACACACAAATCTTTAAAAAAATGACAGAAACATCTATCGAGTTGTAGCCAATTAATTTTCAACAAATATTGAGATAATTAAATGGATAATATTTTTAGGAAATAATACTAGGAAAATCTGAAATCCTAGGGGAAGCTCTAATGGAGATGTAAAGTAAAAAAGTAAATTAATAATGTAAAAAATCTAAAATCCATATACAAAAACAGAAATAAAGAAAACATGAAGAGCATTTTAAAACCTCATTTTATATCACATATAAACTCAAAATATACTATCAGAGTTAAGGGAGTCACTGAACGGTAGAGT
The DNA here is from genome assembly GCF_030254825.1 of Meriones unguiculatus. Taxonomy (NCBI): domain Eukaryota; kingdom Metazoa; phylum Chordata; class Mammalia; order Rodentia; family Muridae; genus Meriones; species Meriones unguiculatus. Next base: position 78,479,531 of record NC_083355.1, on the reverse strand, counting down.
ACATGCCTAGCCTGGGCAAGGGCCCTGGATTCAATCCCTGTGAATGGGGCGCACTCGCACACACACACAAAGACTAAAGAAAATCTGCGTATCACCATTAGCTATTGTTAGCTGATATAGTAGTATATTATACTACTCAAGCATATTCAGAGAAAGGTAAATAAAGAGCAGTGAGAGATCTCCACATCCAGGCCAAATGGCTACAATAACCATTGTGCTATCATGTGCCAATAAACATGGGGGCAACTGCAACAATCACACACGACCACTTGTGACTTAACATGGTACCTCCATTTGGAAAACGCTCAGCAAGTTCTGGTAACCATTCATTCATCACATCACAAGGATACATTAAAAGATGTCTCTAAACAAAAATTTGTCAGCAAATATTCTTAGCAGTTTTATTTATGACAGATCCAAACTAAAAGACTATAAATGTCAACCAGCTGGTAAGTGGATTAACAAATTACGGCATATCCAGCTATAATACTAATATTTGCAAAACATGATTGCCAAAATATTATACTAGGATAGGCAAGATGGCTGTCAGGTAAAAATGCTTACCGCTGTGCCTGACCACTCAAGTTCCACCCCCTGGAACCATGGTCCAAGGAGAAAACCAACTCCTGCAAGCTGTCCTGACACGACAGTACACTGTAGCAAACATGTGGACACAGACACAGACACAGGCACGAGCACAGACACAGACACACAAAGTTAATGTAAAAAAAAGTTAATGCTGTGTTAGATAAGTCAGCCAACAACAAACATAAAATTTATGTTATATCACAGTCATGCATGAATGTCTTTAAAAGATTCAAGTCCAATGACAGAAAGCTAAACACAGTTGTTGTGGCTACTGCACATGGGCAGAGACTAGGAACTGTTTACAGAGCAGCGTAAAGATACTTTGGTATTGACAAAAATGTTTTCTGACATCATGATTAAAGGCAGAACATCATGATTAAATGAAACTTGTCAAAAAAATTTGTCAAACTGTGTAATTAGAACTGGCGAATTTGAAGTAACTAAATTATAATTTAAAAAAGACTGATGACTCTCATACACACACATAAATCTACACACATATATACACATTCATGTATATATAATATGTATTTTAAGACACTTCTACAGCAGGAGTTTCCATCTGACACCTAAAATGGCCCTTAGTGCTAGCTTTCCCTCCCCATTTCCCTTCCTGTAACCCCCTTTCCCTCCCCATTCCCATTTACTCCTCCTGCTTCATTCTACCCCCTGAATCTCCACACTGTATATTCCAGTTCCCCTTCCTTGAGAGATCCTCCCCTTCCTGCTAGTCCCTTACTCCATCCCTGACCTCTGTGGTTTTACAGATTATAGCATGCCTATGAAAGGCTTTAAAGCCAACATCCACTAACACAGAGACCCACACTGGACAACGCGCACAGAGTGAAAGACTTTGGAATACTCTGTCCTAAATGAGATGCTGTCATCAAATCTCTCCTCTCAAGAAGCTATGCAGAAGAGTAGGTGGGAAGATTTGAAGAGCCAGAGAGGATAGAGGACACAAGAAAACAGTGTCCAGACACGACAGGACTCATATGAACTCAGAGCCTGAAACAGCATGTACACAGGCTGCACAGATTCAAGCCAGACTGGAGCCCAAATGAGAAGAGTAAGTAGACACAAGCTCCCAACTCTCACCAAAAAGCTATCTCCAAGCTTGCAAAGAAAAATTAGTTTTCAGCCAGGTGTGGTGGTGCCATTGAGTGATTAGTTAAACCCTCATTAGTTAGCACCAAAGGGCTGGGCAGAAGCAGCATGTTAAATACTGAACAATCTAAAGTCTAGGGAGAAGAAAGATATGTCAGACAACAATAATATATCAATATCTATAAATGTGTTCTGATGATTAATCTTGTCAACCTGATGGATTCTGGAATCACCTTGGAGACACCACTGGACATGTGTCTGTGAAGACATCCCCAGAGAGACTTAACAGGAGGTAAAGACCCACCCTCAATGTAGGCAACAGCATCCCACGGACTAGGACTCTGGACTGCACTCAAAAGAGGAAGGAGTTGGGCATGAAGCCTTCATCTCTCCTAGTGTCCTAAGGAGGCACAATGTGACCACCTATACTATACTCCTATGCCTTCCGAGTGAGGATGTCAGATGACCGGCCACATCACGCTCACATTGCCATGCATTTCCCACCACAATGAACTTCTACCATCTCAAACCATCAAACAAAATAAATCTTCTCCTCTATAAGTTCCCCTTGGGAACTTGGGACTTGGTTGGAGCAATGAGAAAAAATGTAAGTAGGTACCAGAAAGATGGTTTAGTGGGTAAAGACACTGCTCCCAAAGCTGATGATCTGAGTAGCTCCTCAAACCCACCGTGGAAGACAGAACTGAATTCCAAAAGTTGTCTCTGACCTAGGATGAATGCACCCACATATGCAGTATTTTCCAGGTCCTCCACAATAACATATGTACATCTATTTACACAATATGTTTATATAAATTTATTTCATATATATTACTGTGGAGGAATAAGAGATTTCTGGCGAATGGCTTAGCAACCTAAAAGCTGCTTTATGTAATAAGTTGGGGAATGGAATACTAATCTCATCCACAGAGAAGCAGAAAGTGAGACAGCCGAGGACTCATTTGACCTCAGGGATACAGAAAGCCAAAGTAACCAAATAAAGACTTTATCTTGTAAGAACAACAATGACAACAGGTTCCATCTCACGTACCAATGTCAGAAGCTGATGGTTCGCTTGCCTCACTAACTGAAACACTGGCATCAAGTCTGGCCTGTTGCTGGAGTGGATAGAGCCCAGAGATAATTCTTGACATAATTTCTTGTTCTACCCTAGAAGTATAAAGTTAAATACACCTAAATTTGGTTAAAAGTATAAAGTGTTAGCTTTATCATTTTTTTCCAGGTTTAATTCACTTTATTTTTCTTGTATAAAAACCCTTATGTTTTAGCCACAGCTGGAGCCTGGGTCCTCTGAACAGAGACTCTGGTGTGGGTTTTCACAAGATCAGTTAATTCCTGATAAGGAGTCTTAGTGAACACAGCCTCTTTCCAGAGGTTGGGGGTCAGGTAGCTGTAGGTCTTGGAGATGGTATCAAAGGTGGCCTTGGCAAAGTTGCCCAGGGTGGCATTGTAGCCCCTGGCTGATGTGTAGCGGTCATCAATACTGGCCATCATTAGTAGCTTCTTGGGCACAGGAACAAACACAATGCCAATGCCTCTGGGAGAAGGGATCATTCTTCTCCTTGCACAGAATGGCACGGGGCTTGCCAATCTTGTTGCCCCAATTTAGCCTCTCTGCACAGGGACGATGGAAAGCTTGACCAAGTTGATGGTTCCTCAGATGGTGGTGGCTACCTCCTAGGAACACTTAATACCAAGACGAACGTGACTACTGTAGTCCCCACAGCGACAAAAGCCTTGACCCTGGTCCGCTGGCCAGCCTGTTTATGCTTCTGCACTGGCATCATTTTTAGAACCTCATCCTTTAGGGATGCACCCAGGAAAAAGTCGATAACCTTGGGTTCCCTAATGGGCAGGGAGAACAGGTAAATTTCCTCCAAGAACTTTATCTTCATGTCCTTAACCAGGTAGCCCAGCGTGGTGACAGGGATCCACTCCTTGTCTTTGGCTTTACCTTCCCAAGCCCCGGGACCTAGGCCATGCCCATGGCCTCAACCCCTAGGAAGTGTGGAAGCACTGCTGCAGACTCCTAACCCTGGGCCCCAGAGTCCCTTGCTGCACCTGCACCATCCTCATTTGGTGCTTTTCCAAATAAGAGGCAGCTTTATAGCTTAACACTCTTAAGAATAAGCTGTGCTCACAGCACACACATGCAAAAACAGCCTCCACACATCACAGCTGGAAGGAAAAGTACCTGTCTCTTCTGCTAAGACAAGCCCATGAAACTCTCCTTCTGAGGGACAAACTATGAAATCAATGTATGGCTTTTTATATTAGCCTGACAGAAAGTTAAGCATATCATTTGGGCTGATAATTATTCAGTATATCATGTACTTGAAAAATGTACCTCTCACTCAGGGAGCATATATCAAGTCATATCAGATCAAAGCTCCATGAGGTTCACTGAGCAGAGTTTGGGACCAGGCAAGTGCTTAAACAGCATCTTTAAACTAGCCATGCAATACTTCTGTTTGTGAATTAGGGTGAAGTGATTTTAGTTTAAAAAATGCTACAAAAAGTCCTGTTCTCCCCTTAACAAAAACATAAGCAAACAGATTGCAATACAGGGTAGCACTCTTTTCTTGAAAAGCAAAGAAACATGTATTCCAAGGTCACTGTTAGGAAGGTCAAAGGAAAAGCAAAGAGTACAGAGCAGGCCACTTTCTTCAGTATACTTCTTTAGAGCAGCTAATAGGCATAGTAAAAATTACTGCTCTATAAATGTAAGAGGTTCATTGTGGAAAATTTAGAAAATAAGGTGGTTTTTTTTTTTCTTTAAATTGGTAAGGTTCACTTGTAATCCTATAGTCAGAGATAAGTACAGTTGATAACCTGATGTATATTTCAAATATTTGTTCAGTGCAAATTTGTTTTACGGTCTTATACACTAGGTTTACACTGTGTCTCTTGCTTTATTTAAACAGCAGGGTACCATCTTTCACTCTTACTGAATACTCTTCTAAGCCATTTCTATTTATTTATATGTGCTATTCTAATTCTACTCACACCAGCAGAATTATAAACTTACCACTGAATCAAATTATTTTCCAATGTTTCTTTTCTCTCAATTACTTTATCCAAGATATCAGTAGTGGGATGAAAAGCAGAAACCACTGGAGGAAATGAAGGACCATTATATTTTGTAGGAACGACTTTAACACTTCTATTAAATTCCAACATTGGTGCAGAACATTCAGGAATTTCATCACGTTTTTCCTCCTCCTGCTAACAAAAGAAAAACCAAACTATCATATTCATGTACCTGTTCAACATGTACTAAGTGCCAAGCATAGGCAAAGAACTCGGCTATAGGAATTAACCAACATTCACAAACCAGTCAATAACCTTCTGCTTGGGTGGTATGACATGAAATATAGCATACATACTACCCTTATCCCAACACAAACAAAAGAAAGTCACACGTGACACTGGGGAAAAGGCATCCACACAGTTTGCCTTCCGTAAACTGCTCAGGTTCCAGGTATAGTTTAGTGGTAGGACCCTTGCCTACCTGAGTCTCACCTCACATCACCATACACACCATAGAAAAAATCAGTATCCGTTCTTTATAGTCATAAAGCTAGAAAAGTTGGGGATTCTAGCATTGAACCTTATGAAATATACAGAAATTTATGAACCTGATTATCACAAAAAACTGATGATCCCAATTATTTCAGTCTTTCAGAACCTGAAATTTACATACATATAGTTTATCTTACACATTTTCATCATGATGTCACATTCCAAAATTATTTCTTTGATTTTTTTAAAAACTTTTCTTTATGATAAATGCTACATGTTTAAAAATAAAATAATGCCTAGGTACAACACGTTATATATAAATGATCTGAATTACATGTGTCTAGTCCCCAAACTCAACAATTATCAACTCACGGTCTACTTTGCCACCCAAATTGTCTACCCTATCCACTTTCTCTTTCATAGATCATTTTAATCCAAATCATAGATATAATTTTATTTATAATTATACAAACATCTCAAAAATGTCCAGTCTCTTTAAATACCCCAGCTCATCAATATCCTATGGAGGAATAAAGCCCTTGGGTAGTGAGTGAGAGAGCTAGAGCACTAGGAGCCCTTGCCACTCAACCCCAAATCCATTGTTAGTTCTGTAACTCTTTCTTCCACATATACATTGAAAAAACAATTCTATTTAACAACAACAACAACATGCGAGGAATATAAAGACAAACAAGGTTCCTGGCTTCAAAATACTCAGCTAACATTCACATGAGGAAACATATCTCGGTACAATGCATACCTCTGCAAATTCTAAAACATAAGATTTTGTTTAAAAACATGTATGTATTTTATGTATATGTATTTTATGTATCTGAGTTTAAGTGTGTGTACCACATGTGCAGGTGCCAGCAGAGGTCACAAGAAGTTGGATCCTCTGCAAATGGAGTCAGAGGCAGTTGTGAGTCACCACGTGGGTGCTGAGAACTGAACTGCTTCCTCTGCAAGAGCACTGACGTTCTTCACGGCTGAGCCATCTCTCTGGCCCCTCATTAACATAGTCATCTTAGTTTGAAAGTCAAAGAAATGTGAAAAGTATTTTCCCTAATGCTAAATGCCATATTCATAATATTAAAATAATCTTGTGTGTGTGTGTCTCCATTTTTCATGTGTTTTACATTTTCCTATCTTTCTCTCCCATTTTACTATTTCCATCATTTTTATAACTCTGACATGCATACAGGGTCTTCCTTGAATTTTTGGATATTTGTAGGTTTTTTCTCAATATAAACCTAACTATTGCCTCCCGAAATGAAGAGTTAAATGTAATAGATTGGAGAGAGGGAAAGTGGAGGAATGACGGGAGCAGGTGCGTTCCAGGGGGGAAACAGTGGACTACCGTTAAGTTTATGAAGGCAACAGCATACTACAGGAAAAAAAAGTCACAAATTCTAAAAGAAATGTAAATGAGCATATGTAAAAGTTAAAGTCTATTTGCATCAAAGTGAAGACTCACTTCTCACAGCCTTGAGGTGCAGGTGTGACAGTCAAAAGACAGTCAACCACCTGGAAAAATATTTGTAGGAAAATGATTTCCTGTGTCTCTAAGCTTTGTTACCTGAACAACATCAATTACTTCTTCAAAGTTAGTTCCTGAAAGCTTCACATCTTCTTCTTCCATCTTCACAAATTCCGGAGCCTAAGAAAATATTTTAGAAAGTTTTATTGCCTTCAATTTTAAAGTACTTATAATTTCTCAGATTTTAATCTTAATATTGCCCTATTATTTTGATATTCTGTTCAGAGTGATTTTTAATTTGTAAATGAAATCCAGGTTAATCCTCAATCCATTATCTCATCATTCTAAAAACTATAATAAATTATTCATTCATTCATTTGTCTTTATTCATTTAATTTATTTATTGGTCTTTCAAGACAGGGTTTCTCTATGTAGCCTTGGATGTCCTGAAACTTGAACTCACAGAGATCTGCCTGCCTCTGCCTCCCAAGTGCTGGGATTAAAGGTATGTGCTGTCACTGTCTGGCCAAAAAGTTATTTTCAACAAAAAATATTTTTTTAAATCATCCAGGTTAGGTGGCCCGCACTGCCTAACTCCAGCATTCGGGGACCACAGCAGGATTATGTGAGCTCAGAGTTAGTAGGGGCTACTTAATGAGTCCTAAGATAGTCTGGGCTACAGTGTGAGACCCTGTCTCGAAAGACAAACACAAATACCAGCCTGACATTTAAACTATATCAATAAATACAAATTTTTAAAAATTACATTTTTTATTTTATTTTGTTTGTGCCCACAATGACATCAAAGCCTTCATGTGAAGGGTCAAAGGATAATTACCAGAATCAGGCTTCTCCTTACATCATGTGGGTCTAGAGGATTAAACTCAGGTCCTCAGGCACAGCCACAAGTGCTCTTACCCACTGAGCCATATCCCCAGATTCCAGGGCAAAATGCGAAGGACTACCAACAGGGCAATTTTACACCTGCGGGAAATGCTTACACGCGTAGCTATGAAGGTGTATACATTCACAGACTCACCAAAGACAGAAACAGATTCGAATCATTTTAAAAGTAAAGAAAAATGAGGCTAGCAACACAGCTCAATAGCTCTTTACCTTGTACTTGTCAACGAGCCAGACAACCTGAGTTTGATTTCTGAGACCCGCATAACAGGAGAGGACAACTCCTCAAAGTTGTCTCTGACCTCTGCACACACCCTACACACAAGCACCGCATAAACATGAACACACACAAAAACAATGCACTTAGATTACAGAGACCGTGCCCTGCAGAGACCAGCAGCTCACAACTGCCTGTGACTCCAGCTGCAGAATCCAATGCCCTCTGGCCTTCACACTTGCACGGACTTGGTGCATATAAAACCTCACACAGGGCCACACATACATAGATTTAAGTAATGAATAAGTAAATCTTCAAAATGTTTTAATAAAAATAAAGTTATCTTCAAGTTTACTATCTAGGCCTTGCTATATAAAATCTACTTATGAAAAATGACAAGTTTCTTGCTGAGAACAGAATTATACATAATCCAAAATGTATTATTTGTTATCATACATGTTCTAATATACTTCAGAGAAAAACAAAATTACTTATAAAAAGTTTATTAGTTAGACTAGGTATAAATTCCATTTATATTACAGTGTTCATGATCATGAAAGATTTTTGAGTTCTGTCCCCAACCCCCTTTAAACAGGGTGCCACTGTGTCAGCCTGGCTCTCCTGAGCTGACTCAGCAGACCATGCTGGACTCAAACTCACAGAAATCTTCCTGTCTCTGCCTCCTACATGCTGGGAATTATAGGTGTGCACAGACGTGCCCAACTGATTTTTGGCTTTTGTTTCCGATCTGTTTGTTTTCTTTTTTGAGACAGGGTCTTAGTCCTATGGAGCTGATCTCAAATTCACAAGGATATGCCTTCTTCTGCCGTCACATCAAGCAATTTTTGATATTTTTAAAAACTATAAGCTCAATAATCAATTTGCTATATTAGACAAAACCAGGCACAAGTTACAGTCCTATTTTGCTATAATAAAAGTCATAATATCATTATTCAGAAGCAAATTAATTAAAAAATGTCTATTTTTATAGGTCAACAATGTGACAAGAAATTTAACATCTCAAAATATAAACTATTCTTGTCACTATTAACACTCAAATTCTGGATGGGAAAAGGCACTTGTAGTCAAGCCTGACTTTGATCCCTGAAACCCACATGTGGTGTAAGGAAAACACAGACTCCTGTTAGCTGTCCTCTGACATCCACATGTACACTGTTGCATGTATACACATGCAGGTGGACATGCACATATATACATACACACATGTACAGACACACACAATAAGCAAATGTATAGAAATCTATATTCCAATTTATAATTTTCATATAAATCAAATATTTTCATATAAATCAAAGATACAGAAATTCTTTACCTGTGAGAGTCTCACAATTATTATGTTATGCTAAGAATTACTATGTTCTGAATATTTATAAAGATCTCAAGCCAACTTCTTTAGAACTCTGCAGACAAATTTGACACTCATTTCAATTTTGTCATAAAGCTAAATTATTGTTACATATTGTGAATTATGTAGCTCTGGCTGGAACTCACTATGTAGAGCAGGGTGGCCTCAAACTCACAGAGATCTGGTTGCCTTTGCCTCAGGTGCTTAAAAGTATGAACCAACACATCCACCATAATACACTGTGATACGCTGAGAGCTCCGCATGGAGTGACAGTTAACGATATGAAAGAACTCGGAAAACTACCTGGATCCAGGTGTGCAATGGAGGAAGAGAGGCTTCCTTGGGACTTGGTGGAGGGGACATTTCATCAATACTGCTGTGTGAAATGCTGTCAATATCCACACTAGGTAGGATCTACAACAGAACACAACATCTGGCTTTCTGTTTACCACTATGACTTAAGTAATTGTCAAAAACAGACAAAACATGCACTTTAAATTTTTATTGCGGCTAACAGACATTTTGAAGTATGAAAGCATATTATATCTCATTCCTGTTTCTTCTGCTTTTTTTCTTTTCTTTTCTTTTCTTTTTAATCTTTTGAGACAGGATTTCTCTGTGTAGCCTTAGCTGTCCTGAAACTCATTCCGTGGTTCAGGCTGGCCTTGAACTCCCAGAGAGGCGGCTGCCTCTGCCTCCTGAGCGCTGGGATTAAAGGCCTGTGCCACCACCTGTCTTATCCTGCTTTACTGCAGACTTTGTTTTAAAATAACTGCATAACATTTGAAGGGTTATACATTCCTCAATTATTTAATCATATTCCTTAGCGGCAGTTTTCCCCATTATTACACATAAACCCCAACATCTTCGTACATGCAGTGTTTCCTTCCCAAACTTTGAGTTACATCATGGTAGACAGATTTTTGATGAACTTCTGGGGCCACTGTGCATAAATATTCAATATTCTTAGTAATTATTGGCAAAATCCTATCTACTTTCTGTTTACATCATCAAAAACATAATTGTAAGTTTTATCCTCCGCTAGAATTAACAGTTTTGTATATTATCATTATTTTAATTTTTATTATCTTAGCTATAAGCAAAACTTATTATCTAATTTCCTTGTTCTTAAATGCACTTAGCTCTCCTGTAGAATCTCATTCACGTGCTCTGACAACACCTGGATTTGGATCTATGTTTTCTTATAACTTACTTGTCTTTGTATTTAAAAACAAATTCTTTATGTATCTTGTTCTCATTTTTAGTTAAATTTTTTTGACATGTATAACCTTTAGATTTTAGATTCAAACCTCTCTTTCCCATTTTATCTAAAGCATCTTCCCCAACATCCAGAATTTGCTTCAGTTTTAATAAAAAATTGAATGAAATTATCTTCAAATTTTTTTAATTTATTATTTTATAATTTGAACTGGCCAATGTGAAGCTCATGTGCTATACAGTAAGAACCTGGAGTCTAAAACTAACCTTTTATGTCATTAGCTAAATATAATACACATTATTTCACTTATAACAAGCCTCCCCTCCATCATGTTATATATGCTTCCTAAATAATAAAGTGAATTCTGAAATCTCACTACAGTAGTCTAGTAACCTCCACTGGTCTCACACAACCTATGCTGCCTGACCTTGAACTTGCTTCTGTAGCTGAGGATGTCCTTGAAGTCCTGATCTTTCAGCCTCTACCTCTTAAAAGTTGGCTCAAATAAGCTACCATGGCTGGCTCATGAAAAAGAAAAAGAAAAAGAAAAAAAAAACTCCTTTCTAAACCATTTATTCTTTCAGATATCATAATTATCCGAAAGTTCAAGTTTAAGAAAATAAAAATCTCATGTTATTTTTTTAAAAAAAAATAACATTTCACTAAGATTGCACATTAAATTGAGAAGAACAGTTAGCTTGAATATTTTTGCACATAAAAATGAGTTCCTTCTACATTCAGTTATGTCCCCATGATTGGATAAAGTTTTAAGTATTGATTATATTAGCCACAGCCTTCATTAACTCTCTGGTTTCTTTTGTAGACTGTGTTGTTTTGTCTGGGTTTTTGTTAGTTTGCTTGCTTGTTTACTATCGAGGCAGTGACTCCCTAGCTGGCTAGCTAAAACTTGCTAGGTAAATGAGGCTGGCTTTGTAGCTGTGGAACTCCTCCTGGCTGCCTCCTGAGTGCTTGTACTGCCTTTTTAAAAGTTACTTACAGTGCTTGGTTCAACCATTCCTTTACAACAGTGTCCTGTCACTTGAATATGGATTACTGACTTAGAAGCAAAACTTAAATGCTGCAGAGCAAGGATAGAGGCATCTCATTAGGATCAGTTCCACAGTCACAAAGGAACCTCAATGAAAGCAAAGGCCTCATAAAGTTATGTAATGAGTTCTAGGTTCCAATGGCTTATGTCACTTACATAGGCTGTAACGGGTCTGCTCGCACACCCTGGCATACCTGGACCGAGAGCTGGGGAGGCTCCTTCTTCTCTGATTTCATTTCTATTACTGCTATATTAGGTTTCTTGACTCCAGATGCTACTTTTTGAGATGATGGAGGAATAGAAGTAGTCACAGTTACAGGATGTGGCCTGTTTACCATTACTCCAGCAGGTGGCATGGACTCACTATTGCTTTGGGTTTGTCCTATGAAATATAAGGTGAAGAGTCAAGTGACCGGATCTTTGTCACTGTCCTTGCACACAAAAGGAAAGCAGCATCTCACAATTACCTCTCTTCATCACCACTGTCTGCACATGTTCGCACGTCAACCTTGCATATAATGCCCACTTCACATGTGCTATCTTAGCTGTACAGGGTTTCTCTGTGTAACAGAGCCTTGGCTGTCCTGGCCTCACCTTGTAGATCAGGTTGGCCTCAAACTCATGGAGGTCCACCTGCCTCTGCCTCCCTGAGTGCTGGGATTACAGGTGTGTGCCACTGTGCCAGGCTGCTACCTTAATTCTTAAAATAAATGTTAGTATCTACAAATTAAGGGAGAAGCAGCCTTGCTAGGCCACAGAAAAGGACTTTGTAGCCAGCCCTGAAGAAATCTGATAATCTAGGATCAGATGGAAGGAGAGGAGGACTGCCCCCATCAGTGGACTTACAGGGGGTAGGAAGGAGATGAGGGAGGGTGGGATTGGGAAGGAATGAGGGAGGGGGCTACAGCTGGAATACAAAGTAAATAACCTGTGATTAATATACAAATAAATAAATAAATAAGTACAAAAAAGTATCTACATATTAGGACATTCTCCATACTGTCAGGATTAATTTCAAAAGTCCTATTTGTTTTCACATTTCAAAGTAAAGATGACGGAGCTGGGCAGAGTGGCCCAGAGGAAGCCCTTAGTGAACATGTGCTGTTGACATGGACACAATCATTTCAAGGCCCTCAAAGCCTCAGCTCCATGGAAAGATGACAAAGCTTTCTCCTGCCTAGGCTCAGGAAACGCTAGGCTGACTTCCTCATCCAAGTGCAAACATAGATAGTGCGTGTAGAAAATGTCCACCGTAACTCTCTCTTCCCATGTTTCCCCCCTACAGAGACTGAATCAATCAAGGTTAACTAAGCCTGTCTCCTTGTTTTTAGGTACTAACCCTACCTCTTTATTAAGCTCTATTCAATAACCCGGCCTCTCTGTTCAACTGTATGTAATAAGCAGGGGGCCTCCTGAGTATAGAGGTCTCTTCACCACCATTCCCTGAACCCCAGCTTTTCTGTATGTCATCTTGTGTTTGACTTGCCTTCATTCTCTTGCTGACCCAGCCAGGTCCACATCCCTGAGGCTGCAGCCTCAGGATGCAGCAACAAGCCCATAACCCCACCACTTAGATGGCTGAGGCAGGAGGAGTGCTCTAAGTTTGAGGCCAGTCTAGGCTACATAGTAAATTCAAAGTCAGCATGGACTAGTGTGAGACCCTGTCTCAATAAACAAACAAATAAATGTAGCCTTCATTTATATACTAACAGTATACTCTCAGAGAAAGAAATCAGGAAAAATATTTCACTCAAAATAACTCCACAATATTATGTCCTTATACACCTAACAAACAAAGTGAAGGGCCTTTACAACAAAAACTTCAAAATATTATTAAAAAGGAATCATAGAAGATACTAGACAATAGAAAGACATTCCATGCTCCTGGACTGGCAGAATTAATATTGTGAAAAGGACTATACTATTAAAATTCATTTCAAATTTAATGCAATACCTACCCAAGTTCCACTGTCATATCTCACAGGTTTAGAAAAGGTAATACAAGAATTCATTTGTAATTAGGAAAGACCATAAACAGACAAAGCAATCCTATGGAGTAAGAACACTGTGGTGATATCACAATGTCCAATCTCAAATTATACTATAAAACCAAGGTGATGGAGAGAGCCTGGTCCTGGCATAAGAACAGACAGACCGACCAATGGAATAAAATAGAGAACCTAGAAATAAAATGGCCATCCTCACTCAATTTTTGACAAAGGAGGCAAAAATGTTCACTGGAAAAAAGATAGCCTGTTTTACAAATGGTGTAGGCAAAGCTGGGTTTCTACCTACAGAATAAAAATATTTTTCACCTTATACGAAAACAGGTTTCAAAATGGATCAAAGACTTTAAAAGCTGAAATACTACCACTTCTAGAAGAAAACACAGGTATCCCTTCAAGATACAGGGGTAGCTACAACCTTTTGCTTATTAAATTTTAATGTGCATTGGTGCTTTGCCTGCATATATGTCTATGAGAGGGTGTTGAGTCTCTTGGAGCTGGAGTTACAGACAGTTGTGAGCTGCAATGTGGGTGGTGGGAGTTGAACCTGGGACTCTGAAAGAGCAGACAGTGCTCTTAATGACTGAGCCATCTCTCCAGCACCCAACAGAACCTTCTTTTTTTAATTTTTATTTTTTACATTAATTGCATTTTATTTGCTTTGTATCCTAGCTGTAGCCCCCTCCCTCATTCCCTCCCTCCCTCATCTCCTCCCATGCCCCTATCCAAGTCCACTGATAGGAGAGGCCCTCCTCCCCTTCCATCTGACCCTAGCTTATCAGGTCTCATGAGGACTGGCTGCAATGTCCTCCTCTGTGGCCTGGCAAGGCTGCTCTCTCTCAGGGGGAGGTGATCAAAGAGCCAGCCACTGAGTTCATGTCAGAGACAGTCCCTGTTCCCCTTACTAGGAGACACTTGGAGACTGAGCTACCATGGGCTATATCTGATCAAGGATTCTAGGTTAGATCCATGAATGGACCTTAGTTGGAGTATCAGTCTCAGAAAAAGACCCCTGTGCCCAGAATTTTTGGTTCTGTTTCTCTCCTTGTAGAGTGCCTATCCTTTCTAGCTCTTACTAACTCCCCTTTCTTTCATATGATTCCCTGCACACTGCCCAAAGTTTGGTTATGAGTCTCAGCATCTCCTTTGATACACTGCTAGGTATTCTTTCAGAGGCCCTCTATGGGAGGCTCCTGTCCTGTTTCTTGTTTTCTCCTTCTTCCAATGTCCACCCCATTTGTCTTCCTAAGTGATTAATCATCTTACCCAGGGTCCTCCTTCTTGTCTAGCTTCTTTAGGTGTACAGATTTTAGTATGTCTATCCTATCTTATAGGTCTAGTATCCACTTATAAGTGAGTATATACCATGTGTGTCTTTCTGCTTCTGGGATATCTCACTCAGGATGATCTTTTCTAGATCCTACCATTTACCTGCAAATTTCATGATTTCCTTGTTTTTAATTGCTGAGTAGTATTCTACTGTGTAAATGCACCACAATTTCTGTATCCATTCCTCAACTGAGGGACATCTGGGTTGTTTCCAGGTTCTGGCTATTACGAATAAAGCTGCTACAAACATGGTTGAACAAATGTCCTTGTTGTGTACTTGGGCATCTTTTGGATATATGCCTAGGAGTGGTACAGCTGGATCTTGAGGAAGTGCTATTCCTAATTGTCTGAGAAAACACCAGATTGATTTCCAAAGTGGTTGTACAAGTTTACATTCCCACCAGTAATGGAGGAGGGTTCCCCTTTCTCCATAACCTCTACAGGATGTGTTGTCATTTGAGTTTTTTATTTTAGCCATTTTGATGGGTGTAAGGTGAAATCTCAGGGTCATTTTGATTTGCATCTCTCTGATGGCTAAGGACATTGAGCAACTCTTTAAGTTTTTCTCTGGCATTCTATATTCCTCTACAGAGAATTCTGTTTAGCTCTGTACCCCATTTTTTAATTGGATTACTTGATTTGTTGCTTTTTAACTTCTTTAGTTCTTTATGTATTCTAGATATCAGCCCTCTGTCAGATATAGGGTTGGTGAAGATCCTTTCCCAGTCTGTAGGCTGTCGTTTTGTTCTGACAACAGTGTCTTTTGCTTTTCAGTTTCATGAGGTCCCATTTATTGATTGTTGATCTTAGAGCCTGGGCTGTTGGTGTTCTCCAATAGAACCTTTTTAATAGAACACAGGAACTAGCCCCAAGCATCAACAGATGATATGACATGAAAATCAAGTTTCTGGTCAGCAAAGGAAGCAGTCAACAGAGCACACCAACAACCCACAGCATAGGAGAACATCCCTACCAGCTACGCTTCAGACAAGGGGCTGATACCCAGAATTTACAAAGAATTGAAGAAAGTAAACACCAAGGAAATAAAACTGCCAGTCAACAAATACGCAAATGAACTGAATAAACAGTGGATAAATGCACAAAAATACATTTGACACTGACCATGAAGCAGCACAGCTTTTGAATGCCAGAACTGAGATATATAGGTTTTGGGTCTGGTTAATTCCAGTTCATGACTTTTTTGTAATGAAGTTTACTAAATAAAAACAACGGTTAACAGCACAAAGTACATACTAAAAACACTACAATTGGACTGCTTGAGTATGAATGGCTGTTTTACTCTAACTGTGTAGCTTTGACATAAATTCCTTAAATCTCATTTTTTAATCTATAAAACTGATCTGTTACCAAGTGTTTTATAGAATGGATTACCGAACAAAGCTGCTAAAACATTTGCTCAACTATGTTCATAGTAGGTTTATTTGTAATAGCCAGAATTTGGACATAACCCAGATGTTTCTCAATGGAGGAATAGATAGAGAAATTGTGGTACATTTACACAATAGAATACTACTCAGCAATTAAAACAAGGAAATCATGAAAATTGCAGGCAAATGGTGGGAACTAGAAAAGATCATCCTAAGTGAGGTATCCCAGAAGCAGAAAGACACACATGGTATGTGTGTCTTTGTAAGTGGATATTAGACATATAATATAGGATAATTACACTAAAATCTGTATACCTCAAGAAGCTAAGCAAAAAGAAGGACCCTGGGTAAGATGATCAATTCACTTTCAGAAAGGCAAATGGGATAGACAGTGGAAGAGGGAGAAAAACAGGGAACAGGACAGAAGCCTACCACAGAGGGTCTCTGAAAGACTCTACCCAGCAGGATATCAAAGCAGATGCTGAGACTCATTGCCAAATTTTGCGCAGTATGGGGAATCTTATGAAAGAAGGGGGAGATCAAGGACCTGGAGGGGACAGGAGCTCCACAAGGAGAGCAACAGAACCAGAAAACCTGGGCACAGTGGTCTTTTCTGAGGACTGATACTCCAACCAAGGACCAGTCATGGAGATAACCTAGAACACAGATGTAGCCCATGGCATCTCAGTGTCCAAGTGGGTTTCCTAGTGAAGGGAACAGGGGCTGTCTTTGACATGAACTCAGTGGCTGGCTCTATGATCACCTCCCCCTGATGGGGAGCAGCCTTACCAGACCACAGAGGAAGACAATGTAGCCAGTCCTGATGAGACCTGATAGAGTCAGACGGAAGGGGAGGAGAACATCCCATATCAGTGGGCTCAGGGAGGAGCATGGGAGGAAAAGAGGGAGGGAGGGTAGGATTGGAAAGCACAAGGGAGGGGGCTACAGCTGGGATATGAAGTGAATGAATTGTAATAAAGAAAAATAAATTTTGAAAAATGGAGTGAATACCCCCAAATGCTTAGGCTTCAAAAATATTCAATTATCTCTAGCCATCATGGAAATATAAATTAAAACTACCACTTCATCCTGGTTAGAATGGCCCTCCTCAACAAATCTGACAACAAATGTTGGAGACAAAGGAACCTGTATTCATTGTTGGGACAGAAATTAATCCACCATTATAAAATCAGCTATTGTGAAATCAGTTTGGAGATTTCTCAAAAAATTAAAAGTACAACTCTCATATGACCCTGCTAGTTTATTCCTCACATACCAGAGAACTCCATACCCTAACACAGAGACATTTTCCCCCATGTGTTTATTGCTGCTTTATTCACTCTAGCAAAGAAGTGGGACCAACCTGTTCATCAATAGATAAATGGATAGTGAAAATTTGGTACATATATAAAACACAATATTATAATTACAAATTTTTCAGGAAAATGGAAGGATGTAGAACATATATTATTAAGTGAGATCACACAATCTTAGAAAAAAGAAAAACGGCATTTCCTCCCTCAGATGCAGAATCTAGCCAATAACATGTATACATGTTTTTTAAGTTTGTAAGTAACTTATAAACATATAAGTTTATAAGTAACATGTATACACGTTTTAGCTTTATAATATCCAAAAAGTCTGTTTGAGCAGGTATTAGAAATCAAGTTGACATAGCAACTCATAAAAGTATCTCTGATTTAAGACATATACATATACATATACATATGGGCTAAGGAGATGGCTCTGAAGTTCAGAGCAATTGCTGGTCTTCTAGAAGAGTTCAGTTCCTAGCACCCACATTAGGTGGCTCACAACCACCTACCTATGTAACTCCAGTTCCAGGGGACTAAACGCCCTGTGGCCTTCATGGGTACCTGCACACACATGGTGCAAATAAACTCATACATACAAATATACAAATAAACAAATACAAATAAAAACATAAATCTTTTTTTAAAAATATATTTGGTGTTGAAGCGATGGCTTAGTGGTTAAGAGTACTTGCTGCTCTTACAGAGGACCTGAGGTTTGGTTCCTAGCACCCAGACACATGTAGCGTCATGCCTTTTGCTCTTGAGTAAAGGGATTATAGGTATGTAATATCACACACCAACAGATCTGTCCGATTTTAATATGATGACTCATAGAGATCTCATATGTGGAAAAAAACCCAACCATTCACCTAGAATATATAATCACCTAATATTTACTTATCACAACCTGGTTCAAAAGAACATAAAAGTGCTTTAAAGTATCTCTCCTAACACAGGACAATATTAAAAAAACTTGACTTCTTAAATTATTATGTATGTCAATGACATGTCAATCATGTCATCTATAGCATTACGCCAAGAGAATATTTCCTGTGAATGAGATTATGGCAAGAATTCACTGTTTAAGAGATCACTGTACACCACAAAAAGCTACATTCTGAGGCTCCCCCCAGACACAAGAAAGGAAGTGACAGTCATTAGTACCACTTTATAACGTCTGCTACTGATCATAAGCAATAATCCCCCTCCCGCTTACCCATAGCCTTATATTTGTTGTTTCTTACCTAAAAGAATTGCCATAGGAATTAGATGACCTTCCAGGGTGCCTGAGACAGTAGGCATTTCTCTACTTGGGCTGAACAAATATTGTTGATCACCATAAGGCAGTGTGGTGATGGGTTGTTGTATTTTAGAACTCGTTTTCATAGGATTTGCTGCATAAAAGTCGGTTTGTGTTCTTGCTGACTTTACTTTAGTGCCTGTAATAACCATCATCGCAGATATTTAAAATTCAACAAGTATCTATTAACTAGCCACCTAGAAATACAACAATTCTTTTCCCCAGCAAGATTCATTCAATTTAATCCATGTATCGGTCTCAAGTAGGAATAATACATAGACCAGGGGTTGGCAAACTTAGCAAATGGACAGACAGGAATTACTCTGGTCTAACTCGCCATGTATTCTCAGCTATGACTATTCAACTCTGGTGATATACCATGAAAGCAGCCACGGATAATAAATGAGCATGGCTTCATTCAATTAAAAATGTACTTATAAAGGCAGGCGGCTAAGGCAGTGGTGACGTACACCTTCAATCATAGAGCCCAGGCAGGTGGATCTCTGAGTTTGAGATCAGGCTGGTCTCTAGAGCATGTTCCAGGACAGCCAGGGCCATACAGAAAATCCATCTTAAGGAGGTGGAGGAGGAGGACAAGAAGGGCTTTCAAAACTCCAAATAGAATCTTAACAATAAATCTCCAGAATGTGAGAGAAATATTAAGGTAAATATCCTAAGTTGCATGCTTTTAGAAATAGTATCAGTAGGATTTGATCAAGCAGCATTTCCAAAGGAAAGAGAACTGAACAAGCACCACAGCTCCTGCTCTTGAAGCTCTTCCTCGTGGCCTGCTATCCACTCGTGACACAGCTAGTGGAGCGTACTAACTCTGAGATTAAGATGAGAAACTTGAAAAGGTAACCAAAATTAACAGACTCAATGTCTAGCTAAGCCATATCCAAATACACCAACAAAATGGTTGAGTGAGTCAAGACACAGAATAATAAATGAAAGTATTCTATTTAATTAAGCCATTTTTGTTTGGTGAAAACATTTTGGTAACAAACAAAAACACGAAAGTGTCCACAAACACTCTTGAACACTTAGGCTCTGCTGTTTCCTCCTTGGCATTAGAGGCCGAGCTGTGGGCACAACTAACAGACACCAATGTTGTGTATTAAGCTCCTTCTGTAAACAGTGCGGTAAGACACAGAAAATAAGCTTCCTTACCTTTCACTCGCTCTATTACTTTTGGTCTTTGTGGTCTGGCCTTAGCAGATGGAGAACTGAATCTGAGATACGGTCCTTTTTTAAGAGTGCTGCGATGGCCCTGGTAAAGTGGCTTCCCATAGATTTGTAACATATAATCCTCATCTTGTAAAGCTGTGGTTGACTTCAAGAGCCCCTACCAATGCGAAAAAAAGTTCAAGTTACTATTAACAATAGTAAAACCTTCCACCTAGGAAACATAAAAAATTTACATTACTATGTACATTTTCAGTTCCTAAAGTAACATTTAAACATGTTTTATATAATTATTATGTTAAATAATATAAACAGTCTTTAAATGACTTTACACACTCGCAGCTCTACTTTCAATGGTAACCAAAATGCCACAGAAAGGGGCTACAGAGATGGCTCAGTGGTTAAAAGCACTGGCTGCTGTTACACAAGTACCGAGCTCAATTCCCACGTGGTGGGAACACCTGGTGGCTCACAAACATCTATAACTGGCCCTTTGGGATCGGATGCTCTTTTCTGTGCAGACAAAACGTTTACGTAAAATACATAAATCTCAAAGTACCACAGAAATGTAGCATTCTACCAAGCGCATATCAAGCACTAGAGCCAAACATTAAATTACATACTTGTCTACTCAATAATTGACGCTTAGCGTTAGGGAACATTGGTGCCGGGTTAGAGCCATAAAGAAAGTCTCTGTAAGCATCTAGTATCATGTCTTGCACTCACCAGGCACTGAACATCACTTTTTTTTTTTTTAATTTAAAATAGAACATGCACAAAAAGATGGAACATGCTTTTCAGTACCATGAATCTGACTACTAACAGATGACTAATACTCTAGAGCAGTGGTTCTCACAACCCTTCAATACAGTTCTCATGTTGTGGTGACCCACAACCATGAAACTGCCTTTGTTGCTACTTCATAACTGTAATTCTGCTTCTGTTGTGAATCATAATGTAAATATCTGATATGCAGAATATATGATAAGCAACCCACAGGTTGGCAACTGCTGCTCTAGACACACCTATTATATACTGTGATGCATACGCTCTAAAGCTGGGCATGGTGCTGCACGCCTGTCTTCCCAGCTTCTCGGAAGGATAAGGTGGGAAGACTGCTTGAGTTCAAGAGTTTGAGGACAGCCTGGGGAACATATAAGACTCTGTCTCTTAAGAAACAAAAAGCAGGGGCTGGAGAGATGGCTCAGTGGTTAAGAGCACTGGCTGTTCTTCCAGAGGATTGCGGTTCAATTCCCAGCACCCACATAGCAGCTCACAACTGGAACTCCTGTTCCAGGGGATCCAATACCCTCATACAGATATATGCAGTCAAAGCACCAATGCATATAAAATAAAAATAAATATTAAAAGAGAAATAAAAATTTAAATAAAAGAAACAAAAAGCAAAAAATAAATAACAAAAAAACACAGTAAGAGGCCTTTGAAGAAGAAAAGTACAGATTTCATGTGGTTTTCCACATTACAAATCAAAAGTCTTATGCAGTCAATGGAACAAATCTGGCCTAGGTTTGTACATTTCTCCATAGTTTAAGTTTTTTCATATCCACATCATTATTTCTATCTTTAAGAAAATGACCAGGTACAATGTACAAAGTCAGGTTAGGATCTCACTTCTTTTCTCTCTTTCTGTAGACCTGAGGCAGACATGCTCTTTACAGGTGGACTTCTAAACTGCTCCTGTACTTGCTTTTGACAGTATCTTCTTGGAATTACAGATCTGTTCACCATTTTGTCTTGTGTGTTGACTTTAGTATTTCTACTCGTAGTTAGAGATTTCATGTTCCTTTGATTCTTTGGATCAGTTCTCTTCTGTTCATAATCTTTTCTCATAAGTTCATCCTAAGGTAAAGAAAATTAAAATTCCTTAAGCCAAAACAAAGTGATGCTTCAACACTAGCAAATATTGGAATGTATTAGATAAACATTGTTTAGTACTTCTAAATGCTTTAAATATAAAAAATATTAACTTACACATGAGAAAAAAAACTTTCTGGAAACATAAACAAAAAACTAAAAGACACTGGGCCCAGAGGTACACACAGCTCCTGCACTCAGGAGACAGGAGGAGCTACAGCTGGAGGCCAGCCTGGGCCACACAGAGAGAGCCTGTCTCATAAAACAAAAGTAAAGAAAGCAATCCTAAAGCTAAAAACACTAGCAAGTTATGGAGCACAGAGGAGGAAGCAGAGGCATGGGAGGGCATTACACCTCAGAAGCTTCAATCACAGGAAGTTAGCAACTTCAGAACAAACTTTAATAAAGAACTTATAATGAAACTGAGGTGACTATATGTAAACTTAAATTATTTGAAGATTTAAATAAGCATATTCACATAAAATTAACAGTGATGAGGACATATTTTGCTCTTTAGCACACAGCTAGAGGTCACTTCATCTATTTATCTGGTGAGTTCCACAGTTACTAATATAAATTCCTTATAAATGTTTCTAAATAACAAAGTTTAAAACATTTTTTTGTGGGCCAGGCATGGTGGAGCATGCCTGTAATCCTAGCACTCTGGAAGGCAGAGGCAGGCGGATCTCTGCGAGTTCAGAGACAACCTAGTCTACAAAGTGAGTCCAGGACAGCCAAGGCTATTCAGGAAAAAAAAAAAATTGTGTTCACTGCTGTGGAAGCAGAGCTGACACTTCCCCTTGCAGTCACTCTGCATAAACGTGCAGAGTGGAGAAAAACAACTGCCTTGCATTCCAAGATGGTTACGTTGTCTAGTTCTACCCCTCCCAATACACGAAACTTAAAAGCCGATGTCTGAAGACAGGCTGTGCCTTTCATGGGTGTGAGGCACTGACTTGTCTATGAGTTAGTGGCTTTGCTCTGTTTGCCTGAGTGGATCAACACTTCTCAATCTACTGTCCTGAAACATCTTTGCAAGAGGAATTTTGCTTTTTGTTTTTAAAGAATTTTCTTTCAAATTTCTCATATTTCAGTTACTGTCTTGACAATTTGGCAGACAGGAGCCAAATAAAATTTATAAGAATAAAGAATTTACTAAATAAAACTGTACTTATTAAAAAGTCAATATAAAGAATGACAGTGAAATTAAACATCACAAAAGAGGTGGGGTACCCAGCACTCAGGTGGCTTTTACGAGTACGAGGCTGACTTGGTCTACATAGTGAGTACCAGGACAGCCAGAGCTGCACAGTGAGATCCGGTCTCAGAAACAACAACAAACCCAAAACAAAAAACAACAACAAAAACAAGAAAACAAGTAATAACAAACCAGAAATAACCCAAGAAACATCACAATCAAACAAAAGACTTATAAACCAGACCTGGCGGGCCATGCCTATTATCCCAGCTACGGAGGAAGCTGAGAGGACTCAAGCTCAAGGTTTCCCAAGCTATCATGAGTTTAAGCCTGGGAAACTTAAATACTATCTCATAAAGTCCAAAGTGGAGACTAACGAGACAGTGGCTAAGAGCACCTGATGGGCCTCTACAGGACCTAAGTTCCATTCCCAGCATCCATACTGGGTGGCTGATAATCACCTGTTACTCCAGCTCCAAAGAGGTCATCTGGCCTCTGTGTGCCCCTGCACACATTGACATATAACCACAATGACAAACACACATAAAAGTAAATCTTTTTAAAAAAAAAAAAAAAGTCAGAATTGAGTAAGGAATATAGCTCAATAACAGAGAACATTCCTAGCATGAGGGAGGGCCTACGTTCAGTCCTCAGTACTGAAAATAAAAAGCATTATTAAGTGGATTTATATATGACAACTATTCTAAGAAAAGGCACATCAATACTTAATTTCCATTTTTTTCCATGACATACCTGGATTTCTGCTGAAATGATTTTAATCCATTCATCTACTTTATTTCTGATTCTAATCTTCTCCAACATCTCTCTACAAGAAAGAAAAAGAATGTACTTAAATTAGCCTTAATAAGCTGAAAATAGAACCAGAATTAGATGAGTCTAGTTTTAAAGCTACGTGTAACCAAATACCCTTCCTGAGAAAGCAAAAAGGATGGTATTAGCCTTCATTAAATGTTAGAAGGAAAATGTCTGTGACGAACTGAAGGAAAGAAGTATCAGAAGGAGGGAAAACTGAAATGGAAAATTATAGTCAGTAAATTACTCCATATCCATCCACGTCAGGTCCCACATCTTCAGAGGCAAGAAGGGGCCTTTTCCAAACACGAAAACACAGTCAGCACCGTGAGAGCTTAGAGAAGACATGGAGGAGGTACACCCTTGGGGCTGGACAGACACTCCCAGCAGGCGAGAGCGCTCAGGTTCGTTTCCCAACACTCACAACCATCCCCAACTCTAGTTCCAGGGGATCGCTTTCCTGAGGCCTATGAGCAATATGCACACACATAGTGGACACACATACATGCAGGCAAAACACTCTCACACATAAATGAATCTTTAAGCATATCTGGTAGCTTCATAAATTGCTCTGTGATGCCCACATCCTGTCTCACCTGTTGGTGGATAAAGCATTGATAAATGAATACATAGCAGCTCCATCCTTTGCACGGACAATAGCTTCCAGGTTTTCTTCTAGTACTTTTTTATTGTTTTGTACTCCTCTCAAAATCTTCGCAGCATCTTTCAGGACAGACCTTGTATTGGCTGTCTGGAGCCTAACAGGATTCTGTGGACAATCTGAAATCCTCAAGGTAACTGGAGATTGCTTTAGCTTAGAGAAAACAAAGGCAGAAATGTGCTGTGTTAAAGTTACACTGATAGGATTGGGGAAAGGGCACAGTGGTTAGGAGCGCTCGTCCAGAGGACTGGAGTTCGTGTCCTAGTGCTCACAGCAGGTGGCTCACCACCACTGTGACCCCAGTTCCAGGACATCTAACACTCTTTGTTGGGTTCCTTGGGTACTCACATATGTGGAGCATATATACACGCACACACATGCAAGCGCACACACAAATTTATTTAATACAAAGAGAGCTAGCTAGTATATTGCTGTGGCCATACACTAGAATCAAAACAGTCCCAAGTTCAGCTTGTCCAAATGAAAAGTTATTGAATACTCGGCATTCTTTTGTTTGTTTTCCAGTTACAGAAATTACTACAGGTAAGTAAACAAATGAATGAAAAAAGAAATTATTACAAATATCATATGTAACAAAGGCAGGGAATCCAGAGCAGTCCTGGGTTATCTGATCATCAATGAAAGCTCTCCTGGTGAAGAAAGCAAAACAAAGTAAAGAGCAGGCTGCTCTAGATGCTGAGGCCTGGACAAACCAGGGCCATCCATCTACAACCCCCTTTCCCTCCTCCTTACAAACCTTTATTAGACAGAAAGGCACGGACAGGTGTTGTGGCACACTGCTATGATCCCTGCACTCGGGGCTCAAAAAACAGGAGGATCATCAAGTTTGAGGCCAGTTTGGTTTAAAAGCAATTCCTAGGTCATAAAGGGCTATAGATTAAGATTGCCTCAAAAGAAGAAAAAAAGAGATTGGAAAGTAGGAAATGGTCAGTGGCACAGGCTAGCCAGAGTGCTAAGGAGAAATAACTTAATTACTTTAAATAAATAAATAAAGATAAACATTGAAAATGAAAAAAAAAAGGACATCATTTAGTAAAGGCTTCTAAAATTTTTTTGTAAAGGAAATAAACTGATCTGATTTGATGTTTTCTTCAGTGTTTTATTTTCATCTTTCCTTCTGATTTGTTTTAATGACTTTTTATTCCTTCTGTTTGTTTGTATTATTACATTTTACCAGATGTGTGTGCATACACATTACAGTACACATTATCTGTCTGTGTTTGAGACCGAGCCCGATGTAGCACAGGCTGGCCTCAGACACATATGTGGGTCAGGATGATTTCCTCCTGCCTCCACAGTGCTGAGAGTACAAACGCGTGCCAACATGCCTGATTTCATTCATGGCTGACAAGTGAACCAAGAGCCTCAGACATGCCAGGCAACTACTCTGCCTGAGCTACGTCCCTTAGCTCTTCCTAATTTTTAGCTTATAATCATGGATTTTAGCATTATTCCCACTTTACCTGGAGCGTGTCATTTGTTTGTTTCTTCTTCTGGCCGAGATCATGAACAACATCATTATTCTTCTGCACAGGTACTTTAGCTGTTCCTATCTCTTCAGAGGAAGGAATTCTTTGTGAATGTAAAGTTTCACTGCTACAAAAGATTAAAAAAAAATCCCAAATTGTCATAAACTCAGTAAGCATTTGTATATATGGACTTCTTGCCTGTGCACCGTGGTGTGTCTGGGGCCTGAGGAGGTCACAGTGTGTGTGTGACCCTGGACCTGGAGTTACAGGCAGCTGTGAGCTACCACTGAACTCTGCAAGAGCAGCAATGCTCTTACTCACTGAGCCAGCTCTCTAACAGGAGAAAAGATTTGATGACATGAATCTCTGACACATTCTGAGATATTGTACTAAGTAGTATTGTACTAAAATCATACCATAGATTTAATCAGTTATGAACAGAAAAATCTGATGAGAGACGTATGTGTATCAGGAAAAAGGCAGAAAAGGGTCCTGCTGAGGCTACGATTCAGATGCCCAGGCAGAGCGCTGGAAGTGCCATTCCTCCAAAAGCAATGACAACACTCAAAACTCATCAAAATCTGTTTTGTTTTGAGAACTCTAGAAATAAAAGGCATGCAACTACTCAAGGAAATTTATTAAGTAAAAGAGTTGATTCAGAGTCAGAGAAGCAGGCTGTACATATTTGGTCTTTTGTCTACTATGTAGCTCTGGAACTCTACTATGTAGACCAGGCTGACCTTGAACTCACAAAGATCTGTCTGCCTCTGCTTCCCAGATGCTGGGATTAAAGGTGCACCTCCTTATCCAGTTTACACATTTGTTTTAAACTCACCATTTTTTTTTTTTTTTTTCAGGTTTTCCTGGATAGTTTCTTTGTGTAGCCCTGGCTGTATTAGAACTCACTTTGTAGATCAAAGTGAGTTTGGTCTGGCTGGACTCAAACTGGGATTAAAGGCATCATGCCCATCTGAGCTCTCTCATTCTTAAAATGCCTTTCCTAAGTTTATACCCCTGAAAACCACTAACTTCACACCATGGAAAGGGTTAGAAAAGGGGTGGAGTTTCCCTGAGTGTCAATCATCAGGCTTATAGTTATATAGCCTTTTATTTTGTTTATTTATTTGGTTTTTCGATACAGGGTTTCTCTATATAACCTTAGCTGTCCTGAGCTCTTTTTGTAGACCAGGCTGGTCTCGAACTCACAGAGAGCTGCTTGCCTCTGGCTCCCTGAGTGCTTGGATTAAAGGCGTCACACTTTGCTGAAGAACAGACTCTTCTCAGGGTATTTTCAACAAGAGACAACTGTATGATATCTCAGCCACCTGAAGTAGCTCAGTGAGAGCAACCAAAGCAAACAAAACTGTGACCAATAAGGAGGCATCCATAGTGAAGCACTGGTAAGTTCTACCATACTCCTGGGGCTTTGGAAGATCATGCACTCTAGAGGGCTGTGTGCATGCCCAGGTAAGACCTGAGGAGGTCTGAGCCTCTCACAGGGAGCTGACTGGTGAAAGGATCTGTCCAGGTAGGAAGTGAATACACACCTAAGAAAAGAGATTTATCAGTTCAAAGGAGGAAACGCTGTTCCAAATCACTGATAGACTAAGCTAACAAAATAGAGACTCTAGACTTGGTCTAGTGATGTCACTAAACAACCATCATGATCAACAACAACCTGCAAACAACAAGCCCTGGACAAGTGAGTAACTGCACTACTTCCAATGCTCAGTATCCATTAAAGTCTGTGTGTGTGTGTGTGTGTGTGTGTGTGATGCTGTGGTAGTTTGAACAGGAATGGCCCCCACAGGCTCATAGAGAGTGGCACTATTAGGAGGTGTGGCCTTGTTTGGAGTAAATATGTCACTGTGGGCGTGGACTTTATAAACTCAAGCTAATGTGACAGTCTCCTTCTGCTGCCTGCAGATCAAAATGTAGAACTCTCAGCTCCTTCTCCAGAACCACATCTGCCTGCACACTGCCATGCTTCCCGCCATGACAATAATGGATTAAACCTCTGATCTGTAAGCCAGCCCCAATAAAATGTTTTCCTTTATAAGAGTTGTTCATAGCAATAGAAACTCTAAGACAGATGCATGTAAAGCAATAGGAAATCACAGCCCAGACATGGGAAAAGACAGTTTGTTATTGAAAAAGGCCATGTATTGGACTTATTAGAAAAACACTACTAAAGAGAAAACTAAACTCTTGCTTTTTTTGTTTATGGCAGGGGGGTGCTGGAGCCTAAGCTACCATGCATGCTTGCCAAGGTATTCTATAACTGAGCTATTTACTGTTTACTTTTATTTTTTAATCTAGTCTAGGAAATCTTGAATTTGTAACCTGGATTCCTGAGCATCTAGGATAACAGGCCTGTACTAGAATGCCCAGAATGTTAAGAATGAACTCTAGATAAATATGAGATTAAAATAAAGCAGAAATTCTGAAAGTGAAACTCCAGTAACTAAAATGCATTTGAGCATGTCACACTGTGGCCTAAGCTGACCTTGAACTCAAGATCTTCAGCCTCACATTTGCTAGGATTACAGTTTGCTTGACTATGGCCAGTTTCAAATGTGAAATTAGCTACTAGAGGACCTCAAAATGATATCTGAGGTCAGAGAATCACAAGTTCTAAAGACAGGCTAACTGAAATGATCTGAGGTTCTCTGATGTTAGCCCTGGCTCTCAGGAAACTGGCTGCATTAAGACCAAGCTGTCTGAAGATGTCCCTAAGCTAGCCAAGAACTCTAGAAAATTCTGCCATGGAGAATTCAGGACAGTCCCTTTGGCTCCAGTATGGTATAATCTGGAAAGATATAGAAATATCTGTCATTATTCCAAGTCATCATCCTCCTCTATTTTTTGTTCCAATGAGACACAAAGAGAGTACCTTCTACAGGCTCATAAAGGACTTTGCGATTCAGCATGAAAACTTTCTTCTGTTGCAGATAGTACTAGACTCATCAGAGGCCATTTGCAGATGAAAATCTTGAACACAGTTCCAGGCCTGCTTTCCCTGGCAAATAGGGGTTTCCATACAAACGACTATCAGTTCTTTATCACCTATTCTAAGTGTGAATGAATGAATGGGAAGCACACAGTATCCAGAAGGAACATCGATGGATTTCTAGTGATGAGAAAAAGACTTAGAAATTTCCTACAAGCCTTAGTAATAAACCCAAGCTGGCTGTGCTTGAACTGTGTGGAAGATGTAATCCATCAGGACTCTTCTTGCTTGGATGATGTTCTTTCATCAAGTAAGCTAGACTGCCCCAATGTTTGCTTCCCTACTTGCTATAACTGCACTTGATCAAGAGACCCTAGAAGTGGCTAAGAGTGGTGGCACACACCTTTAACCCCAGCACTCAGACAGCAGAGCAAGGAGGTCACTTCAAGTTCAAGGCCAGCCTGGCCTACTTAGCATGTTCAGGATAGTCAGAATTACATGGATACCTTATCTCAAAAAATAAACAACAAAAAAAAAAAAAAAAGGAAGAACGAGACAGGGAACACGACAGAGATCCCAGAAACCAGAAACAGAAGACTCAGAAAGAATGTTATTTATTTCTGAAGTGTAAATACAGAGAGGTTTTTTTATGCTAAAAATATTCAAAAGAAAATGAGCAGAGCCTCAGACAATGAACGCCAACATAACCAATGCCAACACAAAGCAGAGTCCTCAAAGAAAGAAAGGTTACAAATACCATTTAATACCCCCAAATACCACCAAGTACCCCCAAACTCTCCAAGTTTAATGAAAATTAATCTATTCACCATTTAAGAAGCTCAACACAATGTAAGCACAACAAACTCGAAGACAGTCATTCCTAGCTAGAAGGACAATTACCACATTTTCTCACATTAAAAAAAATTAGATTTAAAGTGTACACGTGTGTGTGTGTGTGTGTGTGTGTGTGTGTGTATAAAGGGAACCATGAGAGGAAGAGAAGGACCTTAGGTGTAGGCAAAGGAAGAGACGGTAATGGAATACTGAAAACAGAAGAGAGGATTATTTAGAGGAAGGCAGCCAGCCAGCCAGCAAAAGGGCAACAAGACATAGGGGAGGGAACTAGGGCACGGTCTTGAGGAGGGATAGCGTAGAACAAACTATCCTGACATTTATGTATGAAAATGCCATCATGACACTTATTACTTTATATGCTAACTTGAAAAAAACCCACAAAACACACATCACAGTCAAACTGTCAAAAGGCCACAACAAAGAAAGAATATTAAGTTGCAAAAGAAGAGTGACTATTATATGCAGGGAGTCCTCCACAAGACTGGCTCCTGGATTCTCACCAGTAACAACACAATCTAAAAAGAAACGAATGCCAAACACAGAGTTTGGCATCAATTCTAAAACAGTCCTTTAAAAGTAAGGAAAGGAGCTAGGGAGGGGCCTCAGGGAGGCAGAGGCGGGTGGATCTCTGTGAGTTTAAGGCCAGCCTGGTCTACAAAAGTGAGTTCAGGACAGCCAGGGCTACACAGAAAAACCTCCGTATATACTCACTCATATAGACATAACATAGTATACACCTACTAAAAACTGTACATCTAAAGGAACTAAGCAAGAGAGAGGACCCTGACTAAAATGCTCAATCCCCATCCTGAAAGGCAAAGAGGTTGGACATGAGAAGAAGAAGAAAACAGGAAACAACCTAGAAACCTGCCACGGAGGGCCTCTGAAAGCCTCTGCCCTGCAGACAATCAAAGAAGATGCTGAGACTTATGGGCAACTGTTGGGCAGAGTGCATGGAATCTTATGTAAGAAGTGGGAAATAGTAAGAGCTGGAGGACAGGAACCACACAAGGAGAGCAACAAAACCAGAAAACTTGAACACAGGGAACTTCCCAGAGACTCATACTCCAACCAAGGACTATTCATGGAGATAACCTAGAACCCCTGCACAGATATAGCACATGATAGTTCAGTGTCCAAGTGGTTTACATAGTAAAGGGAAGAGGGACTGCCTCTGACATAATCTGATTGGCCTGCTCTTTGATCACCTCCCCCTGAGGGGGGAGCAGCCTTACCAGACCACAGAAGATGACAATGCAGCCACTCCTGAGGCGATCTGATAGACTAAGATCAGAAGGAAGGAGAAGACCACCTCCCCTTTAGTGGACTTGGGGAGGGGCATGCATGAGGAAGGGGGAGGGAAGGTGGGATCGGGAGGGGAAAAGGGAGGGGCTTATGGGGGAATATAAAATGAATAAAGTGTAATTAATAGTAAAAAAAATTTTAAAAAAATAAAAAGTGCTTGACAAAAAAAAAAAAAAAAAAAAAAAAAAAAAAAAAAAAAAAAAAAAAAAAAACCTAAACTAAACTAAAAAGGTGAAAGAAATGATACCAGAAGGGTAGCCCTCAACAGGCCAACAAACGACTCGTTTCACCTTCATTATGGGATTTACAGCTCTTACAAGAATGAAGCTCTGTTCTGGCAATAATAATAATAATAATAGTAATAGTAGTAATAATAATAAAAAAGTTAACAGTGATCCCAAATAAACCAAATCAGAGCACATTTATATCTAAAGATGACATAAAAAATATATAAGAATTTTTTATGGTGGGACAAAAAAAAACACCAGACTCTAATTTGGATCTATTTGATGAAATAAAAAGTACTAGAAGAGGTACACTATAAAAATAAATATTTAAAAATCTGTATTAGAAATGTGTTGTAACACATGCCCTTAACTTCAGCAGTTGAAAGGCAGAAGCAGGCAGATCTCTGTAAATTTGAGGCTAGTCTGGTCTACAGAGCAAGTTCTAAGCCAGCCAGAGCTGCATAGTGAGATGAGACCGTGTCAAAAAACAAATACATCTGTATTTTTGTAACTTTTCTTTTGTGTCAAAACTCAGCTATCCTGGGAGTACAGAACTAGCTCAACAGTTAACAGCACTTGCTGCTTTTGCAAAGGACCTAGGTTTGGTTCCAAGAAACCAGGTGGCCCAAATCTGCCTTTACCTTCAGGTCTAGGAAATTCAATGTCTTCTGGCCTTTGTGAGCACCTGCACGCACATGGCACATGCACATGCGCACACACGCACATGCATGCACGCATGCACACACACAGAGCTGCATTAAATACGGTTACCAAGATGTACTTGATCTTATAAAAATAAACCTTTCTGACCATACAGTAGAATGAAAAGGGAGAAATTTTCAAGATGCTGAAATTAAATGGGTTTTAAGCTGAACTAGGTCATTTTAAATTAGTATGTCAATTATAGCTCTCAGATAATCACTAAGAAAGTAAGGAAAATGTAGCAATGGAAACAACAAAGAACTGAAAATGGTACACTAGCAGGTATCGAATGCAAAAGAAGGCACTAACAGGGGAAGTGCAATTAAAGATTGAGACACATGAAAGGCACAAAGCAACACAACACACGGAAAAGACACTGTGCAAAAC
The DNA here is from genome assembly GCF_030254825.1 of Meriones unguiculatus. NCBI lineage: Eukaryota > Metazoa > Chordata > Mammalia > Rodentia > Muridae > Meriones > Meriones unguiculatus. The sequence continues at coordinate 78,447,075 of NC_083355.1, read as the reverse complement.
TACACAACACATCCATATAAAGACACTCACATTGTGGCTTTTGAAGGTTTTTCCTTAGTACGGTTTTTTTTTTTTTTTTTTTTTTTTTTAATTTCTTAGGGCTTAGTTTTACTTGATGCAACCTTGTAAACTTTTTGGGGGGAGAGTCAATTGACCCAGGGCCTCATGCACACTGAGTAAGTCTTCCACTGTCACTAGGTTGGAACTCAAAGCAAGTTGTTTGCAAAACGCCACTTATATCACGGCAGAGGAAGAGAGTACAATGAGCTCTTTATGAGCCAGTATTCTTAGTTACTTTCATTTAGTCTACACTCCCAACCCCCTTTCTCCTGCCTACCCTCACAGTAAGGCTGCACATCATGCCACCAGAATCAGCCCTTATTAGAAATTAAAGCCTGTATTTCTAAATTAAATACTTTAAAAGCAGTGACAGTTAAATTCCTAAAGAAATTTTTACCTGTCAGTTTTCTTAGAATTCCATCCCATTTTTGACCTAGTTATTGAGGTTATGTCTGATGATTCACTTTTTCTTGTCAAAGAATCATTACTATTCAATATCCGCTCCAACAGTCTTACATTTCCTGCAACAGAAAAAAAGTCATTTTCCAAATTAGTTCATTTTTCCTTTACATTTCATCTCATTTGTACTTGCACTCTCACCTAAATTAAGATTTTTACAATGATTATCTACTCAGTTCACTCTGTAACCGATATGGTTCTTTGCAAGTGTTCCCTAAATTCTACGTTGGAAACTTAATTCTCAGAGTTACATATTAGTGGCATTTGAAATGTGGAGTCCTCTTGACAGGATGATATGGGTTTTGAGCAGATTACTTATCAAAGGAGCAACTTTGTTGTATTAAAGGGTCCTCAAAGGAGTAACTCTGTGTAAACACCAAGTTTTCTCTGGCTAGCTTGCTTTCTTGCCGTGTAAGCTTTCCACCACACCACGACCCGGCAGAGAATCAGACGCCACCCTCTGTCATGCTTGTTTGTTTTAAACAAAAAGATGTATTTATTTATTTATTATGTATACAGTGTTCTGCCTGCAGGTACACCTGCACACCAAAAGAGGGCACCACATCTCACTATAGATGGTTGTGAGCCACCAAGTGGGTGCTAGGAATTGACCTCAGGCCCTTGGGAAGAGCAGCCAGTGCTCTTAACCTCTGAGTCATCTCTCTAGCCCTCTGTCATGCTTTTGAACTTCTGGAATAGTAAGCAAATTTAACTTCTTTTCTTTATAAATTTCCCAATTCATGGGGTTTGGTTATTGCGCCTGAAAATAAACCAAGACAAAAATATAGACATAAATACACTCAGAAAGTAAGACAAAATATTTTCATCTTATTAAAAATTAGAGATGCAAATACTTGCTTTATATAAGTAAAAAAAACTAAACTGACCTCTATTAGAGAGTAGGGATTTTTGTCTGTGTTTTTTAAGTCAGGGTTTCTCTGTACAGCCATGGATGTCCAGGAATTTGCTCTGAAGACCAGGCTAAACTCAGAGATCTACTTGCCTATGCCTCCCAAGTGCTGGGATTAAAGGCCTGCATCAACCACACCCAGCTTGAGAGTAAGGTTTTTTAATAGTTCATCAAATTGGACTATTGTAGTGAGAATTTTGGTTTCTTAAAAAAAACAGTTATGTTATGTGACTACATTTTGGATTTGTTTTTGTTTTTTTCTGGCGTGCATGTGCGTGCGTGTGTTTCTCTGAGACAGGGTTTCTCTGTGTAGCCTTGGCTGTCCTCAACTCACTTTGTAGACCAGGCTAGCCTTGAACTCAGATATCCACCTGCCTCTGCCTTCCAGAATGCTAGGATTACAGGCGCCATGCCTGGCTTAGGTTTTTGTTTTAATCCCAGGTTTGGTATGTGGAGCTGCTTAGATGGTGCACAGCCGCGGACTATGATTTATCTCATGCTCTACAAGGAGCGTGGATTTTATCAGCTGCACATAGCGATTCTCGTGCAAGAGCCCTGAGAGGGCCTGTGGCCTGTGGTGGCTCCTGCTGCTGCTGTTGCTTCTGGTTCCTTCTGCTGCTTTTGCTATTGCTGGATTGCTGGTTGCTTGTTGGGAGTTATTCTTATGACCAAGGTTGGACTTGCCCCAAGGAAATAATCTAAAGAGATCTATATCCCCTTTGCCCTCTATTCTTTTTTCTCTCCTACCTAGTGTTAAGAGGTTGGAAGAGACTGGGGTAGAGAAGGGTAGTATGTAAAAGAACCCAACAAGGAAGGCAAAAAGTCCAGCTACAATTGGCACCTAACACAGGGCACCAGATCTAATGAGATTTTGTTGGATTTGCCACCAGGACATGGAGGTACACAGAAGTGAACAGGTGAGAGAGGTTAAGAACTAGCCATGTGGGGGTTGGGGGCTAGAATAGCCAGAATAATTTAGACGAGCTAAGAGTCTGCCCAGCCAAATGCCTAAGCTTTAAAAATATTAACAGCCTCTCTGTCATTATTTAAACCACTGGCGGGTCCGACAAAGTCCTGTTAGAGACTACCTTAATATAAACTAGTAAAAAGACAGCGTATCTGTTTTTACAACAATTCTCTGAATACCCCACTAGCCTTGTTAAGACTACGTAATTACTTTTAGTGAGGTAATTGTCTTCTAAATTCTTAAAACTTGGTTAAAATAACCCCTGAACGCTTGAATGATCCCAAAAATAAAGGCCTACCACTTAATATTGTCATTAACCTTTACTAGAACAGCTAAATTTTTTAATTAAATTTTTGTTTTATATATAATAAATATAAAATAATAAAATATAATCTATTATATTAATATATATTTAATATTTTTATATTACAGTTTATTCACTTTGTATCCCAGCTGTAGCTCCCTTCCATATTCCCTCCCAATCCCACCTCTCCTTCCTTATCTCCTCCCATTCCCCTTTCCAAGTCCACTGATAGGGAGTGGTCCTCCTCCCCTTTCACCTGACCCTAGCTTATCAGGTCTCATCTGGACAAAGGGCTATATTTTAAGGCGCTGGAGTGTACTAGTATTTCAGATGAAAGATAAAAGTTCTCTGGTTTCATTAAGTCCCTAGATTGGCACTTATGCCAGCTGAATGTGGTGATAAATGTTAATTTCCATGAGTTTCATTTAAATTTATACCTAAAAGCAATATAAGAAACAAATTCTGAATGTGATCAGTCTTGCATTCAGAAAAGCATTATTTTTTATTTATTAATTAAATATCCTATTCATGAAAGGCTTAAGTAATCTGTAGATGAAAAAATTGTATATATACCTCAACTACAATAAAGAATGTAAGGAAACAACTAAATACCATGCAAAAAAATATGGAAACTAGCCACCTACAGAGTTTAGTTACTAACTAGGCACAGGTCTAGCCAGATATGATGGCTCATACTTACACTCTTAGCGCTTTGGAAGCTAACGCAGGACAATCACAAGTTCAAGGCCACTGGGCTACACAGTGAGTTCCAGGCCATCCTGGTTCTTGAGACCATTAAGAAATAACAAAAACAAGAGCAAAACAGCAGTAGGTCTAGAGAAGGGTTGTGGTTTGAATATGAACTGTCCCCTACAGGTTTCCATGTTTGACAATTTCCTCTCTACCTGGTTGCAGTGCTTTTGGAAAGTTATGGAATCTTAAGAGACAAGGCCTAGCTGGAAAAAAGTGAGTCACTGGGGACAGGCTTTGAGGTGCTATAGGCTGAACATACTTTCTGTCTGCTTTCAGCTTCCTGACTATAGTCAACATGACAGACATCTAAGCAACCTTGCCCTCACCTCCTCCCCATGCCTGGATGTATCGTTTTTTACACCATGGGCTAAAATAAACATGGCCTTCCTTCAGCTGCTTCGTCTACGGTATTTGCTCACAGCATGAAGAGAAATAACTAATACAAAGGCGGATGTTAACCCCAGTTGGTTTCCTACCTTGAGGACTAGACATTTCCATATTTTCTTTTTCTTCTATAGGGTCTTCCCTCTTCGATATTTTCCCATCCCTTGAAACAGGAACAGGAGCAAACCTTCGAGGTGCTGGTGTCTCCAAAGGAGATTTCTGTCCATCAAAATATGGATCTTCAATTTCACTTAAAGGCACTTTAACAGGAAGAATGAAAGAACATAATTAAGAGGGGCTTGTGTGTGTCTGCAGTAGTAAAGGGCTTGCCCAGGACTCATGAAATAACATTTAGTTATTCCCTAGGTTCAACCGCTCAGTACCACACCAAAAGGAATCAGCATAACATTAAAGATTAACTTCAAGGCACTCTTCTATCTGATGTAGAGGTGGGTGAATCTCTGTGAGTTTGAGGTTAGCCTCCATAGAAAGTTCAGGATAGCCAGAAATACACAGTAAGACACTGTTTCAAAAATTAATTTTAATTAAAAAAATATTTTTGAGCACAAACGGTAAGGTATTGCCTTGCAAGCATGGGCACTGGAGTTCAATCCCCAGAACCCACATTAAAAAGTTAGGTGTGGTGATATGTGCTTGGGGAGGCAGAGATAAATAGATCCCTCGAGCTCAAAGCTATTTGTCAATAGCTTTTTGCAGGTCAGTGAGAAACCTGTTCCAAAGGAGATGAACTCGGCATGGTGGTGCATGACTTTAATGTCAGCGCTCTGTGGCAGAGGCAAGTGGATAGCTCTGAGCTCAAGGTCAGCCTTTACACAAGGAGTTCCAGGAAGCCAGGACTGTATTGAGAGACCCTGTCTCAAAAGAAAACCCTTCATACTCACTAGAGACCAAGATAAACGAATATATATGTATATATATATATATATATATAGTAAATTAAATATCAATGTGATCATATTTGAGTATTGTGAAAGCTATTGTGAAAATATCATTGCTACACATTTTCCAAAAAAGATTTACATTTGCTTACATATGGAGTATTTTGCCTGTGTGTGTGCATGCAAGCGAGCGTGCGTGTGTGCATGTGTGTGTGTGGTGACTATGGAGTCCAGAAAAGGGCACTAGATCTCCTAGAACTGAGGTAATGAAAAGATGTGAGCCCCCGTGTGTGTTGATTTTTTTTGGCTGCATGTGTGTCTGTACATCACAAGCATGCAATGCCTTTAGAGGCCAGAAGAGAGCACTGGATCCCCTGGAAGTGGAATTACAGGCCATCAGCTGCCATGTCAGTGCTGAGAACCGCATCTGGGTCTTCAGCAACAGTAGCCGGCGCTTACACTGGGCCATCACTCTAGACCCAGGAGACACTTGCAATGGCAAGGAAAACTAATAAAGTACCTGGCAATGTTTTGATCTAATAATCCCACTCCTAGGAATTTATCCTAAGGAAATGAGATTAAATTCTTTCCTTATTAAGCCAGCATGCGGGCACGCCTCTAATCCCAGCACTGTACAGTTCTAGGCCAATCTGGATACAATATAAACCCTGCCTCAAGAGAGCAGAGAAAAAAGGTGAGTGACATTTATGCAATATTACTCCTAAAACCGCCTAACTGCCCAACAACACAATGGTTAAGGGGGATTGGGTATTTATTTGTACTCAGGTGAGTTTTCTTCTGACAAAATTGAGGGAGTCAATGAATACACAGCTTGTCAGAGAACTATAGAATAATTCAATTTTCAACAAGTGAATTTTTTCTAAGTTTCTATGTTTGACAACTTTACAAGTTACCAATTAGAACCATAAATTAGGAATTACTGTGATTCATAATTTGAACAACCTTCAAAACAGCCTAAATTTATTTGTTTGTTTGTTAGGTTGGTTGGTTGGTTTTTGGTTTTTCAAGACAGGGTTTCTGTGTAACTTGCTCTGCAGACCAGGCTGACCTCAAACTCACAGACATTTGCCTGCCTCTGCCTCCCTCCCCAGTGCTGGGATGCTGGGATTAAAGGTGTGCACCAACACAACCACTGGGCCTAAAGCTCTATCTGAGAAAATTAAATAAAATATATATATAAAACCAAGACTTCCAAAAATATTTTGACACAAAAGTGTCCTACCACTTTATAATTAAATTTTCACCTTTTACACATGAAGAATATTCACCACTGATACATTTTATTCTCAAGAAACTAAACATTTTACCTTGTTTAGAAACAAGCATGTTTTGTAAAGAAACACTGCTACCAAGATTAGGATGTCCTGGCTTTCCAGAATATGTTTCCATTGCTCTAGAAGAGGACATGCCAACATGCTGACGACTAACAGCCTTGAGTGCAGCACCAATAAAATGTGTCTAGAAGAAATACAATTATTTCATTAATTTCAAATTATTTTCTATATAATTTGAGGATATCAAATGATAAGATATATTGAGAGGGCTGGAGAGATGGCTCAGCTGTTAAAGGCTAGGCTCACAACCAAAAAATAGAAGATACACTGAGATTTATTAGCAGGCTTGAAAATGGCTTATTACATTTAACACACAATGAAAACGGGGCACACTTACATTTGCAGGCAAAACATTCATACACATAAAAAAAATAAAAATAAATTTTAAGGAATATTTGAAATGTATATTTTAACAAATAAAGCCGGCTATGGTGGTGCACACTTTTAATCCCAGCACTGGGAGGCAGAGACAGGTGGATCTCTGTGAGTTCGAGGCCAGCCTGGTCTACAAAGTAAGTCCAGGACAGCCAGGGCTTGATATACAGAGAAACCCTGTCTCAAAAAAACAAAACCAAAACAAACAAAAGAAGGCTGATTTCAGAAGAAAGTTTTATAGTAGATCATAAAAAACCTTAAACTATTCATAGTTTTACAGAACTCATAAAAGTGTATCGAGATTCCTCTACATAAAGCAGATGGTGATAGACTCAACTATTTAATTTCATTAGGCATTTGTTAAATAATGTACCTTAAAGGTCATCAAGACTTCAACTTTGTAATTGAAAGATGTATGCATACACACACACACACACACACACACACACACACGATCATAATGAGTTGTTAGGCCAGACAGGGATATACAGTAAGAATGCCTTTAAAAGACAAAAACAAACAAACAAACAAATAAAAAGTATGCCTTTTTCTTTTTTGATGAAAGGGAGAAAAATGTTTTTAAGCAAAGAGGTCAAGGCCCAGAGAAGTAAAGCTGTTTATGGAAGAGGGAACTACAGTCTGACGGAGTCATCTGGCTTCTCACTAGATACTGGACTATACACTCAATCAAGCCATACATGGGAGACTTCCTAAAACCTATTGCAGGCCTATAATTAAGCCAGAAAAATATTTTTAATTTCATGAAAACTTCAAGATAAGCCCTATTAATAAGACTTGAGGGGCTGGAGAGACCACTCAGCAATTAAGAGCACTGGCTGCTCTTCCAGAGGTCCTGAGTTCAATTCCCAGCAACCATATAGTAGCTTGCAACCATCTATAATCGGATCTGGTGCCCTCTTCTGGCATGCAGTTCTACATGCAGGTAGAATACTATATATGTAATAAAATAAATAAATCTTAAAAAAAAAAAAGACTTGAAAAATGGGAATACAGAAACTAATAAAAATCTTGAAAATGAAAGCATTTAATAAGCACTTATATTTTATACACTCTTCTGAGTGTTACATTTTAATATAACTTTTAAAACTTCAAAATTATGCAATAGTTAAAAAGACATGTAGGAGTTGCGGGGATGGTTCAGTGCTTAAGTGCTTTCCCTACAAGCATGAGGACAAAAGTTCAGATTCCCTGAACCCCAGCAAATGCTGAATTCCAGCCTGGAAGACAGAACCAGGAGGTCCCAGAGCAAGCTGACTAAGAAGACCAGCTGGAACAATGAGCCCTCAGCCTTAAAGAATCAGGTGGAAGACTGAGTGAGGATGAGTCCGCATATCAACCTCAACACGTACACAATACCCACATGCATGCCCTTGAGAGACCAAGAGCAGAACTAACTCCATCTTGTTTTTCAGACACCATTTTGAATGGCCCTGCCCTTTAAGTGATTCAAGTTCTCCCACCAGGAACTTGGCAAGTAAAAAACCCATAAAAGGAAACTGGCAAGTGAAAAATCACAGGAGGAACTTGGTAAGAGCAAATAGGCCCACTGGAGGAACTTGGCAAGAATAACACCTGGAGCCAACCAGTGACATAAAAGTACATACATAGTTCTGGGTATTGCCCAGGTAAAGGTATTTCTTTTTCAGTAGCCTGTTTCCCCCTTATGGTTTGGCCAACTGGCCCAAACCAATCAGCTTAAAGGTCAATCTATCTTAATCTACTCCCTTCCCTCTTACCCAATCCTGTACCTCCAATGCTTGGAATTTCCCACTTGCGGGTTTTCCCTTTAAAAACTCTACCCTCTCTAAGCTTGGGACTGCTCTTTCTGAACTGCTGAGTCAGTTTATTTATCAAGCTCAAGCTTGAATAAAGACTCTTGTGTATTTGCATCAGATTCATGTGGTGGACTCTCGGGAGGTCTAGTGATATGAGCATAACACCCTCACACATGCAACATACACAGAAATGAACATACAAAAAGAAATGTATTCAGGTGGTGGTGGCTCACACCTTTAATTCCAGCACTTGGGAGACAGAGGCAGGCAGATCTCTGGATTCCAGGCCAGCCTGGTCTACAGAGCAAGTTCCAGGACAGCCAAGACTACAAAGAGAAACCGTGTCTCAAAAAAAAAAAAAAAAAAAAAAAACAAAAAGAAAAAAGAGAAAGAAATGTAAATTTACAGTGGTTATATATTCCTACTTAAAAACTGTTTTGGATTTGGGCAGTGTTCCAGAACTTGGAAATTCCAAAATAAAAGTTACTAGCTATTTGTGAAGATAGCTCTTTTTATATTATCTCAATATATCATACTCAAAAGATATTAATAAATTAAATGCAGGAACATTTGTAGGTACCATGTACCTGCTATACACAGCATGTAGTTCTGTCTTTGGGAGCATCGGAATCATGAGGAAGCTTTCAACAATATACAACCGCCATCACAGACCTGCTCTTCTCCACCAATCTCCAAGACATCCAAGTACCTGTATTTTTATAAAGCTCTCCGAATGGTTCTAATGCATATTCACAGACTTGGAACTGCTGATGTAAACAAATCATTGCTTTAACAATAAGTTACCGAGCTGGGAAGAGGGCGCAGTGGGTAAAGTGTTTTGTGAGCATGAGGACCTGAGTTCGGATACCTCGCTAGCTGGGCACAGTGGTCAGGTCAGCAATCTCAGTACTGAGAGGGAAGGGAACAGAGGCAGGTGCATCACCGGAGCTTGTTGACCATCCAAGCTAGGACTGGTGATCTTGGGATTCAATGAGACTTACTCTCCAAAAACAAGACAGAGGGTGAGGAAGGAAGACATCAACATGGACCTCTGGCCTCCACATGAACACAAACACACACACACACACAAAATACTGCCAAAGGAAGAAAAGCCAGCTCTAAGGAGGTCTCATAGCACTAGCCATAAATAATCTAGAACATGCCAAGTAATCACACAGCATAAAGAATAATGAGCAAGCAAATCATGATTTAAGAAATCAAACCGTCACAGCCTAGTGAGCTATTACAGCTATCAGTTAACACTGCGTTATATTAAATACAAAAGGATTGTAGAATGTGCACCAGCTTTATCATAGATACCTGAATATCTATTTGTTGTTGCTGTAATTTTTCAAGGTGCCTGATGTGTTGCTCCATAAACACATTCATCTGCTTCTCGTGATCGTAACAATGTAAATTCTCTTGCTTATTCTGAATGCTTGTTTGTTGCTCTGCCGCACGCTGTAACTGTTTATCAGTCTCCTGTAACTTACTAAGTAATTCTGCAACAGAATTAACTTTTGCTTCCAAATCACTCTGCACCTAAAAAAAATATAAAAATAGTATTTCATATTGTAGAAAGACATCAAAGAGATGTTCAAATCCTACAAAGGTTATTTATAGCAATTATAAATTATAGCAATTGGTACTAAGAAGGTATAAGCTTGAACGTTTGCTCATTGAATTGCTCATGATTCAATTTCAATGCCTTTGTTTTTAGAGTCACAAAATTAAGAGGCAAAACAGAGTAATCCTTGGATGTGTTTTGTTTAATAACCTATCCATGCATATAGATGTACATATACACACCAATAAGCCAGAAACAAAAATTCTTAAAGAGAACAAAAGAGCAAAACAAGGTAGGTTTTGATGCCACACATGATGGCATGCATGGAGAAGACAAAGCCCTGTAAATGCGTCTTGTTGGCATGGGCACAGCTGTGACATGGGAAACTGGCAAAGCCTTCTTCCTTTGACCTAAATTGAGTATTTACAGAGGATTAATCAGTGTGTTAAGAACAAGCCAGGCGCTGGGGAGGCAGAAACAGGCAGATCTCTGAATTCAAGGCCAGCCTGGTCTACAAAGTGAGTTCCGAGATAGCCAAGAGAAACCCGGTCTTGAAAAAAAAAAAAAAAACAAAAGCAAAACAAAGCCTAGCAATTTCGTCTTCCTCCCCTGGATGTTCAGTCAGAGCCTGCTGTCCTACAGACTTTGTACTGAGACCAGCTAAGCCTCTTCCTGAGCTGTGCACAACCCACATGCTGAGGCTCCAGGTTATGGTGGGAGGAGAGGTGGCTCTGGGAGCATGCACTCAACCCTCAGCTTTTCTGTGTGTGTGTGTGTGTGTGTGTGTGTGCCTGTCCTTGCTTCATTCTTGTAACATCCCTTGTCAGAGTTCCAGACTCCAGCTGCACAATGCCACATTCCTGTAATCACAGGTGTTTAAATTCAAATACAGATAGGAAGATCCTGTCTCAAGAAAGACAGACATAGGGATGAAGCTCAGTTACTGTATGATTGCCTAACATGCATGAAGCCCTCGGTTCAAGTCCTAGCACTGCACAAACAGGAATGATGGTGCATAACCGTAATGCCAGAACTGGGGTAGAGGAGGATCAGGAACTAAAGCTCATCCATGGCTACACAGCAAAGTTAAAATCAGCCTAGGATACATGAAACTGTCCCAAAAGAACCAAATGCCAAAACAGCTTTTGATACTTCTCTAATGTAAGGCTGGGGTAGGACAACAACTTTGAATCTCAGTCTTGACTGTTTCCCATTAATTCTAAAATTGTATGCTATTTCTGTGTCCCTATTACAAACTGACAGGTTAGTCATGTCTGATATGATAAGACCGCATAAAATCCTCTGGTTCACTCAGAGAACAGGTCTCTAGCAGGACAGCTCAATGTGACCACACTTGCCTATCACTGCATAAGGACCCTGGTTATTCTCAGATATCCAGAACGTGGACTTTCAGTGCTACAGTGAAAATGCCCAGGCCTTTCTAGCTAACACATTCACGGAGGCAATTTTCACAGCTTCTGAGAAACAATTCACAACCACAAGTAAAGCCTTTCCAATTGGGAACAACTAGAATGTCTCTAGGCGTACAGTCAGACATAGCCATTTCAGAGTCAGCTCTTAACAGACAACCTTGGACCTCAGCGTGCAGGGATATCCAGGATGTACCTTTATCAAAGGTGCTGCTGTCGCAATGGCAGCGGCAGTTGCTGCAGCCACAGTTGTAGCTGAATCAGTTCTGTTGGGTAAAGGTTCGGTCTCCTGAGCAACAGCATTCTTTTCCATACTTGTGTCTTCTAGAAGATGTACTTTCACCTCCTTAAAAACAGGCATGCTTTGAGCTCTTTAAATACAAAGAAATAAAAATTTTCAGTACTGTACATTGATTCATTTGAAGAAATGCCTACATGCCCTGGCCTGGGAAACTCCTAATGTGGCTTTCTGGATTTATCTTTTAAACTTTTATTTGTAGTTATGCACAGCATGTGTGAGAGAGCATATATATGTACACATGAGACAGTAGCCCTTGAAAGCTGGAGGCATCAAAAGTCCCTGGAACTTGCATTGTAGAATGTTGGTATAATGTTCATATAATGTTCTTTTGGAATGTATATATCTTACCCTTGTTCATTCAAATGCTGATTTCTCTCTCCCACTCTCTGGTTTCAATCCAGACATTGCATTGTGATGCTTAAGCATCACCTGTCTCAACTTTGTGTAAACATGCCAAAATAAAGCAACTAGCCACAATGTTGAGCAATGAATGGAAAGGAAGCAGGAAGAGAGGGAGGAGCCAGAGGACAGGAAGGTGGAAGGTAGAGGCGGAGAGAAGGGCAGAGGAGAGAGCTGGGAGAGCAGAGCTGGGAAAGAGGTCTTGGAATGTGGAGAATGAACCAGACCTAATATATCACAAAAAGCAAGTATAATGGGTTAATCTAAATGTTAGGAAACTATGAGGGCTTGGAGGTTTAGGATGGAGTAACTATTGCCCAGCATTGTGTTTTAGGTTAATTAAATAAATCATAGTCTTTGTGTGGTGTTACAGCTGTTTAGGATTAACCACAGCTTTAATAAAAGATACATCCATAGTAAATATTAATCGTCACCTACAACAGTGGAAGATTATGCATTGTCTGATGTTGGTGCTAGGAACCACTTAGACTTCTGCAAGTACAGCAAGCATTCCTAACAACCGAGCCATCTCTCCAGCTCCATTTTTTGTATTTTATTTTATTTTATTTTTTAATTAGATTGGGGCTAGTGAGATGTCTCAGCAAGTAAGAATGCTGGCTATTCTTCAGAGGACCCAGGCTCAATTCCAATTCCTGACGCCACCACAAGGTGGCTCACATCCACCTGTAACTACAGTTCAGGGGACTCGATGCTTCTGACCTCTGAGGGTGCCAGTTAGGCACATGGTGTACAGACATGCAACGCAGGCAAAAATATTCAAACATATAAATAATTTTAAATGATTATTAAAGTCATTTAGTTAATATTATTAAGTTTAGGTCACTAAAGATTAAAAAAATAAAAATTTATCCCTTGAAAGCAGTAGCATTATTTTTGAAAATATGACTTACACATGACAACTGCATAGCCACAGTTATAAAGATAGATAATCAAGAAGTACAAATACAAAGCATAAGGGTTCTAAGAATTCAAATACTAGTTTAATTCTCAAAGGCAGAAGAACTGCATCTGTTTCTAAGAATTAACTGTATTCACCAAACACTCTTAGAAGGATTATAAAATTAAGGGCTGGGGCTATAGCTCAGTAGGTACATGCTTACACGCATGATCCCCTGATTTTGAACCCCAGCACACACACATTTAAAAAAGAAAATCGACCGTGCCTACCACTCCAGTCCATACTCAGAGATCCCACATCCAGGGCCTAGCCTGGTGAGTACCCCACATACACCCAGTAGCTGTTCTTCCACATCCCACTAGATCTAGCTCAGGTCCCACAGCCAGTGCCTGAGACCAGTCTGGCCACCTGTGCCTTGCAGCAACGACCTCAAGGCTTCCACGGGGGCCCCAATATCCTGAATCCAGACCTAGTCTCACCTGAACTGGAGCCAACATTTTAACTCCCACCTGGACGCAACCTACATGCATCCACCCATAGAACCATTTGTGCCGACTCCACCACCCCCTTTTATAATGTCCTCCCAACTCCATACCATGTCCTCCTCCAGGGTCTAGCCTGGTGAGCACCTGACCTTCACATCCAAGTCTTCTCCGCAATCTACCAGATTTAGCCTGGGTACAACAAAACAGTGCATCAACCTAATCTGGCCTTCCCAGCCTTCCTGGCCTTCCCAAGAGAAGGGCTCCAGGCCTGGGCCAGGGCTCCTTCTACCTATCCACCATACCACATGACCCCGCCACATCCGCTCAGACCTCCACACTCCTAGCTTGGAACAGGAAGCATCCTATTTACCAGCCCCTCTGATCATTGGACTGTATTCCACCCAAGCCTCTTCTAACTTCTAGCCTAACCCATTTCCACATCCTCTTCTCCCCCACCCTGCTATATTCATAGCAAACTTAGAACTTAAAGGAGTCTACATGCTCAGCTCTCACTGAAGCATTACCAACAATATGAAAGACTAAGTCAGTGTCTTCTCTCCAAGACCTAACAGTCCTATAGAAATGCCTGCCAATGAGAATTACCTAGGTAACACCAGGACACAGAATTTAAGAGAGCAATTATAAAGGTCGCCAAAAAATTCAAGGAGAAGCCGGGCATGGTGTCAAGTGCCTGTAATCCCAGCACTCTGGGAGGCAGAGGTTCTCTGTGAGTTCAAGGCCAGCCTGGTCTATAAAATAAGTCCAGGATAGCCAAGGCTACACAGAGAAACCCTGTCTCTAAAAACAAAACAAAACAAAACAAAAAAACAAAAATCAAACAAAGAATTGAAAGATTTCAAAGAAGACACAGGAAAACAGATCAGTGAAGGCAAGGAGAAAGAATTTAAGTAGAATAAACATAAATGTAAGGCTAATGGAAATAGCAAAGATAAGCCAGCATTTGAAAACAGAATTCAGTAAAGAGACAGAAGAGGACTCAAGCTAAAATAAAGATGGAACTGAAGAACCCAATTGTCCAACTCAAAGGAAACCCTTACAAGCGGGATGAATCAAGAAAAATATAGACTATCAGGTCTTTAAGTTAAGGTAAAAGATTGTAGACCAAAGAAACAAGGAACATAAAAAAATTAAAACAAGAAAAAACCCACAGGAAAATAACACATAGGAAATATGGGACACCATGAAAAACACCAAACCTTCAAATTATTGGTATAGATGAGTGAGAAGAAACCCAAATCAATGGCCTAGATCTTCAACAAGATCATAGAAGAAAATGTCCCCCAAATAAGGAAAGTGTGGTGGTTTAAATAAGAATGTCCTCTGCAGGCTCATATATTTGAATATTCAGTCAGCTGGGAGTGGCACTATTTGAAAGGACTGGAAGGATTAAGAGGTTTGACATTAGTTACCTGGGTCATAGTGTCTCGTCACAGAAATACGACAGTGACTAAGCCAGAAAGACACACACATACAAATACAAGAACACAGAACACCAAATAAACAGGACCAGAAAAGAAAATCCCCAAGGCATATCATAGTTAAAACACTAAATATCCATAACAAAGAAATGTAATGAAAGCTACAAGAGGAAAAAATGCAAGTCACATACAAAGGAAAACCCATCAGAGTGTAACAGTTGATGTCTCAATGGGAATTTTGAAAGACAGAACGGCCTACAGTAATGCATTCCAAGTGCTAAAAGACTGAATATGCTCAGCTAAACTATCTGCCAAAATTGAAGAAAAAGAAAAGCTTTCCATGACAGAAACAGCTTAAAAAAATACATATTCAAGTGTGGTGGTTGGAAAAGGTATGGCCTCCACAGACACCTGTGTTTGAACTGAATACCATAGGGACGGTACTATTAGGAGGTGTGGCCTTGTTGAAGTAGGTGTGGCCTTGTTGGAGAAAAGTACGTCACTGTTTCATATACTCAAGCTCCGCCCAGTGTGGCACAGTCTCTTTCTGCTACTGCAGATCAAGATATAGAACTGTCAACTCCTTCTCCAGTACCATGTCTGCCTGCATCCCACCATGACAATAAATGACTAAACCTCTGAAACTGTAAACCACCTCCAATTAAATGTTTTCCTTTATAAGAGTTACCAGGCAGGCGATGGTGGACCTGTAATCCTAACACGTAGTAGGTAGAGGCAGGTGGAGCTCTGTGAGTTCCAGGACAGCCTGCCTGTTCTACAGAGTGAGCTCCAGGACAGCCACTTGACAGAGAAACTTTGTTACTCTAGGACTATATAGAGAAACTTTGTCTCAAAAAAAAAAAAGAAAGAAAGAAAGAAAGAAGAGAGAAAGAAAAAAGAGAGAGAGAAGGAAGGAAGGAAATAAAGAAGGAAGGAAGGAAAAAAGGAAGGAAGGAAGGAAGGAAGGAAGGAAGGAAGGAAGGGAAGGAAGAAGGAAAGAAGAGTTGCCATGGTCATGGTATCTCTTTACAGCAATAGAAACCATAACTAAGACACCAAAAAATAAAACCTAAAGAAAATACAGAAAGCATTATTTCGGACTAAAGAGAGGAATAATCATAGCAGAGTGACTGTGGAATGAAATATAAAGCCATTTTACTAAAACATAAAATGCAAAAGCAATAAAATTAAATTAAAAAAAAAAGCTAGACATGTTAGTGCATATCTTTAATCCCAGCAGAGGCAGGCAGATCTCTGTGAGTTCAAGGCCAGCCTGGTCTACAGAGTGAGTTCTAATACAGCCAAGGCTACACAAAGAACCCATCTCAAAAAACAACAAAACAAAATTTAAATTAACAACAACAACAAAACTCTAGTAAATACATAAGGCCATGGAGACATATCATTACTAAACAAAGAATGGATCAAAGAAATAAAAAAACTTCTTGAAACTAAATAAAAATGAAAAATACAACAGAACAAAACCTCGGGGACACAATGAAAG
This sequence comes from Meriones unguiculatus, assembly GCF_030254825.1. Taxonomy (NCBI): domain Eukaryota; kingdom Metazoa; phylum Chordata; class Mammalia; order Rodentia; family Muridae; genus Meriones; species Meriones unguiculatus. The sequence goes on along the minus strand of NC_083355.1, from coordinate 78,430,769 downwards.
CAGTCCTATTAACCTATAGGTTAATTTTAGCTCTAAGGGCCTATATTAAAAAAAATGTCCAGGACCAGATGGATTCATATCAGAATTCCAGCAGACATTCAAAAGAAAATGGGCAGGCAGTCCTTCCTAAACTATTCAAAAAAAGAAAAAGAGAAACCGAATGAACAGTCTCGAACTCCTTTGAAGCCAGTTTTGCTCTAATACCCAAAGCAGGTAAAGATATATCCCCAAGGAACATTCTCAAAAATGTTCAATAAAATACTGGCAAACAGAATATAAGCATACATCAGAAAGATCATACACCTTGACCAGTTGCCTTTATCCCTGAAACGCTGGCATGGTTCAACATTAGTGAGTGGTAAATATAATAAACCATATAAATGGACTTAAAAGACAAAGATCACATGATAATCTTGATAAAGAAAATTCAGCATGCCTTCATGACAAAGTCCTAGAGAATGCAGAGCTAAAGAGATCATACCTCAGCATAATAATAGCTATATATAAAAACCCCACAGCCAACATTATCCTAAATGGAGAAAATCTTGAAGCAATCTAACTCAAGTCAGGAACGAGACAGGGCTGACCAACATCCCCACTTCTTTTCAACATTGTACTGAAGGAAATAAAACCATCCCTGTTTGCAGATGATACGATGCTGTACATTAGAGATCCTAAAAATTCTACCAGAAACTTCTAGAGACAGATTTGGCAATGTTGCAGAATACAGAATTCACTTGCACAAATCAACAGCTTTTCTACATACCAACCACAAAGATACAGAGGAGATCATGAACACACGTCCATTCCCATTAGCCCACAGGCAAATAAAGTATCCAGGAATAAACCTATCCACAGAAGTGAAGGACCTCTACAATGAAAACGTTCTCTCTGAAGAGGTAAAGTCAACAGAAAATGCAAAGTTTCATGGGTTGGTAGAATAAACATTATAAAAATGGCAATTCTACTGAAAGATCTAACAGATTCAATGCAATCACGCCAAAATCCCCATTTCATTTTTCCAGGAAATAAAAAAACTATCCTAAAATACATATGGAACCATAACAGCCCCAGGATAGCTAAAACAATGATCCTGAATATTTTTTTTTTTTTGCTGGAAGGATTACAACCAAAGATCTTAAGATATATTACAGAAGCATAGTAATAAAAACAATATGGTATTGGCACAGTAAGAGACATCTAGACCAATAAAGCAAAACTGAAGACCCAAACATGAGCAAACATAACGTCAGCCACTTAATATGTGATCAAAACGCCAAAAACATAAGCTGGAGAGAAGAAAGCTACTTCAACAAATGGTGCTAGGAAAACTGGATGTTCACATGCAAAAGATGAGTTTAAAACCATTTCTATCACCTTGCACAAAAGTGGATCAAAGAACTAAGCCTGAAACCCAAAGCACTAAAACTGCTGTAAGAAAACTTAGGCAGTACCCTATGTGCTATAGCGTAGGGACGAACTTCCCGAAGAGGGCTCCATTTGCCCCAAAATTAAAGCCAACAATTGTGAGTGTAACCTCATGAAACAACAAACAAACCTTCTGCACAGCGAAAGAAACAAAAACAGGATGAAAAGGAAGCATACAGAATGAAAGAATATTTGGGGACTGGAGAGGTGGCACAGAGGTTAAGAGCACTGGCTGCTCTTCCAAAGGTCCTGAGTTCAGTTCCTGGAAACTACATGGTGGCTCATGAGCATCTATATTGAAATCTGGTGTCCTCTTCTGGTGCACAGGCACACATGTAGGTAGAATGCTTTATAAATAATAAATAAATAAATCCTTAAAAAAAAGAGAGAGAATCTTTGCCGGCTACAGATCTGATAGAAGATTAATGTCCAAAACATACAAAGAACTCAAAAAATGACGAGTCAAAAAAACAAATGACCCATCCAAAAACAATGGACCATCAAAAATGAATAGAAACTTCTAAAAAAAAAAAAAAGCTAAGAAATATCTCAAAAAGTATTCATCCTCCAAACTGGAGAGATGGCTCAGTAGTTAAGAACACTGCCTGTTCTTCCAAAGGTCCTAAGTTCAATTCCCAATATGTTCATAACCATCTATTTTGGGATCTGGTATCCTCTTCTGGTACACAGGCACACATGCAAGCAGAATTCTTTCTAACTTAAAAAGCATTCATCATCCCTAACAGGGAAATGCAAATCAAAACAACTCTGAGATTTCACCTTAACCCAGTGAGAGACACAAAGGTCAGTCCAACAACAATGCAGGAATGAAAGGGAACCCTTCTTCTCTGTTGGCTGGAATGCAAACTTAGTGCACCATTATAAAAATCAGCATGGAAATAAATCTACTATATGACCCAGCTATACCACATCCTTGATATATGTCCAAAGGACTTGACATCCTACTCCACAGATACTTGCTCATCCGCAGTCATTACTGTACTAGTCATAAAACGTAAACAACCTAAATGGTCTACAATTGATGAATGGATAATGAGAATGATATAATGTGATACATATACATTATGGAATACTATTCACCGGTGAAAAAAGGAAATTATGAATTTTGCAAGGAAACAGATAAAACAAGGGGAAATCATATTGAGTGAGGCAAATCAGGTTCAGAGAGACAAATGTTGCATGTTCACTCTAACTGGAGGCTCCTGGCTCTAAACCTTCCTTCAGATGTGAGTACATAGCCAGTAGTAACTACAAAAACCAGGAAAGTAAAACGGGACCACTGCTACAATAGGTGATTTGGGGAGCAAGATAGAGGGGAATAGCATGGCACAAGTAATCTGATGAGGAAAATGGGAAAGAGTCCACTCCTTAAGGAAGAGGAGGAAGTTAAATGCAGAAGAAAGCGGGCACAGAGTAAAGGCGGATAGCAGGATACGGGTAATTTGGTATGGCAAATGAGAAAAGGAAGGGTCCTTTGAGAATGGGAGGAAGGTAAGCAGAGAAGAAGGTACAAGGAGACTGTAAAGGAGAATAACAAGGTAGCACTGATCTGACAGGGGATAATGGGCAAGGTGGGGCTCCGTAAGGAGGCTACAACTCATCTGACTGGGAAAAGTGAAAAACTAGGGCTCCTTAGGGAAGGGGGAGAGAAGCAAATGCAAGGAGGGAAGAAAAATAACAATATGGACTGCTGAAAAGGCACAAGGAATTATACTTTAACTATCTTAAAAAACTACAATGAAGACAATTCAGTGTATAAATATAATATATAGATTTGATGGACTTTCTTATCTGGGCTGACAACACTCCCTCTAAAAACCAAAAACCACCTAACAAAACCCCAAAACCAGTCATGAGAAACCATCTTTTCGGCTGTTGACCAGGGCTGTCTAATAGACTTCCAAAAAATACCACTTACTGCTGTTACCCTTGGTTCCCATCCACCCCAGGTGGAAGGCAAATCCCTATTGCTGAAGATACCATGCAACTTTAGAAACAGGGCCCAAAGGCCCCTAAGTTGCACTGACCTGAATGAAAGCCTCCTTCCTGAGGACTAGCTTTCATGGTACCAGAAGATGCCATGCAAGCTTTCAAAGGAGAGAGGAAACCAACGGCCGGTCCTACCCAGCTATGACGCCCACGAACCACATCAACAACCAGCAGAGCAACATAGCCCTGCAGGTGCAGACGTGGCACATATATCTTGCTTGTAACCAAAGGCTCTCTCCGACGACTTATGACCTGCTCAACAAAAGAGTTATCATGTCTGGTACTAGAAACCGAGCTAGCTAGCCAGTGCTGGTGAAGTCATGGTTACTGGAGGGGAATCTACAACCATGAATTTACTAAACCAGTGTAATGCCTAACAATCCTCTATCAGCACTTGTCCTTAGATCACAGGTAAGTGTGGTCTTCACCCCATATCAAGGAAACATTTCCCTCCAACAGACAAAGACCACTGCAGGAAACCACAACCAATCAAAGTGGAGAGTTGTGAAGTCAGTCCTAATGGTTACAACCACAAAACAACCCCTTAGCTCAGGGACATTGTAGGTCAGGGACTTCGCTGTGACAGTGTCTTGCTGTCACGTCAGAGTCTCGCTGTCACGTCAGAAGCCACGCCCATTAGGCCTCACCAACAAGACCACCCAAATGATAGCTGAACACAGAGGATGCCAATGAACATGCCAAAGTGCACTCAGAAAAGCCCACAAGGCCTCAATCCTATACAGAGAACTACAGGCAACTGAGAAAAGCTGGGAGTGGGAGAGGTGGCCTTCCCCAGGGAAGAGCACACCAACTGGTTATCCAGTGCCACATGGCAGCCCTGAAAACACACATGCAGGTTACAGCATACGGACTCAACATGTTTGATCTGGAAATATATATACACACATATACATACAATATATAAAAATATGTATATATATATATATACACATACAAATACAAATATATACCCAAATACAATAACAAATGATGAAAAAAGGACATTAAATTTGAAGAGAGTAAGGAGGCATCTATGGGAGGATTTGAAGGGAAGAAAGGAAAGAGAAATACTGAAATTAAAATACAATCTCAAAATAAACAGAAGTCAGAAAACCAAAAAAAATTACAGCATTACTATTATACGCACCTGTTTTTCCCAGATTTACTAAGATACATTTGACAAATTTAAACTACATATGTGCAGTACATAATGTGATTTCTGATACATGTATACATTGTGAAATTGTACAACCAAGGTAATCAGTATATACCCATTACCTTACATAAGTACCTATTCCATGGTGAGGACACTTCAGATCTACGCTGTCAGGAGTTAACATCCATTAAAGTTGTCATGCTGCATAAGAAGTTCTGCTATTTAATCATCCTGACTGAGACTGTGCCCTTCGGCAATTACCTCCCCACTTCCCACTACTACCAATCTGTGGCAACCACCACTCCACAGAGTTATGTGTGTCTGTGACACACATAATTGATCTGGCTTACATGGTACTTCCCTTTCCCTGCTGGCTTACTCACCTTAGCACAAAGTCCAAAATGGATTATTCAAAGTTCTGAGTTTTCTGAATCCTAGCTTGTTCAATAAATGTTACCTAGTTTATTTAGTGGGCACCAAACACACCATTAGGCAGTCCGCATTATAAATGAGTACAGCAAGAAGGGGACAGCTCACTGGTAGATGCTGGCATGCCCAAGGCCTTCAGTTCAGTTCCCCTTACTACAAAAAAACAAAACAAAACAAACAAACAAAAAACAAAACACAAAAACCACAGCAAACAGATACATAGTCGCAGGTAGGCAACCGACTTAATTTTTAAACAAGCTGGTTCTTTACACTCTCTAGTCAGACCAAAACAGCCCGGTGAAAGGAACACTGACAGCCGAGAAGCCCTCCGTGAGTAAGTGCCGTCAGCAGGAGTATGCCACCTACAGCACGGGGTCCCTCACATGCCTCCCAGGGCAGCACTGTGCCTGGTACTTACTTGTCTTCGATGCCTCTTCACAACTAAGAGAGTAACTGTTCTCCGCACACCTCAAACGAACCACGTCACTTTGGCTTCTCCAACTGCTGACCTTCTCAGACCCAACTCAGTCAAGTTTCCTCAATTATTTCATCACAATTACATGACAACTGCCACAGATAGAACTGGGGAGGTGGGGAATCTTATTTAAGGTCATCTATCCTCATTTCTTAATTTTATGTCATGACTGAAGTCTGGAGGTAACAGATTTACTTGACCAAAGCCAAAAATGTAGTGAGGGACAGTTAGGAGTCCAGTTCCCAGAGGTTTTCCCACGACCCGTCAGCTTTCTCAGATTAGCCTGCTCCTGCACCTCACAAACTCCGTTCTCGGGGCCCTACTTTACAATAGATAGCTATTACCACTGCCAAACAACAACTGTGTGGAGTCACAAAGCTCTTCTTGTTGAAGATACAGAAAACACTGGGCCCACAACTCATTTCAAGCTTTTCTCCATGAACTCTCAACCTTTCACCCCATTCACTACTTTCTTCTTCGGATGCGATACAGCTGTTGCCTTTCAACAAGCCTGTCTTATACCACTGTGGATCTCCCCCTTATTAGCTCCCTTTGGGCTGTGGCAGGTAACCCATAGCTGAAGTTCGATAACTAGGCATCTGTGGCTTACATGTCTGTATGGTGCAGTAATCCACCGAATGCAATGCTCTTTACCACGCCAGCTCTAGTCACTCTAGTACATAGCCTGCGTCTATGTACATTTTTAGGTATGCTGGGCTTCTGCAACGATTAGAGTGAGCAAGAGAGCACAGCAGAGGGCACAGTAAGAAACATATTAGAACTGGCTATTACTAAGCTACCTTCACACTCCTCGACTGTGCATGCTGGCAACATCCCAGCCCTCGAGGTTGCTATGGTTAGTTTTAAAACATTGCTGTGTTCTTCTCAACCAATGCTGTGCACTGACCTTTTAACATATGCTAAAAGCACAGTTTCCTTCTAACTTAAGGTAGCACATCACTACAAGTATCTGCAAATGAAACTTACTTTTGCTTTAAAACAGTTCTCAGAGCATCTTTCTGTCCCATGGCATACTGAGAAATAAAGATGTCATTTGCTGAAAAATCAAAACACAAAAATATATTTCAGATTCTGCAGAAGAAAAAAAGCCAAGACTGAGGGCTAGGAATGCAGTTCAGTAGCAGAACACTTGCTTAGTATGCATGAGGCCCTAGATTTGATCCCTGGCACTGTTTTAAAGAGAAAGAATGAATGAATGAGTTTGACTGCAATTTGCAGCTCCCATCCAGCACTAAGGATGCAGAGGCATGACGCTCCCTACAGGCTTAGGGCTCTCCTGCTTTACCATAGCAAGCTCTAGTTCAGCCAGGGCTACAATGCAAAAGCCCTGTCTCAAAAACTAAACAAAACAATAAAATAAATATCCCATGCCAAACCTTTGTAATTAGCTTATAATAGCAAAAGAGGCTTGTCCTGTGCAAATCCTTCCAGATTTTAGATTCTATTAGTAACCTAATTTGAAAAGAAAAAAACTAAAATGAAAATATTAGGAGTTCAAGATATAGACAGTAGTAGATTTACCTCACATGCATAGTAAGTCCCTGGATTTGATGCCTGGAACAAAATAAAGAAACACTACTAAGCTACTGAATGAATAAGCCAATTCTTGGCTGGAAAGATGGTTCAGCAGTTAAGAATACTGGCTGCTCTTACAATTCCCAGCACCCATATGGTGACTCACAACCCTTTATAACTTCAGTTCCAGGTGATCTGACCCCTCTTCTGGCCTTCATGGGCATGTATGAATGCTCTGTAAAGACATATAGGCAGGAAAAACACCCATTCACACAAAATAAATAGATTGTAAATTTTTTAAAAAATCCAATTCTATCCTTACAGAGAAAATACTACAATCTGGATAAGCTTAAACACATTATGTAGACGCAAACAGCCAAGCACAAAGGTTAAACACTAGATGATGCCACGGACCTGAGGTACCTGAGGTGGTCAAACTCACAAAGGCAAGAAGGAAGAGTTAAGGGGCACAGAGCTCAGTGGGGAGATGGAAGAGTTCTGGAGGTGAATGGGCAGTGACAGGAGCACAGAGTCAACACTTGATACCGTTGAATTGTCATCAAGGTCAATGTCACAGAACTGTGCATTCAAAACTAAAACAAAAATGTTCTTTGTATTTTAATTCAGCTTTAAAAGTCAACCGTATTAATTTACCATTTTGTGTGTTGTTCTCTTCTGTTTTATCCAAAGGTATCCTCGGGACTTTAGAAAGCTCCTTTGGGCATAAAAGAAAAGAGTAAGACTGAATAAGCTTTACAAATATCACTGATGAGGTAATATGTACAGCTATTTGGCTACCATGAACTAGGAAGGTGGATCTGCATATTTTATTTATTTCATTCCCAACACTACACATTTCATGGGTACTTGAAAGCCACTCAAGGATTTCTTAATGAATGAGCAATAAGATATCAGAATAGGAACTGGAGAGATGGCTCAGAGGTTAAGAGCACTGACTGCTCTTCTAAAGGTCCTGAGTTCAATTCCCAGCAACCACATGGTGGCTCACAACCACCTATTGTGAGATCTGGTGCCCTCTTCTGGAATGCAGGCACACATGCAGGCAGAACACTGTATACATAATAAATAAATAAATCTTAAAAAAAAAAAAAAAGATATCAGAATAGTGAATGAGGAAAAAAAAAAAGGCAAACGGAGATGGAACCAGAGTCTGATTCAGATCCACTTTGAACATCTCAGCTGCTTCAGATTAAGGTGATAACCCGACTCTGGGTGAGTTAGATGGACAGAGATACCACGGCCAGGCAACACTGCAAACTAACCCCAGCTTTTGTCGTCACTGAGCTCATGTGTTGTCCTACAAAGCTGTGCTATGCAAGTCACATCTACTGTTGAAGAGCTTTCTTCTCCCGTGGGATCCTAGAACTCACCTCTGGGATTCCACGCTGACACACTAGAACTCTTAGTGCACTATATCGATACCATGCTTTCACCTTCCTTTTTTTCTGATAAATCTTAAGGGGAAGAAAAAAAATTGGGCTGGGGAGGGGGCTCAGGAGTTGACACACCCATCTCACAAGCACAAGGACCAGACTTTGGATCCCCTGAACCAAAGTCAATGACGGCAGCCTGCCTGTAACTCCAGCCCTGGGAGGCTGAGACAGGAGCACCGTGGAGGGGGGTGGTCAGTAGACTAGCCGTGGCAGGGAGCTCTGGTACTGAGACACTCTGACTGAATGAGATAAGGCGGCAGGACAATGGAGGACATTTCCTGACAGCAACCTCGACCATGGCTGTACACATACCCCTTACACACACACACACGTGTACACTACGTACACATATGAAAATAAAAAAAAAATTTAAAAAAGTAAAGATGATGATGGGTATTAATTTTCTAAACACCAATAAGAATACCTATACAACAGATGCATTTAACATCCCATGCTCTTCAAGTCACAGTCTACAAAACGTTTCTTGAGCTGCTCAGATGGCTCAACAGATGGAGGTATAGAGGCATTTGCTGCCAAGCCTGATGACTCCTTTGATTGCTGGAATCCACACGACAGGAGAAAATAAACTCCTCAAAGTTGTCCTGTGACCTCCACACACAAAAATGGCCTGTTTGTGCCTACACATGCTTACACGTACACAAAATAAAAAGTGTGATAAAAATAAAATGAATTGAAAAAAACCCGAAACATTTCCCTTCCTATGAGATACCTAAATAAAACAAAATACGTTGTTAACAAAACCTAACCTTAAAAATCTTGGTAGTGCTGAAGCTTTAATTTGATTTGGAATTCTTTTACTTACACTTTTATTGGACACAGGGAAATTTTCTGACAGAGGCTGGTGATATTTTCTAGCAGAAGTTAAGTCCAATGAATCTAAGAAAACAAAGAAGTCAGTCAGTGCTGTTTTCTGTCTTTCCGAGAGACTGAACCCAAGGCCTATCATGATAAGCTCTAGAACCGAACCACAGGTCCAGTCTGAGAGGCTTTTAAATAAAAACCTGAACCTTGGCCATGATACAAGAACTGAGAACCCTCTGTATTAATTTAAAAACCAAATATGAAGACAGTTCCCTAGAAAAGAAAATGAGGAAATATATTTAAACATATCCCAATGAAAGACTTTACAGCTGACTATTTAGCAAAACAAGGATAAGTCAAAGCAATTAAGCAGGTGAGCTCTAAAATGTTTTAAGAGCAGAGGAGGTGTTGAACATCTTTAATTGGAGTGCTCAAAGGCAGAGAAGGTGAATTTCTCTACGTCTGAGACTATTCTGGTCTACAGAGTAAGTTTAACGCCAACCAGAGCTATACAGTGAAACTCTCAATAAAATAAAACAGGGTGTTTTAAAAAGATTTTTTTTCAAGGGCTGGAAAGACAGCAAAGCAAGCAAAAGGGCTTGCTGCTTTTACAGAGGACTGGAGTTTGGTGCCTCCAACAGGCAGCTTACAGATATAAGGCTAGCTCTAGGCCTCCACGAGCACCTGAACTCATGTCCACACATCCACACACCGACACACTATTGTAACTAGCATTTTTTTAACATTCTAAGAGGTATTTATGCAAAGTGGGAAAAATTAGATTCACTAGAACAAACCTTGTATATAGCCAGGCATGGTAGTACATGTCTTTAATCCTAGAATTTAGGTGGCAGATTTCTGTGAGTTCAAGGCCAGCCTGATTTACATAGTGAGTTCCAAACCAGCCAGGACTTTACAGGAAAACTTTGTCTCAAAAATAAACAAAAAAACACCACACAGATATAAAAGCCTGATTTAACAGAAGGCCTGCTATAACATATCTTCAAAAAGCAACAAGCAAGCCAGCCAGGTACAGTAGTGCACGCCTGTAATCCCAGTACTTGGAGAGGCAGGCGCAGGCAGATCTCTGTGAGTTTGAGGCCAGCCTGTTCTGCAAAGCAAGTCCAGGATAGCCAAGGTTACACAGACAAGCACTGTCTCAAAAAAACAAAAAGAAGGAAAAAAAGGGTAGCAAGCATGCTGTCTTGCACACATATTCCTTAATATCCTTAAAGCAATCAGTACAGTTTCACAGCTCTTAAAAGAACATGTGAATTGCAAATACAGAAGCCACAGAAGACTGAAGTCAGGCATTTCTCCTATGCCAGACTGGATAGCACTATCCGAAAAGACAGGTAAAGCACTTGGTAAGTACTAAGCAGATTATACAAGCCCACTGTATCTACCATTGATGTGAACAAGAACAAGATGCAAAGTCCACACCAAAACCAAGTACAGCAGGAAACAGTCACATTTCCGTCATTGTGCATGCTGTAGACCGGTTATTTTCCCGGTGGAACCAAGCTGCTTTTCAAGCATCTGTACAAACCAGACTTGTATCTTACATTTGAGAATGTAAACACTGACTCCTTTAAATGTGGGGGCATGCACAACCCAAACTAGAGATGAAGGTAAAGCCTAATGATAAACCCAAACAAACAAACAAACAAAAAACTTGGTGGAAAACTGCAACATTTGGAATCACATACCACATGAAGTTCCATTTGAGCTCGTCCTTATTCCAACTGCAAGGCTTTTGTTTGCAGAAAAGGCTGGAGGCACCAGGGGCAGCTCATCTTCCACCACAGCCAATCTATTCCCTCCTTGGTTTGGAGAAAGGACCTCTCGAAGTTTCCTCGCTGGCATCTTAACCCCTTTCCCCCTTTCCGGGCTAAACTCAAAGCTTTTCATACGGTTAGTCACAAAATGAGTCCTGCGATTCTTAACAGAGGCAGTCTCTTCTGGGTTCACAGACTTTAGGACACGGTTTCAACCGAGTAGCAGGAAAAGAAGCAAGGATGGACGTGCATTTGGTAAGAAATGCCCGAAATTCCAAAAAATGATGATAAAGCAGCCATTAACTTAAAAAAAAAAAAAGTCTAATAGACAAAATATTCACAGAGCTGTAAGTTTCAATTTTGACATTTAATCCAGGACAAATTCCGACTGTAACATCTTATTTACTATTAACCCCAGAGTCTGTTCACGTACCAAGGCAATAAATCTGAAAGGAATTATGCCCAGGGCAAGGAAGAAACCACGGAAACCGTACTAACAAACCGCACTCCCCCCAAACCCTGGGCTGCCCCTGAGAACCCCAACAGACGTGGAGGCGTGGTTGAGGTTTGTCGCGAAGACCCAGCCGGGCAGGTAAACGCTAAAACCCTGGTCTTTAAAATATCACCCTCAGAAGAGCTCAACAGCCTTCGTCCCAAGAGTCCAGACGTGATTTCGAACACTCCGATTTAGGCTTCAGCGTCCCCACGGAGGGCGGCAGACACGCCGTCCCGTCCGTAACCTGACAACAGCTCCGCTTGTTCGCGGGTCTACACCCTCCGCTCCCAAAAGCCCGCCCCGGAGGCTCAGCACGCGTGCGCGCCAAGAGCCAACGCTCCGACCGGAAGGAGAGCGCCCTGGCGCACCCTGGTGCTCTTACATTGCCGTCCGGGCGGAAACAATCTCCCAACGTAAAAAAAACAATTTTAAAGAAGTGTGACCTTATTCTTATTTTAAAGACAGCCATCTCATTTATTTTGGATACGATAGAAGGCACTCCTCGAGGACCGAAGCGCTCTCGACCAGCCCATTGGCACTTCTCGAGGGTTATTTACACTGCAGTCGCTGCGGACCGTTAGAGACCTAGGGGTCAAGTATATTAGACTTCTTAGCAATTGCAACAGATTCGGTTGCTGTGGGACAGAAAGTGAACAAGGCAGGGCACGATCTAACAGATAACCGTAAGAGTTAATTCTCTGGTGGTTTTAGAATTCACTGAGGTTACTTGCTTTTCCTTCGGCGCTGACCCGTGGTGTAACGAATCTGCGTCCAGGGACCAGCAGCTCCGCTTGACATCGCTGCCCCCACGTGTTCTCCTCTGCACAGCGGCGCGGCGCCCTCTCTCTTACCGACCCTCCGAGCCCAGACTCTGCCCACGCCGCAGCCCTTCAGCCCGGCACCGGCGTCTGATGCGAGAGCCTGTGGCTAAGTAGGCTTGCTCTCCTCTGCTCTCATAATCCCGGGTCCGCGGGCGGTGGGGGTGTCGGGCTCCACTCGGGAAAGGTAGCCGGCAGGTACCCCGGGGGGGGAGCCGCCGCGTGCGCGCGGGTGCTTGGGCTGCGCAACCGGCAGCGCGGCGCCGCGGGAGGCCAGGCCGCCCCCCCGGAGGCCTTGTCATCCGCAGGGTAGGAATCGGAGGCCCCGAGACACCGCCTCCTCCGGGACTAGGGGATCGGGCTCGCCCCGGGGACTGCAACGTATCCATCCACTCGGTGACCTTGAGCTGTCAGACAGGAGCCCCTTTACTGAAAACCTCGGTCCTTAACCCTGTCTAGAACACAAGGGCCCGCATCCTTCCCTGCTGTCATATTGGAGGACGCATTGCTGAGAGCTTTTTGCCAGAGGCTTTTAAAATAGATTAAGTAAAACAATGTAAGATATAAACGTAAGTAACAACTTTTTATCTCTCATATTTCAACTATGTACGTTCCTACCAGCTTAGGGTAAAAAGGCACCTTAAAAAGCCTCACCTTCGGAAAGCCTGTTATTTTGTTGTTGTTGCTGCTTGATTCGTTTTGTGATTAAACATTATATCTGTTACAGTTTCTCTTTTGTTGTCCCTTAGGTTTATCTGTTGGCTTTCGATTTGTTGTATAAGTGTATTGAAAGACAGGAATGACAGCCAGCTCCCAGAGACCTTAGAGATGAATTAACTTCCATAATTTCTATGTAAAACTTAGATATGAAAAACTGACCTTTGCCCCCTAATTTCAAAACGCTGAGCAGCTATAGTTATAGCAATCAGTAAAGTGACTAGTTTGCAATGGAATGTCATGCCTGGGGCTAGGTCTCAAGAAGTCTTGTTCTCATGAGGCCAGACTTTGAAGCAGGAAAACTAATGACTTCTTTTTCAAGAGCTTTTAGCTCTGATTAGCACTAAGTTAAGAGTTGTCCAATGATACTGGGTGTGATGGCAGCCTAATTTAATCCCAGCCCTCTGGACAGAGGCAGGCTGATCTACAAAGTGAGTTCCAGGACAGAACAAAAAAAAAAAAAAAAAGTTATCTGTTAATCTCACAACCTAACTAAACTTCCTGCAAATAATCTAAAGGCTTATGTGGAAGATAATAAAATAATAAAATTCTGTTTAGATATTTGAACTCTCAAAATAGACACTCACTGAAAGCCTTTGAACAAAAAATAGCTCAGGAGATTATTATTCTTCTCGTTAACACTTTTTTAACTATATTTCTCTCTGAAGTCACTCTCCTCCTCTCTTCCCCCTAATCCCCTTGCAGTATACACTGTGTTTCACTGAAGCATTTGAAAGTCATGAACTTTAGCCCTAATTGTTTCAGCTTGTGCCTTCTTAAGGACATTACACAGTCTCTGAAGATTATCACACCTAAAATGACATTTAGATTTTCCCAATTATCAAAAAAAAATGCCTTTATTAGAATAGGGGCCTGCTGCCTTCTACCTTTAAAAGACCAGGTCCCACAGCCAGAAGTGATCTGTCTCAGTCTCTGTCTCCCTTCCTTCCCTCCTCTGCTGGAAGTCTGGAAATGCCTCTCCCAAGAGCTGGGATTCAAGGTATGAGCCACCACACCTGGCAGGGCCCATTTTCTTAATGAACTTTATTCCTGAAGGGAATTATGTATCAGCTCTCTTTTTAGGGGCTGACTGCTCCCCACCCCCCCAACAAAAGAAAATACTGATTGGGCATATAGTTGCAGTTCACACATGGTGCTTAATTGCAATGACTCTTACATCTCAATCTGTATCAGCTATCCACTCTTTATAGCTTTTTTTCATGCTATAAAGACGTGTGAGTGTGTGTGTGTGTGTGTGTGTGTGTGTGTGTGACATGTTTGCTTAGTGCCTGAAGGCCAGAGGAGAGTATAGGGCCTTTGGAACCGGCACTGCTGGTCGGGAGTTCTGTGGGGACTGGAAACCGAACCTGTTGCTTTTGTTTGCTTGCTTTGTTTTTTTAAGGTAGGGTTTCTGTGCAGCCCTGGCTGTCCTGGTACTCATTCTGTAGACCAGGAATGACCTCAGGTATCGGCCAGCCTCTGCCTCCCTCATGCTAAAGTCTTGAGTACTTTAGTGCCAAAGACTCAAGGTGTGCACCACCATGACTGTTAATTACTTTTCAGTATTATATTTCTGGGAATTGTGAGATGAAGAAACAAATTTCAGGGTGCTTGGTCACTCGTTTGATCTTCTCCCCCCCAAAAAATGGATTTTCTTCTGAAAAGGAAATTAATTTAGGAAGAAACAAGGTGCATTAGAGAAGAGATTACAAGCCAGGTGGTCCATACCTCTACTCACAGCATTTATGAATATCTCAAGCTCAAGTCCAGCCTGGGCTTCATAGGACACATGAGGCCGTGTCTCCAAATGCATAGCACAATTTATAGACATACTTAATAAATATGAAGATATAGTCAAAAAAATCAAAAGAGCTTATAGTATTTTTGGCTATTTGGAAACTATTGTTATATAGGCAATATTCAAAATAGTAGCTTATTGGACATATCATACATTTGTTAAAATGTAATGGGGAAATCCTGTATTTTAAAGTCTGAATGCCTCAAGTGGTCCTGAATTGTTCTAGTTAATCTGAAAGTACTCACGTAAATTGTTGTTTGAACTGTTCATCTTAATTAGTTATTAGAAGAATCACAAGAGACATTTAAGGTATAGCATGACATTGTTTCCTTTTAAAAATATGTTAATGAACTATTAACTGTAGACTATGTAATTTAACTTAGTGAAAAGGCAAAGGGGCCTGCAGGCATAACTTGGTGATGGAACATTTGCCTAGTGCTCCAGGTACTCCGCTTTGACTCGTATGCCTACAAGGGAAAAGCTGATCTATCCTGTCATTCAGTTTGCTAATAAAAAGGAAGAGCCTTCAAAATAAATTAGCTACAGGGTGTGTGGTGTGTACCTTTGAACCCAGCATCACTCAGTGGAAGGAAAGAACCAGCTCCCACAGTTGTCCTGCTTACTTACACACTAAGATAAATACGTCACAGTATTTCTTAAATCCATGTAGCAGCTGAGCAGGTACAGATGCTTGCTGCACTAGGGAAGCAGAGGCAAGTATGTCTCTGAGTACAGGGCCAGCCTATTCTACACAGAGACTTTTATCTCAGAAAACAAAACCAAACAAAAATTATCTAATCAATAGAAATAAGGTTTAACCAAAAAGAAGGGCTTTCAGCAATCTGATTATAATGCATTCAATTTTCAGGAAAGAAATCCAGCCTCACTGAAGACATTCAAACAGAAGGCGGGACAGTTCCTTTTCCAGAGCAGAAAGGAAACTCATGCATCAGAAAAGGTTTGTGCTGATAAAGTCCACCTGTACTCTTACTTTCTCTGCTCCTCTGATGTGTTGGCCTGCCCTGTTCTGACCTAAGTGAAGGCTGTCCATTCTCTCCAGATTCCACAGGGATAGCCGGAAAGTAACCCTATTTGAATGTTTGCCCCTGTGATAACAAGCCATTTGACATGATCTCTGGCAATCAGGGTCAAATAAAAAAATAACCTGGGCTGGAGCGATGGCTCGACACTTAAGAGCACTTGCTGCACTTGCAGAGGACTGAAGTTCAGGGCCCAGTACCCATGGTAGGCAACTCACAGGGGCCTGTAACACCAGCTTCAGGGATTCCACACCCTCTTCCAGCCTCTGGAGCGACCTGCACTCACATGCATATATGCACACAGACACACACACAAAGGAGGAGATTGTTAAAGGCATATTAAGAGACATTAGCAAAATCACTGGACTCGCTAGCTTTTAGATCACTTTCCCCTGGCAGAACTACCTTGACAGGCCATAGGGGAAGAGCACACATTCAGTCCTGATGCAACGTGATGAGCTGGGATGGATGAAGAAAGGAGGGAGACAGGATAGGACTGGGAGGGAAGAAAGGATGTAAAATAAATGAGAAAAAACATTAAAAATAATAAATAAGTATAAGAAAAAAAATCACTTAGCTGGGCATGGTAGAACACACCTATAATCCTGGAATTTGGGTAGTATGGCTGGGAGGATCAGGAGTCCAAAGTCATCCTTGGCTATAGAACACGTTGGAGGCTAGCCTGGGGTACATGCGATTGTCACCAGTAGTAGATATACACCAGCACCGTGAGAAAGTTGGGACATCCCAGTGTACCAATCCCTGACACAGAACACTTGAAGATTCCCTGTATCTTGCTACTCACCTCTTGCTGAAAAAGTAAAGAATTTTAGCATGAAGAAACACAAGGCCAGAAGTAGGGAAAAGAACCAGATCTTGGCATTAGTTATCATGTGTCTAAGGACCTATAGGTAAGGAAATCAGATGTGTCCTTTTCAGTGTGAACTGTAGATAGTCTGGTTTGCTGTTTCTTGAGTAATGAGTGTTACAGTTGGCAGTGTGTTGTTAAAGCAGGCCTGTTCATCCTCACGTTAAAAGTTCCTGTCAAACAGTAGCTTCGTTTGCTACTTAATTCTATCCGAGTTATATTGCCACATGTATGCAAATGCCCTTAGCAGCCGGAAGAGGGTGCCAGATCCTCTGGAGCTAGAGTTGCAGGTGCTTGTGCACTGCCTGGTGGCATGGGTGCTAGGAACTTGGAGTTGTCTGGAAGAGCAGCAAGCACTTGTGAGCATTTCCCCAGCCTTCTCGTTCTGAGATGACTGCAGGCTCACACAGACTTGTGATGTAGAGATCACTTCTGCTTCACTTCACCTGACTTTGCACAAGAATAACATCTTACATAGCTAGAGTACAGTGTCTCACCCAGGATACAGATTCTGATGTAGCATCAAGACACATTTCTACTTCATAGGTTTCTGTTCTTGCCCTCAAAAAACAATACCACTCCTCTTCAACCCCTTCCTTCTATAGCCAGTAGCAAGCACTGCTGTGTTCACATGCATGTCATCTTCCATTCCAAAAATATTTCAGCCAGGCGTGTTGGTGCACCTTTAATCCCCGAACTCTGGAGTCAGAAGTGAGAGGATCTCTGAGATTGAGGCCAGGCTGCTGTGTGTAGTGAGTTCTGATCTGGTCAGCATTACATGGTCAGAGAAAAGGAAAAAGAACATTTCATAAACAGAGTCACAGTATGTAATCTTTTGGAATTTATTTTTTTCTCTCCATTGATTGTTGATTACTAGCTATGTGAAAGTTTTTTAAAATCAAGTAAATTGATTCCTCCCAGTTTAGTCTTCATTTAGTCCTTTTGATTAGCATCATCTTACCTATATAAGAAATCTTCCTGAGATTATAATAAGAATTGGAGTGTTGTTTATCAGTTTGAAGGAAATTTACATTGCAATGGTGCCTCTTTTTCTGATAGTTCCTTTTAGTTAAAAAATTTTGTTTTCATATATTCTGATAGTTTCCCATTCCCCCAGGTCCTCCTCACCTCCTTACCAATCCAATTTCATGCTCTTTCTCTATTTCAAAAAAAAAGAAAAAAGAAAAAGAAACAACCCCCACAAAAACAAAAATCAAAGAGGCAAAAGATAAATAAACAAAAGATGCCAAAGCAAAATTAAGCAAAAAGCCCTCAAAAATAGCATTGAGTTAATTTGTTTGACAACTACTTCCTCTTCATTGGAGAGGATGAAGGTTGATTGTTATTTTTTCTTAATAGTTTTCAAGATATGTTGTACACATTTTGATATGCTGACTGCTAAATCTTCCCAGAAGGGACTCACAGCACTTACATTTAATTCCATTGCACGTGTGTGTGGTCATTGCTAGAAAATAGAAGTGTAGTTTGGTTTTTTAATATCAACTAAGACTGTGCTGGACTCCAGGTTGGTTTTCAGTTCTGTGTAGATTGTTTGGAGTTTCTGTGTCATCTTAGACTGGGATAGATCTGGGCTCTCCTATTTCAGTCTGTGTATATTATATCTCCCTTTCTTCCTTCATTATATCTAGTAATGTTCTCACCGTACATTGTAGCAGACATCTCTGTCTACGGCCTTTTTGGAACAAAGTCTCATGAAACTCACCCAAGCTGCCTTGAACTTACTCTGTAGCCTAGGCCAATCCTCCACCTCCCTAAGGCTGGGATTACTCCTCACACAATGAGCTGCTTCCTTACAGTCTTAATAGCAACTACTGTCTTTTAGTAGGAATGTGGGTTGAATTTTATCAAAAAGTTTTTAGCATAATCTCCAGCACTCGGGAAGCCAAGGCAGGAGGAACGTGAGTTTAAAGCAGATGCAAGCTACACTGTGAGCCCTTGTCTCAAGGGAAAACAAATATCTCAAGAAAAAACAAACAAACAAACAAAAAAATACCTTTTGGGTAAGTAATTTATCTTAATGTGGATTTCATTGAGTTAATGCTGTTCAAGGTTCAGTCATCTGCTTGAATATGTGGGTTTATGTCTATGGCCAGATTAGAAGACCTATTCATGACTGTGTATTTCCCTAGCTGAGCGAAGCTAAAGTATCTCATTACCACTCCCTGTGTGGCCTCTCCTAGTACCACAAGAGGCATGCTTGTCATGGGGAGAAAGGCCGTAAAGAAAATACTGAATCTCAGCCAGGCCTTCTTTGATAGTACCCCAAAGGAGAGGAAGACCAGTACCTTGGTACTGCCCATTGGGATAGAACCTTGTAAGGTTTCTACTTACATATTAGAAGATCTCGTTCCTGCCCAATGGGAATAAAATCCCCTGTTCTCTATCAGCCTTCTCTTGACACCACTCTAGTCCAAGTGTCGGAGTAGCTCGCTGCAGCCTCTAGCAAACACCTAATGATATTGTTTGCTAGTACAGTGGCTCATATATAAAATAATGTCTGTCTTTTGCTCATCCTTTGTGGGTGTTTTGTTAGACTATACTTTCAGGGCAGTCTGATTTCTTATCGATACCCTGTGGAGGTTGCCAGCAGCTTCAGTTTTAAGTCCAAGGCAAAACAGAAAGCACATAGAACTCATCCCTGTGTTTCTTAGATCCCAAGGCCACAAGCTAGTCTGCTGCTTTCTCGCTACCTCTGTTTTCTTATATTTCCTTTGTGTGTGCTTTCTAGCTATACATGGAGAACGGATTGTTGATTATTAGTATTTAATATTGATTTATCTTTTAAAAAGTGGTTATTCCCAAACCATCTATATACCCAAATTACCACACAGAGACTAGAATATTTCATTAACCTTGAGCAAAATATGAGGCAGTTATTACGCTGTCCTAAACCTCCAAGCTTGCATAGCTTCCTCCCATTCAGATTTCCCACATTATACATATCTTAGGTCCAGTTCATTTCTCCTGATGTTTCCAGGTCCTGTCCTCTCAGATCTCTCCTCCCACTCTCCTTCT
This sequence comes from Meriones unguiculatus, assembly GCF_030254825.1. Lineage (NCBI taxonomy): Eukaryota > Metazoa > Chordata > Mammalia > Rodentia > Muridae > Meriones > Meriones unguiculatus. The sequence goes on along the minus strand of NC_083355.1, from coordinate 78,410,908 downwards.
TTCTCCTCCCCTCCAGAACAGGATGTCCCACCCTATTCTCCCTTGCTCAGCATTGGCTGGTTGTTTTTATTGGCAATACAGAGAACAAATGGTCGCATGTTTACACAAACTTCAGACAGGTGATGCTTAGAATAAGCATCATAATGCAGTATCCTGGTTGAAACCACATAGTGGGGCAGAGAAATCAGCATTTGAATGAACAAGGGTAAATTGTGTACATTCCAAAAGAACATTCTACCAACAACGGATAAAGAAAAAGCACATCTGTACTGTATTCCTAGAGAACATTGCTTGTGTTTGTAGAGACCTGTTTCTCTAACTGGTCAGGGCCCTTTGCAATACCCATGAACTTGCAGTATGGTCTTTCCTGGCACACTAACTGTTAAGGCATTCTCTGAAGTAAACACAATTATGTTTTTCATTATCATTTCTTCAGAGAACACCGAGCTGTAACATGTACCAGCATACCAAGTGCAGAAGATCTAATGCTGTCCCTTATGTATGACTTTTTTTAAAATGTCAGTAGTCATCACTAACATAAAAGGAAGGAAAAATCAGGTGTGTGTGGTACATGGTTGTGAGTGGGATTATGGTGTTTTACATGATTTAATCAAAATGAGAATACTGGAGGTGAAGAAATGGTTCGGGGTTTAAGAGCTCTTGCTGCTCTTGCCGAAGACCCAAGTTTAATTCCCAGCACTCAGATGGTACCTTACAACTGTCTGTAACGGTCCTATTTAGTTTCAATTCCATGTAAGAATGCATAATCCTCTAACTTTGAAAACTAAATAACTTTTATGGGCCAGTGTTGATTTAATCATACATAGGATTTGTTAAGACTAAGTGGTATTTGTCAGCAGTTGATAGAGCTTTTGCATTATGTAAATTAGTAACACAGGTTAGAGTTAAGTTGACACTAATAGGACAGTTAGGAAAGTTTAGGAAGAATTTAAGGATTTTCTTGGTTTTCCTTAACTCCCTACTATAACAGTAGGACACTGGCTTATTATTGGAGATTTAATTAAGGCACAGCCTTTGAGTCTTGTAGCTAGCACTAAAAAATAAATTGGTGTCTTTTCTTCTTTTTCTTCCTACCTCCTTCCTTCCCTCCTCCCTTTCTCCCTTCTTTTCTTTTCTTGTCTTTTCTTTTCTTTTTGACACAGGGTTTCTCTGTGTGGCCTTGGCTGTCCTGGAACTCACTCTGTCGACCCAGGCTGGCCTTGAACTCACAGTGATCAGTCTGCCTCCACCTCCCTGAGTAATGGGGTTAAAGGTGAGTGGCCACTACTGCCAGGCAAATAAATTGTTGTCAATATGGTGGCACATGCCTTTGATGCCAGCAACTCAGGAGGCAGAGCAGGCAGAACTCTGAGTTTGAGGACAGCCTGTTCTATAGAGTGAGTTCCAGGACAGCCAAGAATACACAGAAAAACCCTGTCTAAAATGCTTCTCCCACCCCCCCCAACTTCTACCCCCAGCAAGGATGGAAGGAAGGAGAAGGGAGGAGAGAGGGAAGGGAAGGAAAAGGGAGAGGAAAGGAGAGGGAAAAGGAAAGGAAAGAACTGTTGTCAAGAAATGGTGGCACAAACCTTTAATCCCAGCACTTGGGAGGCAGAGGCAGGTAGAGCTCCGTAAGTTCAAGATCAGCCCGGTCTGTATAGTGAATTGCAGGATGGCCAAGGCTACGAAGAGAAACCCTGTCTGGGGGGGGGGGGTCTTTTGTCATTAAAACTGGTGAGATTATAGCTTAAAAATACATTTATAAATTGACAAGTTTTGTTTTGTTTTGTTTTTTAACTTTGAAATAAGGTGACTAAGAAACATACTTAAAGAACATGGCTGCACAAATACCAGAATCTGACCAGATAAAACAGGTAAGATGCTATCATTAAGGGAAAAGGATCTCGGCCAGTTGTAGTGGTGCATGCCTTTAATCCCACCACTCAGAAGGTAGAGGCCAGCCGATCTCTCTGAGTTTAAGGCCAGCCCTGTCCACATAGTTCCAAGACAGCCAGGGCTGTGTACAGACACTGGGCAGTAGGGGTGGGTTGAAAAACATTGCATGACAGTAACTGTAGCTGTGTCAGTCAGTGATCCCAAAGTTTAAATGTTTATTATTTCACTCCCAAAAACAGGTAATATCTGCTTGTGGTGCCTGTCTGAGAGCCTAGGCAGGCCAGGCAGTAGCAGTGCTCTTCTTTAATCCCAGCACTTAAGAAGCAGAGGCAGGCAGATCTCTGTGAGTTCAAGGCCAGCCTGGTCTACAAAGGGAGTTCCAGGACAGCCAGGGCTACACAGAGACCCCACTGGAAAAAAAGAAAGAAAGGAAAACCCACACTGACAGATTATACTAACCTGAGCTACATGGTTGTGGGTAGAATTGTTATGAGTTAAAAAAACAAAGAATATATGAATGTAGCTTTTATGTCCAAAACCACACTTAAAAATATTAAAATGTATGTTGGGTGACAAAGCATTTTCTGTTTTGCTTTTGAGTCCAAATTATGTTCTGTTGCTCAGATTCCAACCCTCTAGACTCAAGTGATCCTCCACCTCAGGGTATCAGACATCACCCTACTGTAGCTGGTGTAAAAACTTAGTATTAGAGCAGCAGTTGAGAAAGGTACAACCACAGAGTAAGACCGTATGTTGTACTACTCAAGTAGCAAAAGAATCCAAAGGGAGGAGGGGAAGACAAGGGTGTGTCAGAATAGATTGTCTCAGTATCAGAAAGTTTCAGAGCATCTCTGCTGTAAAGCCCGGGTTTTAAAGCACTTCTTATTTATAGTTTAAGGAGTTCCTGGGAACCTACAATAAACTTACAGAAACCTGCTTTTTGGACTGTGTTAAAGACTTCACAACAAGAGAGGTGAAACCTGAAGAGGTATGAAAGTGTTACTCACTAAAAATTCCCCCAGCTTGTCATAAATCACAGACTCCATCTGAGCATTTCATTTGCTCCTACTGACGGAGCTACCATTTCCATGCCATGGCTTAGAGGAACCAAAGCGGTCAGGAACCCTTGGCACCAAGATTAATGGTGCCACATTGAATTTGACAGTCACACTGCCTCAAGGCAGACCATTTTCTAGATCAAGCATGGAGCGGCTGCGTTCTTTATTTTGGTCAAGACAGCAGCACTCCAGAAGCTTGGAGGAGCTGCTGTCTGGCCCTGAGGAGAAAAGCACAGCGCGAGTGAGGCAGCACACGGAGACGTCAACCCAGCGCTGATTGGCACCTCAGCTCGAGTGTCCTTGGCCATGTTTATATATCTGCTCAGGGTGACGACCATTCCCAGTTCGGGCCAGCATCTCATTTGTTAGGTGATTGAACTTAAAAAGTTTAGGAGAGATGCCAAATATGACACTCATTTCTTTAAAGGAATATGTTTTAGCTAGTCCTTGCCGATTTCATACTGGTATACAATGGAGTTTGGTCATGTGATACTCTTGTTTTTTAAAACCATACTGTATCTAAAGGAATACAATTTACATATTTAACAACACTACAGTTACTGTTTTGATATAATTTAATCAGAAAAAATTAAGGTTGCAGACCCCTGCCCCTAACAGTTTTTAGTCAGCTTTTCAGAGTGGAGCAGACATGCTCGGGGAGCACTCATGTTGAGTTCCCACTGCATAGGTGGCCGATGGGACTGGAAAGCATACCCAGCTTTCAGTCCCTGCCTCAGAGGACTAACATGCTAGATTCCTTCCTGATGCAAAGTGGTTCTTGCTATGTGAACACCCAGAAACTTGTACTCACAGATCCACCCTGAGAAAAAAATAAAAATTCTGACAGGTTAAAACTAGAAGAAAATATCTTTATTATGTCTGTTGTGATGGAACTGTGTTCAGGTTAAAGCTAGAAGAAAATAGCTTTATTATCCTTTTTCATGACTGAGCTGTGTCCTACAGTTCACAGTCCAACTTTCTTTAGCACCCGATGCTCACCTTCTCTTGGTGTCCTGTATGAACTTTGGGCGTTACACATATCGTACTTATTTCCGTATATACACATACACGTTACAGGCTAGGATCTGCATGTGAGAGAAGACCTGGACGATGCTTTCCATCTGAGCTGGGGTCACCTCAGTTGATATTAAAAAGAAAAGAGTGGAAGCTGGGGGAGGTTAAGCATGCTTGGAAACTCAGCATTTGAGAGGCTAAGTCAGAAGATTTTGATATCCCAAACCTGACCTGGCTGCATAACAAGACTTTGCTCCAGAGAAAAGTAAAGGTTGTGCCTTAAGAATGTGCAGAAGCAAGTTTCTCATTAAAAAGGAGCAAACCTTCTACTGGGTATGTATCAGTCTAAATAAGGAGCTAGCTAGGGTTGAGGGCCTTGAAGTTATAGAATATCTAGTCCAACCTCGTCATGAAGGCAGAGCTCACCAGTGCTCCTGATACCTATAGACCAGTAGAGATATCATAAACTTTAATTCTCGTCAGCGGATGAAAGCTTAAAGCTGTGATTATTGAAAACCAAGGATAGCACTTAATTGTAGAGCTACCCCAAAAAGCAAAGTTCCCACTGTTGGCTCCTTCAGGGTACAAGATGTTTATTTTTCTCTTAAATGTGTTGGATATCCCCCTTGTATTTCTAGGTTACCTGTTCAGAACATTGCTTACAGAAATATTTAAAAATGACACAGAGAATATCCATGAGATTCCAGGAATATCACATTCAGCAGAACGAAGCCCTGGCAGCCAAAGCAGGGCTCCTGGGCCAGCCACGGTAGACAGGCCCTGAGGCATGGACTCGCACTGAAAGATTGCCAGCAGCTGTTGCACTGGAGATGAGGATTCATCTGGTAGAACCCCCTGACACACAGCAGGACTCGTGGTACATCATCTGCCAGGACTACCTGGCCAGTGGAAACCACCGGAGAAAAATCACTGCTCACCAGAAGGAATCAAAACAGAAGGCCTTACTACTGTGCAGTAAAAATGGTAAGATGCAACACTGTCGAGGCCTTAAGATTCAGCTGCTGGTCACCTTGGTTACAGAAATAAACCACTGTTCCTTTCTTTGTGACTGTTAATTTTAAAAGCAAAATGTGTCCAATCATGTATGAGATAGAAAAAATTTATTACTAAAAGTAAAAATAAATGAGAATATCACTGAGCAGTCGTTTTTACTGTACAGAACACAGTATTGTGACTGGGTTGTGGCTGCGCTGAGATGTTTTCAGTCAGGATCCTCCTTCCAGTGCTTCTATTCATGTATGTCTGCCTCAAATTGCTGGTAAATACACAAAACAGTTACTTGCTAATCATCTCAAGGCACAAGGAAGCATTTCTTTCTCTCTCTACTGTCAGATTAGACATTGCACACTCTTATCCTAGCTGCGTTTTCAGAACCCTTGAGGGGACATGCCTTCCGAAGCTAGATTGGAAATGTTTTTGACTGTCATGTCAGGAGAGTCTTGTACTTTGCTTAAAACTCAGAGTCCAGGCTAGTGAGGGCTCAGCAGCTAAAGGCACTTGGTACCAGCCAACAACCTGAGCTCCATCCGCAGCAAGTATGTGATGGAGGGTGAGAACGGACTTAATCCAAGTTGCCCTCTCTCCTCGCCATGGTGCCTGTGTGAGACACACGTGTGCACACGCACACACATCCACCGCCAACAGCAATGGTTTGCGTGTAAACAGCAGCACACAACTAATGTGACCAGTTGAATAAAATGAACCAGAGTTAAGTTTGTATCTTATGGCTAACAAATTAGGACACAAATTCAAGCATTCTCAGGAAATTCTAGCTGATAAGTATACCTACTTTGTTTTGTTTTATTTTTTAACCAAACTGGTAAAAGAAACAGCTTACAAATGGACTTTATTTAATAGTTACCAATCTAAAGTCACATTATACAACAGCACTGATATGCTTAAATTAGCAAAGCCATTTCTGTGTTTCGTGCCACCCTGCTTTAAAATTGAAATGTTAAAACAGTCACAGAGCCCACTATTCACAGTAGCAGAACTCGGAAAATAGGCTGGGCTTACCTGAAGGAAAGACTAGAACCAGAAATAAGAACTTAAGAACTTTAGAGGGTCTACATGCAGAGTCAGTATTTCTCTGTAATCAAGTTCCCCATGGCTATTTACTGTATATGTTTCAGAAGGACAATTAAATACATGCTCACCTGGCAAATAAGGGGAATTTTGTACAATAGCATCTCAAATACCTCAGGAGGGAGTGTTTGTTTGAAATGTGCCAGAAGCTCCTTCGGTTGCCCACACACTAAAAGGGCATTGGTGAGATGTTCAACCCCCATTCTACTTTCCCCTGAAACAGATTGGTACATTTTAGCCAAAGGAAAAATAGTTATTGTTTTAATAATTATGAGTGTGTACGTACACTTGAGTGCAATGCCTCTAGAGGCAGAAAAAGGAAGTCTGATTATGTGGAACTTGAGTTTGGGATGTATGTGTGTTTGGGGGTAGGGCCTCTATGTAGTCCTGGCTTGCTATGTAGACCAGGCCGGCCTCAAACTCCTAAGAGATCCTCCCACTTCCACCTCTTGAATGCTGGGATTAAAGATATACGCCACCACACCAGCCTTTTGGAAAGGGAGTTACAGATGGTCATGAGCTGCCTGACGGGAATGCTGCAAATAAAAGTGGAGCCTCCAACAGGCTAGTACCCTGCCACGCAAGAACAGTAGGCCTCACTGCTGAGCCATCTCTCCGGGCCTCAGGCCAAAGCTTAATGCTCTCTAGAGTGTGTACCTTTAAATACAAATTACCAAGAAAGCAGCAAACATTAAAGTTAAATGTATATGGCAGCAATGGTGGTGGCATTCACCATTAATTCTAGCACTTGGGAGGCAGACTCAGGTGGATCTGTATAAGTTCAAGGACAGCCTGCTCTACAGAGCGAATTCAGGACAGCCAGGGCTACACAGAGAAACCCTGTCTCCAAAAACAAAGTTCACTGCATATCAAACTAATGACTATACAAATCCCATGATGAGTCAAGAGTGCAAGTATGAAGGTAAAGACCGGGTTTTGTGTGAAGCTGCAGTGTGAATAATTAGAGAACTTACACAGGTTTACTCGTGTTTTAGATTTGCACATTGCACACATGTTCTGTATTTGGGTCATTCAGGGTGGCTATCTATTTTTACCAATATGAGGTAGACTGTCCATGTTTGATTTGTAAACTCTGAGAGAAGAAACATCTGGTGTGTTCATATTTAAAATGCATTTATTTGTTGTGTGTGGGTATTTTAGCTGCATGTGTATCTGTGCGCTGTATGCATGCATGGTGCCAACAGAAGCCAGAAAAAGGGCATTGAATTCCCCTGCAGCTCACAAGTGGATCAGGCTGGTCTTGAACTCAACCTCCTGCCTTTGCCTCCCAAATGCTGGGCTTAAATAAGGCATGCACCACTCTATCTGGCAGGAAATTTTTTATAATGCATTTTAGATAACTTTTGGAGACACTCTGTAACCCAGCCTACCCTGAAATTCCCAGAGCTCTCACCTCAGCCTACTGAATTTTGAGATTACAAGTATGTTCTACCGTACCCAGGTTAAAAGTTGTTTCTTAAACCAGGCGCAGTGACTCACGCCTGTGATCCCAGCACTCAGGGAGGCAGAGGCAGGCAGACCTTTGTGTGTTTGAGACAGCCTTGTCTACATTGTGAGTCCAGGAGAGCCAGGGCTACACAGAGAAACAAAAAACCCAAAATATTTGCTAATTTAGGAATTTCATTTTCTAGAATTTTTAACTTAAACTTTTGATATTCGTCTTTGTTTCCCTATTTCCCTACTTCTAAGATTCAGCACAGCAGTGCTAACTAACATGGGAGATGCGGACAGTAGCACCAAGTCAAGCTTCTGAGACAGCTTCCTGTGACTGCAGTGAGCTGGTAAAAACATCTAGCTAATTTACCTGATTTCAAATGTTAGTCAGTGTTTGCTTTTTATTTCCTTTTACTGTGTAATGGTCCAAGCTAGCCTCAAACTCAGTCTTCCTGCTTCTGCCTCCCAAGTACTTGGTTTAGAAGTATATCCCACCATGCCTTGCTAATCAAGGAGTTTTTGAAGAAAAATGATTAAAAACATATAACAAAATGTTTTAGTCTTACCTCTACCTAAACAAAGTTTTCCCATCTGCACCTCTTGCAAAAAAAATTCTTGTAGTTTGTCCTTTGGTAGATCCCATGACTAAAGGATTTATAAAAATATGTAACAGTGAGTGATTAATGTAAGGTATATACTTATTGTCATAATTAATTTTTATTTTAAAGTACCTCTTAACAAATAAATACATACATACATTTAATAAGAAGTATCTCTTGGGCCGGGCTGGTGGAACATATTTGTATTCTCAGCACTTGGGAGGTGGGCAGAATGTCTGTTGAGAACATTCCACACCAGCCAAGACTACAAAATGAAGCCCTGGCTCAAAGATAAACTGATCTCTAAACCCAGTGAATGACAGGTGACAAGAAAATAACATGGCATCAGTAAGGAGAGCTCTTTTAGCAGTGCCACCTTTTAACAGCAGGACTTGGCATTAATGTAGTGACAGTAGCTTTGTCTGTTGAAGGCTCATTTTCTTGCCTGTGGTAACAGCAGTGTCTGTTAATTTAGCAGCAGTGATTTTTCTGGTCTGTGGGCTCGTTTTGTCATTTGCCTGGAATTCCTAGTCAATCTAACAAAAGCTTTTATACTCACTCTCAAGGTACATTGTTAGGTGGGGTGGGGTGGGGTGGCAGTTGGTGACTGCTTAGAACACTTGGTTTTGCTGCAGCCTGTTTCAGAAGGCAGCCAACATCATCAATGATACTGTGCCTAGGAGCTGGTCTTTCGTACAAGCCTGAAAAGGGGCTGTCTGTGGTCAGTTAAAATGGGGAAAATTTGTGATGACAGGTTTTACTGGGCATGTGTTGAATGAGCACTAGCCAGGGCAGAGATCTAGAAACAACTGGAAGGAGTGAGGAGACCCCTGAGCCTAGCGCCCACCCATAGTCTAGAGAAGGATTGGCAGCAGGTCTTGCACCAAGTCTAATGTCTTTCCAGCTCCAGATAGTTAGAAGTGTTAACTTGAAGCTGGATCGATGGTGCACATCTGTAATCCTAGAACTCTGGGAGGCAGAGACAGGTGGATCTCTGAATTCAAGGCCAGCCTGGGAGAAAAAACAAGACAAAACAAAACATTACTTTTGGGTGGAAAATCAAGGATGGTTCCTCAGAAAAGAGCTCCTGAGATATGAAGATCAATAACCTTTGATGAACAATACAAATAAACAATACAAACTCTAGTGCTCAGGCTCCATCCAGACCTACAAAATAAATGTGGGATCGGGGCTTAGAAGTCAGTATTTCCAGCAAGCTCTTAGGTGCTACTTGGGCCCGCCACAGTCTTAGACTCACTGTCTGATGGCTTGATCCATCTAAAGTGGCTTTTGTTTACTCTGTTGATGTTTGTTCTGCATGTTTTGTGTTTATGTGTGTGAGTACAAGTGTGCATGTGTGTACATGCAGGTAGAAGCCAGAGGAACAACCTTGGGTGTCATTCCTTAGAAGGCCGACCTTGATTTTATGCCTGGATGTCTGTATGAGGGTATCGATCCCCTGGAATGGGAGTTACAGGAGATAACTGCCACATGGGTGCTGAGACTTGAACCTGGCTCCATTTGGAAGAGTGGCCAGTGATCTTAGCCACTGAGACCTCCCTCCAGCACCCCACCCTGTTTTTTTGAGACAGAGATCCACCTGTCTCCAACTCCCCAAGTACTGGGATTTCAGACACACCTCACCACAACCAGTTCTGTTCTTGGTTTTTTTGTTAGTGTGGGTCCTACGGATCAAACTCGGGTCCTCATCCTTGCTCAGTGAACACTGGACAAATGAGCTGTCTCCCAGCTCTGTTAGGACAGAGTTTGCTGTGCAACCCAGGCTAGCCTTGAACTCACAATACTCCTGCCTAAGATCCCTAAATGTCCTGGGTTGCAGGTCCCACCACAAAATAGCTTGGCTTTTGCAGTTTTTTGTTTCTTGTGGCCCTAGGTAGGCCTGCCGAGCACAGGTAGGGAAACTAGGTCCTGGTATGAGGAGAAAGGATCAGCGGCAGAGATGAGGAGAGGGTATTTGCTTTGGTTTATTCCTCTACAAGATGACAACATTGTATTAAGAACTTGGTGGAAAAGGACTGGGCAGGCAACTCAGCTGTGAAGAACCCCTGCCATTCTTGAGAGGGCTGGAGTTCAGGTCCCAGCACCCACAGTGGGATCCGACACCCTCTTCGGGCCTCCAGGATCACTGGTGCTTACCTGGCATGCATACATTCATACACACAGGCATGAAAATCAATCTTCGGCTGCGCAGTGGTAGCAGCACACCTTTAGGTCCAGCACTGGGGAGGCAGAGGCAGGGGATCTCTGTGCGTTCAGGGTCAGCCAGGGCTACACAGAGAAACCCTGTCTCAAAATCCAAACAAAGAATTAGGTGGAAAACCCATCTGAAAAGCCCTGCTTCTGCATCTACCGTACCTTAAAGTCATTTTGGTTTTTCTAATGTCTAATCCAGACTTGCTTTTCTGCGTATCACAACTATTCTTGAAAATAAGTCACCACCATAATAGTTTCTCTATCCAAGATGACACCAAACTGGCACTCAGCTGTCTCTTTTACGATAGCGTGCCTCAGATACTGCGGTTTCCCATGTGTGCCTCCACACAAGCTGTTTCTCTGTGCTTGCCACAGTGTTGAGCAGTTGTTACAAATGCAAACGTGCCAGACACTATTGTAGATACAGAGTCGAAGGAGAGCAAAACGCAGACAAGCTTATGAGGAGCCTAGTCTAATAAATAGCAAACATTAATCAAACATTCGCACACACATAACTGCGCCAGGGCAACAATCGTGGATGCAGAGGAAGGAGGACAGGACCTGTAGCAGACTCTGTGCGAGTCAGCTGGTCAAGGATGGCATCTGTGCACACATGCCCAGCTCCCTCAATACTCCCTGTCTGCTTCCTGAACTATGTCAATGAATAGTCCTTTATTTTATTTCTTTTCCTTTTGCTCAGTCCTCCAACCAGTCAGCATGAACTACTCTTTTTATTTGTTTGCTTGCTTGTTTATTTATTTTTCACACGGGGTTTCTCTGTGTAGCCTTGGCTATCCTAGAGCTTGCTCTGTAGACCAGGCTGGCCTTGAACTCACAGAGATCTACCTGCCTCTGCCTCCTGAGTCCTGGGATTAAAGCTGTGTGATTTTTATTGCTGCTCTTAAATGTTGTTGCAATAACTACCCTCTTTTCTAATCCTAGCACACCTATGCTTAAGAGTTTTGTTGCTTTTATTTGTTTCCCTTTTATTCTTTAAAAAAATGTTCCTGCTCAGAAATCATCAGTGATTTCCTATTCAATCTGGATCCCGTAACCTGGCCTTCGGACCAAGCCTCCTCTGATTCTTCCTTGCTTGGCTCAACCTTATCAGACACTGTTCTTCCCAGCAATCCCTTTGGTGGTCTGACTTACTGACCAGACCTGGCACACCCCCCACTTTACACCCCGGTCATGTGCAACACCTCCAGCCCTAGAGGCTTCCCTGATCCTGTGCCCCAAATTCAGTATCTTTCCTGACTCAGATCAATGACAGCCCCAGAGCCTTACGTAGAAAAATTTTCCAAAACCAGTCATGGCAATATTTCCTGTGTAAACGTGTCTCCAGAGCCTCGTCTCTCTGTTAGGAGCTGGAGTGTGTTCCCTCTCTGCTTGAAATGGAGCGGGGCGCAGTGAGAAGAGATGCTTCCTAGCACGTCCTCCCAGCTCTGCACGCTCCTACACACTGCTGCTCTCTGCCATGTCCAGAGAGGGCACAGCATCTAGACCTGTCCGCTTACCCCCGGGAGCCCAAACCAGCATTCGGTAAGGAGCCACGGACTTGCATGACAAGGTCACATGCAGGCGCACACCAACAGTTCCAACCTACGTGAGCGCTCAGCATCAACAGGCCAACAGGAGGGAATGTGTTTCCAGATAACTGACCCAACCGACTCACTCCAGGGCTGAAGCGAGCCTCGCTGAAGCTGAATAGAGCGAAACTGTTCTTCTCCACCCAAACCTGCTCAGACTGCAGATTCGGAAGCCAAGTATTATTTTAAAAACACCGAGCTTAACCAAACAATGCTAAACCAAACAATAAGTGAATAGCCGATGAGTAGCCGCTGTACTAATTCCACACTAAAAGGGTCTATCTTTCCCCAGGCTCCTGTTACATTTGTTGGCTTTGTCCACTGCCTTGCTTTGGGGTTGTTCTTACTCCCCCATGACCATTGATCTCAGCTAAACCTTCCCGCATAAAGGACATTATATAGGCACAGGCTAATCGCTGTAAAGATGGAAGGGTGGGAATTCTCTTACACTTTTGAGTTCATGAAAGCTGGGCCAATAACCAAGATGGCCAAATTCTCTTTAAAAATAACTAATGGGGAGGGGGCTGGAGAGATGGCTCAGTGGTTAAGCTTACTGGCTGCTCTTCTTGGAGGACCAAGGATCCATTCCTGGTATCTACATGGTAGTTCACAGCCTTGTTTTGTTTTGTTTTGTTTTTTGTCTTCAAGGCTGGCTGTCCTGGACTCAAGATCCGCCAGTCTCTGCTGAGTGATTACAGGCATGCATGTGCCACTGGGCTGGCTTGTCCGCAACCTTCTTAACTCTAGTTCCAAGGGATCAGATGCCCTCTTCTGACCCCCACAGGTACCAGGCATGCCCAGAGTGTATAGACAGGAAAAACATCCATACACATTAGAAGAAAAGACAGTTTTAAAATGTCCAATCAGGACAGTGGCAGCTCAGCAGGAAAGAAGCCCTTTCCACCAAACCTGAGCACCTAAGTTAGACACCTGGGACCCAGAGGCAGAGAGAATGGACCCCCTCAAAATTGTCTTCAGACTGTTGCATGTGGGCCATCCTCACCCTCTGTCTGAAAAATAATAATAATAAATAAAAATAAAAACTCAACCAGTCAGTCATACTCTATGTTGGCTGGCCTGGGGACCTAGGTATCCTGTGGGAATCGATGGGAATGTTCAAGTTGCTCCTCTTTTTTCACAGATGTCTTTCTCTTTTTATTTGTGTTTCCTTTGGCCCAGGCTAACCTTGAACTCCTTTCCTGTCTCATCCACCCAAGTGCTGAACCTGCACACGTGTATATCAAGAACTGTTCACACTTAAAACAAAAACTTCTTTTTTTTCTGTGCTTGGGTGCTTTGCCAGCACATATATGTCTGCCACCATGCCCATGCCTGGTGCCTTCTAGACGACAAAAAGAGGGCGACAGATCCCCAGAGACTGGAGTTAGAGATGGCTGTGAGCTACCATGTGGGTGCTGAGTCCTCAGGAAGAGCAGCCAGTCCTCTTAGCCAATGAGCTATCCCTCCAGCCCTCCATACTGCATGCTTATCAGACCCACTTTTTGGTTCTTTTTTTTCCCCTTCCCCTTTGTAATACAAATTTAAAACTTTGTAAAGCAGGTGTGTGGCATTGGTAGGCCTCTTCCCCTTGGGCTTCCAGAAGGCTCGTTCGGGTCTGCTGCACTTCACCTGCCTGGCTGGTGCTTCGGCCTTGCGCTTTGCAGCTCTTCTCTCTGCAAACATAGGCACGAGCTGGCTGAGAGCGCCGGGTGGCATGGTGCGCCGGCCTGGGAACCCGCCCCGGCTCAGCCGCCCTCCCTCAGGCTCGCCCACTGGCACTCACTGTCCCGCAGGCAGCGCCGGAATGCGGGGTCTCTTCGCCGCCTCCGGTCCAGGTAGACACAGCACCCGAGCAGGACGAAGAAACCACCCAACGCCAGGACCGCCAGGAGGGCGACGCCAGGGCGGACGCTGGGCATCAGGCGAGCGTTGGGCGCGGGCTGGCCACGTGTGAGCAAATCCCGAACGCAGGACAGCAGGACCTGGAATTCTGAGCTTTCTCCACACAGAGCCTTCCCGGAGGTCGGCCAGGGAATGCAGCAGGCTTCTTGGGTCGCCTGGGTTTCCCTTGCTCCTCAGTTGGCGCCAGGTCGACTGGGCCTACCCAGGTGATCTCAGCCTATCCCTCCCTGATCAGAACTAGCCAGCATGCTTTCCTGGGTCCCAGGCGCACTCGAAATCCAAACACGTTTTTGTTTTAATCCCATCCACCATAACTCAGGAGAGAGAAAATAGTAATTAGTCTAGGAGGAGACAAGCAAACAGAATTGTTATTTGGCTGGTGCTTTTCTTTCTATGCTTGCTTTATTCAGCAAACACAACAACAACAACAAAAAAGACAGATTTTTGTCCCAAAGACCATAACCCAGATAAAGACATTACAAAACTAAATTTTGCTTGTTTTGTTTTTCAGAGACAGGGTTTCTCTGCAGCCTTGGCTGTCCTGGAACTTGCTCTGTAGGCCAGGCTGGCCTAGCCTCTGCCTCCTGAATGCATGCTCCACAACACCCAGCTTAAATTTGGGTTATTTTTTCCCCCATTTCGTTATATTTGTTAATTTTTTTAATGAATCTTATATGTATGGGTGTTTTGTCTGAGTATACGTGTGCCTTGTGTGTGCCCACTGCCTGCAGAGGTCAGAGGACGGTGTAAGGTCCCCTGGAATTGGAGTTACTGACAATGGTGAGCTACCAGGTTGGTGCTGGTAAACCCTGGTCAACAAAAGCAACCAGAGTGCTCTAAACCACCGAGCCAGCTCCTCCAGGCTCCTGTTTTAATTTTCAACAGTGTCCACGTAGCTCACGGTGGTGGCCTGAAACTCTCCACACTCTTGCCTCGTGTTCTGGAGTATTTAAGTAATTTTTGTTGTAGGTTATTCAGCTGTTATTCACCAATTTGCAGCTTAACTAGCATTATCATCATCACAGCGAGGCAATCAATCCTAACTGCTCTGAATGCCAGTGGGCTTGAGAAGCAGGCCTCCCCCTCGGTCTTAGCGAATGTTACCTGCTGCTGTCCTGAGTAGTACCCGTTCTTCCTGTGATAATGTAAGTCTCCTCCTTGGAAAGTTTATTATGAAAACCTGGCTGTAAATACGGGACGACACTATGGTCTATTGTTACCGGTAATCTGTTTTCCCAGGAAGACAACGCACACATCTCCTCACCTCGGGTGGGAATCCCGCGACTGGCCAAAGTCCAGATACCACCCAAATCCAACTCGGTGAACCAGTGAGTTTCAATGGAGTTACTTACAGGAGCATGGATGAGGGATACTTAAAGGGGCAGAGGTGACTCCAAGATAGCTGCATCACCGAGGCCCACCTCATCATGGGGGCAGCTCACTGGGGCTGGGAACCCGGAGCATATCGCACAGCCTGCAGGCAGCTCTGCAGGCCAGAGAGTGTCCTTTCCAGGTGACTCAGTCGGTCGGAACTTCATTCGGGCAGCTGGTCTGGTTCTCAGAGTGTTCTTTGCAGCTGGGCTTTCTTCCGTCTGAAGGGGGATACAGTGGGAGTTCGGGTTTCTTTAACAACCTGAGTTATGGAAACACGTTTCTGTTGTAATCCCAGGCGTGGGATAGTTGGGCTGCTTCAGATTGTCCACAGCAGCGGACTGTTTGCCTCGTGGGGGCTCCGAGGGGGCTGTGATCTCTGCCAGCTGTAGATAGTTTAATTCGTGGGACCCTGAGGTGGAATGAACGTCAGAGCCCAAAGAGGGCCGAGGGCTCAAAGGAAGAAGGCTGCTGTCCCCTGCCCCGCCCCTTGCTGCTTCCCTCTGCCCCCTACAGCCGCCCCCCCTGCCCTGCTGCTCCTGGTTGCTGTTGAGGCAGCTTGATGAGAAGTTGGAGATACCTTGACTACAAAGATTACGCTTGAAAATGTGTCTCTAAGCAGCAAGAAGTGGTCTAAAGAGACACATGCTGTCCCTTTCCCCTCTAACCTTTCTCTCCTACCTAGTGTTGGGGGTTTGGAAGGGATTAGGATGGATAGGGTTGGAAGGGAAGTAGAGGTATAAGGTAGATAAGAAGTATGCCTATATTATTATTATTATCATTATTATTATTATTTGCTTAGTGTGGCAGGGAGGGGCCTAATGAATCTGGGGGTTCCAAACACACAGCAGAGTACTTCACCTAAGTAAGCCATTTCCCCAGCCGGTCCTGACTTTTGATTGAGATTCCTGAGTGCTGCTGCACTTAGCTCCAAAAGGTGTCCAGGTTAAGGCTGGCTGTGACCTCTGCCACCACGACCCTGCCTGCATGACGCTGTGCTCCTTCACTTCCACTGAGCTCTAGGGTAAGAGAGAGGAGAGTGACCAGAGACATCTGTTCAAGTGGAAAGCCAGCAGTGACATAGAAAGGAGGGACAGCTACCACAGAAATGAGAATCAAACAGCATCGCCTAAATGTAAATGGCCAGAGAGCATGAAGAAAATGGTCGGAAGAGAGTCAGGCCGGTCTCTGTGGTAAACGTGGATATTTCATCTCAGATACAGACACCACTCCTAACCTGGTGACCATGATCCCTACAAATCTCTGGCCATTTTCAGACTTAGACTGTATTTATAGGTAGTTCCCAAAGCATGGGCCTACACCAAAATAATAGCTGCCTCCTTTAGACAGCTCTGAGAAAATGGCTGACACACAATAAATTGCATATATTTAGAGTATCCAGCTGGGTAAGCTCTGACATTCTATACAACCTGAAATGACCACTGAGGCCAAGACAGTGATCATATCTATCATATGCATTGTGCCACCTCCTTCAGGCCTGACCCTGGGAATGCGTGTCTGCCTCTAGCTCAGCAGTTCTCAGGCTGTGGGTAGCACCGGAAAATACAAATACGTTATGATTCGTAACGGTAGCAGAATTAGTTATGAAGTAGCAATGAAATAATTTTATGTTTGGGGTTCACCACAACACAAGGAACTGTGTTCAAGAGTTGCAGTGTTAGGGGGGTTGAGGACCTCTGTGCTAGCTCTTGAGTGATCTAACTAGAAGTTTCTCAATTTCATGTACTTTCTCCAAGGTAGCACTTTCTAATTAAAAAAAAAAAAAAAAAAAACTATTGATTCTTTGTGAATTTCTCATCCCTGTCCCTCCATATCCACCCTCTGCCCCTGCAACCTCCCAAAATGAAAACAAAATATAAAAATGATAAAAAAAAAAAAAATCTTGCCATGGAAGATCGCATCACAGCATGTACCCTTTTGCCCCTTTTGTACCCTTTTCACTGCAGGGAGTCATTGGCCTGATTCGAGGCCTCTGGCTTCTGCTACACTATCATACTGGATCCTCACCAGGACTCTTCTCCAATATCCTATTGTCCTGTGTCACGGAGATCCTGCAGCTTTGGATCTGCAGGGCGAGGCCCTTCATGAGCACCAGCAGCTCACAGATCGGGGAGATGTTGGGGTTGGCCAAATCAAAGCCCTGGATTTGGGCCTGGGTGGTAGCTGAGTTGGTCAGCCTGCCAGCTCTCCCATTACCCAAGGCTGGCAATGAGCGAGGAGTGGGACCAGCTCTGCACAGCCCTCAGGCATCAATATAGCCCTAGGTAGCAGCCCAAACCAGGGACATCTGCATGGTCTTTGGTGGCAACGTGGGCCACAGACATTGATAGGACCTCAACCCCCCAGATGCTGCAAGGCCACAGGCCAGGACCTCACCAGGGGCTCAGGCGGCATCACTGGCTACTCACACCAGGCTGTTCCTCACCACCCTCGAGTCTCCAGTGCTGCCTCTTTCTCTTCCCATCTCTCCACCACTTACTCACTCCTCATAGTGGCTCCCGGGCCCTGAGTGTCTCCCATCCCTCACACGCAGCAGGCAGAGGTGTCTGTGTGCTCCACCCCAGGTAGCAGTCCTCACTTTATTTTTGTAGCATTGTCACATTCTGTCCATCCTGTTAAAACTCTGACTTTGCTAGAGTAGCATATGACATGAAGAAAGCACTGTTGGATGAGGGGCTGCCAGGAAAAAAAAAAGTACATATTCCTGCAATTAAAGTCCTTTCATTATTACTAGTCTGTTGTAGTCATCGGTAGTTTCCGTGTCTTTTAAACTAACTCTTCAGTAAGGTTAACCCTAAGGAGAGGTAGGGCGATGATGGCCCACGCCTTTAATCCCAAACACTAGGGAGGCAGAGGAAGGTGGATCTCTGCATTCAAGGCCAGCCTGGGCTACAAAGTGAGTTCCAGAGAAATCCTGTCTCAAAGAAAAAAAACAACCACCACAACCAAAGTGTTGGCATACTTTTTAGTTCCTTTATTTGGGTTCTTATACCTCTGCCTCCCTTCCGACCCACTAATACTAGGTAGGAGAAAGAAGGTTATATGGGAAAGGGGACCGAGACCTCTTCAGACTTAGTTCCTCGGGGCAAGTCCAATCTTCGTAGTCAGGATATTCAATAGTCCAGCCAAACCACAAATGCAGCAGCAGGATGAACCAGGAGCAGCAGTGGGCAACAGAAGGGGGAGCAGAAGCTGCCTTCCTCTTCACGCACCCTCGTTCCCCGCTGGGCTCAGAATTAAACTACCTGTAGCCGGCAAAGATCACATCCCTCTCAGAGCAGGAGACAGTCATAGTAGCTGTAGACAAATGAAAACAGTCCCATATCCCACACCGGGATTTAAAACAAATCATATTTACATACTAAATTTATTTATTTATTTTTATTTAGTTAGTTAGTTTTTAAGGAAGCCAAAATTTCTACTACAAAAAAGAAAGAAAAGAGATTAGCTATAATCCAGCTGAAAAACAAAAACCCGAAGTGGTGCCATTTTGATAAGCTACAATGTTCATTACAAACAGTGCTGCAACTTGCCTATGTCCTTCCTGACAGGGTAGGAACTGCTACAGAATAAATTTCTAATAGTGGAGTATCTTGATAAAAGTATCAGTGCACTTATTTTCTTTTTTTTTTTTTTTTCTTCAAGACAGAGTGAGGCTCTCTGTGTAGCCTTGGCTGTCCTGGATTCACTTTGTAGACCAGACTAGCCTTGAACTCAGAGATCTGCCTGCTTCTGCCTGCCCAGGTGCTGAGATTACAGGCGTGTGCCACCATGCCCAGCAAGATAGTACCAAATGCCCTCCACAGATAGACTTTTGCATTTATGCTCCCATCGTCACTGAAAAGATTTCAGAAAATGCCACTGAGATCTCTGCATACCCTTTGACCTATCAATTCCAGTTTCACAAATTCATGCTACAAGATTCCACGTAATAGCTGTCTAAGACAGCTAAAAGTTGGAAATAAGACACATAAAAATAGATTAAGCAGCCAGGCAGTGGTGGCACACACCTTTAGTCCCAGCACTCGGGGATACAGAGACAGGTGAGTTTGAGGACAACCTGGTCTATAGAGTGAGTTCCAGGACAGCCAAAATTACACACAGAGAAACTCTGTCTCAAAAAAAAAAAAAAAAAAAAAATCAATGTGAGGTACAATGGAATAAAAAGTCGTCACTTCTGTGGAGTAATTACCCATTAATACAAAATGGTGTCCACAGCAGACAGTTGAGTGAAAACAGCCAGCTTTAGGACCAACCAGTGACCAGTCAGAGGGCTGAGGTGGAAGTCTTCCAGCAGGTGGCATTCTCTGCACTGCTGGGTCCTGGTGGCTGCTGGCTCCTGAGCAGCTGCCACGTGTCTCCTCATCCTTCAGCATCTTCGAAGTCCTATGAACATCAAGATAACTGGCTGGACGTTGGTCTAAGCTTGGGCACCACTGTCTCCATCTTCCTGTGGTCCTGTTCCATCAAACAACATAATGTTTTACAGTACAAAAGGATAGAGGAAACAGACCGGAATAAACTTCGAAAACAATGCTGTATATAATGACCACAGTGGCTCTTTCAAATTTACTGACCTGTCAAACTGTGAATTTGAAAGTTGTGTGTGAATATGTATCAAGTCAGCTGGCACTTCTGTCATTTTCATTAAAAGGAATAAAATGAAATAAAACCAATGTAAAAAATAAACTTTATTGAGGTTTAAAACATTTTTTGTTTACATTTACTTATGTGTGAGTGTCTGCCTGTCAGACGGTGTATCTGTCTGTGATGGTCAGAGATGCTGGTTCTCTCCTTCACTGTGTGAATTACAGGGATCAAACTCAAGTTGTCAGGCTTGGTGGCAAGCATATTTCCCTCTGAGCCATTCACTGGACCTTGTTGATGTTTCTCAAAAGTTAGGGTGCTTTTAATGTATACTTTGGGAGCCAGGCATGGTGGCATGAGGCCAGCTTGGTCTACAAAGAATGTTCCAGGACAGCCAGGGCTGAAACTCTGTCTCAAAAAACTAAAAACAAAACAAAACAAAACCTTTATACTTTACTATTTTTTTAAAAATTATTACACAGTAAAAAGAATGAAAGTAAATCGTGAAGATGTGAAAAGTGACCGAGAACAAAACAATACCGTTTACAGATGATAAAATACAAGGCACCTATTAACTTCCTTCTCAGTAAGTGGCATTTTTTATTTACACTGGAGCTATATTAGGTAATTATTCGTTTATCTAAAATTCAAATTTAACAGAGTATCTCCTGTTTTTACATCTACTCTGGCAACTTAAAAAATTAATTTTGGGCTGGACAGGGGTGGCACACGCCTTTATTCCCAGCACTTGGGAGGCAGGGTCAGGTGGCTCTCTGTGAGTTCAAAGCCAGCCTATTCTACAAAACAAGTTCCAGGACAGCCAGGGCTGTTACAGAGAGAGAGAGCCTGTCTTGGAAAAACTGAAGAAAGTTCACAACTATTGATGTATTTATAGTCAGAGAGTAGCTTCTCTCTCTCCACACGAGGCACTGAACTCGGGTCCTCAGGACTGGCAGCAGCCTCTCTCTGGCGGCTCCAAGCAGACAAGACTCTTAGCTCGGATCATCTTCTTGGATGTAACTTAAGAAGAAAGCCAATTACTTACGCATATATTCATTTCTTACATAGAGGTCCTTAAGTCTCACAACAGAGCTTTCAGAGTGAATTCTGCGTGATACAGAGTACAAAATGAACACAGCTTTGCAATTATGTTCGTTACATAGATCAAAATTACGTAATTGTTTTAAAAGATGCAGAATGGTCTCTACGGGTAAGAAGTATCTTGTGCTTGTCAACATGGAATGAGGATAGGGTGCACCCATGCCGTCCCCAAGCTCAGGAGGGTTACTTTGAACTCGAGGCCAGTCTGGAACTACACAGAAGACCCTGTCTCAGGAGGAGTTAAATACTAGAACAAATTGTACTGGGCTAAAGCACTGAGCACGTATTTGTTGGAAATTTCTTCTCAGGGCAAACTCCATCCCGAGCTGTGACAAGTGCTATTACGTGCTGTCTTCCTGTAATGAGTAAAACTGTGTTATACAGTCACGTGAAAATGATGGGGGAGGGAAGGATAAGCAGGAAGATTTGAGAAAGCAAAGTTTTCTCACCAGTAAGAACATTTTTAATTGACAATTAGGTCATTATGCAAGTCTACCTTAATTCATACCACAGGGTTGGTATTTCAACACTATCACGTTACACAAAGAGCCCTAAAGATCTTAAACTTTGACTTCTTGGGTAAGAGGCGGGGCTAGAACCATGAGGTACACCTCTGATGGAGGACATGGAGGGAAGCGACTGTCCTGTAAAGGACGACACACGCGCACGAGGCGAGCTGTGAGATCAAACAGAAGAGAATGGAAAGCTATCGGCTATGTATGAAAGACGGTGATGTACTGCAGGTTCAAAGGTCAACAAAAGCTTCCTGGTGAAGTGACCAAGACAGTCCTTGAGCACTCAGGGACAGAACAGAAGTGAAACAAAGGGCAAGCAGCACAGGTGAGAGGCGCAAGGCAGGAGCAATGCCTGAGAGCCTGACCCGGATCCTGTCTCAGGCCTGGTCTTGCCTTGGCATGGTTCTAATGCCTCCTCCCCCACCTGACTAGAACGCTGTATCACACAGTGCTGGGACCTTCCTCACTGGGAGGCAGCTTGAACTGACATTTTCTCCTCAAAGCCTTCCCAGAACATTCCAGACTCAGCATTAGCTGTCATTAGGATGTCTTAACAACTGTAGCGTCACATACTTACCAGCAGTCCTAGCGCTTGGTGGCCTGAGGCTCGAGGTGGGCTAGGTGGTAACTGCTAAGCTAGCTTAGACAAGAGTGAAACCCTGTCTCAAAACCCAGAACTGAAAAAAATAAACAAACTAAGGGTTTAGTCAGGGATAACAGTGCATGCCTGTCACCTCAGCATCTGAGAGGGAGAAGCAAGAGAAGCTGAAATTCAAAGCCAGCCTCAGTTAACAGTCATTTCAAAATAAGCCTGGCTTTCACGAGACCCTGCCTCAAAAGGCCGAAGAAACTTTTATTTTAGTTAAAAGGGTAATCGTTTGCTGTTTACCCTACTTGATCCCACACATTCCAGGAAGACGGGAACCTCTGTCTTGTTCACTCATGTGGCTGAGTCTTTGCATCACGATGTAATGTCTGATACAGAAGATACTCCATAGACTGCTAAAGAATCAGTTCTGCTAATAGTTTTTGCATGATGTTAAATACAGCATCGGATGTTTGACATTAAGGTTAAATTATGGGACCCACAAGAAAAAGTACCTAAGAAAAATTTTAAGTCATGGATTTCTATGACGGAAGCCAATTTAATAGCTGTGGTAATTAACAGTCTTTTAAAATGCTCTCTTTCTTAGTGAAAGACTAGAAATTTAATAAAAACAAAAAACAATAAAGGCACACAAAAGAAAACTAACATAGAAATCTATATAATTTTTGGATGCCTTTGTTTGTACAGATAGTACATTCCTTTTGTTTATATAACAGCTTTATACTTTTACTTTCTTAGTCACATGCAGTATGCAATAATCTATTCAAAGTTTAGGTAAATTCAAAATAAGCCCAACATTGGAAATGTAATGCCTAATCAAGTCTCAATTTTACATTTTATTCCTAGCCCCCTAAAAAAATGGTATAGTTTATTATATACGTATTTAGTGAATATTTAATTTAGTCTTCTGTAGCTACATCCCAATATTTTGGTGCCAAATTCCTACCAGCTAAGAGGGACAGTATGTAGACTAGTGAGTTATCTCAGATTTACCAAACTGGGACTGAAGAAAATCACTTAACATAACTAAGGTTGTTTCCTAGTTCCAATTAGTCTTGAGTGACACTTCCTTCATTTTTCTAAGTACTAGAAGTATTTTTAAAAATTGAAGAATGTACTGAAACGATTAGTTTTGTAGAATCTAATTTCCCAACTATAAGTTACTGGCATTTAGAAAAAAAGTCACTTAAAAAAGGAAAACTATAAATGGAAAGCCTGTGTTTAAGACACGCCCACTGAGCGCCCGTTTACTTTACATTCAGATACTTCTGCTTTGCAAAGAAGAGACAGGAAAGTTTGGGTTACAAGAGTACTTCTTTGTTTTAATTCTCTGAGAAAATGGAAGAAATCTGAATCACAGGTTCACAATGTGGCGAAATGAAGTTGAGAAACAGTGATTTCAGGTGCGCCTCTGCCTGCCGCAGTCTGCGGCCCCCAGCTCATCACGCCACAGCATGAAACACAGAAGAGGAGGCTTCAGAACAACCCCTTTTAATGTACAAACATGGATTTAAAAAGTGTTTTAAAAAAATCACCTTTTTACATAATGTATATGCAAAACTGCTTTAAATACATGATTTTGGAAGAATTATTTACAAATGTATCAGTCTGTGGAACAATTCACAGACAAGGCATACATAGTGGCTTTACGTAACTGTTGCATCTCGACTTTGGGAGATAGAAATTTATTCGGCAGTACAGCAAACATAAAAACTGTGACAAAGCATCTTAAGGGCAACCAAAAATTTGATCCTCAAAAAAGTGTAAATACGAGGACTGCCAAAGTTCCTCCACAAGGACACACTCGCGTGATCCAGATGCCCGCCTGCAGCTGCTCGGCTGGGGAGGCTGACACAGGCTCCCTCCAGCACACACGGCTGCGAAGGCAGCCCCTGCGACAGGGACAGCTGGGAACTACTGCCATCCAAAGAGTGAGTTAACCTAGAATTTTCTTTTTTTCAATTTTATTAATATTTTAAAAAATACATAAAAATACAACCATCCAATGTCTGAATAAATATATTTAACAAGTTGCAAGATAATACCTTATTTTACACAAAATTTTCAGCTTTAGAAATCTTGTTAAATAACTTCATTGTTGTTATATATTTCATTTTTGTATTTTTGTAACAAAATAAAAACTCTGAAATTACATAGAAAAAAGACAAAATATTTTTGTCAAGGGATAAGATAGTCCACTGAAAACTTATTCACAATTCCACTGTAAACATTAATAAACATTAAAATATTTGCATAATTGTGTGCTCAAAAGTCCTATAAAAAGTGGAAGACTTATTACAACTGCAGTTTTCAGTCAACTACACTTCCTTTCACAATTTATTTTGTCCCATTTACACTTTTAAACCTGGGCACACTGCTGAACATATACTTTGGCAGTTCTACATAGCAAGTGCTTCCACAAAAATTGAAATTAAAAAAAAAAATCAACAGTAACAATAATAATAAAAAAAAGAGGAACACAAAGTAAACCCCTACTCGAAAGTATTCAAAGGCAGCTCCGTGAGAGTGCAGAAGCTGCTCAGCGCTACTGTGCCGCTGCTCGTCACGTGCACTCGCTTGTCTATGATTCCTAGAACACCTGAAAGCATCGTTACACAAATTCAAATCTGCTAAGTGCCCTTTTCTTCTCTATCACAAAAAAGGAAAAAAAAAAATAGAGGAAAAATTATGACCAGTATGGCAGGCCGCCTAACCTTCAATTATTAATAAGCTTATTTTTTTGCAACAATAAAAAAGAAGAGAAGAGGGTATAGATACAACCCTGGAAAAATATACAGGATATACTTAGCTGGCTGAGTGCTTTCTGTGGTTGAATTTCAGGGTTTGGGAATTTATGTCCATGGCAGCAAACTGCTGGAAGGTGGAGACAGTGTTCATCACCTGCACTCTACAGCAAGTACATTTTGGGGGGGAGAGGATGAAGAGGGGCTCATTCCAGTGTCTGATGAAGCCGATGACAGAGAGGCTCCTGTATGAGGCACTGCGGAATAAACACAGCCAGGTTAGAGTCAAAAACGACTGCACAGAGACGCCTAAACGCAGATGCTAAATCAGAAGTGAGGTTCTGCTGTTTGCCTTTTGAGACAGTCTCACAAAGCCCAGGTCCAAACATGACATGTAGCCACTCTTCCCTCTACCCCCCCAAGTGTTGGGGTTACAGGCATGCCCCACTATGCCTGGCTGGAGCGAGATTCTCAACACCAGTCACTTTAATCACAGGCCAGCTGCAGCTCCACAGAGTAACGAGGGGTCTGCAAGTACTCTGCTCGGCTCAACTGAGTGAAGTCAGCTTTTGGCATTCAAGGGACTTAACAGCTCAGAAGAGACAGCACAGGCTGGGAAGGGGTGAGGAGGGAGGCAGCCAATGTGCTTAGCATGCACAGGCCCTGGGTCCCAGCACAGACATCACAAAACGTAAGGACTGAAGAGAGATAATGTCTTGTGGCAGGTAGGGACAGGAGTGGCCAATGAACCCACAGCCTTATACCTGCAGCGTGAGCGCCTTCCACTAAGCTACGCCACCAGCCCTTCCGAGTGTTGGCAAATACTGCAACAACTTCTTACAGTGTACAGTTTGTACTTAAAATGGACAAACTTCTAAAGTCTAATCTCTTTCCGTCCGCTCTATACTGTTTTCAGTATTAAAAACAGCTGGACTTAGGGTAGCATGTCCAAGGCCACATGTAAGACAGGTCACCCCCAGAAGTTCTGCCAGAGGGAGAGCAGTGCTCTAAACAAGGTCAGCACCGCCAGGTGTGCAGCTGAGTGTAGTGATGAGGTAATGATGAGGAGATCTAGACCTATTCATTTCTGTGAGCCTCATAATAACAAATACGGGGCAGCCAGCAAATATCTGTGGGGCGGGGCACACCCTCCCGAAAAAAACGCAACCTGCTTAGTAACTCACAAATTGTTTAAAACAGTTGATAGTCCTTTTAAGGGTGTCATTCTGTTCAGCTGCAGACACGCCCACCTCCAACAACAGGAGGAAACACCAACACTAAAAGCAGCATCTGCTGCACACAGACTAAGAGATACATATAGACTTACAATAAAGTGACAGGGAATGAATCTGTGAGGACAGAAACTTGAGTAGGATTACCTTCTCTGTCTTTCTTTTTCAATCTTTTCCTCCTCCTGTCGATGGTTGCAACTTCAGACTTCAAAGACATGTAGTATTTTCTGATTTCCTGTAGTTTCTCTTGGAGAAAAGAGATTCTCTCTGTACTGTTCATATTATCTAATTCATCTAGAAGAAAAGATATAATTATTTTGTTTTAAAATTCAGATTAACTCTATGAGAGCAAAAAAGGCAATTCTGTAAAAAGTCTCACTTGCAAATCATTAAAAGCTTTAGTTTATTATGACCAACATGAGTTCTTTTTTAAAAATACTTTATTTTGATTCTATGTGCATTGGTGTTTGCCTACATGTATATCTATGTGAGCAAGTCAGATCTTGGAGTAACAGGCAGTTGTGAGCTGCCATGTGGGTGCTGAACCTGGGCCCTCTGGAAGAACAGTCAGTGCTCCTAACTGCTGAGCCACCTCTCTAGTTCCCTTACCTAAGTTCTTTAAAACAAGAACAATTAAGTTAAATGTTTGATTAAGGGTTCTTTACCCCAAATATTCTTGTAATTAGTATTTTTAATTCTCAGAACCAGAGACAATGGTTTATACAAATCAAACCTCTGTGTAGCCTAGGCTGCCCTCAAACTTATCCTTCTTTATCCTCCTGAGTGCTGGGTTCCAGGGGTAAAACACACATTCCTTAACTAAAGATCTTGTTGTACTTGCCAAGTTGATGTATCCAAAAACAACAAAACAGATTTTCATACAAGTGTACTGAAATGGCTACATAATTTATTAATGATTACTAACATTCTTCCAAATCGACACTTTTAAGAACTGTTACACTTGCTGGGCGCATGGGGGCACGTGCCTTTAATGCCAGCACTCACTCGGCAGAGGCAGGTGGATCTCTGAGTTCGAGGTCAACCTGGACTACAGAGTGAATTCCAAGACAGCCAGGGC
Source organism: Meriones unguiculatus (assembly GCF_030254825.1). Lineage (NCBI taxonomy): Eukaryota > Metazoa > Chordata > Mammalia > Rodentia > Muridae > Meriones > Meriones unguiculatus. The sequence continues at coordinate 78,383,819 of NC_083355.1, read as the reverse complement.
TACAAAGAGAAACACTGTCTCAAAAACAAAACAAAACAAACAAAAAAAAGAGTTCCACTCCGCATTCCACCCAGGCTGCCGGGAGACTCACTGAGCTGGAAGCTCCACTTGTACGTCCTGGGGGAGGAGTTTGGGTGCTTTTCTCTGTGTTTCTCTTTATCGCCGTCTTTGATGTGAGGTGAGATTCCTGCGGGAGAGCGAGGCAGCTTCTGTGGCTTGGGCAGGCTAAGGTGCTTCACCGGCGTGCATTTGCTGGAGCTGTCGATGGCAGGGAGATCCTCACTGTCACTGCTCTGTCCTGCAAGGATAAGTTTACGCCAGCTGTGAGCCGTGAAAACCTCCAATATCAAAATGCAGCCGAGGAAGCAATTACATTTCTCGGTATCACACAAACATACACACACATACAAACAGGACTAAAACAGAAAGAGGAAAAATATATATCCATAACTAAAAAAAAAAAAAAAAAAAAAAAAAAACTGCTTTAAAATAATGTATTAGTGACTGTTTTGTTTTCATTGGTTTCAGTTTTTTTAAAGCATGAGCTACAGGGCTGGTGAGATGGTTCAGCAGGGAAAAGCACTTCGTCGTGCTGCCAGATTGGTGATCTGAGCTTGATCTCAGGTACAGCTGAAAGGAGAGAACTGGCTCCCACAGGTGTCCTCTGACGCCCTTCTCACACACACTCACTCACACACACACACACACACACACACACACACCCCTTGTGGCACGTGGGCACCTCTTTCAAAATTAAAAGAAAAAGAATGAGCTATGGTTCACAAAAGTAATGATAAATCTCACATGTTACTAGACAGAATAGCAGGCTTATAAAACAAACAGTATTTTGTAGCTCCACGAATGCTGAAACAAAACCTAAAAACAAGAGAACCAGCCCAACTATGCATGGCAAACACACAAATACATCGCCCCACATTTTTTCTTCTTTGACATTTACTTTTGAAAAATGACCTTGATACACAGCCCTGACTGGCCTTAACACTCAGTGGCTAGTATCTAGTCCCGGCAGGACTGGAACTCAGGATCCTCCCGCCTCAGCTGCCTGTGTGCTCTGATGACAGACATGCTGGCCTCTGTCCATTTTTGATATATGTGCTAACAAAAGGAAACTCCTTTCCAACCCTGCCTCCCTCACCAATTCCTCCTAAGAGAGATCATTTCAAGGCATAAGCCTTTTATCCTTTCCCTTTCTTTATTCTCAAAAGCCAAAGATTATACTTGCAGTTTCCCAGCCTGTGTCCTATCTGTGTCTGACCTTACCACCTTTAAGAAACAAGCTTTATTGCTGTGTGTAGGATGTGAAGAGAGGCTACAGGCACAGGCTGCGGAAGTCTTAGCTTTCTGGGGACAGAACTCAGGTTGTCAGGGTTGTGTGGCAAACGCTTTACCGGCCGAGCCATCTCACTGGCCTTTTACTGGGTCTTAGTTATAATGGTTACATTCTCATTATTATTTGTCTTCAAAAGAAGGGTTTGCTTTGTAATGCTTTACTAGCAGGTACTGGGAATAACGGCCCTGATATCAAATACCCCTGTTCTTCAACTGTCAGAGTCTTCTGTCGGTACAGTCTTCTCTGCCTTATCCTAGCGAAGCAGAGGGAGGGGGCAGGGCATAAGTTCCCTTTGGTGGAAACCTCTTTCTATCTCTTTAGGGTCAAATTTCTTAAAAAAGGAATGTCACAATGTCACTCTGATTTCCTTTTCTTCTAACTGTACCTGGAATTCATTATGGACCAAATCAACATTTTAATCCATACAACCCCCACTGTTTACTAATACATAACTGTACTTCTGGTTTTTTCCCCTTGTGTGTGTGTGTGTGTGTGTGTGTGTGTATTCATATGTGTGCAAGTGCATGTAGGCCAGGTCACCCTCAGGCATTATTCCTCAAGAACTGTCCACCCTGTTTCCTGAAACAGATTCTCTCACTGGGAGATGGAGCTCACTGGTCTGGCAGGCTGACTAGCAGTGAACCCACAGACCTGCCTGTCTCCCTTCCCCCAGCCTTGGGATTAATGGTGTACAAAGGCACACGTGGGATTTTCTATCTGTGGATCAAAGTTCTCATGCCTGAACCACAGAACTTGACAGACAGGGGTTTTCTCACTTTGATTCCTTCCCCACAGCGGTCTGATCCTACTGTGCAGAGAATTTCTCCTAAACGCCACTCTCCATCTGTTTTCCCAATACTGGGTACCCACCCTTAGACATTCCCCCTGAGGCTTCTAACACTCTGCTGCTAGGTCCTATGTTCCACAGCTAAGCTAACTGAGTTCTTAGACAACACTGATTACACTGACTCCTATTCATTTTACTGACCACATCCCTTGTCACTCTCTCTTTTTTTAAATGAGATGAAAAAATGAGATTTTTTAAATCTCATTTAAAAAAAAAAGATTTATTTACTTGTTAGTATACCTTGTTGTGCCTGACACTGCAAAGGGCACGGCTCTCATCATAGCCGGTTGTGGTTGCTGGGAATTGCACTGAGTACCTGTGGAAGAGCAGCTGGTGTTCTTAACCTCAGCCGTCTCTCCAGCCCGCCACTCCCCTTTTTAATCAGAAGATCCTTCCAAAAGTAAAAGCCAATCATGGTCTTCTTTGGTTTTTTTAAAAACTGAACATACATATTTTGCGTGTTAAGTGTGGGATTGCTGTGGCATGGCGCAGCTGTCCAGGCTAGAGGCCAACACTCGGTGTCCCGTAGCTCTGCGCCTTGTGCGGAGGCAGGATCCCTCGCTGTCTGTCTCCTGACAAGCTCCAGCACAGCTGCTGTAGGAGCTCCTGAGAGCTGCTCCTGGCCCCACCTACCCTGCACAGCAGGAGGGCTGGGGTTAAACTGTGTGGCCAGCATATTTAGCTTTTCCCATGGGTTCCATTGAATTTGGGATGACGGGCTGGCACAGCTGGTGCATTTACCCTCTGAGACACTGGGTAGCTGCTTTCTTTTTTTAATCTTTAAGCCTCCCCTCCACCCCCTGAGACAGGGTTTCTCTGTGTAGCTCTGGCTGTCCTGGAACTTGCTCTTTAGCACAGAGTGGCCTCAAATTTACAGAGATCTGGCTGCCTCTGCCTCCCAAGTGCTGGGATTAAAGGTGTGTACCACCTCCGCTCAGCAAATTTTAAACTTTTACTTGAAATAATTTCTAAACTTATAAAAACTTGTACAATACCGGAAACTTTCTCCAACCCACTTGAGGCTAGTTGCCTCATCAAATCCAAAACCTGAAGCATGAGATACTTTTCACAGTCAGCACAATTTCTCAGCTTAGTTATCCGCTACCGCGTTACAAGTTACCCGGACACTACTGGTTCCAAACTCCACACACTTAGTAGCTCACGTGACTTCTGAGGGTCAAAATCTTGGAGCAGCCCGACTGGAAAGCCTGCCTCAGGAAGACGGTGCTACTGAACTTTAATCCCGGGCTTTGGTCTCTGAAGATTTGACTGACTGACTGGCACGGGGCTAGTACAGGGTTTCAGGTTTTTCCTGGCCAATCACAGGATGCCTACGGCTCCTCACTGCACAGACTTCTCCAGAGACACTGGAGCATCTTTATGGTGTGGCAGCGACTTTCTAGCAGGGTGAGAAGGACTCTGCAGGACCTTCTGTGATCTCTTCTTCAACGTCACTGTCTCAGTTACTTTTTCTGTTGTTGTGATTAAAAAAACAAAACAAACAAAACAAACAAAACCCTAATAAAGCAAGCAGCTGGAGGGAGAAAGGTTTGCCTGGACTCACAGCTCAAGGGTACGGTCCATCTTGGCAGGAAGTCAAACCGTCAGTGCTTGGGACAGCTGGCCACACTGTCAGGAAGCAGAGAAAGGACCCGCCCGTGCGTAGCTCCTTTCCACCTTTTTGAACACGCCAGGGTCCAGCCCAGGGAGTGGGCTGCCCATAGTGGGTGAGCCCCCAACTCTACCTAACCTCACCACACTAACGCCCCACAGCCAGGTCCAGAGACTACATCTAGAAAAGCTCTCACACTTGTGCCCAGGTCTGTCTCCTGGGATTCTAGATCTTGTCAGGCTGACAGTCAGGGTCAACCATCACAGCCACATACCATCCCTGCACATGGATCACTGACTTAATCTCAGTCAAGGGAAGGAAGCTGGTTTTCACTTCTTAAAGATGGATGGATTTCTGGCTTTATTTTGGGGTCACCATACTCCTATACAGCTATCAACATCAGGAACTCACAGGGATCACAATTTTCAGACCTTCACTTCATCTATAGGAAAGTGGAGAGCCAGAAGGACCAGGCGAGAAGCATGGACACACTTAGAGTCCCTGAAGTCTCTTTCAGTCCTAAATGTCTCCTCTCCTCGCGGCATTCATGACCTCACGGGTCTGAGTACGAGGAGCCTCTAACTGAGTGGGATGTCCTCCAGGCTGAGTGTGCTAGTGGGCCCGAGGTGGTGATTACATTCACACTATGCAACTCCGATGGAACTACCTCAGATGTTGTCATTCTTATCTAGTGGCATTCTGTCCCGTTGCACATGGTGTTAATTTGTTCTGTCGCTATGCAGCTCAGGCTGGCTGCAGGCTTGTACTTCTCCTGCTCTGGCCTCCCAAATCCTGGCCTTAAAGCACGTGCTGCCATTCCCAGCCGTGAGGATTCATTTTGATCACACCGAGGCGGTATCTCCACATCTATAACCTATGGAATTACGCACACACCCTTTGTAATTTCTAATCCCGTCTTCTCTCCTGTCACCCTCTTTTCCTTAGTCCTGAATCTGCAATTGCAAGCCACTTCTGACTACCGAAACCTTTTGTAATTTCGGTCCTTAGCTGGGATATGAACTATTTTACCTAAGGCATAGTCTAACAACAAACTTGTCAAAACTCAATCAGACTTATTTTGACGGTTTTATTCATACAGAAGCTTGCTTTTCATGTGTCTAATCCATTCTATTTCTTGTGACAAAAACTGACTTTACTTTTCAGGATGAAGAGCTGGTTCAGGGGTTAAGAGCACTTACTCTTCTTTCAGAGGACCCAGGTTCAATTCCCAGTACCCACAGGCGGCTCACAACCATCTGTAACTCTAGCTCCAGGGAATCGGATGTCCTCTTCTGAGCAATGTGGGGAGCTGGTGGGCACGGGGTGCATTAGCAAACATGCAGTGGAAACATTCACATACATAAAATACAATAAATATTTCTATAAAATTCATAAATCCTGGCTAAAGGAGAATATTCTCAGTATAAATGCAAGTTTACTTTTAACACAATTTTTTTCTTTTCTTCAAAATTCTGAGATACCTACTATTTAACTGCTTTCCACTAACTCATCATTTTGTTTGTTTGTTTTGTTTCTAGAAACAGGGTTTCTCTGTGTAGCCTTGGCTGTCGTAGAGCTAGCTCTGTACACCAGGCTGGCCTCGAACTCACAGAGATCTTCCTTCCTTTGCCTTTTAAGTGATGAAATTAAGGTGTATACCACCACAGCCCAGCTAACTAATAACTTTATCCTTCGAAGTTCTAAGTAAAAGTAATGGAAGGAGGAGGGCAGGGAGGTGCAGTGGGGACGAGTTCTTGTCATGCAAGCCTGAAGATCTGAGTTGGGTCCCCAGAACCCACCTAAGGATGGAAGGAGAGAACTGACTGCACAGAGCTGCTCCCTGACCTCCACATACACTTGATGGCTTGTGTATGCACACATATGTACACACAGACGCACACACACCCTCACCCTAAAAACACTACTTTCAGAACGTAATAAACCCCACTCGTCCGTCTTTGGCTGACTCGAATGCTCAAGCCACGCCCCCGTTGCTGAGCGAACACCAGCACAGGCATGCACCAACCTGCTCCATTCTTTTCACTTTTGGCTGCAGCACTTGTTCGCTTTGGGGTTCGCTTTTGCTTTTTTGCCATTAATCCACCATTTCCATCGCTTGGCCTTTTCTGACCTGAAACGAAAGAAGAGAACAAACTTAAAAGCGGAAGCAGAGGCAGACAGGTCCATCTCCGCACCTGCCCACACGACTCCTCTGTCTTGTAAAGAGACAACAGCAATCATCCGCCATGTCTAACACCTGAGTTGTTGGTTTAAGACAAAAGCAATGTCCCCCTAGAAAGTCTTACCCTTCTCTCTGCTCTCTCTCTCTTGTACAATTATACTACAGGTACCAGGGGCAACGCTGGCTTCAAACCCGTTTGCTGCTTCCCTCTCACAGAGGCCTTCTTGAGATTCTTCGGCAATGCTATCAACTTCAATGGTTATATCGCTCTCACTCTTTACACTTCGGGACTCATCTTGGCTGAGAGTAAGTGGGGAAGCTACTGAAAAGTTATGCTGTGCTACAGGAGGTAGGGCAGGCGGAACAGAAACCAGAGAGTTAGACTCGGAGCCTTCAACTACCACATCCTCAATACTGGTCTTATCCTTCTCATCCAAATCATCCAAGTCTACCTCATGGCAAACCAAGGTTTCAGGCCCGATCAAAGGCATCACGTCCTCCTCTTTGAGTGGCGTGTGGACGGGTTCTTCAGCTGGACTGTCCACCTGTTCACTGGTTAGTTCTCGGATGTCCTGGTCTGGTTCTGCTCTCAGAGACGGCATCCCTTCGTGTTCAAAGTGCTGCTCCAAGTGTGAGCCTCTGGTGCCCTCAGCTCCGACGCCATCGTTGGTCCTTTCTTGGGCTGTGCCTGCTGTCGCTTCCATTCCATTCTCAAGTTTTATTTTCTTCTCTGGTGATGGCTGTCCCAGTATTTTCCGTTTCAGCTTCTTTTCTTTCTCGTATTGGTCGACTTCATCTTCAGTAGAAGAAAAGCTTTTACAGTCTAGTGAAGAAAACTCCAGGCTGTGAGGGTCCCCATGTGCTTCGCCGCCTGCCTCTTCCAGGCTGAACGATGATGCCTTCATCATTTCTAAAGAAAGCTCTCTTGTCTTGCTCCGCCTTCCCTTTCCTTTAGGAGACTTTTCCACCTGTCTCTTAGCTTCTTCCGCTTGATCCACTCTGTTTCCAAAGACGTGTCCTGTTTGATCACTGTCTTCCCCCTCTGCCTGCAGGGACTCCAAGGGCAGCATCTGAGTCCTGTCGTTTTCTTTTAATATATGTACAATCTTTGGGTTTTCTTCATCTAGTTTATCATCATTTAAATTTTCACTTTTTTCCAATTCTTCTTTAATATCAGGAGAAAGTTCTTCACTTATCGAGCTCTTCTCCAAAGGGTCTTCTGTTTCACTCTCTGACGAACAAGAGTCTGTATAAAGAAGACATTGTACAGAGGGTTACAGTAAATATCAGTGTAATAATTAAAGTCCTACTAAATATAAACAAGACATTTATTATATAAAGTAAATCATAGCGTTTGCGCTAAAATGTAAGGGGAAGGACCAAAATAAAAACGTGAAGATTCAGGATGTGGTGGCAAATGCCCTTAATCTCAGCAGAGGCAGGTGGATTTCTGACTTCAAGGCCATCCTGGACTACAGAGAGTTCCAGAACAGCCTGAGTTACACAGAAAAACCCTGTCTTGAAAAACAAAAAAACAAAAAACCACCAACCAACAAAAAAAAAAAAAAACAAAGAAAGATACAAAGCTAGCATACTAAGTGTCTTGACTTAATACAAAGATTAACTACTTTGTGTCCTAAGGGAATTATTCTAAAATTATTCTAGAAAGAGATGTTTAAAGTGAACAATGTGCATTCTCCATACTTTAAACATTCTTATTAACACACAAAGTACAGGAAGCCCACCTGCTTGTGGGACAAATTCACTTTATGTCAGAGAATTTTTCAAATACTAAGGTAGCATTCTAAAACTATAAAACTACACAATGTAAAAAATTACATACTTACAGTGCTTATACCCTCCCTTGAGAATTTTAAAAAGGAAACACGAAGTGTGTTTGTTTTTTTAAAGACAAGTTGGGTTCTCAGTGTGTAGCCTGGCTCGCCTCTATAGAGTCCAGGCTTCCCTCAAATTCACAGAGATTTAAGGCGAGAGCCATTATACTTGGCAAAGTTTTATGTTTTCAGCTTGCTGTTTTGTTGTTTTTTTTAGGATTTATTTTTATTTTATGAGCGGGAGTTTTTGCATGTATGGAGTGTACCATGTTCAGGCCTGCTGAAAATGGATGACAAAAGAGGGTGTCACACACCCTGAAGCTGGAGTTACAGGCTTCAGGAATGCCATGCAGGTACTGAGAACTGAACTCCAGGCTTTGGCAAGAACAGCAACTGCCATTACTCAGCCCTCTGAATGATTATGTGAAAACGGTGTATAATCTCTTTGTGGTTTTAGTAAAAATGCAATGTAGAATTCCCTTTTCTCACATTCAAACCTTCCTCAGTTACACAGGTCTCTGGCCCGGATGGAGATGGTTGTGCAGGCTGTACAGGACATGCCTCCTGAAACAGAACCCACTTCCAAGGAACCTTGCGTTTGCATGTGATGGTAACCTGCCAGCAGGTGGCACAAAGGCGGGAAGACACCCTTTCATGGCCTACGCGCTGCAGCTAATGGTGATCCTATTCTTTGGTAGTTTCTCTTTTTAAGGAGAGTCATTTTATACCGCCATTTAAAGTCTCCTAAGCTTCACAGAAAAAGTGAAGCTGGAAAAGTGAAGGGAAAGATTAAAGCAGAGTAAAATCTCTCACCAGTGCTGACCACAGAGCACTCCTCGCCCATTAGCTTGTGCCCTCAACAAGCCTCAGCTTGGTTAGTAGACTGGAGGGGTTGAGATACTGATGCATCATGTGGTTTGAAGCAGAGCACAGCAAACACCAGGGTTCATGCACTGTTTCACCCCCACAGTTAAACTGGCTGTATCTAAAATCCTTGTGATCGATGGTATCCTAGGTTAATATCACTAGAGTTTAAATTAGAAAATACAACAAAGCAAGCTGCCAATTAAATTTTGCACTTTTAATCATGTTAGGTTAAAAATTGGGAAAGCCTGCTATGTTTTTCACAAAGTGGCCATCATGGGCCACCTAGTTATATTTTGGTCAATGACGGCTGCATATAATTGTAAGCGCTTGTCACCCAGGGACACGGTAGCCCCTTAGATTGGTAAGCACCCTCTAATGACTCTTGTACAAGGGTGAAGCCCTTCTTAGAATGTGTCCCCCGTTAAGTGACACATATGCATATAGATATGTTTTAAAAGTGAGCAACCCTCAAACCTGAGCCCCTGCTGTTTCACTGGAGCCATGGCATGTGTGGTACCTGATTTCCCCTCACTGTTTGACGTCTTAGACAAACTGTATGGCATGCTTGACGGAAAGGCGGATTTTAAAGGAGGTCTTCCTCGTTTGGACTTCTGCCTCTCTTCATCCCTCTTTTCGTCCTTTTCACTATCTTCTTTATTCTGGGGAAGGACAAGAAAATCCATGAGAAGGGCCAAGTCCTTTCAAAAATAAACATTTTTGAACATTCTATTTCTCCAAGAAAATCTCTTCACTCCAAAACAAAAGGTCAGTTAATTTAAATGTCAAATCCTAATATGTGCTTAGAGAAAAATGTAAAACAGATTTCTAACCTATTCATATGAATACAATCACTCCCCCTGCCTCCTCATTTCCTGCCGAGCAAATGAAAGGCATCACAAGACACTAGGCAGACCCCTAGAGCAGGGACTGTGGATGGAAAGGGTGAGCAAGCGTGCAGTGGGCCAGCCGACAGGCCTGACACTGTGGAGATGGAAGTAAAAGAGATTTCCAGGGGTTCTCTGTGTCGTTCTAATGATGATGACAGTTATGCATCTGCCCAAACCTTCTGGGGGCACAAAGACCCAGAGATATCTTACGGCATTGTAAACTATGGGTGTTTACCACTGTAACAAATGGACCACTGCGGCGACGGTAAGGGGTTGACAGTGAATGACCACACCCAAATAGGGCAACGGGCGTACCCGAAATTCCTATACCTTATTTTCACTATGAAGGTAAGATGACTGAAAAACAGTATCTTACAGAAAAGACACAACTAGTGTAATTCCTGTATGTTTCTATCGTACGTGATATGAATGAATGAACATACCTTAACTTTTTTCTTTTGTTTTTTCTTTGGTCCGCCTTTGTCCAAGGGCCAGATTATCCTGTCAGCCTTGACCCATTCATCGTATCTGAAAGAAAAAGTTTAGCTTTCACAATGATATCATGATATCCTACCTGGAATATAGTCACAAACACACACACACACACCCCTCCACACACCTGTACACTCAATCAGTTAGGGAAAAAGTCTGTTTCTAGCGATGGCAAAGTGTGAACAGTCTAGTAGCTGTTGGCAAGGCATGGTAGCATCTGTCCCAGGTTCTCAGTACAGCCGCTGCGGCGCACGGGTGGCAGAAGCAGGAAGTTCTCTGTGAATTAGAGGACTGCCTGCTCTACAGAGGAAGTTCCAGGACAGCCAAAGCTACACAAAGAAACCCTTTCATACCCCTCCCCACCAAAAAAGAGGTTCAGAGAGTAGTCTGGGTAAGCAATCTCCTGATTCTAAACTACTTGAACTGCTTTGTGTTTCCATTCTCACAATCTGAACTTTCTTTTTGTTTTTTTTGAGACAAGGTTTCTCTGTTTTAGCTTTGGCTGAACTCATTCTATAGACCAGGCTGGCCTCCAACTCAGAGATCTACCTGCCTCTGTCTCCCGAGTGCTGGGATCAAAGGCATGCACCATCACCACCCAGCCACAATCTGAATTTATAAGCAGATTTTATATTAAAATTCATTCTGATAATTAAAAGATGTCAATTTGCAAGGAATCAGCTCCCAAACATTTATCGAGTCCCTTCTTTTTTTCTTCTCTAGAGCTCTAGCATCTATTATTCATAATAAAACTTTATTATGAAATTATAACATAATTTCAGTCTTAAATTATTTAGGAATATTTATATTCAATTTAATTTTCTTTGTCTACATTTGTTTCCTTTAGCCCAAGCTGAAGACTAATTTTTCTTGCACCTTTCTGCAAAACACTGTCAACACTTGAATTTCAACATAAATTACTAGTAAGAGACATTACTAGTAAGGGACAAATAGAATACCCAGAATTAAATAACACTTCTTGCGTTATACAAATGCACAGATATTTATAGCATTCAATAACACTGTAAACTAGTTGCCATGGAGACATGTAAAGCACATGGCTCAAGTATGTACAGGTTTTTAGCTGCCCTAGTACCATGATGTCTATACTACAGCTCAAAAGCCATTTCCTCGCAAATTATACAATAGTTAAACCTTTTGGAACAGAGATGGCTATTAATACCTTATTTATAAATACTTCTTAATTTGGAATTTAGACTTTTATTGAGGGCCTACCAACATACCAGGCACTATAGAATACATAGAGAAAAGACATGCTTTCATGTCTGATATAAAAAATACATCCTAGATAGTTAAGTATAGTCTGGTAAGTGCAGTAAGAAAGACATACACGTGACCTAGGGCTAAAAAGAAGAAAACACCTTACTCCTGAATTCCCTAGGACACATCAGACCGAACATCAGGTCCTCTCTGGAGGACCTCAGCATGGTCCGTGCTGGCCTGGTCTGAGGGGTAAATCAGGCAGGTATTAGCAGCCACATGGGCTCCTCTCACACTTGCGTTTTAGATGCTCCTGTTTTAGAAATGGGACTGAATCATCTAGAAACTATACAGCCGGAATTATACTAGCTTTTAGGAAGATACGTGGACAACAAAAAGTCACGGGTATCAGAGCGTGACTAATGAGCATGTGATGAAAGACTAGTAGAGTCATCAAGGAAAGCGAGAAGGGTGACGGGAAAGAGAAATTCTAGAGGGCACGACAGGGATGCACACAGCCAAAGCAGATGGCTGTGCACGACCTCTGCGGGGGAAGTGGATGACGTGCTGCAGCCGCCAGAGGTGGGAGTGAACTGACCAGGCTGGCCTGCTGAGTTACTCCGACCCTCAGAAGTTGTGCTGACAGCCAGCACACAGCACTTGCTACCTGCTGCCTGTGCTCTATGCACTTCCAATGCTAGCTAACGTGAGGATCGTAAGTCTACAGCTCATTGGTAAAGTAAGAACTCAAAGTCCCCAATCTGGGCTCAAGAGGTAGCTCAGAGTATAAGAGCATTGGCTGTTCCTGCAAAGGCCCTGAGTTCAATTCCCAGCAACCACAGGGTGGCTCACGGATATCTATAGTGAGATGTGGTGCCCTCTTCTGGCCTGCAGGTGTACATGCGGGCAGAACACTGTATGAATCATAAATGGTTAAAATCTTTTTTTTAAGTAGCCAATCGGGAGAGGAGGGAATGGAGTCATGACAGAGCACACAGCTAGAATGTGGAAAAGGCGGTGGCAATATGGCTCCACGCCAACCCAGAGCAGCCGCATCTTCACGCACACACTCAAAGGCTTGAGAGAAAAGCAGAACTTTGGACTGTGGGCCTCGGTGTTGCTCTAAGCTGCTCTGACTCTCACCGCCAGACGGCCGTCCTTCCCTTGACCATGACTAATTTCACTCACATCATTACCAGTCAAGTCTGCTCCATGCCCATGGAGGATCAAAACAGAAATAAGACAACTCCCTAATCATGTCTGAACACAGAAAAAAAAAAAAAAAAGGAGGGGGGGGACACTGTCCAAACCACAAAAATGGCAAAATATCCTTTTCCTCTGACTTAACAAGTCACTTGCTTCTTTACCAATTATAGGATTAACTTTCATCTAGCCTTCTCTCCTAGCTAAGATCTATTAAGAAAACCAATCACAGAATTTACATCAGCTTCCTGTCAGTACAGAACAAAGACTTCCTTAAACCCACTACATAACAGAAGCATTTTCAAATCTATGTCCCAACAACAGTTTCATTACTTAGCCAACTCAAAGCTATTACAGCGCCTGACAATGGCTTGACTTGTACAAAAGGAAACAAAGACGCACACAGCCTGGGCTCTGGCCTGGCTCCCTGACTGTTCTGCAGGGTCTTTGGAGTTCTGCACTGTCCCTGTTTCCTGAGGTGGAGCCTGAGCGTCCACAGACTCAGCCTCACCCTGGCCTCTTGTGTTCCGCCTCCCTGTAAAAGAGTAATAAACTCAGCTGTTCCAACGCCAGATCCTGCCGGACAATTTACCAAACGCACGAGGGCTCCCTACCACGCTGCTCTTTGCTAAGCACCTGGCAGAATGAGCTTCATTGCTTACCTGACATTCCATCCATAATAATGCACCAGGTACAGAACCTCCCCGTCATCCATCTCGGTGCCTTTAATGCTGGCTTCATAAATTTTCTGAGTTTTTCCTCGTCCATACTTCACTTTCACTTTGGTTCCTGTCAGGCAAGGCTCTGTGCTGTCTTCATCTTCCTCCCCTTCCGAGTCACATTTGCTCTCAGTTTCTTCCCTGCAGTGAATTACAACAGTGACAATGCTACTAAGAGCTTAACGGAGGGCAAGACAGTAAGTGATAAGAGATCCAGCATGTAGAGTCTTTACAACCTACGTTCACCTTGGTGACATGTCAGTGAAGGAGGAGGAGAAGAAGGAGGAGAAGGAGAAGATTTCATGGACTACTCACTAAGGAATTTATTATGTAAAGGTGCACTGTACAGGCGGAAACCCACACTTCATAAAGGCCAATCCATAATCACAGCTAATGATGATACTGACTCAACAAATCACTTTTAAACCAAAAAACAAAACAAAACAAAACAAAAAATCCATATGCCCAGGAATGGCCTTTGGGATTCATTCAAGTGCCACCTTACTTTTGAGACCTTTCTAAAGCTATTTTGTAAATTCTTCCAACTAATTATCTTAAATCTACTTTAGCACTCTTGTCTTCTCACTTTAGAAAGGTTCTTAGACTGTTCGGTGGGTAAAATAATGAACAAAGGCTACCTACCTTCGTAACCCTGTCTTTTAAACTAGTTACTGTTTTAAACATGAAGCTACTTGTTGAAATTGCAGGAGAGTGATGGTAGAACAAAGCTTTATAAGTTTATGTTGATTTCAATTTGTAACTCCTCTCCCAGCAGCTTTTGTTTCAATAAGTAAACATAAAGGGAATTCATAAGAGAAGTCCAGCACTTTTTAAAACACTGTGCCCATAACGTGAGAGCTTCTGCCATCTATTAACCTCAAGGACGACTGAGGTGTTCTAAGAAGTTCAAAAGCTTCAGGAAGGGTCTACAGTACACACAGGCCATCAGGCACACACAGGCCCTGGGTACATGACTGAAACTTTCGTAGCTCATTTGCTTTAGGAATATTTGCTCTCCAGGGATACTTCTCATAAATCTCCTTAAGAAATCATCTCAAAACACTGGAGAAAACCTACTTAAAATGGAAATGCTCATGACGCCTGATACAGACTGAGATATGTGCTGTCTGTTGTTTGTATACTCAACTTTTATTTAATAAAACAGAATATTATCCTTCGAAATGAAGATTGACTCTGCTGTTCTAAAATACATGCTCCATTTATGTACCAAGTATGAAGCATTTTAGCTATGTATTTATTCACAGACTCATTATTACTAGAACCTACTTTTTAATTTTAATTAGAACCTTTAATTTATTGTTTTAAATATTTAAAATCCTTACTCATTATTCTCAGCTCCAAATTATTTGCTGCTCCTTTTTAAATCCTGTTTGTACTTGGTTCTACAACTTTTTAAACTATTCCACAGACAGTTGCAGCAGCTCACTCACATGTCTCTTCACAGAGCACTGAGCACCTCTGCTGTTTCACCAATCACTACGGTTCTAACCCCTAACTCTCCCAATGGCTTATTTACAAATATTGTCCACTATCATTCAGACACAGCAGACCACTTTCTCCAAATTTGGCTTCAGAACACAAACTTCTAGAACATGTAGCATTCCATGGTAAAATAACTACAAAATAATTGGAGAAAAGCTTCTATTTTTAAGTAGTGTGTTATGCTGTTGTTTTACACTTGTTTTTTAGTAATACCTAACAATTAGTAAATTCATCTGATCACGTGTACAGAACGGCCCACTACACAGCCTGGCGTAACATTACCTTAATCTAGCTGAACTGCCTGGCTCTGGGCTACTAAGTCACTTCAATCCATGCAAGTCTAATACATGGAAAAAAAAATATAGTATTCACTCAACAGCAAACAGAATGGACACTAAGATGCTGGAACTGATCGATGAGATGTGGGGCAAGAACGCATTTTCCCAGCTAGATCAGGGGTGCATGCCACTTACTCTACCACGGTGGCTTGAAAAAGGAAAGTGTCTGAAGTAAAGCTGACACACAGAAACATCTGCAGCACTGTGCACCCTGTTAGCTTTCCCACATTGTGTACCTTTTTTAAAATGGAATTTTTGCTGTCGCTGTTTCCTCTTGTCCACTTCCTCCATTTTTCTCCAGCTCCCTTCCCTGCTGTCAACTGCAGGACCTTTCTTTTGACTGGGTGGCGCAGCCTTCTGTGAGGCCACTGTTTAGGGCACAAGTGCTATTAAAATGGTGCGACCAGTGTATTCTCCAATCCCGAAAGGCGACACACATCATCTTCACAATGTGTCTCACCTTCATTAGACAGAGGAACGGAAGTCCCAAGAAGAAGACATTCCCTCACACCTGAATCTCTAAGCAGGAACAAAGTGCTGCTGGACCCCAGACAGGCGCTTCTGGAGGACAGACATAAGACAATGTACCTCTCTTGGCTCTTCTCTTCCTCTTCATCTGACTCTTTCTCAGAATCCTCTTGCTTTTTAATTTTCTTCTCTTTGTGCTTTGGTGTACTTTTTCTCCCAAGTAGCAGCTCATTTTCTTTCTTCTCTGCTGTTTCATAGTCATCACCGACATCCTTATTTTCTATGTCATCTTTGACGAATTGGTCTTCTATTTTCTCTTCTTCTATTTCCTTTTTAATAGAATTTGCATCTCGAACAATTTTCCTTCGCCCCTAGTAGAGGGATAAAAGCTTTAAGAGAGCTAACAGTACAAAGAAAGACACCATTTCAGCTTTTTCTGAAGCCTCGCGGCGGTGACTCTCCTGACTCCCACTTGAGAGCAGAATCTGAACACCATGGTATGTACTGTTCTCTTCCTTTTGGAAGTAAAAGAATAACCAATACAAATCTCTTGATTTTGTCCAACATTACCAGGGTCCCTGGACACATAATACAGAAGGAAATTCTTTTTCCCTAGGGTGTGCAGTTCAGCTCAGTGGAAATGGAGCGAGTGCAAAGCCCTGGTTTGGGTACCTAGCACCCCCTCCCCAACCCCCACAAAATCTTTGCTCACAGTACTTCATTCCATTTTGTTTGGCAGTATTGGGGCCTTGCACATACTTAGCAAGTGGTCTCTCAAGGGTTTCATCCCTAACCATTTACCTGTTGACTACGATAAAAACATTAAATGAGTTATCTATATGTCAATGATAGAATTCTCTACTAATAATGTTGGGATGGCAGGATGGCTCAAAGAGTAAAGATACATACTCGCCACCAAGCCTGATGACATGAATTCATGACCTCCTTGCCTCACATGGTGGAAAGAGAAAGTAACTTCCATAAATTGTCCTCTGAATGTCACATATGGGCATGCACACACACACATGCAAAATAAACAAATGTTTAAAAAAATGTTTAAGTTAGTAATGATAACCTTCATAAATCTGCCCCCTTGACTTATAGCCTCTATGAAAGTTCTGTGATCTCCGATCTTATCATTTATTTAAATAAAAATTGGATATCAATAGATTTTATTACAACAAGAATAAAATATGAGTATATTTATGTGTGATTATGCTTTAAGGGCCTAATGGCATCAGTGTTTAAAACGTGAGCTTTTGGGCTGAGGAGGTAGCTCTGTATTTAAGAGTACTGGCAGCTCCTCCACAAGGCCAAAGTTTGCTTCTGAGCACCCCTTTCTTACAACTGCTTGTAATGGCAGCTCTGGAAGATTCACCACCCTCTTCACGACTCTGAGGGTAGCCACACCCAAGTGAAACAAATACATACACATAAAAACCTAACTAACTAACCGACCAATCAACCACCCAATCACCCACCCAACCAACTAACTAGTGAGATTTTTTTTTTTTGAATTAGCACCAAGCAGGAGGCACTTGTCCTGTTCTCTAGTGGGTCTCTACCAAACCTCTTGCTTGTCACCTGACTGTAAAACTGGTAAGCCTTCTCAAGACATTCTAAATTTTCCCTTCTTGTCAACTTGATAGCGATGGCAGAAGACTTTCCTCCTGCACTTAAAATGGAAAGGATTTAAAAGAGAGAGAGAGAAAAGGAGCTGGGGAGGTGACTCAGCATGGAAGAGTGCTTGCTCTGAAGATGCAAGGACCTGAGTTCATATTCCTGTGCCCACCATTAAAACTAAGCCGCACATGTGCCCATAACCCCAGTGCTGGGAGTTAGGGAAAGGGGCAGAGGAGAATTGCTGGCCATAGCTCACCTCCAGGGACTGTCTCAAGGGACTAAGGCAGAGAGAGATGGAGCAAGACATCTAACCTCTCCCATGGCCTCTGAATTTGCAGATACACACATACACACACTCACATGCACAAACTCTAAAACAAAAACCTAACAGTTCAACAAGGCATGATATAGTTCAACCCTATAATTCCAACACTTAGAAAATGGAGACTAGAAGGTCAAAAGTTCAAAGTTAGCCATAGCTACATAGTGAGCCGAGTCTAGCCTGCACTATATGAGTCCCTCTCATATAACAAAACTTTAAAATAAAAATAAACTTAAATTTACACCTTTTACGAAATTCATGAAAAGATTTCATTCATTAGATGACAGAATGGTCAGTTTAAAACAGGATTTCTGGGCTGGAGAGATGGCTCAGTGGGTAGGAGCTCAGTGTGCTCGTCCAGAGGACCCGGGTTCAATTCTCAGAACTGTCTGGTACTCCACTTCCAGAAGGTTCAGCACCCTCACATAGACATGCATGCAGGCAAAACACCCGTGCACATATCACAGAAACAAATCATGGAAAACAAAACAGGATTTCTGGGGCTGCAGAGATGGCTCAGGAGTTAAGAGCACTTAATGTTCTTGCAAAGGACCTGACCCACAAGGCAGTTTAAAGACATCTGTAACTCTAGTTCCAGGGGACCTGGTACCCCTTCCTGGCCTCTGCGGGCTCCAGGCATGCGCGTGTTGCACAGACATACATTCAGGCCAACACCAATACACATAAAATAAAAAGAAACAATTCTTTTTAAGAAGAGGAAAAGAAAAACCAACCAACCAACCAACCAACCAACCAACCAACCAACCAACCCACCCAGGATTTCTCAACAACTATGGGAGAAGATCACTTCACTTCACTTTGCCAACAAATGAGCTACATCAGGAACTGAAAACCGGGCCTGGGGGCACATGCCTTTAATCCCAGCACTGGGAGGCAGAAGCAAGCAGAGTTGGAGGCCAGCAGGGTCCAGCAGAGCCGGAGATACATACTGGAGAAAACCTGTCTCAAAAAGTCAAAATTCAAAAAAAAGGAACTGATTTCTTTGCTGGCGTAGCTGCCCACAAAATGATAAATCTTGCTATGCCGCTATCACTGGGCATGGATCACGATAGGGAGTGGTCGTCCTTCATAAAACTAATCAATGGAGAGGAACGGGGGGGGGGCGGGAGATAAAAATCAATGTCTGCCCACACGAAGCTGTACAGTATGCAGGCAGATCTACAGGCGGCACAGGAGGCACCAAGAGGCAATCCATTCGACCACTTAATGAGCACTCTCTACGCGCTGTGCGCATGGGATGCAACTTCAGTACAGAGGGGGAAGGAGAGAGCAAACTAACTCAGACTGCGCAAGTACATGCCAGATGCGAGGAGTGAGAAGGAGGTAGGAAGCAATCTCAGGTAGAGTAGCTGGTGCAGGTTTCACTGAGGTGACACTTCAGCAAGGAACTTGAGCAAGAAAGAGTACATGGGACTGAGCCAGACAGCAAAAACCTGAGCAGACAGCAAGAGAAAGTGGTGACTGTATACAGGGTGTGTGTGTGTGTGTGTGTGTGTGTGTGTGTGTTGTTTTCGTCTGTTTGGTTTGGGTTTTACAACAGGGTTTCATGCTGTGGTTCAGGCTGGCCTGGACCATGGTGTATGGCCGAGGTTGAACTCATGACAAACCTTTTGCCTTGGGATCCTGACAGCTGTGATTATAGGCAGGAGCCATCAGGCCTGGGAGGAAGAGTTTGGCAAGCAGGAGTAATCTGCTGTCCATAGAGAAAGGTCGCTATAATAACCTTGCTGCAACATTACTAAGTACTGGAACAGAAAATAGGCTTTCTGCACAAAATTTTGCATATGTAAATATCCACAATAAAACTTTTAAAATAATGCTTGGAGCAGATGAAACTAGTAAAAACTCACTCTTGGAGACTTTAGTTCTACGTCTTCTCTGTCACTTTCACTGTTTGAATCAGTATTCTCCTCAGGCTCACTCTTCACTTCCATTAAAGGCATTTCCTGGTCCACTTTTAGAGCCTCTTCCATTGATTCTTCGAAGTCTTTTTTTTCCACTTTTACTTTTGGTTCATGGTGGTGAATAGTTCTGAACTGAATATTTGCAGAGCGGCAGTACTCCTCAAAACCATAGAGATACCTAAACACACGATGTTTCAGCTTCAGAAATCTGAGCTTTGGCATTTCACTTGACTATTAGGCAAATAAATAGTAAAAACCACACCACTTAAAAGTATTCCTTTTATGTTAGTAATTTCTGAATGCCTTTGATACAATCAAACAGAAATGCTGTCAACTGGAAACTGTCCCGAGAACCTGAGACTCTGACAACTCAAAAGAGCCACCGCAGAGCACTGTTCTATCCAGACCAGTGGTTCTCAACCAGTGGTTCCCAATGCCTTTGGGGGGATCAGATGACCCCTTCACAGGGGCTGCATATCAGATATTTACATTAGGATTCATAACAGTAGCAAAATTATCGTCACGAAGTAACAAGGAAAAGAATTTCCTGGTCAAGGGTTACCACAAGCTGAGGAGCTGTATTACAGAGTTAGTGTCAGGACGGTAGAGACCCTCTGCTCTGAACACATAGAGAACCAAACTATAGACCATGAGCTGCAGCTGCAGGGGAGGCGCATCCTGCATCCTGCATCCCCGACTCTGAAGAGGAAATCAGCATTGCATGTGAAATGGAGTCAAGTAAGCTATGGACTCTGAATCCTTTCCAGGCACACGGGTCGACTAGCCTAAACTTTAACCTTTATGTCCCTTGTGCAGTGTTAATGCTGGTCCCTGTAAATGCTTGTTTGTTTAGTGTGTGGTTTCAAGACGGAGTTTCTCTGTACAGCCCTGGCTGTCCAGGAACTCGCTCTGTAGACCAGGCTGGCCTCAAACTCAGAGATCTGTCTGCCTCTGGAATCCTGGGATTAAAGGTGTGTGCCACCATACCTCACTGGTATTTCTTCTTCTTCCTTTTTTTTATATACCTTTTTATTGATTCACTAAATATTTCATATCATGTACTCCAATCCCGGCTCATCTCCATCTCTTCATACTCTCTCTGCCCTGGCAACCTCCCACAAAAAGAAACCAAAACCAAAACCTAAGCCAAAAACAAAGACTCACAAAAAACAAAACAAAATCTTGCAATGGACGCTGTGGCCTCTCACGACTCATCACATAATATACCTTTTCCCCAAACAGCTTTTGTTAATATTTATCTTTTAATCTTCGAAGCCGGACTACTTACTTTCTATAAGCAGTTTTTACATTGTAGGAAGCAGCTGAATTCAAAATTGGAATGCCAAGGTCCATATAAATTTGCTTCCACACAGCACCACTGTCAATCTGGAAAATTAAGATTTTTGTTAGCAACCATCAGAGGAAATAACATTACAGCAGCATTCTGTGCTCTTTAAGAAAATGTGTAGGTCAATGCAACGGCAGAGCTCTCATCGCACCAACACGTAGCCGTGCTCTACTTACGCTGTCACATCCCCCCTGATGGTAGACCAGTCTGAAGAGCTTGAAGAGATTGAGGTCTTTATAGCCCAAAACAGGTGGTTTGTTGATGGGAGTGCCTTTTTCAAACGCCAGAAGGAAAAAGAAAGTGTTTAGTCAAACGAAGAGTGCCAGTGTGGAAGTGCAGATACTGACTTCTGAATCAAGAACGTTTACTTACTACAGATGCACCCTGAGCAGGCCTTAACACACAAGGCCTGTGTTCTCTGTGCAGTTTTGTGGGCTCTCTGAATTTTATGAGATGCACACTCCTATGACCACTCAAGGTGCCTCTACACCAAGGAAATGGCTAAAATGAAATTAAAAATAGGGGCTGCTAGCTGTGCTCGCACTGGCGGGTCACTGCAGCAGGAGCGCATGCAGCAGGAAAGCTGCAGCTCCAGCCTTGCCGCTCACACGCACGGAAGCTGCATGCACTTCTCTGCAGGGTTTTTCAAAGACACAGGATGTCTGGAGCCAAATTCCTCGAGGACTTTCTAGGGCTACAAACTGCCAGAGTGTGATGATTTACAATGGTTCTCTTTCTTTTCCCTCTACTGGAAATCCTATCGCACTCAGAAGCGTAAGGCGCTAAGGATCAGGTGAGCTTACTCTCCATGAGCACAGCATTTTACCACTGAAATAAATTACTATGCAGAGTAATGCTATGATTGGTCACTTTTTATTTCAGACTATTTTAATCTTTTTATAAATACAAGGGAAACCAAATTTAATTATAGAAACACTGATTTCCTGTGTATTCTACTTAAAAGAGCTTGTTTTTATTTCCAACATTTAACGGACATCAGGTACAACTGATTCATAGGCTTTCTTTGGAATACAAGGCACTCCTAATAAGGCAGAAACAATGCACATACCTCAAACATAAAGCCATAAAAAAACAAAACAAAAACGACATACCTCTGTCTTCCATAAACTTATAAAGCTGTTGGAGGAAGTTGTCCCTCTCTTCAGGATCAGGCTCTTCCTCGGGCTGTAAAGGCAAGCACAGTGAGCAGAAAGAGACACGATGTTATCGTTGTTAATGTGAAGCCCTGATGTTTCATTTTAATGCTTTGGATTTTTCTGCTGTTCTGGGCTCAAACTCTAGGCCTTCCAAATGGTGGGAAAGTGCTCCACCGACTCCATCCCCAGCCCTTAATTCACAAGCTGGTAACAAGGACCTGCTGCAAATGTCCTCCAGTCTCTACCCTTCATCTCACCTTCTACTCTGACCCTGCCTTGAACATCATCAAAGACTAGTAAAACTCAAGAGGAAAAGATTCCAGAATGGAGCAAGAGGACTGTTTTTACTTCAATTGACTTTATTTGGGGGAAAAACAAGAATGTCATATGGCCCATACAAATACATTGGGAGGTAAGCATGGTAATGCCAAAAATATTTTTATATAAAATATTATCACTGAATGAATACAAACAAAGGTTGGAAAGGCAGTGGCAACAGTTTTATGTTTAGACGAGACTTATTTTTTCATTAATCTGAAATTTACTCAAGTAAATCATAAAAACTGTATTTTGGACCAGATCTCATGACCTCCTTGTCTCCCCCTAGCCTGCTTTCTCTACTGCTTTCCTTGCTCTGTATTTGCTACTGTAACCTTTTAAAAGCGTTTATAGACAATATTGTACCACAATGTCAAAAGGCTGGAGACTCTTTACCTCTGCTTCAAAGTAAAACCAAAAGAGCTGTTTATCAGCAAAGAAAGAAGCCACATGATTACTTAGTTGGGCATGTGCACTTCTGTAAAAAATAAAATTCCAATCCCCAGCTATCTAAGTGTTCCTATTTATTAATTATATAAATCTAATAGTATTTTCCTAAAATATTATTATGGATTAAAAGAAAATATCTTTGGGTTGACAAGATGGCTGAGCGGGGGAAGCACTACCACTATGCTTGACAACCACAGTTCAATCCCTGAGGCCCACAAGGTGGACAAAGAACTGACTCCCACACGTTACCATCTTACCTTCAGACTCATGCTGTGGCACACATGCACATACACATATGTGTTATAAAAATAAAATATCTTTTGGTAGATTACCTACAAGTATGTATTTGTAGTTTTTATGTTTTTGTTTTGAGACAGGGTCATGAGCAGGACAGGCTAACCTCAGCTCTGTAGGTAAGGATGACCTTGAACTCCTGATTTGCCTGTTCTCACCTCCCACATGCTGAGACTGTAGACCTACACCACATCTCACTTATGGAAATTATTTAAATCTCAGCAGTACTATGGAGAAATTAATAAAACACTAATGGGGCTGGAGATGGCTCAAAGGTTAAGAACACTTGCTGTTCTTCCAAAGGTCCTGAGTTCAATTCCCAGCATGGTGGCTCACAACCATCTATAGTAAGATCTGGTGTGCAGGTAGAATGCTGTATAAATAAATAAATAAAACATTAATGTTTCTCCCACATAAAGGATCATAACTTTGGAAAACAATGTTCCTATGTTCTAAGAGCATAATTCAGATTTTTGCCTTTTAAAAACCATGTTCTGATAAAAAGCAATGTTCAGGCAATAAATATTAAAAAGCTACAGGTACTTTAAAAATCGTGTTATCCTTTAAGAATTTTAATACCAAATACTATAGTCAGGGATCAATGACTGTGTAGTGGATTAAAATACAGATTTCTGTGAGTGCAGGCCCAACCTGGTCTACACAGTGAAGGCTATAACAACCAGAAGTACGTTGTTAGAATCGGTCTCAAAAAATAAATAAATAAATACAAGCAAACAAAATCAACCCACTAACTGCACAAATAAGGTTGTATCTAGCTATGCCAAATTTTTCAAGATTGAGTATATGTTTTTACAGATTAAAAATTGACAGTTTAGAGAGGCATAGGAGGAGATGCGGGAAGAAGGGTCAGACTGGGAGGGGAGGAGGAAGGGGGCTAGAGCTAGGAAGCAAAGTGAATGAATAAACTGTAATTAATAAAAAATTTAAAATTTGATAGTTTCAAGGCATTAAATTAACATATAATAGTACTTTAGGCTCTGTAAGAAAATGCGCCACAAAACTGTAAGTTTAGGCCCAGTTCTAAGACAGAAACACAAAACAAGAAATTCAATTTACACATATCTTCTCTTTCTCTCTCTCTCTCTCTCTTTCTTTTTTTCCAAGATAAGGTTTCTCTGTGTAGCCTTGGCTGTCCTGGAGTAGCTCTGGAGCCCAGGCTGGCCTCGGACTCACACAGATCCACCTGCCTCTGCCTCCCTGAGTGCTGAGATCACAAGGTGTGCGCCGGCCATGCCTACTTTCTTGAAAGAAAATTTCTACCAAAAATAAACAAGTAAGCTACAAATAAGGTTTTAACCTTACCTGATGGTTTTTGCAAAACTTAAAAATCTTAAATGTGATAACAAATCATTCACAGTTTTATGTAGCCGTGTTATATGCACTAGAAGATGCCCCTGTGCCAAGAACTGCCTTTGGCCTGGGACTCAAATCTGCCCCTGGCGTCCTGCCCAGGGATGTACATACCTCAGCACCTCTCTCCCGATGGAGAGCCAAGGGCTGCTGCATTTCTAAAGGACTTAAGTGTGGGAAAGGGCAGGAAGAGAAAGGTAAGGAACTCTCTAAACTGTAAGACTTCTTCCTGTCACGTAATCAAGGGTTAACGACACACTCTGTAAAAAGGCCAGAGCAAGGGAGAGGATTTTACGGATACAGAAGATACGTGTAGGTGGTTGTAATGTTAAGAAATTATACCATTACTGGACACCACTATATTCTACGTAGTATTTACAAGTAACTGTTTATCAACACTATCAAGTTTTGACTTTTCTGACATGAAGCACTATGTCTTCAAATTAAGTTCAAGTATTTCCTAATAGTGATAACGGAGCTGGGCAAGAGCACTGTGGATGAAAACAAGAGCACAGGGAACCATCTGTTTTTGCTGCGTTGATTCTGGCAAGTGGTGCAGACAGGCAGAAGAGGCCAACAGCACACACTGAAGTGCAGAGTGCGGGATCCGGAGGTGGAACCAACAGTCCCGCTGCCTTCGTGATGTTAAAGGAAGCCTTACAGTGTGGCTGCTGGTCCCTGGACAGCGAGCAGCAGAGACGGACAGAGGGAAGCTGTGATCAGAAAAGGGCTTTGTTACAAGGAGCCAAAGAACCACAACTTGGCATAGTGGAGGGATGCGACATTTTCATTTTTTTAAATTCTCAGCGATGCGTGAGGCAAAGGGACAGAAAGGGGAAGGATACTGTCATATCTGTCCACGGGGAAGAGGGAGCTGCTGCTGGCAGTCTTACTTTCTGTGATGGGACGATCACCCTGCCCTGAAGCAGGAGGGGGAGGGGGAGAATGACAGCAGAAAAGAAGCTGAGGGAAGAGGTTTCTATTGGTTTGGTTGTCTGTTTTTTCTTCCATTTTCCTCCATGCTGGCAGTGCTCAGTCTATGAGCTTCTGGAAGAGGTGACTTTTTTCACAACTTTAATCTCTGATGACTGGCATGTAGTTAGATAATCGTTGCATGATAAAAAGACATTTTTGAAACGGAGTTGAGAAGATTTTCTTCTATGTTTCACGCTGGCTGCAGTAAAGCCATGACAGCGGGGGAGGGAATAAGAGTACCTCAGGTGTTCCTAAGACATGCTGGCCAGACTGCTCATCTGCACCGGCCCCACATATACCTGGGAACGAATGCTCATTCAGAAACGGCATAAATTCTAGTGACAAGTAGACTTTATACCATTTTATTGGGTAGATAAATACAATTCATTACTCTTTTTTGATACAGGGTCTCCTTCTGTAACCTTGTCTAGCCTTGAATGGTGATTCTCCTGTCCAAGTGCTGAGGTTACTGGCATGTGCCACAAATAAACTAATACAAACACTTCAATTTTGCTGTTAAGTTTCCTAACAAATCATATCTACTTAATGGACTGCAAATCTGGAAGGTATCCAAACTGTCAAAATGCACATGGAGGCTGGCCTGAAAGTGGGAGCTTCTTCCTGCCTCTGCCTCTGACCAGATGGCTGCGGTTACAGATGGGCATCACCACTAGCTCCCGTGGCGTTCACGTGAGACGAGAACCTGGAACACAAAGCTTACCTCAACACCAGGAGGAGCTTGTCAGAAGTAGCCAAGTGGTGGCTGTGGGCTGTGGGACATGTGGAAGTGAGAGTAAAAAGGTAAACTGAGTCTGGTCAGGAAAGACCAGATTTTCAAAAGCCAGGATGAAAAGAAATATGTATAAAATAACAACAAAAACTGATACCAAAGTCAGTGTTCATCCGATATGGGCTGAAAGCTGTTAAAAGGTTTCCAATGGGCTAGTTACAAACAAGTATTGTTAAACAAGAATACTGAGGCAGGGCACAGAAAACTACCTCAAATTGGTAGGAGGAAAAAATATTTAAAAAGCACCAAAGTATTTATGTGTATGTAAGAGAGACAGAAAGAACGAGTACATTCTCTAAGAAAAGAGGTATTTTGAAAGGAGAGTTTGTGTCAAAGACTGCTCTAATTAACTTCAAACAGTGCAACAACTTATTTCAAACAGTAATTTCCCAATATTTTACATAATCCATATTTATTCATTTACTCATAAACTAGGTAACGAAGGTTTAATATGAGCCAGGCTCTGTACTGCTGCCAGGGTACCCTGGGCAGAAAGGATGAAAAACAAAATCCTGGGCATACACCTTGTGTTCATTCACAGGACAGAAGAGAAGAAACAAGGGGCTGGAGAAATGGCACAGCAGCTAAGAGCACTGGCTGCTGATCCTGGTTCAATCCCCAGCACCCACATGGCAGCTCACAACTGTTTGTAACTGTTCCAGGGCATCCACCTTTCTCACTCATGCAGGCAAAAAAATCAATGTATATAAAATAAAAATAGGTATTTTTAAAAAGAAAAAGGAAAAACAAAAAAACTTGAAGTGCTTGTGAAACCTGAGCCTAAGTTTTTTCATAAGAGAAATTCAGAAAACAGAGAAGATACTGGATAATCTGCTGAGTGTGAAGAAGCCTGCTTTGAAGGAATGATGGGTAATGTATCTATCTAACTACATCCACAGTACCTTTTATATACATACACACACACACACACACACACACCTCTTAAATATATATATACTGATAAGAGGGTTACACAGTTTTCAGTTAAAAACCAACAAGTCTGTAAATATTAGCAGGAAATTATTTGAGTTAGTCATCTTCACTGTATGTTTTAACAGTGGTAAGAAAAGGTGTATCTTACTAGTGGTAAAAGTTCTAGTACAACAGATGCATCACAAACATCTCAGTGGAATAGTTAATAACGACTTTAAAAAGAAAAAAATCTTTTAAGAATTTTTTAAAATGTATTACTTTTTATGTGCATTGGTGCTTTACCAATGTGTATGTGAGGGTGTCGATACCCTATAACTAGAGTTACAGTTGTGAGCCTCCATGTGGGTGCTGGGAGTTGAACCTGGGTCCTCTGAAAGCGCAGTCGTGCTCTTAACCGCTGCGCCAACTCTCCAGCCCTCGAGAGTATTTTTAAAGTGCTTGGAGAGCTCGTCAGGAACACGTGTTGCTCCTGGAGAAGGGTCTGACTCCTAGCATCCACACAGTGTCTCATAACCAGCTGTAACTCCCATTCCGGGGGACCTGATGCCTTACTCTGACTTCTGTGGACACCAAGCATGCACACAGTGCACAAACATGTGTTCAGGCAAAACACTCATGAACATAAAATAAAATAAAATACATAAAGCTTAAAAAATTAAAAAGCAAAGGCTTGGTACAGTGCTGTGTACCCGTGGTCTCAGCTACTTGGAGGCACGGCCAAGAGAACTGTGTGAGCACAGGGACTCAAGGTCAGCCTGCAGCACAGCAACACCCCATTCCCATGGAGGGAGAGGGAGGGGAAGCGAGGGAAAGGAAGGAGGGAGAGGCGAGGAGAGGGGAGCTTAAAATCTTGATCTTTAGTTCAGTGCTCACTGAACTGAATTTCAAGTACAAAAATTGACAGTTGAGCAGGAAATCAATCCCAGAACTTGGGAGGTAAAGGTAGTAGGAGCAGTTCAAGGTGATCTTCAGCTTCTTAGCAAGTATGAGGACAGCCTAGGCTTCTAGAGCTCCTGACTTTCATAGGCCCAGCAGGTAAGAGTGGTCATTTGCTACCAAACCTCATGAGTTCAAGCCCAGGACCCATAGGGTAGGAGAGAGCCAACTTCCACAGGTTGTCCTCTAGCCTTGAGATACTCCACGATGACCTGCCTCCTCTATCCGAGTAAATATGTACATAAACAAAGAGAAAAGTAAGTTTAAAAAATTAAGTTGGCAATATTTGTGCCCTGACAGTGGTGAATTATCGCAATGCATAAATCTGGAATAAATGTGACAGTAAGTAATACTCGGCACAGTGCTTTTCAAAAAGTGATGGTGTTATATAACATGCTTTAGAAATATTTCAATTCAGAAAGGTAAAAACCACAACCTCTTTTGTGCCCTAAAATTATTTATTCCCAAAGGGATCACATGTGGTTTCTGTTTTTAAAAAACTGCCTTCAGATCTAGTGCAGAGGACAGGCTGGAGGAGGGGCAGGGTGGACACGCCGGCACAGTTAGGGGACAATGCAGTCTAGGTACAGACAGGGACTGCCTGGACTAAGGCTGGTAGAGTGTAAATGGAAAGAAGTGGGCACACTAGGCGCTATCAAGGAGGGAGAGGACAAAGGGTCTGTGTCTGAGTGGGCTCCGTGGGGAGGGCCAAGAAAAGAATCAAGGTGCCTTCTGTGTGCCCGGCTTAGGCAACTGGGTGTGGTGCTTTTATTAAAATAATTTAGGAGTGGCCAGGGAGGGAGAAGAGAAGGTGAGAGAGGCTGAGTGCACACTGAGTCTGAATACTTATAAACAAGAAAAGAATGTGCATGGACAGTGTGATGAAAGAGCCTGTCGCTAAGAGACATGTGAGATGTACAGAGATTCGGCGTCACTCTACCATTTGGTTGGGAGGTAAACCAGAAAAGGAATGTACTGTCATGTCATCTAAAGGTCTCTGGTGACTGTCAGCAAAGTTGTTGTGGTTGTAATGAGAGGATGAGACGTGCCGCAGTGAGACATGGGAAGTCGGGGACAGTGCGTGTCGCTGAGCTGCCTAGCCAAAACGGTGCACAACCGACAGACAAGTGGAGAAAAGCCTGGGACCTGGAGAGCAGAGGTAGAAACAGAATGGAATGGACTCAAGCAGGAAGAGAGGGAGCCGATAGGCTAAGACTTCCGATCCAGAGCAGAACCCCAGGGACCTGGCTCTCAGAGGACGACATGCTGTCAACTGTGCTGGGAAGGAGGGCAGGCTGTCGGGTCTACGTCTGTTCTCATGCAGCTTAAAGTCTGCTCCCATCTGAAATTGGGAGTTTCTTCTCACAGCTGGGGTGGAGACAAGCTGACGTGTCAAGATGACTTCACAGCAAATGCTGACCTGACCAATTACTGGAGACCCAATAACACCTGATCCTAAAATTTATAGGAATGCCATTCCTGGTTGTGACACACACGTAAGGCACTTCCAGGAGCCCAAAAGCTGTGATGTATTTACGACAAGACACTGTTTCACAACCCAACAGTCCCCCTTAAAACAGTTACATGACTAAAATTACAACAGTGAACTAAACCTAGTAACTTATCTTTCCATTTGAAATGCTGCATACACTGTAGTCATCAAGATGTGATTTTGGTGCCATCATCAAGGTGTTCTGTTTTTTGTTGTTGTTGTTGTTTTTTGGCTTTTGGGTTGGTTGATTGGTTTACCTCATTTTTGGTTTTTCAAGACAGGGTTTCTCTGTTTAACCCTGGCTCTACTGAAACTCGCTCTATAGACCAGGCTGGCCTTGAACTCACAGAGATCCGCCTCCCTCTGCCTCCCAAGTGCTCAGATTAAAGGTATGCACCACCATGCCCAGCAATCATCAAGTTTTTAATGTCACTCAGATCTCTTATGTGACCACAGAGATAAAAGTATGATGACACAGAAAGTTTAAAAAAAAAAAAACATAAAAAATATATAGCTATATTAGAGTGCTTGCTGGAGAGATGGTTCCATGGTTAAGAGCACTGGCTGCTCTTCCAGGGACCTGTATTTGCTGTCTAGTACCCACGTGGTGGTTCACAACCATAGGTAACTCCAGTTCCAGGGGAGCTGACACCTTCTTCTGGCCTCTACAGGCAGCAGGCATGCAAGTAGTGCACAGACTTACATGAACACTTCTACGCAATAATTATTTTTAAAGGGTAGCTGTGTTTGCTTCAAGAAATGCACAATCCTCATTAGTCTCATTAGGTGAACTTAGTGTGGTTCAAGTTTTAGGCTAAAACTGAAAATTTTTCAAAACTCATTTTGAAAGATTTTTTTTTAAAAATGTGTATACATGTTTTGCCTGCATGCATACAGGTGCACCACATATATGCAGTACCTAGGGAGGCCAGAAGAAGGCGGTGGTTCCCTGGAGCTGGAGTTAGAGATGGTCGGAAGCTGCCATGTGGATGCTAAGTACCCAAATGGGCAGATCGAGGTCGGTTGCAAGATCAGTGGAACCCCGAGCCACCTCTCCAGGCCACCGTTAGGACATTTTTGTTTCCTTGTTTACTAGTCTGAATTTAAGTAACTTGTTATATTTGAATGTAAGCTCATAGCTAAGTTAGGCATTGAAGGCTGGTGTTTCAGAGCTACTTAAAGCTTATTTTTATTAGTAATTGACGTTATTAGATATAGCTAAAAACATTTGCATTACATTTAAAATCATTAGCTTTTACTGATGTTATAGTTTGCCTAAGTTAGAAAGTATTTACTGTGGGTCTATACATGAAGTGATCTTGAATAATCATCAACAAATCTTTTTAATCTACATGGTCATAGATTGACACAGATGGCATTTGATCTAAATACCAAAAGAATTAATAGTCATATTTCCAGGCATTAAAAAGCTCAAGCACTTATGGATTTTTCAATAATGAAAAATTATCTTGGATATCGAATGTTATGGTAATCCCTAGAAAATTCTCAAAATTGGAGAAATGAGTGTATCAATACACTAGACTAAAGAGTGAAGTTCTTATAAAAAAAATTCACTAATTTTAATTTTCGTTGCTAAACATGAAATCTTATACACAAAGGCTACTGATAAAGCTTGAAGATTTAAGCTAAATCTAGTTAAATTCCTTTGGATAATTAATATTCTAATATCTTACCCTTAGAAAACTCCCCTGTATTTATCCAATATAAACCTAAGTCAAGAGAAATGAATAATTTCTATCATTATTTATATTCACCTGGACTTTCTAATTAATTTCCAAGCTCAAAAAAATTTAGTAATGTCTCTTCTAATATAAAATTTACCAAACATTTAAATACCATCCACAGAAATAATCTCTAGGTGTTTTTCAGCATAATTATCTACGGGTTGCAATTAACAATACAGACAAGAAGCACTTTGTCAGATGCTCAAGTCTCTTCCAAGCACAGTATGAGACATACTGCTTACACGCAAATCCTGAAGCATCATCTGAGTTGGTAATGAAATATTAAATAAAAAAGCTACTGCTCCATGATAAAGCTATAGAACCTCAAATCTTACTGCTCCCACT
Organism: Meriones unguiculatus; assembly: GCF_030254825.1. Taxonomy (NCBI): domain Eukaryota; kingdom Metazoa; phylum Chordata; class Mammalia; order Rodentia; family Muridae; genus Meriones; species Meriones unguiculatus. The sequence continues at coordinate 78,352,270 of NC_083355.1, read as the reverse complement.
TCTGTTTAAATGCCCCAAACCCGATGTATAAACAGAGGCTACTGCTCACTCGCGCTGCAGAAACAGTTAACACTTGTATGATTCTGCTGCATATGCCTGCCGGCCCCCATTGGGTGACAATATACAGCCCTGTTTAAGGGCTTACAGAACGGTACAAAGGAGCTTTAGACCCTCATAAAGCAACATTCAGGCTTCGTAAGGACAGCACCACTCCATCTGAGGCAGAGTTCTGAGCTGTAATGTATTAACAACAGCTCAGCCTTGCTGGTGTGGGAAAGGCCCATAATGACTAAGCCAGGTAGGCCCTGGCTTATCAGATTATTAAATGTATACCACACTCATGTTTCTCCTTTTGCTGTGGATAGTCAAAAGCATTTCTTGGTTGATCAGCATGTTAAATGTTTTAGAAATGATTCTTCAAGACAAGTTAGAATGATTCAGCAACTAAAGCTCAAATCCAAGAGCAAGAAATGCAGCTGATTTTCCCTCTGAAACAACCAAAACCTCACTCAAGAAAACCCACTAAGGTGGCCAGAGAACTCTAACTATGTGTCAACAGAGCAAATGCTGTGAAAATGATATCTGAAAAATAATTTAAGATAAACTGTATAAATCATGCCTACATTTTGTGATTTTTGCTGTTAATTTTCAGCAGGAATAAAGCAACCATGCTTATTAAATTTTAGCAAGTTCATAAGTAACACATTGCAAGAAGATACTATTTTTCTCAGTGTCCTTACCTTTTAGTTTTTCTTTATTATTATCTGTAAATAATAGCCTCTGCTCTATGCATTTTTACAGCATTTATCATTAACAGCTTGAATGAAACATTACAATATTATGGAATTAATCATTGTAACATGAGCACTATTTACTGTTTTAGAGGTATCCTCTGCAACTTCTTTCAAAGCTCTTTCTAGCCTCTTTGTTTAAAATTTCAGGGTATTTTTTTGAAGGGTAGGAAAATGCATTCTGGAAGGGACACCAATTAAAAGTATTAGCAGAAATAAAGAGACTAATCCTTGTTCAGCATTTGGCAATATAAGATCATAATTAACGTTAAATAAAAATCCAAAAGCTAAACCACAGACTGCTAACAGTTCACACCCTGAAAATGTGGCCTATTTACCCTGAAGCATACAACCTAAAACTAAATACTGATAAAATACAGATATCACATCTCATATTCAAATTTTAAATCCTGAATTTTGCCAAACTGTCTCATCATAGTCATTCTAAAAGCTATCTTATGTTTGAGAAAAATACCCTTTACCCTCTAATCTTCTAAAAATAGATTCCTACTGTCTTTTTTACAAAAAACAATTACGCTTGGTTATGAGCTCTGACATATCAGCCATATAATCAACATCTAAATTTTTTTATTTAATCCCATTTTTGGAAATCAAAACAATAACTAAATATTTAAAAAAAAAAAAAAAGTCTTACCTATGTGCTGCATGTCCTTCCAAATGCAAAATGATTAGCTTCCCCTTCTACTCAGCCAGTGCAGGGTCTGGACATGTCAGTGTGACTGGCAAGTCTCTGCTGTCCCTCTTAGGTCACAGCATCCGCAGGGCTACACAGCACTACTTACATTCTCTTCCACATAAAATCAGACATTATATGAAAGGAAGAGAAAGACAGCCCATTTCAAAGCAGCTGGCAAACCTCCACTGGCAACCTGCCAAGCCTCTGCTAAACCTTCCTGTCTTTCTGAGCATGCTCACTTAAAACCAACAGCACGTTACTATGGCAACTCTGTAGGCAGCCTGTAAGTATGAACCGCCATTCTGATTTCAGAGTGTAAAAAGCCAAATGCTGCAGGGGAAGTCAAAGGGAAGAACTAGCATACATTCTTCCTCACATACAAATCTAGCCGTGGTATTCCAAAAGCTCATGTGTGCATATGAAACAGACAAAAGCACCCGACATTTTCAGGGCAATTTTTTTTCATGCTCAAATGGATGTTCTTTTTCTATAAACTCATGCTCTTTGTTTTGCCTCTCAACAACCAAAATTATACTAGAAAATTAACAAAACACCAGTGAATAAACACACACACCACCACGGCAACTCCACTTCTGATTTCTGTGATCATATTGTGAACATGACACTATTATGAAGAAAACCACTCATGCTAAACACACAATCTAAATTTTTTTCCATTATTTGTCAAGCTGCTAGGAAAAGTTTTTCTTTAGGTGTAATTAAGATATTAACCCCCTAAAATGTTTCCAAGTAACGAGAACCAAGACCTGGGTTCAAATCGCTCCGTTCCACATTTTAGGTATGTCAGCGAGGACAGTAACTTTCTGACTCTCACTGCATCCTGAAAGCAGGATGACAACAATTACTTCACCCACTGACAGTTAGTCAATACATAAAAATACCTAAAGATTCCTACACCCCCCCCCCCCAAATCTTGTTGATGATCTCTGAAAAGTACTTTTTGGTAACTTCACACTGAAATTTGATTCTGATTTGTACATTACACTATGAACCAATTAGCCACAACTTTCAACCAAATTAAGGTAAGATATGCTTCAGAAAAGAACAAACAATAGAGAATCTACACAGAGAGGAAATACATGGAGGTATTTCCAGAAGGAAGCAAAAAGAAAGAAAGAAAAGGAAAAAAGAAAAAGTTTCCAGGTTGCAAGCATGAAATTGAACCTACCAGCTCTTCTTCCTCCTTTTTGGCCTCCTTTTCCTTCTCCTCTTCATTTTCCTCAGCTGGGCACTCCTCATCATCACTGCTGGATGACTCAAGGATTTCACTTATATCCATTTTCCAATTATCAGGAACGATTCTAGCTTTTAGGAAGACGCTTGCTCTGCGCAGCCCTGAAATGAAACAGGAACTTCAGCGGCTGCTACAAATGAACAGCATGGCGTCCAGGGAGATGCATGTCACTCAGAGCCAGGAGGCTCGGCCCAAATCCAGCTATCACTCACAAAACGATACAGGAAGTCAGAGTGGATCATGAGTTAAAAGATCATGTAGACCTGATCACAAATCCTGCTGGAATTTAGGTCTGTTTACTGCTGTGAGACAGATACGTCACTATGTGGCCCAATCAAGCTGGAACTGGGGATCCTCATGCTCCTACCTCCGAAGTGACAGCAAGCCTGGCAGAGATTATAAATGGCCTTTTAGGAAAAAAGATTCATTTTTATTTTATGTGTATGGGTACATATATTTATGTGCACACTTGACTCCATCAGTGCCATTAAATCCCCTAGAACTGATTGCAGATAGTTGTGAACTGCCATGTGGGTGCTAGGAACCAAATCTGGGTCCTCTGCAAGAGGAATAAGTGCTCGTAACCACTGAGCTGTCTCTCCAGCCCTACTTCTAGAAATATTAAGGGTCATCCAGGTGTGGTAGCACACGACTTTAATCCCAGCACTCGGAGGTAGAGGCAGGCAGATCTCTGTGAGTTCAAGGCCACTGATCTACATAGTGAGTTCCAGAATAACCAGGGCTCTGTAGAAAGACAACCCTTTCACACCCCTCAAAGAGAAGAAATATTAATAAAATTGCCAGGTGCCGTGGCACACACCTGTAATCCCAGCACTCAGGGAGGCAGAGGCAGGCGGATCTCTGTGAGTTTGGAGGCCAGCCTGGTCTACAAATCAAGTTCAGGACAGCCAAGGCTACACAGAGAAACCCTGACTGGAAAAATAAAAATTCATAAAATTCATAGACTAAACATTTTTTTTGAGCCATTAAATAGGAGCAGTCATTCAGGTGTATTTGTGAGGTTTGTACTCAAACCATGCAGGTGAGCAACAAAAGTAAGGCAAAGCAAAAACCACACATTCTAAATTAATGCCTTTGCACTGGGCCACAGCCCATGGACCACAGGCTGGACACAGGATGCCACACAGCTAACATGGTCACAGAAGAGGCAGTATCTTTATTTTCCATATACAGTCACACCATGAAAGAATATGCTGGCCTAGCTTTCCTTTACCTGGCTTCGCGCAGAGCTCAGATTCTGGCAGACTGAGGATGTCTAGCTCCTTAATGTCCTTTCTTGCTATAGAGTAACTGTGAAAGAGAACAAAATAGAAAGAACTACTTATTAAATGAAAATTTATAAGCAGTCCACGTTAAGTCTACGTAAGACCTCAAAAGTAAAAATTATTTTGTCAAACAGTGTTTTAAAAGTCAAAGGCTATGAATACTCTGATGCTTAGTAAAGCCTTAGAGGCAATGCAGGCAAAGCCAGTATATTTTAATTCATGTACTCAATGTACTCTTAACTGAAAGTATCAAATTCACAATATTTCCAAATATACAACCTTCCTATAGACAATCGTTTCTACAATATAGTCATTTCAGTATTTACATATAACAACTATTTTATTCAGTATTTCCTAATTTTTGTTAATTTGTTAAAATAACAAATTTTCTTGACTGTCATATATATTATGGTATATTTTCACAGAGAATAACTTAATAAACATATAATTTTACTGTTTTCTTTGTAGAAAAACAAAATTGAAAGAAAGTTTTTAAAAGTCTGTTTTTTTAAAAATAAAAAGTAGAAGTAATTATTCTACTAAGTCTATTAAAGTTTCATAATACATAAGAAACAGCACATGATAAAAATACAGAATTATCCAATTAAAAGAACTATACATATTTTATTTACCAATAAGTGTGTCTTTAATCCTGTTCTCCCTTACTGTTGAATTTTTATATAAAATGTGTCAGCTACAAGTACCCTACGTAAGAACGTAGACCACAGTGTGTAACAAGTTCTCGCTTCCACCCTGAGGGGCTGCCTCCAAGGCGGGCGGCCAATCACTGTGTCCCATCCCCAGGAATTGTTACTCACAATTTAGAATCAATAAATGAGCGAACTAAACACTGATCCTTTTTCACTGTGACGTCATCATTGCAGCTGGGAGAGATGACCTGGAATATAAATTCAGAATCAACTAACTCCTCTTATTTATTCACTATTTCCCCCGTGCCCCACCCCCAGTTCTAAGTAACCAAACTCAAGGTCTTTGATATGATAGGGAAGCACTCTGAGTTAAGCCCCTAGACAAGAGCGTTTGCCTTCTATTATGTCTATTCATTTTGTTGTGTGTGGCGTAGGGAGAGTTCAGGCTTGCTCTGGTGCCCATGAAGAGCTCAAACTGCAACTTGGAAGACTTGGTTCTCTCCTTTTACCAGCTCAGGCTGTGAGAGTTAATGTCAAGCATCATTACCTCCTGAGCCATCTGGCCAGGCCTGAGAGTGTCATTTCAGAACTAACTTGGGGGCTGGGGGACTGGAGAGATAGCTCAGCAGCTGAGAAGACCCAAATGACCCAGGCTCTGTTCCTGGCACCCACAGGATGGCTCACAGTTGTCTGTAACTTAGTTCCGGAGAACCTGACACCCTCTTTTGGCCTCCGTACTGGTACACAGACATACATGCAGGCAAAACACCCCATACACAAAGAGAGAAAGTAAAACCAAATGAAAAATGAAAAAATTTAAAAAGTCAGGTGTGGTGGCGCAAGTCCTGGCACTCGGGAGGCAGAGGCAGGTGGATCTCTGTGAGTTTGAGGCCAGCCTGGTCTACAAAGTGAGTCCAGGACAGCCAGGGCTCTGTTACACAGAGAAACCCAGTCCTGAAAAAACATAAATAAATAAATAAATAAATAAATAAATGAATGAATGAATGAATGAATGAATAAATAAATAAATAGATAGATAGATAAGGAAATTTCTCAATCTACTAATGTCTCTAATAGATTGTATTTTACAAAAAAATGGCTTAATTGCTAATAGGTCTCATTACTAACAAATTACAAAAAAACTTCATAATTTTTATCATATTGGCTTTCTAGATAGTTAACATAGTCATTAGGTAATATGAAGTAAATAATGAAATATAAATTAAAATACTATTGCTTTAAAACTTAGGGCTTATTCTAACCTAGATACAACTTTCTAGTGCACTTAATTGTTTGTGTGGGAGGGCACAGCATGTCTCACAGCATCCTGTGAGGGACAGATGGCCACCTTGTCATCATTTTCTCCCTCCCCCACGTGGGTCCTGGGGATCAAACTTCAGCCCCAGGCTTGGCACCAGCACCTTTAGTGTGGAACTATCTTGTTGGCCTAAGACTTTATTTTGTATCTCAAGCAGTAACATTTATGGATATATGGTCCGTACTTTATCTTAAGATAGGAACTCCTATAGCCCAGGCTGGCCAACGATGATTCCCTCTTTCCCAAGAGGTGAAAGAGACAGCCCAGGTGCCAATGTAGGACCCGAGATGGAAACTTGGCACATTACAGCTTTTTTTTTTTAAACTTTGTGGTGAGAACACTAGCATTTTTTTTTTATGTACATTGGTGTGAGGATTTCAAATCCCTTAAAATTGGAGTTACAAACAGTTGTGAGCTGCCATGTGGGTGCTGGGAATTGAACCCGGGGCCTTTGGAAGAACAGACAGTGCTCTTAACCACTGAGCCATCTCTCCAGCCCCATATAGCTTTTTCTTAATTGGTGATGAGGGGTTTTATTTGTTTGTTTTGAAACAGGGTCGCACTGCAGCTTTGGCTAGCCTGGAAATTGTTCTGTAGACCAGGCTGGCCCTCTAATTGTGTGATCTGACTCCTTCCACCTCCTGAGGGCTGCGATCAAGGGCACATGCCACTGATTTGTTCTGCATTATTTTTCAATTGTGTGTACACATGCATGCACTCACAGAGGGATGGGGCATCAGACCCCTTGGGGTGGTGGGAAGCCCCTAGAGTGGGCGTTCTGCAGGCTGCTCCTCTGCAAGAGCAGCACATACCCTTATATCACTGACACATTACTCTGGCCCTTCGTTTTTAAAAATACACCTTAGTATGCGTATTTTAAAATCTGGCTATTAAAAACCACATAAGATCTTTTTTAACAGGGCATGAACAATTTTCAACTCATCATAGAACAACTGAAGAATTTTTTAGTCTAGCCTTGAAAGTAAAAACGCCTTAAGAGTGTGATTAGTAAATAATTTCTGAATATTGTATTAGTGCTATGTATCTAAAAGAACTGAAGGTGAGTAGGTAGCACGCTCCTGAAGCTGCCGAGACATTCTTATTCTTGACCCTCTTAATACTTAGCAAACCCAGAGCCTTGGACACTGTAGGCCAAAGTTCTAACTCAGAACTACGCCCCGGCTCCCAATTCTATTTTTTGTAATTAACATAAGTAACAACATATAGTTTATGAGTACCATATTCAAAACTATAGAGCCAGATTTTTAAATATTCTTAATTAAATTTTAAATATGTTTTCTGGTGTTTTTTATTTCCCTATTTTTGAGCCAAGGTCTCACTCTAGAGACCTCATAGATGCACCTGACTCTGCCTCCAGCGTGCCCAGATTAAAGGTGCACCCCACCACGCTGGGCTAGATTTTTAAATGTTCTTATTTAAAAAAAACAAAACAAAACAAAACAAAAACCTGTTTCAATTCTGGCACAAGGTCTCGTGTAGAGCGGTCTGCTCAGACCCTGCCGTGTAAGGAGGGTGACCCTGCGCTCTCAACACTCCCTCAAGTGTTAGGGTCACAGGCAGGGCCACACGTTAACACCAGATACAAATACTTGTTCGGTGGGGGCTGGGACCTAGCAGCTGCCAGGTTAGGGATACGGTCGTGCTTACCCTCAAGAATGAACACTGTAACAGACGGGCAAAGCTAAGGAACACAAAAGAACACACTGTGATGTAGTGTGCACGAGGCACAGGACAGCTGAAGGAGCTGGGCCCAGCTGGCCAGAATAGGTGTGGCAGCAAAGGCCTAAAGGAGGAGTAAACAGAAGCCTAAGCCTCAGGACACCACGCTGAGCCGCTCTAATGGCCTCCATATTGATTCTTGTCATTTCCAGCCTAACAAGGGAGCAAACAAACTGTCTCAGGAACATTCCCCAACATGCAGCACAAATGTCACTCTTTCTCAGAACTAGCTGCGGAATTATTTCCTGATTTTTAGATGATCTTTTGAAAACCCTTCTGCCTCAGGAGTCAATTATATTTGCAGCTGCAGCCTATGGCCCCTCCCATCTAATGTCAGCCAAAGAGGATTCCGTAAGATCAATACCACTAAGCAGTCTTTCCTCCCAAACAGCCTCTACTGCTCATCTATCTGTTCTCACTCCTGTGTATACGAAGACTGCCATTTCTGAAACTTTAACAATCTAAAGCGCATCTTTCCTTTCTATTCCCTTCTTATTCTAGTTTATGTTCTGGTACTAAAAGCTACTATAACTTACTTTCTTTCTCTCTCTTTCTCTCTCTCTCTCTCTCTCTCTCCCCCCACCTCTTTCTTTTTTTCAAGACAGGGTTTCTCTGTGTAGCCCTGGCTGTCCTGCCAGCTCTGTAGGCCAGGCTGGTCTCAGTGAGAAACCTACTTGCCTCTGCCGCCTGAGTTCAGGATTAAAGGTGTGCCCAACTACAGTGGGCTTGAAAACCTTACTATATAATGTGCGACGCAGTGTATCACATGTGCAGCGTGCACGTTCTTGAGGGTGAAATACTGGAAGCGCCATCCTCGACCACTTTCTAAGGAGCTTAAAACACGGGCAAACTAAACTCACGGCTGTCCTCAGCTGATGGTCATTACCTGAGAGGGTAAAGGTGCGCAGGTCTGCAGGACTGTGTAACTTAGGGAGTGAGGAAGGTAGCTCAGTGGAGGACTGCCTGCCTAGCATGCAGGACGCCCTGGCTGTGACCTCCCATGCTGCACAGAACTGGGTGCAGCAGCACAGATCTGTGTTCCTAGCATCTGTGAGGTGAAGGCAGGAGGACCGGAAGTTCAATCATCCTAGGCTGTATGCCCATGCATGCACATGAACCAGCCTGGACTACGGGAAACCTGGTCTCAAAAATAAGAAAGCTGAAGGGAGTTCACGGTGAAGGAGTCGCAGGCATTCGTTGCAAGAACGTGAAATGAACTGAGCACGCTAAAACGAGGGTTAACTGACTGAAAGGTTAAGGTTTCCTGTGCGATGTGGATGCACATGGATGTGCGGATGCACAGGGATGTGTGCTGCACGTGCCCATGCATGTGGGGAGGCTCAACCAGGCGGCAGGTGTCTTGTAGCAGGCTCCAGGCACTGCGAGGCCCTGGGGCAGGGTCCCCACCTAACTGATGCTTTTTTGCCTTTTGGCTGTGCTGGCTGGACAGCAAGCTTTCGAGTCTGTGTGTCTCAGGGCTGGCTCTGGGCCCTGGGCTTTCGAGAGCCCTTACCAGCGTGCCTCCCACCCCCACCCCCCCAGTGCCCTGTTCTATTTCTCACACAAGTTCTATGTTACACCACGTTTGTCTCCACCTCCTGGGGCGAGGCAACTTCCTGTTTTGGACCCTGGAGAAGACAGAACTATAGCCAGGCTGCAGCACTTGTGACACCAGTGTTGAGAATGGGAGTACTGTGAGACAGTCAATTACTGTGAAATGATCTCTCCTAAAAACTTAGTTCTAGGCAATTAATCTGAATGTAGTAGAGACAGAGTAAGGAGCCAGACACGGTGGTTCACATCAAAATCCTACAACTGAAGAACCTGAAGCAGGAGGATTGCTATGAATCTGAGGCCAGCCTGAGCTACACAAATAAGTTCCTTGGCAGCCTGGATACAGAGTGAGACAAATAACAGCCAAAAGAATTAAGGAATCAACATACAGGAACTGAAAATGTAAAATGGTAGTTATGACAGAATGAAGAGCACATTTTCGGGGAAAAACCTGAAACATCCCAGTAAGTCATAACAAAGAATGGAAATTGAAGATGATGACAAGTCTCCGTGGCCCTGACAGTGTCTTAAGTTTTAAACATACAATACAATCATTACATTTGAAATACGTTTTTAAAATCCATTCTCCACAATCAGCCGAGGCGCTCTGCAGTGACACTCACCAGAGCAGGGCAGCATTCGCAGCTCTCCGCCGTGGACGGCATGCTCACAACTTTCCCCAACAGGTCGTCGTTCAGACGCCGCTTGTCCTCGTCCTCCTCCTCGCTGCTTTCTTCTTCCTTCTCGTCTTCAGTACTAAGAGTCAGAAGAACCTGGTCATTAGCCGACCACAGCCCACAGCTGGGAACACTCAGAGTGCTTCGCCGTCTACATGTTCGTGGCTCTGTGGCTAGCGCTCCATTCTCACCAGGCTGAGGAGACAGAAACTCTCCTGCCTCACGCGACTAGTCAAGCCACGAAGGTAAGTAACTCCTGCGTTCCCTTCACTCTGTCAGTGAATACCTGGACTCCGTTCCCAGGCCAGGACAGAGAAGCAGAAGCCTAATTGTATCACCAAAGGAAAATTTCAAAACAGGACACCTTTCTGTTTTTAATGCCAGAGGCCAAATAATAATGTAAGCTTAATTTTCCAGTGGGCTATGAAAATAGCCCAGAAAAGACACATGAGGGGTTTATTCAGATAATTTAGCTGGGATAACTGTTTACTTTTAAGTGTCTACAACAGGTGTTAATTATTAAGTCTATACTTTATAAACAAAAATGAGTGTGTATTTTCATTTAAAATCATAGTGATTCTGAATCATTATCAGTGCTCCTGAAGCATCCTGAATATACTGACATCTTTAATTCACTAGGGTATACAGTGCTGTTAACTACTGAATGATCTGGAGGCATTTGTTCCCTGATCTTCCTGCATTTTTATTTCTTCTCTCACAGACCTGCTGCCTAGGAATCACCACACGACTTTCTTTACCTTCTGCGTGACTAATTTTATCTTAAAAAAAAAAATTCTTATTTATTATGGATACAATGTTCTGCCTACATGTATGCCTGCAGGCCTGAAGAGAACACCAGATCTCATTACAGATGGTTGTGAGCCACCATGTGGTTGCTGAGAATTAAACTCAGGACCTCGGGAAGAGCAAGCAGTGCAATTAACCTCTGAGCCATCTCTCCAGCCCCTTTATGTTTATTTCTAACACTTCTACTTGCTTATTTAAATGTCCTGTGCTGAAATACCAGCTCACTCAACTTACTAAAAATTATAATTACTAAAGACTACAATATTATGCAATGAATAAAAACACCACACAGCATTAATGGCTTATTAAATAAATATCATATGCTGAGCACTTGCTACACGCTGAAAAACACATTGGACACTATCTAAGCCAAACTAGCAAGATATCATCCATCCCGCTGACCTCCGCCATACACTAGGAGAAGATCTTGTACTGTACGTGTGTGTAATAGAATTAGATAACATAAATGTGTAATGAAGTGACACAGCTACAAAGTGGCTGAACTGAGACTTCCGTTAAGGGACTTCCAGGGTCTTTTCTTTTCAGTTTGCAACCTATGTGCTGGACATGTATGTGGCCTTTTCACAGAGACAGTCCTTTGCTGTAAGCTCTTCTAGCAGTGACACAGACAAGCAGCATCTGGGTCTTGGTTTCTAAACATTTACATCCCAGTGAAAGGAACAAAGATCTCTGGAGAAATGGCAATATCATGGTCTGATGCTGGAAAAGAAGATCATAAACTCCTGACACTGTGCAGTGCCAGAAAGTGGCCATGTGCTCAAGAGATGGCAAAATGTATAAAAAAGACACGAAAGCAGCCTGCAGAGGTGCCCACTGGCTACATCTAGGTAACGTGAGCATCAAAATAAAACAGTGAATTATGGCCTGTTAAGAACAATTACAATCTATGAATAAAAAAATGATAAGATTTTATTTAAAAGTTTTTATTTTTACATTTAGCCATTCTGTGTGTGTGTGCATGTGTGCGTGCATGTGTCTGCATGTACATGTGTCACACATAGTACATACATGGAGGTCAAAAGACAACTTGCATTACTTGGTTCTCTTCCTCCATCAGGCATGGCAGCAAGTGCCTCTAAGCCACCTTGCTGGACCTGGAAGATTTTATTATAGCTACGAGAACTAAATAACTAAAACTGAATCAGGAATAAAAAATTACAAAATCATCATGTTTCTATCATTACAAAAGGGGTCTCTGTGACTGATTAAAAAAAAGGAAAGAAAGAATGATAACTTGACATGGACATATCTAGTAGCAAAGAAGCTCCACACAGATTCTCCACTTAGCCAGGGAGAAAAGGCAACTAAGAGGAACTGGGCAGGCACATCATGAACTAGTTAATCAAAGGTAATTTTATCAACGACGGCACAAGCTGATGGTATGCACCTAATGATATACTTGTACGAAAAAGGACACACATCATTTACTATCAAAAATGTAATCTACAAATGAGAAAAACACCCGAGGACGAGCATGCTGGCACAGGCCTTTAATCCCAACACCCAGGAAGGCAGAGGCAGGCGAATCTCTATGACTATGAAGACAGCCTGGACAGCCAACGCTACAAAGAGAAACCCTGTCTCAAAAACCAAAAACAGAAACAAAACACCTGAAAAATCTGCATTTGCCTACACTCTTGGCAGTCTCATGAAGAGCTAAAAATCTAAAGAACTGTTTCCAGATTAACGGGAACTCATGAGGCACATCAAGGAAATGCAGCACATGAACATGACCTTGGTTTGGGTCCTGAAAAGATGCTCTGAAGACACCTAGGACAACGGGTGGACCTTGAAATGCTGACAGTGTGAGGTAGCAGGATTCCACAGGCTGAACAGTATGTGTCAGGAACAGCAGGCCTGACCCTTAGAACATGAGGCAAAAAAATCATAATTTGACTGTGGCTGCATACTTTACATATATTAAAGTAAATTTTCAGATTATGATATCAGTATTTTACATAAGGGCAAAGGATTATGATGCTCTCTGCTTCCTTTCACATGGCTCAGTAAAATTAAAATTAAACTAGAAGCTAATTATAACATGCATATATAAAAAAATGCAAAAATAAGGGAAGTAGGCCAGAAATACTGAAAACTGTTTAATCTAGACAAAAAAAAAAAACAAAAAAAAAAAACCAGGAAACTTTGTATTATTATTTTTAAGTTTAATATTATTTTTAAGCCAGGTGGTGGTGGCACACATTTAATCCCAGCACCCAGGAGGCAGAGGCAGGCGGGTCTCTGGGTTTGAGGGCAGCCTGGTCTACAGAGCAAGTTCCGCCAGGGTTACACAGAGAAACCCTGTCTCAGAAAAAAACAAAATAGCAACAACAAAAAGTTGTTTTTAAATAAAAATATTAAAAACTACAAGTAATTACTTAGTAACAGAAAATCACGCCAACTAAAGATTCTATCAAAGCAAATTGAAATAGTCTCTTGGCAAGTGGGATTTTGATAATGCGTGGGGAAAAGTAAATGGAGGAATGAAGAACAAAGTGTGCTGAGGGCAGAATGCCCACCTTAGAACATGCCATGGAAACGTGAGCCAACAGACATTCTGGGAAAGTCAATGGTGGCAGGCCTTGACACCTGCACTATATTAACCAAAATCAAGAACTCACATAGGAAGTGAAGACCTCCTCCCTCTGTTTGTCTTCTTTGCAATGACTGGCGTTCCAAAGTGTTCTGGGTTTGTTAAGGGAAGCTGGTCAAGGGTCTGCAGAAGAGACAACAGAATTCATTTCACATATCACTTCCCCCTCAGTCACCGCAGTTCAAATCACCCCCTGCAACCATACCTCACTCTCGGCAAAATGTCTCTCCCCTTTCAGGCAAAGTGAGGTCCGCCTCAGAGTTTTCTCATCGCCATCATCAAACACTGCAGGAAGCAAAAGATATCTAAGAATTTGTGCACATCAATTCAAAAGCTTATCAAATGTAAACAATGCTATCACTGCTGTCTCAGAGCTGTGGTAGTCTGAACAGGTTGGCTCCCACAGATTCTCAAAGACTCATGCTTGAATGCCTGGCCCACAGGGAGTGGCACTATTGGTTGCTGTGGCCTTGCTAGAGTTAAGTGTGTCACTCTGGAGGTGGGGCTTTGCGGTCTTAAGTGCTCATGCTATGCACAGTGTGGTACTTGATCCTGGCTACTGTAGGTTCAAGATGTAGAACTCTTGGCTCCTCCAGCACCATGTCTGCACAGCTTCCTGCAGTGATGATAATGGATTATACCTCTGAAACTGTAAGCCAGCCCCAATGAAATGTTCGCCTTTATAAGAGTTGCCATGGTCATGGTGTCTCCTCACACCAATAAAACCCCAAGACAGAGCTTAATACTCCTTATTTCTTAAGATATTTGCAAATGAATACACCACAGTTCTTGTTTTATAGATGTCAAACAAACACAGTTAAATGGCTGCCCCTGGAACTCCTCAAGTATCCCCACTTGCTTTCCAATGTCTACGCTACAGAATCAGCTCCTTAACTCAACGGTGACCTAGTCAAAGCACAAATATAAAATTTCCTTGATCCTAGACTGAATAAAAGCTGGTTTCTAAAAACCAAAGTGTATTCTGCACAGATAATTAGGAAGTACCTCTACTTTCTCCAAATGTCTGATTTCTTCCTTTATTTTTCAGGTTTCTTGAAATGGGGTCTCTCTATAGAGCCCTGGTGTCCTGGAATTCACTATGTACAGTAGGCTAGCCCTGAACTCCCAGAGAGATCTTACCTGCTCATGCTCTGTGTCTGATTTCTGATAATGATGAGAGATTGTTATTTTTTACTTATTTGCTCACTAACTTCTTAAACTAGAAGCAATGGCTGCCCGATTCTAAAATTTTTATAATGCAAGTTGGTTTTTTTTTTTTTTCTTTTACTAGAAAACAACAAATGGGGCTGGGGAGATGGCTCAGTGGTTAAGAGCACTCAAAGGACCCCGGTTCAATTCCCAGCAACCACATGGCAACTCACAACTGTCTGTGAGTCCAGTTCCTAGGGATCTGACACCTTGATACTAATGCACATAAAATTAAATAAATTATTTTAAAAAAAAGAAAACAACAAATGTAAAACAATGCAAAAAAATCAAGAAGATCTTAAACCTTCAGTTATTTATTCACTGTGTGTGAGCGTATGTGCACCCTAGCATGTGTGTGAAGGTCAGGGGACAGCCTGAGTTAGTTCTCTCCTTTAATGTACGGGTCTGCAAAACCGACCTCATGTTGTCAGGCTTGGCAACAAGCACTCTTACTTCTGGGCCTCTGCGATGTGGTGACATGGCCTAGGATGTCAGCATGCAGTAGCTCGGGGGCTGGGCAGGGAAAACCTAATTCCAGGCCAGTCTAGGCTACACAGCAAGACTTAACAACCACATCTAAAAAATAACATGATGAAAACCTAGAAACTTCTTGAAAGTTTCTATATCCATGACATTAAAAGACAATCATTAAATATGCATACATTTCAAGAAATCCAAGTAAGATATTTAATAATTTATCCCTATTTTTCAAAAACCTAACTATACTATTTGATGATTTTAAATGTTAAGTTTTCAAAATATATCAGTAATTAGAGTATATTAAAAAGTAAATGTTCTCTGCTGGGCACAGTGGCATACGCCTGTGATCCCAGCACTCGGGGAGGCAGAGGGAGGCAGACCTCTGTGAGTTCAAGGCCAGCCTGGTCTACAAAGCGAGTCAAGGTCAGCCAAGGCTACCCAGAGAAACCCTGTCTCAAAATACCAAAAAAAAGTAAATGCTCTCAGATGGCACTTAATTGCCCAGAATTATGCAAAAATAAAATACAAACATAAAATCCTGACTTCAAATAGTAAATGCATCATCATTAAAAAGCAGGTATAATTTTATAAACAATGCTCACAGGGAAGCCCATGTAAGCTACAATGGTTACCTTTAATCATCACATCATCCCAGCAAAGGGGAGGCTGAGGGAGGGAGGAGCCTGAGCAACATGATGCATTCTCAAAAAAAAAAAAAAAAAAAAAAAAAAGAAAGAAAGAAAGAAAAAAGAAAAAAACACCTCCAAACAAAATTAAAAAAAAATATATAGGGTCATCAAAAACAGCCCAGGTGGTAAAAGGCAGGTGCTGAGAAAGCCAGACAACCTGAGTATGGTCCCCACACTCCACAGCGGGGGTCTTACTCAGTAAGCCATAGAACTAGCCCATCTCATCTGTTCCTAAGGAGGTACACAAGGTGTGCTGGCTCCAGCCTGTGACCCTGGTCCTGGAACTGTTTTGCAAGATGCATAAACAGGATGCTGAGACACAAGGATGACCAGAAGAGTCAGGGCAGCCTGGGCTGCATAGTGAGAGTCTCCTAACAGATTCACACACCCCTCAAAACACATCCTTTACAAAAAGAATCCCAGTTTTCATAGTAGACAGAATAAATTGATATAACATCTTACAATTAAAACTCTGACTTTTATCCAGGTGTGGTGGAGCATGCCTTTGATCCCAGCACTTAGGAGTCACAAACAGACGGTCTGAATTAGGAGCCAGCCTGGTCTATACAGTGAGTTCAAGCACAGCCAAGGCTACATGGAGAAACCTTGCACTGAAAAATCTTGAATGAATGAAGAATGAATGAATAAAATAAAATACTGACTGTTTTTTTCTTCTTCTTCTTTTGGGACTTTGAGACAGTTTCTCTACATAGTGCTGGTTGTCCTAGAACCTGCTCTGTAAACCAAATACCTGTCTCTGCCTCCCAAATGCTGGGATTAAAAGCATGCACAACTATGCCTAGCCTCTGACTTTTTTTTTTTTTTTTTTCTGAGACAGGGTTTCTCTGTGTAGCTTTGGCTGTCCTGAACTCACTTTGTAGCCCAAGCTGGCCTCGAACTCACAGAGATCAACCTGCCTCTTCCTTGCCTCCCTGAGTGCTGGGATTACAGTTGTGCACCACCATGCCCAGCGGCATTTTTTTAAATGGATGTTACTAGCAAGTATTTTGCCTTCAAATCATACACTTACTCTTAACAAATAAAGCTGAAGAAATGTATATAAAAGACAACCTACATGTTAAATATTTAGCTGCTCCAACCAGTTCTTCCTCTGAGAAGAAATATATTTATCTAGTTGAAATTATTTTGCATGCAAGGGACATCTTAAGGAAATGAAAAGCTCCTAACATTTTCTCAGGTAAGCAGCCACGCTGTGTCCTATTTATGAGACAGACCTGAATGGCTGCCTGCAAATGCAATGATCAGACCCACAATGACAGCAAACAACATGGTGGCCTAGGGCTGTGATCACAGTGCTCAGGAGGCGGAGGCAGGGGAATCATGAATTCCAGGTCAGGCTAGGCTATATAATGCACTTGAGAAGGAAAGGAGGGAGAGGAAGGAAGAAAGGACAACAAAACCCTCTACAGCGTCAATTACATCACTGATCTGTGCATTATTGTCCATAATATGTGTGTCAAATTACAATCCACAGCCTGCCCACAGAGTGCAGTGGAAGAAGGCTTCTAGAGCAGTACATGGTGGCTCACAACTCCAGGTCCAGGGGATACAGTGCCTTCTGACTACTGTGGGCACCAGGCATGTACATGGTGCACATACATACATGTAGACAAGACAGTCATACACATAAACAAGTAAGTCTAAAAAAATTAAGACCACCTGGCACTAACAAATTCACATAAAAATATTCTCCATAGTGTTTTATCAATCATTAGAATGCTCCAATGAAGAAACTTTAACAGTGTTCTCCTTAATTCTTGTTTGATAAATAATCACTTTGAAATTAAGTTGTACTTTTGTTGAGAAAAACTCATTTTGTTTCAATACCCATGGGTTGAAAAAACTATTAAAAACCAAAGGGATTTGTGATTGTTAATTTTTAAAAACTTTATTTTATGTGTGTAGGTGTTTTGTTGGCATGTGAATGTCTGTGCCCCTCAGTTAGGCCTGGTGCCCATGGAAGTCAGGAGGACATCAGATTCTCTGTGTCCAGGCTTACAAACAGCTGTGAGCTACCATCTGGGTGCTAGGACTCGAACCCCTGGTCCTCTGGAAGAGTTGCCAGTGCTTTTAACCCCTGAGGTATCTCTCCAACCCCAAGGAGAATTTCCTGAAAGGGATTGGGGTACGAACAGCTACCTGGTCATCTTCCAGAGGAACCTTCTAGTGAGCAAGGAGAAACAGGTTAGGATTCTAATTTCAGCACTCACGAGGCAGAGGCAGGCTGAGCTTTGTGAGTATAAGACCAGTCTGGTCTACACAGAGAATTCCAGACCAGCCAGGGCTGCATAATAAGACCCTGTCTTAAAAGATATTTTAATTCAAACTATACAAATGTATATACTGAGTACTTTCTACACATGTTAGTGAGTGTTAAGGTTTCTCTGAAAGCCATGGAGAGCACAACAACATAATGGACTTTCTAATCCTGACATCTCCATTGTCAAACCCCTCAGAGCGGCTCTAGCTATCGGTGACGTGAGAGCCAGAGCTTGGCAAACTGAGGCAGAAGACTCAGTGAGATAAGCCAAGTAGCCTCGACCGGACAGTATATCCAGGGACAGGCTACACTACAAAAATTTAACCACTTCTGAAACACTTGGTACTCGCAAAAAATATTTGTATAAATAATTCATTGAATATTTAGCAGTGCCCAAAATTATTAAATCTGATATTACATAGAAATAAATACAAAAGCTTAAATAGCAGAAAAATAGCAAAGCTAAGACTCAAGGCAACACTTATCATTCTAAGTAGAGAAAAATAATTCAGACACAAACAAGTATATACACCTGAACCCCAACCTTCTAAAATTCAAGGGATCAATAGAAATATAGTATAATATGCCACTAAGTCTAGAAGCTCTATCTACCTGTTATCCTAAAACTGATATCATAGGATAATAAAATGTCTAAAGGATGCCATCTATCCAGAGGTATTATAACTGACTATCACTTACTAAACTTCAATTACATTCTAGTCCACAATACAGCATCTGCATGGTAGAAATCACCATCTTCTTTTTATAGATAAATTTAGGAAAAAGAAGGTTAAGTAGTGACCTACCATTTAATTAAAAGACAAAAGCACAGTTAGTACATACGAGGAATAAGTATAAAACAAACGTGTACCACCCTAGGTGGCAAGCCTGTCATATACTAGGCTATTGCTCCTAGGCTTGTTACAAGGAAGAGGAAGTCAAAATTCAGAAAAATACAATTATTGGTATATACGTATACAGCAGTTATGATGGAACAAAACATTTCACATAGTGAAGTAAAAACTTCAAATACGCGTATTTTTAGGTACGACCAACTGTCCTTTAAAATTCATTTACTTTGCAGGGTGGTGGATCACACCTTTACCCCCAGCATTTGGGAAACAAAGGCAGGCGGATCTCTGGAGATTGAGGCCAGCCTGGTCTGTAGAGTCAGTTCCAGGACAACCACCGTAACAGACAGAAACCCTGTCTCAAAAAAACAAAAAACAAACAAAACTCCCACAACATTTATTTTTACTTACGTAGCTGACAAATCAAAATACAAAAATGTATGGTATGCAACATAATGTTTGAACTAAACATATAAGCTTACATGCCGGCACCTGTATTACCTCACAGTTTTTTGTAGTGAGAACATTTAAAGACTATTTCGGTGCACTGTTACTGACTGGCCAGCAACCTCTCTAATTCATCACCCCTCCTCACTCCTTCTGCTTTAGTCTCGCCTCGAGTGCTAAGCTCCAGGAACCTCACCACAGCCATTCAACTTACTCCTCCTGACTGAAATCTTTATCATTTGACTAATACATCCCCAAATCCCTCAGCCCCACCTTCCTCAGCTCCCCTTTTTCGGCTTGCTGTGAGTCTGACCACTTGATATTCTACATACAAATAAAATGGTGTAGTGTCTGATCTTTTGTGCTGTGTGTTCCTGTTAGCACAACAGCCCCAGGTTCATCAGTGCAGCTGCAAGTGGAAGGATTCCCAGTTTTATTAAGATTGAGAAGGATTCCACGGCCACAGACCACACTCGATGTAGTCAGCCCCTGATGTGTCTTAGGTTAATTCCATCCCACCACTCAGGAAAAACAAAACAAAGCAAAACAAAACAAAACAAAAAAAGCCACAGTGAACATGGAAATACAAAAAGGTCTCTGATGTACTGATTTCCTATTTCTTTGGATGTAAATCCAGAAATGGGATTGCTGAATGCGTGGAAGGTCTACTTTGTAATCAAGTGCCGTTGGTAGCACACGCCTATAATCCCGAGCACTCAGAAGGCAAAGGCAGAAGGACTGTGCAAGCCAGCCTAGGCCACACACACAGATCCTGTCTAACAAAAAATCAAATTTTAGTTTTATGCGGAACCTCCATCCTGTTTTCCACAGTGGTTTTACTAATTTATAGTCTTGCCAAGAGTAAGCAATGGTTCCATTTGCTCCACATCTTACCTGTATATTCTGTCTTTGTGACAACTACTCTTGTAACAGGTATGGGATGATACCTCATGATAGTTTTAATTTCCTTAATGATCAATACGTAGTCATACATCAATTAACAATGGGAGTAGATCCTGAGAGAAGCATGGTTAGGTGACTGCATCACTGTGAGATCACGGCAATCCTAGATGGTGCAGCTTACCACACACCTAGGTGATACCGTGTAGTCACTGCCCTCAGGATACACACCACGCATACTGAAAGTATAGGTCTCAAGAATGTACTAAGTATCTGTAAACCTAAACGTTTAAACAGAGAACAGGAACAGCAAACACACAGCTCAGAAGATACAACGGGAGGCTGGAGAGGCAGCTTAGTGTTTAAGAGCGCTGGCTGCTCTTCCAAAGGATCTGGGTTTAAGACCCTGTACCCACAGGGGCTTACGGCCATCTTTAACTCCAACCCCAGGGGCTCTGACACCCTCTCTGTCTCCTAATACATCAGCCACATGTGGTATACATACATGAAGGCAAAATACACATCTACCTAAGGTTTAAATGGTGACCTGTATAAGCTGCCTACTGTGAAAGAAGCCAACAGAGCCAAAGTTGCTTAGCTGAGTCAGGTAGAGAAGAGTGACTGTGAAGGGCTGGAATATCACTGCATACCACCACAGACTTCATAGATACTGTAGACTTAGGCTACACTAATTTATATTTTTCTGCAATAATAAATGTTAGTTTACACTAACTTTGTTTATCAAGCTATTTTTTAATTTGTTTTGAAAGAGGATCTAGAAATCACTATGTTGACCAAGCTGGCCTCAAACTTAAAGAGATCTGCCTGCCTCTGGGCCCCCAAATGTGGGGATTAAAGGCGTCTACCACCCATCACACCTGGCATTTTTTTTAATCTTGTCTCTGTAATAATACTCAGCTTAAAACACAAAACTATTTGTACAACAATACAAAATTACTTTCTTCCTTTCTGCATTAACTCAATTTTATAAGTTCATTTTTCTGTCAGAACTTTTTTTGCTAAAAACTCAGATACAAACACATTAGTCTAGGTCAACACAGAACTAGGATCATCACAGCACTGGCTTCTAACTCTATATCCGGTACTCAGGGACAGTAACATACAACGTGGAGTTATTTCCAATGGTGACCTGGAAGAGTTTCTGAAGGGCTTGTCTTAGGCTGAACTCCCACACAGGAATAACAAGCAGAAGGCACCAGGGGGAAGTGATGGCTCAGCAAGTGAGAACACTCACTATTCTTGCAGAAGACCCAGGGTTCAGTTCCTAGCAGCCACGGCGTGCCTCAGTCACCTTTAACTCCAGTTTCCAGGGGATCCATTACTCTTTGAACATGATGCACATAAACTCACAAACACATACACTCACATAAAAATAAAAAATAATTTAAAAAGTCCTTTCAATCATTAACCAAAATGTCATCATTTAGAGCGGTGGTTCTCAACCTTCCTAACACTGGAAAGCTGGAAACTGCTGGAGGAAGAGGGAGACAAAACACTCAAGACACAGGGACAGGATTAAACAGGCAATAGTCCCAAAAACTATTAGGCTGGTCTACGTAAAATAAAATTAAGCTCCTGCACAGCCAAGGAAACAATTACTACAGTGAAGAAAGCCTAGAAATTAAAGAAAAAATTTGGCAACTACATGCCAGACAGGGAACTAATATCTAGAATATATAAAGAACTGCAAAAATTGAATGACAACAACAATAACAAAACCAATCATCCACTCAATATATGAGCCAGTGAATGGAGTAGAATATTCTGAAAAAAACTACAAACTGCCAAGAAATACTTGGAAAAGTATTCAATGTCCTTAGCCATCAGGGAAATGTAAGTTAAAACTGCTTTGAGATTCCATTTCACCCCAGTCAGAAGGCTGTCATCAAAAACAAATTCTGGCAAGCACACAGGGAAAGACGAACCTTGGACTCTGGGGGCATGAAGGAGGAGCGAGCAAACTAACCCAGCTACAGGGCAGTCAGTGTGGAGGCTACTACCAAAGGACCCAGCTGCATCAGTCCTGGACTCGAGCCAACATACTAGACAGACATTTGACACATCCACCTTCGCTGCTGAATATTCCCTACAGGGAGAAATTTAGTGGTACACAGATACCTAAACGTGATGCAATCGTAAGAAAAATGAAATCATGACATTCATTCATAGGATGAATGAACTGGGAGTCATTACGTTAAGGGAAATAAGCCAGACTCAAAATGACAAATGCTACTTTTTTCTCTTATATATGAAACCTAGACTCCGTGTGTGTGTGTGTGTGTGTGTGTGTGTGTGTGTCTGTGTGTGTAAACTAAAGGCAGAAAGGGAAGGTAATGGCTACATATGACAAGAAAGCAGAAGAAAACTACCTGAGGGAAGAACATCATGCTTCATCTCCCCAAGTGCTAGGGTTATACATGCGCACCATCGAGTCAGGGAAGAAATATCTCCAACGATCTCAAGAGACAAACAGGCAATCAAAATCTTAAGATTCGTGCTGCTGAGGATGCCAAGGCACAAGAACTGTGGGGATGAGGCCAGTCTGGCCTACACAGTGAGAATCAATGAGCTCGGACTGCTACTACAGTTCAATGTTAGACAGTGATGTGCTTTTAGAGAAAACAAAACAAAACCGCTTTCATATAATACCCTAGCAGAGAGGTAATTTAGGAATCAAACCAAAGGCCTTGATAAGCAGCTACTCTACCATGAAGTCACGGGCAGCCCCATAACGTCTTTCCTATTCAGCAGTGACAGGAGAAAATTACCTATATTACATTAAAGATTTACCATCATTGATTACAATGGTAACTTCCTATCATGACTGATCCTAACCCCTCTGTGGTCCACACCAGGAAGGTCAGGTCCTCTTCTGTTTCACTTTCTATAGTTTTATGTAACTTCAGATATCGTTGGAGGCCAAAGGTCAAAGACCATTAATACTTTCTATAATTTTCCTATCTACTACTTAGAAATTTAAATGAAAACTTCAGAAAAGAATAATAAAACCCAATAGGTAAGTGCTCTCTCGAACACTCTCATGCACAAGCAAACACACACATACATACACAGAGTAAATTTATAACCTGTGAGAGATCACACATCTCCTTTGCCCTCTTTTAAAATTGTGATTATGTTCATTGTTCTCTTACCAGCCTTACATGCCCACATCCTCGTAAGGCCTTATTTAAGCAGGGTGGTATTTGAGTGCACTGACGTGAATAGTGACTTTCAAAACCT
Organism: Meriones unguiculatus; assembly: GCF_030254825.1. NCBI lineage: Eukaryota > Metazoa > Chordata > Mammalia > Rodentia > Muridae > Meriones > Meriones unguiculatus. The sequence continues at coordinate 78,328,763 of NC_083355.1, read as the reverse complement.
TAAACACTTACAGCACAATCTCATTTATGCACGTAAGTGCAAAACTCATTATTTTATTTTTGTTCTGTTTTTCTGGTGTGGTGATCAAAGCCATGGCCTTGTAGACAAGCATTCTATCAGTAACTGTAACTGTGGTCCTCCTAATGATTTCTACTTTTTCTGCCAAGTAAGTGTTTCTGTTTGTATGGTATGATTTTCTCCCTTCCTCCCTTCCTTCCTTCTTTGTTTTTGGTAATATTTACTTACTAAAGATCTATTTAATTACTTTTAATTATGGTAGGTTATGTGCATATAAGTGCAGGTTCCCATGTAGAGCAGAGGCACTGAATCCCCTTGCAGCTAGAGTTACAGGCAGTCGTGAGCTGCCCAAAAGGGGTGCTGAGAACTGAATTCGGGTCGCTTGGAAGAACAGTAGGTTGTCCCTCCAGCCCTGTAATGTTTAGTGTGCGCACACATGACATGACACGTGTGGAGAAGTGAGAGTATTCTGAAGGGTTAATTCTCTTCTCCTACATAAGCTCTGGCAATCATCCCAGTTCAGGTGTTAGGTCTATGTGGACCACTTTTGCCCCCTGAGCCATCTCACCAGCCTATGCAGGTTGTTCTCTATACACGAACTACGTGTATCAGAATCATCCAGTATGTTAATAAAAAGAAAGCTTCCACTGCTTCCCTACAACTACTGGATTTGGTTTGGGGTCTTCATTTTGTATTCCTCAGATAAGAACCAGTTAATTCCTACATATTCTTAGATATGCTTGATATCTCAATCATATGCAAGTTAGGTACAAAGTGGTCTGTGTATAAGAATTACATACTTCCTTCTGGGATTATCCAGCACAGAAGAACACTATAAATAATGCTCAAATAGCAACTACCTTATAGAAATGACAAAATGCTATTCAAGAAGAGGACAGACTCATAATTCAGTGATTATTCTGGAATACAAAAAGAGAAACTGTGAAGATGTGCAGGTATTGCTTCTGCAGGGTATGGGGAAAGCTATACAGGTTCTGAATGCAACCTTGACAGCAAGGGCCACAGAGGGCAGATCTGTATATGCATCATATAATATCATATAACTCTTATTTACCAAACCTTTACCCTTTACCAGCACTTTGCCTAATAAAGCACAATTCTATCCACTTCATCCTCAGAGTTATTATTAATTGTAGTTTTTAAATCTTTAAAATATATCAATAACAACAACTTGGCTCAATGAAAAACATATAGTTGAGAATAACAGTGCCTCATGAACCACAACTTCCAGGAAGTCAAAGAATTAAAACTTTTTTATTAAGTACTTTGAAAGAGAAAATTAAATAAATTCATCTAGCCAGGCAGTGGCTTTAATTCCAGCACTTGAAAAACATCTTTAATTCCAGCACTTGAAAAACAGAGACAGATGGATCTCTGAGTTCAAGACCAGCCTGGTACAGAGTGAATTCTACGACAGCCAGGCCAACACAGAGAAATGCTGTCTCAAAACAACTGAAAAACAAAACAAACAACAAACAAGAAAACAACTAAGAGGCTGGAGAGATGGCTCAGCATTTAAGAGCATAAGGACCTGGGTTCGATTCCCAGCATCCACACGGCAGCTCACAACTCTCTGTAAGTCCAGCTCTAGGGGATCTGACACCTTCACTGAGACCTATACATGCAGGCAAACCACCAAAGCACGTGAAAAAAAAAATTAAAAAAAAAATAGCTAAAATAGAATTTAAAGCTAAAAGTAAACCTAACTAAGCAAGGAAACCATAATACTGTAACTATATTACCAAGATGCATATACAAGCACAAGCAAGGTTATAGGTGTCCAGTATAAACATCTTGGATACAGTCCACAGAGGTCCACAGTCGGAAAGTACGGAGAGAAGATCTGGAAATGTTCCTGCCGGTTTTCTCCTCACTATAGATAACCTCAGTGCTTCATGCAACTTGGAAGTGTTAATTTATACATGACACTTGTTGCTTCTTGCTAGGTTTTAGGTTTGTTTTGAGACAGGGTCTCATGTTCCCCAGGCTGGCTTCAAATTCAGTATGTAGCCAACAACTATCTTCAACTCCAGAGCTTCTTGCCTCTTGCCTCTGAGTGCTGGGATTATAGGAAAGGACTATCATACTCACTGGTCTTGACATGGCCTTAAACTATGTAGATCAGGCTGGGCTTGAACTCATGAAGATCTGCCTGTCTTTGCCTCTGAACACTGGGAATAAAGCTCTTTGCCACCATTCCTGGCTCACTAATGCTCTTTTATGAAAGCCAGCACAAGTTTACACCCAGAACAGTAAGAATGAATTCAGAGTATCAGTACATACCTCATCTTGAAAGCTCCTAGTAGGAGAACCCTCTCCTATTAAGCCCCGAGGCTCAAATCTCTGGCAGAACCTGTTCCATCTGTATCCTCTGCGGCAACACCTAGTTATCCTCATGTGCCTACATTAGCCTTACTGCACAAACGGCAGTGACACCTGTGCAGCCTTAACTACAATTAAATAACAAACGGTCTTAGGAAAAAAAAAAATTACTTTCTTGAAGACAAAATATCCAAGTCAGCTACAAAAAAAGTACTAAGGATAAAACAGCCGTGATCTAAAGGACACCTGCGCTCCCAGCTGAACATCACTACAATTTTTTGGCTAGTATATCCAGTGAACTCACAGGAGAGAATGCAAGTTTCCTGCCAACACACACGTCCCTGTATTTGGAAGGTAGAAGTACACACACCTCCGGCCAAAGCTATGTGTAAAGCTACTACTTACCCACAGTATACCAGCTAGCGTCCGTCAACTTGCTGATAATAGCCTCCTGGAAGGAGCCATCAGATGTCCTTGTTTCAACAATAGCTCCAACCTGAAACATGAAACCCAAATCTTCTTAAGAGATTTAAACACAGACCAAACTATTCCCACCAACTGCAGGATCTGAGTAAGAAACTTTTAACAAACACATAAACTAGATTAAGGCAGAATTATCTGTAACAATGTTTGCATCTTCCTCATGTAATTTGAGCCCCAGAGTTCACTGGTATAAGTAAGGCAGTTGTTACATTTTACAAGTTGAAAAGATAATCTACAGAGTCCATGATTCAAATCCTGACTAAAAAATCTTACTTGAGAGTTTGTTCGCCACGTTGTATTATTATCTCCAATAGGCTTAATATAACAAATGTCAAATCATAAGACAACAAAAACAGTTTGTTTGCTTTCACCAAAATATTGAATATGGAATTCAGCTCTTGTATTTAAGGACCTTTCACAGAAAGGTTCAGGTGGAGAGAGAGGAACAGACCAGTAAACCTTCATTCAGCTTCCAGACCTTTGTATATTGATATTAACCAAAGTGGTACTTCAACATGACAGAGACTTAAAGTCATGAAGTCAGAAATGAATAGAAGACACAATATTGCTTTTCATTAAATTGAATAATGAAGCAAATATAGTTTATATGATAAATCAGAACAAATAGAAAAGTTTATGACATTTGGCATGTCCCAGGCATCATCTTAAATACTGACACAATGTTAAAAAAAAAAAAAAGTAACATTCAAATGAGGCATGGCAGTACACCCCCACAGGGAGATCTTGGTGGGTTCAAGTCCAGCCTGGTCTACACAGTGAGCTCTAGGGCTACATGGTCAGACCCTGTCTCAAAAAAGAGAAACAAACAAGTAAGTAAGCTTTCAGTGTATATGAATGCATGTATTCGGTGACAAGGGAAAGCGTGGCTCCCTAATGTGCGTGAAAGCACTGTCAGCCAAGCACACCGCTAGCCACCCGTGATCGCAGCACTCGGGAGGCAGAGGTCTGCGCGATAGTGGCAGGACAGCCTGGGCTGTGAGGCCGTCTAAAAAGACCAAACTCCAAACAGAACAAACACAAATTAAATAAACAGGTGCTCCGGCTGTGCATGATGTTCTTAAAGACAGTCATTATATTATCACAACTTACACTACTGTATCTTTTGTACTTGCTTCTGATCAAGATTCATATATAAGTGCAAGTTTATGTACAAATGAAGCCTAACAAATTACGGCATTTGCCTGTGATTCACTGTTTTTGATTCTGAATTGTCCACATACGTACTCTTAAAGGGCCCTTTACTTGATCATCTTGCACCAACTGTGTTGTGTTATCCTGTTTCAGAAGTACCTGGAAAACAAAACAATCTGCAAGTCACCTTTGAACAATGCCTCTGTAGTAAGACCAAAGACGCCTCCTTCCCACCCTCTGGGGTAACAGTTATTACACTGGCTTCTGTGTATGTTTCTTTTCTTTCTCATTAACCTTGAGCTCCTTGAGGGCTGGAGACCTTTCATTACTATTTCCCTTGTAGTTAGCAAGTGTCAGTGCATATTACAGCCATTTAATAACTGCATGCCAAATGAACAAACTATAGATTTATAACCCATAAAAAGGTAAAACTGCATTTTATCAAGTCATAAAAGGTTTTGATAGTCACAAAATATTTTTTAAACCTTTAATTTTTATTGCCTGTTTAAAAACAAAGCTTTCGAGGTCCTTAACTAACCTTATTAGGTACACACCTTTAATCTCAGGAGGCAGAGAGGCAGGTGTATCTCTGTGACTTTGAGGCCAGCCTGGTCTACAATGGGAGTTCCAGGACAGGCAAAAATTACACAGAGAGGCCCTGTCTCAAAAACAAAATGAAACAAAATAAAACAATACAGTCTTATGATAATTAGAAGCAACTTAGTTACAACAAAGTATCCTTCTCCAGTGTTCTTGCTTTTTAGGTTCTACCACACATACAGGAAACATCACAGCAGTGGAACCCAAATTCTGGGTAATGAGTGTATGAGACGTCCTCAAATAATTACTGTATTATTTGAAATAAAAAAAAAACAACAAAAACTGAGAGCCACATATTTATATATTTTTTAAAGGTTAAAACTGCCAATGAATCTCAAATACTCAGAGGTCCAATTTTATAGCTTATGAAGTTAAAAGGCTCGATGAAGAAGATAAAAAAGTCAAATGGCATCCTACCAGTCAAGTTTCACTAGCAGACCCATACCTGGGTCTGTTGACTGCATGAGTCGCATTCCCTGAGAACAATTACTCCTAAGCCTTGTACTTGAAAGGCTTGCTGAATTACTCCCAGAGGCTTTCATTCAGAATCTTTGAGATATAGTCCTGAGAATCTTCATTTTGAGCAAGTTTCTAAGCGGGGGCTAATGTTCCTGGCCTGGGAGCCACAATTTGAGAATCAATGCTCTAGCTCATTCGTTTGTTCATCTATTCATTCACACATTCAACAAACTGAGTGACCACTAGCTATGAAACACTACTGTAAGTTTCCGGGATAGAAACTCTGGGACGTCCTCTCCTCATGGTACCTAACTATGGTAAGGAAACATAAATGAAGCTGGGTGCAGTGGCACACGACTGTGATCCCAGAACTCAAGGGTCAGAGTTCAAGGCTAGCCTGTTCTACAAAATGAGTCCAGGACAGCTAAGGCTACACAGAGAAACCCTGTCTCAAAATCAAACAAACAAACAAAAAACAACAGAAAGAAAGACAGATATGTAACTGAATAGGGCATATACAAACCATAGAAACATGATTACAATAATAGTAACAATGACGCTACAATAGGCACAACAAAACACGGAAGCCTGCAGAAAATATATGGACTTCCATAAATTATATTTTATAGCTCTATAACGTTACAAGTATGTATACACAGAAAGATATTCTTGTACCTACATTAGAAGGGCAGACAGGCTAGCTAGGGATGTGGCCCAGGTAGTTAAGGTAGCTTGGCATGAATGAGGCTGTGAGTTCTATCCTCAGTGCCATAAAAACCAGGCGCGGTGGCTCAGCCTCTGATTCTAGGACTTGGGAGGGGGTGGGAGCAAGAAGATCAAGTTCAAAGTCATTCTCAGATACGCAGTGAATTTGAGTTCATCTTGGACTACATGAGTCTCCATCTCAAAAAAAGAAAACAAAAACAACAACAAACAAAAACAACAGATCTACAGGGAAACAGACTATGTTAACTTATTTCTGAAAAGTTGTGGATATTTCTCCACCTGTCCTTTTCTATATTTCCAAACTCTACAGGAATTATGAACTTTACCTTTGTTTTCCTGGTCTTAAAAATCAAAGTCTTGGCCAGGCATAGTGGCTCAGGTCTGTAATTTAACACTCAGGAGGCAAAGACAAGATGATCACCAGAAATTGTCTGAAAATGCCAGACACAAACACTCACACTCACACACACACACACACACACACCCCTCAACTCCATGAATCATTATTAATGTTATCTTGAAAACATAATTTTACTGTATTGTTCTTCTTATTCACTGAAACTGTCATTATCTGATTAAGAAAGGGGAGACAAATTATAGCCCAGGTATGGTACCACGAACAGGCATGATCCAAAAACACAAGCATCACTCCTTGGTATCTTTGACAGAAGCATTCTGGAATCTTTTCTCAGTTTGAGGTCTCTATTTTCCAATTCTTAAAATACTTTATAAGTTTAGTATGCAATGATCCTTGCTCATAGCACTGATTCAGTAGGAGACTGATCATGTACAGTCTTTCCCTCTGGACTCATAAAGACTGCAATCTCTTCAATGTACATAAAGAAACTGTTACAGTGGCTCTTGTAACTACCCAGCCTTCTGTCACTTGCAGAATACTAAATAAACCTATTTGTTTGCTAAGAGACAAATGGCAAACAAAAAACAAACAAACAAACAAAAAACCCTCAGTTGTCTTAAACAGTCTATAAGCATTTTACCTTAACTTTCACCAGCCTTTTCACGGTCTTGATCTTTGCCTCACAGAAGGCTCCTCGGTACTTGGCACTGACATCAGTTCCCACTGTGAGGTAGGCAGGCTCATCCGCCGCCTGAGGAAAGAACATAAACTTTGAAGACACTCCTGTTCTCCTTTACCCTGCCTCTACCAGGATCAGAAGGGACTACATTTACAGTCACAAGGACATTAACACAGTCTGCTTAATAACAGTGAGCATTTGGAAAACACTCCTAAAGCAAACACCTTATTAACACTATTTCATTCTATATACTCATTTCCTGGTGCTGTAAAAGTAACTGGAAACTACCAGTAGGAAAAAAAAATTATTTTTTTTTCAGATACACGTTTTAAGAAATTTTACAATTAAATATATAAGAAATAAAAGGACTAAAAAAAAAAGGAAGAAATGTATTTATATTAAATGTCTCATAAATTTTATTAAATTTGGGCCTACAGGTACTTCTGTTCTCCAGATTAAAAAGAAATATTGCTATAAAGTTAGTACTAACTATACATAGTTAAATGTTTAGTGAGACTCATTATGAAGGCAGCACCTTTTGTTTGCTTAGAGCTTTTGAGACAAGTGCAGGCTGTCTCTGTCTCCTAAATGCTGGGATTACAGGCCAGGGCCACCAAGCCTGGCTAAGGCGTTATCTTGTGATACAGTGTATCTCTATAGACAAGACACCAAGCAAACTCTTCCCGAAAATGTACTGGAGGAAGGTTGTATTTGAAAGGTTTAGGTCTAAACTTCATTGATGAAAACTGATAGCTAAAGACTGTAGCCATAGTTTACAACATTACTTCCTCTCCTGTATACTTAAAACCGCTTTTAAGAAATGTCCACTTACAGAAAATAGTCATGATCAGAATTACACATTGAAGTACGTAAGAAACTTCCATTTGCCATTCATTCTAATCTTGACAGCAACAGACGACAGCTATCTCAGTCTGTCATTTGACCTATTTCAAAAGCTGTTATGAATTCATACAATTCAACATTATAAGTGCAAAGATATAAATGTATACTTTAGCTGAACATTTTTAATGGGAAATAATTTTTCATTTTCCAAAGTATAAGAAAGTTCTATCACTCCAAAGTAAGCAAACAAGAGGAAATGTGAGAATTTCAGAAAGTAATATACTTCAACAGTCAGGTATGGTGGTGCATGCCTCTCTCTCATCCCCGGATCTGGAGAGAAGCAGGAAAACTAGTCCTGTTTCAAGGTCAGCCTTGAACTACAGAGTGAGTTCCAGGCCAACCTGGGCTACAGGATACTGTTTCAAATAACCGAAACCTAACTTTTATTTCCTATGTATTATATACATGCCCACACAGAAAAGCCACGGCAGTAAGCACAACACAGACCATGTACTTTTAAATGTCAGGCCACTTACAAACAGAAAATGAAGAGGAATACTTTTTGTTAACTATCTGACCAGAAACAAACGAGGGCCACAGTATCCTAAGGCATTCTGAAGAATGTTATGAAAGCTTCCTTTCCCTTTAAACACACAGAGAGTGACGTTCGTAAGACTAGGAAGCTAAAAAAAAAAAAAAAAAAAAAAAAAACCCAAAAAAACAAAAAACCCACACAGAATCATGCCTTAATATATATTATGAAGACAGAAATAAGCAACCTAAATACTGTCATGACCTTTGTTTACTTTATCCCAAGAAGAAATATCCAGAACTATCTCCCTTACTCAAGCTACACATTATTTCTTTTAGAAAATGGCATTGGTAGTGGAAAGAGGGAAGTAAACATGTTTTAAGAAAACAAAACCAAAACAAAACCAAAACACCAAATCTTTCAAAAAAAAAAAAAAAAAAAAAACCCCACCACTAAATGAGGCAGGACAAGCTTTATTTCTTCAAAGGTGCTGCTAACACAGAGGTCTATGAAAACCAGAAAGGCTACTCGGACTTTTTCCAAAGTGCTTACTGCAAGGGAGAGCTCAACTGCCTGCATTTATACACACACACACACACACACACACACGCACACGCACACGCACACACACACGCACACGCACACGCACACATGCACACGCACACACACCCCTCACCCATTCACACCTCATTTTCCTGAAAGCACTTCTTAGCAGAGAAATCAATTTCGAGTAACAAAAAAAAGGGCTTGCCATTCCACTACAGCAGGCTCGGGGCTGGGTGCGTCCGGGGCACTGAAGAGTTGGCTGCGCTTACCTTCATCTTGACTGGTGACCTGTGGGGTTCCAGCTTCCAGGAGTTCTCGTCCCCGGGCACTAGAGCCAAGCTGGGCAGGGGAAAGAGAGGTAGAGCGATCAGTCCAAGGCGGGGTGCGCCGGGGAAAGAAAGTAAACAAATGCAGGCGGGGAGGGGCCGGGCGTCGCGGCCCCGGGGACGGACCCCGATCGGGGCAGCCTCGGCGGCTGCAGGGACCCACGCGCGCCAAAGGGCAGCGCGTCCCGCCCCTGCGCGGCCGGACGGCCCACCGCGCCCCCCAAGCCCGGCCGGCCACTCGGAGCCCTCGCGGGTCCGCGCCCCGCCTCCGCCGCCCGGGGCCCCCACGGCCCGCCCCGGCCCGGCCCGCGGCGGCGGCGGCAACCGAGTGTCACGGCGCCATTGCTCTCCTGCCTCCGATCTGCACCGTGTCAGGAAGGAGAGGCGCTCCTTTCCCCCCCGGGGGAGCCGGGGCGGCGGCCTGCGGCGGCGACCGGGGCGGGGAGGAGGGGGGGACCCCGCGGGGGAGGCGGCGGGACGGGGTGTGGGAGGGGAGCGAGCCGCACCGCCGCAGCGGCCGCCTCCTCCCGCGCCCAGCCTCAACTTTTTGTACAGCCCGGAGCGGCGCGGGGGGCCCCCCGCCCCCCGAGCCCCGCGGTCCAGCCCGCGGCTCCCCGCCGGGGACGCGCGGCGGAGTTTGGGGGGCCGACTGCCCCCCGCTCCTCCCCGAGCAAACTTAGCGGCGCGGCCAGCCAGCGCCACAGCCATCTTCCCGGGGAGGCGGCCGCTGCCCCGCGGCTCCGCGCAGCCGATCGCCGCCCGGCGTCCCGGGCACGCAGCCCGCCCTGCATCCCCCTCCCCTCCCGCGGGGCTCCCAACTGCACCGGGACCCCACCGCGGCGGCAGCTGCTCCCGCCGATTCGCCCATTCAGCGGCCCCCGCGGTCCCGCTGCCCACCTACCTCCTGCGGGTGCAGAGCGCTGTCAGCCCTCCAGTCCGCCGCCCCGCCGGCCGCCGTGGTCCCCCTTCCGGGCAGCACCGCTCCCGGCCGCAGCGGCAGTTCCTGCGCCGGGTTCCCCACTCGCCCCGATTTACTGCCACAATCCACCAAATAACAAGCTGTTGAGCAGACTCGCTTCTACACGAACTCCCATTGGCTGCCCATGACGCCGAATCGCTTCGGATTGGAGCTCGCCGTCTGCCTTTCTCATTGGATGTAGCGGCGAAACTTCCATGATTGGTGCGGAAAGCAGCAGGTAGGACAGCTTCCACTTCTGATTGGGCGGATCCGGGGTCCCACGTTATTGGAGGACGGAGGGTTGAGTAAGAGAGCCCAGAGATTTGATTGGAAGAGCGGACTCCGGATGTGCCTGGCTGAGCACTGATTGGAGAACGGAGGGGTCAGGAAGAGCGGTTCCGCACGGGGATTGGACGGCGGCGTGTCCCATGGAAACGGAATCCAGAACTGCGGCCGGGGTTTTGCACGGGGGCGGAGCCGAGTCTTCCCCAGGCGCCTGCGCCTGACCGGTTCCCCGGCGCCATTTTGTCCCGGCAGCAGGAGCGGCGGCTCTTATCCCATTTTCTGCGTCTGGAGGGAAGGGAGCGGGCTCTGCCCGGTAGGTTGGCTTCGGCGCGGCACCGCCTTATCGTTCGCCCCAGGCCGACGCCGGGCGAGGGGCGGAGGAGTGGCGGAGTCGCCCGAGAGCTCCGCCGAAGGTTCGCGGTGCCGGGCGGCCTCGGGGTGGCGCAGCGCTCGGAGCACCGGAAGCGAGGGCCGCCATGGGCGCCGCCGTCCCGGCGGCCGGGGGGGGGGGGGGGGCGTGGAGGAAGGGGGCGCGGCCGGGCCGCACGCGTGCTCGACCGAGGCGGCCCTTCGCCCCGGAGGGCGACCCGGGACTGACACGGGTCCCCCGGATTCTAGGGACGCCCTGATGGAGGAGCTGTGCGGGAACGCGGAGGCTCGGGCTGCCGGAACGCCGGACCTGCGGGGACGGACGCCGCCGCCGCCGCTGCAGGAGGCGTGCGCCCTGCCACCTTCTCAGAGATGCTGGTGGAGGTTCCGGGCCGACCGGAAACGTTAGATCCTCCCGACCGGATGGACGTGGGTTTAATCGGCAGCGCCTTGTCTCGTTGAGGGAGACAAAAACTCGATTGGATTGCCAGGAACAGCTCACGCGCTTAGTTAAGATGGGAAGTGTTAAACCTCAGTAAATCGTGCCCAGCCGAGGACGTCCTAAACCGAGTCGCATTTTTTTTTTATTTATAATTATTTGTTTTTCCAAAATTATTAAGATTGTGAAGTGTCTTTTGGTAGTTTTACTAAGTCGTTAACTGTTTTAAATCTTGCTGCTTGGTTTTGGTAACTCTCAAAACTAGAATATAGTTAAGTAAATGATGCATTGACGATTAAATCTCCGTTTGTTTTTCTAGAGTCGGGCTGAAGAAAAAAGACCCCCATGACAACTCCAGATATCACCGAGGTGAGTCCTAATGTTTATTGAAATTTTGTGGATTGGAGCAGTTGTTGAGTGGCTCTTGGTTTCCTTTTTGGTTCTGTTTTTTTTTTTTTTTTTTTTTTTGTAATGTTTGAGGAGTTGAGGAATTACTACATAAAAACATGCTACTCAAAAAAAATCACATTTAGGACATTTAGGGTTACTAAAACCAGTGCTGAGTTTTTCTGTAGACTGCAGCTGAATACTAGGCAATGTGAGTGGTTGTTGACAGGTGTTTCCTTAGTTCAAGCTTTCAAATGAGTCGGTTTAGCTAGCTTGCTGCATTTCTGCTTGCGAGAGATCCACAAATAAGGGCATCCTGAGTAATTAAGTTCCCTGATTAGGGGTGTTCTCCTTTCCGGACTTCAGTTCTTTTTGAGACAGGATCTTGGTAGTCCAAGCTGGTCTGGACCTTGTCGTTGCTTTCAAGTGACCGGGTAGCCAGCATGACCTTGAACTGAAGTCCCTGCGTCACTGCGCCTCAGTGTCATGATTTGACCCTCCCACCCCTGTACTCGATTTAAAAGTCTGTTGAGAAAGGCCTGTTTAGTGAGTATTTATGAGTGAAGATTTTCGGTTTTTTGTTGTTACTCTGCATTTCAAGAAAAGTATACTGCTGACCCTCACTGGTGGTGCTCACCCACTCATATTCCTCTGTCAAGTATATTGTAGTTGATGCCGATGTGCGTTTGAAAATTCATGAAAAATTGCACTCTTTCCACCAAATTATAAAGCTTCTTCTGTACTCATGGGATTCAGAACGCTTTTTAAGATGATTTTCTTTTTGAAGACATAGTTGTGGTTGTTTTGTTGCTTGTTTTTTACTAAGAAAAACATTAGGACCGTCAGAAGTAGTTTCTCTCTAAAGCACATTCCGTGGATATATGGATAGATGAGTTATGATTTAAAGTTTGGTTGTTCTGGGATTGAATGCAGGCCCCAGAGCAGCGTAACAGGCAGGTGACCTCCAGGGAACTATTCTTTCAGCCGGATGCATCTGGATTTGTGAGAACTTTCCTGTGTTTTGTTTTGTTTTGTTTTGTTTTTTGGTGTGTGTGAAAGCCACAATAAGCCACTTGAGTTTTACAGAATGTTGTACCTAAAAACTAATACCAGCAGCTAAAATTTTGAGGCTTCTTGGTTTCCTTTGACAACCGTGGCTCTTCTTTGGAGTAGATTTTGAGAATTAAAAAACTTTCTGCAATTTTGTTGTTTATGCAAATACAGTTATTCCCTCCCCCTCTTAGACAATGTTTCACTCACTTTTTCTCCCCCTCCCTGCTTATACATTGTTTCATTCCGGGTCCTGGCCCACAAACTGGAGTCTCTCCTGCCTCTGCTTCCCAGCTCTCTAGGTCTGCAGGTGGTGTCCTACTGCACCTAGACAAACTGTCATAATCTTCAGGCTAAATGTACAGTAAACTTAAGGTGTACTGTATGTTCTTAAGGTTTTTTGTTTTTGGTTCTGTTTTTTTTTTTTTTTTTTTTTTTTTTGTAATGTTTGAGGAGTTGAGGAATTACTACATAAAAACATGCTACTCAAAAAAAATCACATTTAGGACATTTAGGGTTACTAAAATCAAGTTATTTCTGTAGAATCTACCTTAAAGCCTACTTCCCTCTCTCTATTAGTAGATCCCTTCATTTTTTTACTTCTTAGGCTTTTGGTAGCCTATACGACAATTTACATAATTCTCACCCCACTTTCTCAACCATCATTTGGCACATCACTAGTTTGAGACCCTGTTTGCAAAAGACAACAGCTGTCTTGAATCACTCATCATTTTGCACCTATTACGTGTATAAGCATAAGTTGTATGTATACTTATATACAAAATGTGGAATATAAGATGGAATATATTAGCAACTTTTTTCTGAAGATATTCTAACACCTTCAAACTTTTGATATTATAATTTAACTGATTTTTGATTGTTGATAATATATATATTTAAGGCTGGGAAAATGGTTGAGTGGGGAAAAGTCCTGCTGCACGAGCATGAGGACCTTAGTTCAAGTTCACAGTCTACATATACAGAGATGAGTGCAGGTCATGCCATTGCTTAGTGAGTGGGTACAGGCCGACCCCCTGGGTCACCATGGGCAGCCAGTGTAGCCAGTGTAGCTTACAGTTAGTAAGAAAACCTATGTCAGAAAGCAGTGGAGAGCTATACAGGAAGACATTGGCAGCCTCTTCTCAACAGTGCCTTGTGTGCGTACATGTGTCCACTGCTAGACAGCAAAGCTCCTTAAGACTAGATCAGGATGCCTGGTAATGCATACCTGTCGTCCAGCACTTTGGAGGCTAGGGCCATGAAGCCATTCATGGCTACCTAGAGATCCTGTCCCAAAACAAAAACCAAAGAATGGATCATCATTCTTACCCAAGACCTTTTACTGGGTTATTGTGTCAGATGTAAATCAAAGAAATTATGATAGAATTCTACCTTTGTAATGTATTTTGAAGAAGCCTAACTTAATAACAGTATTTTCTTCGAAATAATAAAAGTTTAGTAACTGGAAATAATAATCTCTTTTGAGAAAGTAGTTCATAGATTCCATTGAGAAGGTAATTAGCTGACCTGTGTGGTAATTTTTTACTGAAATAATAAATTGAGAGATTTTTATGCTTTTTTTTTTCACACTTTTTAAACATTTATTTCAGGGTCTGGTGTTGAGGTGCCATAGTACATGGGTGGAGGTCAGAAGAGAGCTTTGGGGGGTTGGTTCTCTCCATGTACCACGTAGGCTCTCGACTCAAGCCATTGGCTTAGCCGCAAGCACCCTTCTTCCCCGCTGTCATTTCCTCCGCCCTGGGCCCCACCCCCCACATCTATATGGTTCTAATTTCTGGATTGTTTTGTTTTTGAGATAGGGTTTCACTTTTTTCCTGAGGGTAGACTCAAAGGACCTTCTGCCCCAGTCTCCAAATTAGTACCAGTTACTTCATGTGCATACTATCTATGATGCCTTGCTTTTGCTGTCAATTTTTGATTAGTTCTTAGTATTTTTATCACACAACACTGAACATGTGTGTCTGTGTTGGTTGGTTGATTCTTTTACTTTTAAAAGCCTGATGGAAGACATTTGTATTGAGGAAGAGTGTTCAGGGGCAAAATAGTTTTTTATATGTAAATGTATGTTCTGGATCTTTTAGGTAAAACATGTTCACAATTAAAAGAATCTTTGTCTTTCAGAATGTTGACTTTTCCGGTGGGGAAAAAAACCAAGGTGCTCCAGTTCTAAAAGACCTCGGATTTGTTACATGTTCTGAAAAATTATGGTTCTGGTATGTACTTTTACTTTATCCTTAAGTTGGCCATGTTATATATGCATGCATGTGCATACATCTGTAACTTTTTGGAAAACAGGCTGTTTGTAGAACTTTCAGGATATGTTGAGAAGTATAATTGACTGCTGGAAAGGTATAGCTGCTTCCCAAAAGATTGAGGTTTTTTTTTTTTGAAAAGTTACATAATTCTAATCAGACTTTATTTGGGACACCAGGGATGTAGGTGTTGGTTGTAAGAGTGCTTTACCTGGCATATACAAGGCTCTAGGTTCAGAAGCCAGAACCAGTTTTGTTGTTACTATTTAAAGTATGCCCTGTAGTATCTCTGTGGATGTCAATATGATCTTTCTGCCCTGTTGGACTTTGTTGTTGATTTTAGGAGCACATAAATGATGTTTTTCATTCACAAGTAATTCAGACTAGAATGACAGCATATTTCAGGATATGGATTAAAGCAGATCTGGTTACCTAATGATGTTCCTCCAAAGATGAATCCCTAGAGAGCTTAGTGTGACTAAAATAAATTTGGTTTTTCTTTGTTTTGTTTTTTATTTTGGGGGCAGTGTTTGTCTTTGTAGCCTTGGCTGTCCTGGAACTCCCTCTGTAGACCAAGTTGGCCTTGAACTCAGAGATCCTCCTGCTTCTACCTCTTGAGTGCTGAGATTAAATGCAAGGACCATCATACCCAGCTGGTTAATTTTAAAGATTTAAATAGTGGCTCCTAGTGAAAAGACCAGTGAAGGTTCTGTATACAGTCAGCTCTGAAAACATTGAAGGAACATTCCTAGAAGCAAGTGGAACAGAGGACTTGTAGCTGGGTTGTATGTAGAGCATATGAATGTGTACATAAGGCCCTTGAATATATTTGCAGCACCATAAAACAGGTCAGAGAAAAAGCAGGAAAAACTAAGTGTATGTTGATGAAGGCTTTTTAGGGATAATGATCTGAAAAGTCATTCAAGTTAATGGAGAGTTGTGAGCAACAAGGAATAAGAAAAGCTGTTTCGGAGAGTAAACCAGTTAAGAAGGGCTGCCTGGCAAAAGATGAGGTCAGAAAAGTTAGAGGTTATATTGTCAGAGTTTCTAGAATCAGCCGCACCCCAGAAGCCTAGGAAGCATTTGCTCTCTACAGTCTTAGATGGTTTTGAGCCTGGAATGTGAACATCAATTAAAAGTAATCTTTATTTTTGTTGGTGCCCTTTGTTTTGACATAGGGTCTCACTGTGTAATAGCCTTGGCTGGCCTGGAACTCATTATTTTAGACCAAGCTGGCATCAAATACACAGAAATCCACCTGCCTCTGCCTCCCAAATGCTGGGATGAAACACATTGGCCATCACAGCCAGCTTAAGATATTTTTATTTGGTTTGTTTTCTCAGTTTTATAAGTCATATACATTTTCTTTAATCCGTCATTAATCTTTTTTTTGTGTGGGTGGTTTGTTTTGTTTTGTTTTGTTTTGTTTGAGACAGGGTCTCCCAGGACTGGAACGTTGCCTTAGTCTCCCTGGGGCTCTAGTGTTGGAGTTACAGGTGTGCACCACTGTGCCTGACTTACAAGTCCATGGCGCCCAGTAACTATACACTCCTCTATCAGGCATTAACTATGTAAACAGTGTTAGAAGGAATGAGGCCCCTTCCTAACAGGATGTTGACAGACCCACTCTTGTTCAGGTCTTAAATAGAGGAAATGATAGCTACCGAGAGTTCAGGGGTGCAACAGGCAGGGCAGTGTCTGTATCCTTTTGCTTCCGCTGGGCTCTTACATTTTTTCTGCCTCTTCTGTCATGTTCCCTGAGTCTTGAAGTGGGTTATATAAATGACTCAACAGGCACTTATCCTCAGCACTTATGTGGCAAGCCTTCCCAGAGACCTTGCAGGAAGAACAGTGAGACCACCATGTGGTCAATTCTCTGCCAAAATGCTTATGTGTGACCTCACTACATTACCTAAGCGGCCCATGCTGCCTCTACATTCTAGTACTGTTAGAATCTTACCCCATGGTTTTAAAATAGCCAGTGACATTATGTATTGCCATGTATGGGAAACGAAAAAACAAAAATCATATAAAAGGCTGTAAACAGTTGAGTCTAGTCAGTACTACCACAAATAAAAGTGTTTTCCTGAAGCCTTGGTGTCCAGTCTCTTTGTTAGAATCCCACATCTCTTGGTTCTGTCTGGGGTTTGGTGATGATGATATCACCTCCCTTCTACTGGGTGAATCATAGTGCCCATCCTGTCTTGCCAGGAGCATAGCAGAACCTCATAAGTCCCAGAAACCGGAAGAGGTGCCTAATTACTTCCTGGAACTCCAGCATTTGCCCAAGTAGTCAATATAGTGCCTCGAGGTAGAATGGTGAGCTGGACATGTATGAATATGTATGAATGAAATGGACAAGGGACTTGACCACACAGGACAAAGCAGCAGTTTAGTCATCTCCAGGTCCATGGTGATCCTCAGTCCAGGGTGGCCTTAGTGGAGTCCCAATACTGGGATTTCTAGCTCTGAACTGCTAAGGCTAAGGAACCTGAAATATCTCCCAAGCAGGGAGTGGCTAGTAATGAATGGAACAAAAGTTCATCCTTTTTTCCCCCTCTCTGCCCTTTGTGTATGGGAGTATTGTGTTTCAGTGAGGTGTTGAGAGTTGTCATGGGGACTCACGATACCCCAGTCCATTCCCTTATATTGACTATTGGCTAGATGTATGTAGTCTTTCCTTCCCACAGTTGTTGCATGTCCAGTTAGAGGAAAAGTGTAAATTATGTTGGCAAAGCAACATGCATGTAGCTCAAAATGTAGATCAGAAGCCTTCTTTGAAGAATTGTACCCTTTTTGTCAGTGCTGTCAACACCTGTGCCACCCGCACCTGCTGCTGCTGAGGTTGCATCTGAGGCCATATATTTCTCTAGGGCTACTAGAGTCTCTCACTGGAAACCACCCCAGATCCACATATTCAGGGTCAAAAGCACCTGGAGTCCAACCAGTAATACTACTCCCTGCCAAGACCTCCAGGGTACTTAACTACTGTAGTGGGGAAAATCTCAATAAAGAGCCTTTAAAGAGATCAAATAGGCCCTTATTAAGTGCCTGGCTTGGACTCCTGGACATAGCATGGACTTTGATTTTGTATGTGCATGAACACAGTGATGCCACAGTAGGCTTCTTGACATAGATGCTGGGGTCCTGACAGCTAAACACTTTGATTTTCAGGGCTGGCCACCATGCCCTCAAGCAGTCACAGCAATTGTACTGCTAGTGTTGGGGGCTGACAGATCATGTGCCAGGATTTAAACATCTGGCCTCACGCAGGAATGACTTCTATGGAGGCAAGGGTCAGTATTGGCTCACCAGTGCCAGAACGGTCAGAACCAGGAAAGGCTTTCACTTGGAAGTATTACAATACTTAAACCTTTCAACTTTGCTGCCTGTTGAGCTAGACCAACCAGATCTTGCCTGCATTGAGGTCATGAATGAGGTATTTTTCAGCTAGCCAGTCTTAACAGACCAGCTTCTTAATGACCCCAATGTAGAATATTTTGTTGATGGCAGTGACTTTGTCAAGGAAGGTGAACCCTTTACTGGTATTATTTAGTGACAGTTCCACCAGTGTGGCCAAACCTGCCCAAGGAGACTTGAGCACAAAGGGCAGAACTTAACCTTCCCATTGGCTGCTGTGTGTCAACATGTCAGCATCAGTGTGCGTACAGACTGTGCCTTCATCTCACTCCATGTGCACAGGCCCTATATAAAGAAAACCTGACTGGTTCTGGAAGAAAAAGACGGCATGGTAAGGAAATCCTGGAACACTGAGAGGCTATACCAGTCCCGAATAGACTGGCCATTTTGCACTGTTGGAAATCCAGAAGAAGGGGTACTACAGTTTCCTAGGAAATCGTCAAGCGGTCCTGAAGGCAAGGCTAGTGGTGTCCCAAGTAATTAAGACTCAACAGTTGTAACTGCTGCACTGTTTCCCAGCCCATTAGCCAGCCAGGACCCCAACCACTTGAGACTGAAAACACAAGCTATCCCTGTTGTAAATGTTGTTTTAGAATGAGAATAGCAGTCCCTGAAGTCACCACCACTGCTGTGAAACAATTCCATCATGGAACCCATGTCACCTCTATGACTATGTTGGATCAACACTTAACATTTATCCACTCTTCAGTGTAACATGGTCAGTGTGTGAGCAGTGTGAATCCTGTACCCAGAGAAACCCATGGCAGACCTGAGGCTTCCCTGGAATACAAAATGTTGGTTGTGGATTTCACATAATTGTCTCCAGTCTGAGACTACAAGTAACTGTTAGTCCTGTGTGTACTTTCTCGGGATGGGTGGAAGGCTTTCTTAATCACATGACAAAGGCTGATGAGGTGGCCTTCTCTTAAAGGAGATCATCCCTTAAATTAGACTTTCTGTCACTAGAGGACCAGATGTATTTGTGGCCAAGATAGAATGGCTGGTAGTTAAAGGGTTAAAAAGATCACCTGGATGCTAACTAGGGCATAAACACTCTGAACTCTGGGCTGGTGGAGCCTGTGAATCTGACTTTGAAGCTATAGCTAAGTAAACTGTCAAGAGACACGTAAGCTGGAATCATTGTTGCCAGTTGCTTTCTTAAAAATTTGATTTACCCCCACCATACCAAATCCTCCCCTCACAGAATTCTTTACGGGTGCGCTCTTCCCATTATTAACATATGGGGAGACTTAAAAGATGATGGTAATATCACTTTAAGATAACAGATGAGCCTAGCGTGATGGTACACCTTGAATCCTAGCACTTGGGAGGCAGAGGAAGGCGCATCTTGAGTTCGAGGCCAGCTTGGTCTACAGGACCAGAATAGCCAGGGCTCTGTTACACAGAGAATCCCTGTCTAGAAAAAACAAAAAGGAAAGAAAACAGGTGCTGGAGAATTGGATCCACTGGAGCCCTATAATGAATTGGATACTTCAGTCTATAACTATCCAAGAGAACCAGTGGGTCCTCAGGTTCTCCAAACCAAATCCCCACTCATTAACTAATTTCTCTCATCTTGGGTAGGCTTGCTCAAATGTAGCTAAGACAATGAAATGGCGAGCTCCCAAGGACTACATTGGATTTGTGAGAGGGTAGCTCATACAGTGCTTTTCCCAAACTGACCGGGGTCTTATGTGCCAAGTTCCATCCATACCTAGTGCTGCCCCTTGCTGTAGGGGGGACCAGTAAGGAATACAGGCATCTGAGGACTGGAAAACACAAAGCAATAAGCCTTACAAATCAGGAATGGGAAAGATAAGTTATGGCCCCAGAATGTATTATTCAGTATTATGGTCCAGCCACAAGATTGGATGGATGGAGGGTATCTTGGGACAACCGTTACCCAAATACATGTTGAGTCACAACATCAGATTACAGGAAGTTTTTGAGATTATAGCCAATGAAACTGCAAAGGTTCTTCATATGCTAGCCAGACAACAAACCAAAATGCAGTGCTATTTACTAAAATTCATTGGCTTTAGGTTATTTACGTACCTCTGAAGAAGTTGTGGAAAATTCAACCTAAGCTACTCTTGCTTAGAAATAGATGATGCCAGATGGAATGAGGGAAGTTGCTCATATCCTACACAGACTTGGAATGGCTGGAACCCAAATAGCTTATTTAGAGGATGGTCTTCAACTTTTGGGTGATTCAAGTCCTTTGTAAATGCCCTGCTTTCAAATGAGGGGCTTGTGGGAGCATGCACTTGAAATCTTTCACTGGAGAGATGGAAATAGAGGTGCTAAGGTTCATTGGCCAGCCATTCTAGCCAAATTGGTCAGCTCCAGGCCATTGTCAAACCTTGTCTCAAAGGAAGTGGCTGGTGTTCCTATGGATGCCACTGTAGGTTTCAAACCTCTGACCTCCTCCTGCACCCCGACATGATCTCACATACCCGACCTATGCTTTAAAAATAAAGTCACCTAAAGGAATTAAATAATACTTAAGAACATTCAGGAGTAGAACACGGTTGAGACTATTCACATTAGGAATTTTTATGAGGTTGTTTCTTGTTTTTTTAAAGATACTATCACTATCAAGGGTTTTTTGTTTGTCTTTTTTGTTTTTAAATAATACACAGTGTTTTGCAAATCTTTGTTTTGTTTGAGACAGGGTTTCTCTGTGTAGCCTTGGCTGTCCTGGACTCCCTTTGTAGACCAGGCTGGCCTTGAATCCGCCTGCCTCTGCCTCCCAGAGTGCTGGAATTACAGGTGACCACTGCACCCATCTTGCAGATCTTGATTATTAGTAGAAGTAAATTCTAAGAAAAATTTGGTGAAAACTTTTTTTAATTGGATATATAGGCCATGTGTCTCAATAAGTTAGTGAGCTCAGAATCTCCACCGTCTGTGCTGGTTGGTTTTAAGTGTCAATTTGATAAAAGCTAGACCCACCTCAAAAGAAAAAAATCTCAACTGAAATATTGCTTTTTACACAGAGAAACAAACCAAAACAAAAAGAATTGCCTCCATCAGCATGGCCTGTAGACATGGGGAATTTTCTTGATTGCTTATTGCTGTAGATGGACGCAGTCTACTGTAGGCATTACCATATCCTGGGCAGTATTTCTTACAAAGGTAAGTATAGATCAGAAAGCCAACATTTCCCATATGTTTTCTTCATTTTGTGTTTGAATTCCTGCCATGACTTCCTGTAGTAATGGACTGTGTCCTGGAAGTAAAAAATGAATTTTACTCCTTTATCTCCTCTCCAAGTTGCTTTTGCATGGTGTTTATTGCAGTAATAGAAAGCAAACTAGGAAACCACCTAAGTGCTTTTTTCTTTCTTTTCTTTTTTTTTTTTTTCTCAATGTCTTAATGCTTTTGTACATGAAACTAGGCCTAATAATAGGAACTGCATGGTATTTTATCGTACGAGGATGTTTGTTTGATCCTGGATTGCTGTGAAATTGGTCAGGGGTTGGCCTTGAGAATTAGGAAAATTGAGAGTGCTGGGAATGGAGCAGTAAGTTAAAATACCAGGTTTGTAGTATGCATTCATAAATCTAAAGACAAATCTATAATCTTAGCTAAAAAACTCCCAAAATTAGGGCCAGTGAGATGGCTTAGCAGGTAAAGGTCCTAGTCTGGCCGGAACAGGCTACTGAGACACAGGGGCACACACACATTCAAAAAAAAAAGGCAAATGTGTTCATATTTAATTCCCAGAATTTTCACAATAGTTCCATAAGACAATGCTATTGAATGTGCATATTAATTCAGAAACCCTGGATTTGGAAAATGTGTTATGTTCTAGTCATAAGCATGTGCTCTTCGGCTGTGACCTGGGATATATCACAGAATTAAAGTTCAGGAGTGTTTCAGCTGAGTGTGGTGCCACATGCCTGTAGTCCCTGCACTTGGGAAGCATAGGCAGGAGTTTCTCTGTGAGTTTAAGGCTAGCCTGGTCTACAAAATGAGTCCAGGACAGCAAATCCTGTCTCAAAAAACACAACAGCAACAAAAAGGAGTGTTTCATAAGGCCGGGTATTTACAGCTATTAATATCTTAAGGTTCTAATCTAGCTCTTTATTTTTTCAGATAGGAATTTATAAGCATATTTCTTATGGCCATCTATCCCTGAAAAATTTAAGAACTCTTGAAAATCAGAACTTTGACAATAATTTTAGTAATTGCACAAAGTTGCTAGTGTTCTTACTACATAGGAACAAATTCTCAAGTTTTAATGTTCCACCCACCTTAGTTTTTAGCAAGAGAGGAAGGGGATTGGCACTGATAAGGGTTGAATCTTGTACCACTCATGCTTAGGAAAGTGATTTATCACCAAGCCAGAGGCTTGTATAGATGTCCCAAGTGAGAATGAAACAAAATGGCACTGGGAGGCAGAAGTGTGTGAATCTGAGTTTGAGGACAGGTTGGCCTCCTACGTAGTGAGTTCACCTACGTAGTGAGTTCCAGGCAGGCTAGGGCTCTGTAGAGAGATGCTGTCTCAAAAAATAAATAAATTAGGTACATTGAAGTTGTGTATTCCATGTAACTGCTAGTGTCCTTCCTGGCTGGCCCTTTTTTCTCAGGAGATCCACTTGCCGCTGGAATTAAAGGTATGCGCTACCACCACCCAGTTAGTCCACTGTAATTCTTAGAACTTAAAACTTGAAACACAAATCAGTTGCACCAAGAAAGGCCTATATCTAACAGCCCATTTATGGACTTACGTTTAGTTATCTCAAATACATCAACAATCAAGAAAAAAAGTTTCCAGTTCCTCTCAAAACAAATGAGAATTCTGTTTTTCAAAAACTGTGCTTATTTTTTTATACGAAATTGTAAAGTGCTTCCACTTTTGATGGCTCTGGTATTGTATTGGTCAGAGGGGGGAAGGGAAGGGAATTTCTATGTAATGAAAGCCATCTCCTGTTTTTTTACTTCTTTGTCACAGTATGAAACCAAATTTGCTGCTTTTCTCCTAGATTTGAAGTTCTGCATTTTATTGCATAGTCAGAAAGCACTAAGCTGTTCCCAGTAAATTCTTGAGCCACAAATTTTGCTTCTCTTTGCCGCTGTGTACTTCCTGTTTTGTCAAATTTCCATTTAGGGAAAAGAATGGGTTTTAGGATAAGCTAGTTTGAGTTTCATATTTAAAACTTCTCTTGAAATTTACTTGGAAGCCATTCAAATATCTTGGAGATGGAGGAGGGTAGCACTTTATCCAACATAAGGTCATTTTTTTCAGAAAGCTTCATTTGGCTCTGTATTGTGAGACTACCAGTAAGCAAGAGAAACTTTGTGTTGTTAGTTTCCAGTGTGCAGCTTGCCAGCCCTAGGCTTTCCATGTCCAATATGTTTGAGCTTGTGAATGAATTATTATGTGCCTTGTGAAGGAAGGATCTGTGTTGCTTCTAGTAGATGTCCATAAACTTGGAAGAACTGCCTTCAGTCACATTTGCTCCACTTACAATAAGTACAAGTCAAAGTTCATAGGTTAATTAGAATGCAGATGGGCTGCGTTTTCGATCTGGGATATGTTTTAAATTTGAAACTGTCAAGGCATTCTGAAGTTCATTTGCAATTGAAACAGTGAGAGTTGCAAAACAGTTGTCACTTTTTAACCCTAGTCAGCAGAAACTATTTTTGGTGCAAATCCTACCTTGCTTTTTAGAGACATCCAAAGTTTTCTTTGACCAAATTAACTTGGTTTGCTTTAAGTCAAACTTTCTCCATAGCCTACCAATAAAATAAGTACTTTTTAACTGCTAACCATTATTGAACAATTGTGCAAGTTCTTGCTTATTTTTCCCTGGCCTCTTAACCACCTTCATGTTTGAAATGTTCCCCTAACACCCTTGTGGTTCTGTCGTTGGAGGTCCTAGGTGGAATTATAAAGTATTTGAACGATTTTGCTATTAATTTTTTACTAGATACTTTTCCCTCCCTTTTCCTCTAGTTACGGACTCTTGGCTTTTGCAGTCTTTTTTTTTTTTAGACTGTTCTGGAACTCACTCTGTAGACCACACTGGCCTCAAATACATAGAGATTTGCCTTCCTCTGCCTTCAATTGTTGGGATTAAAGGCATTCACCACCACACTCAGCTTGAAATACATTTCTCATAAAATTAAAGTTGTTCTTTAAATATCTACCATCCCCTACTGTTTTAGCATACATTTTATTTAATTATAAAGAGCTGCCCTTCTGGAGTGGTTTAGCTCCCTGCTGCTCAAGGCACAAACAGGAGGTCCCTGTTCCTAGACACCTGGTTACAGACCCTGTCTCAGAGCAGCAGCTGCAACAGAAAGTCAAACCAGATATTCTGCGATAAGTGACTTAATGAGGACCCTGTAAGTTAATATTTCGGGAACTCTCAGGAAGCCTATATCCAGTGTCTTCTGAGCATTTCCACCACAGTGCTCAGCTTAAGCCTCTAATAAAATAATTTATATTAAACCCAGACTCATCAAAGAGACAAATCAGTGGTTCTTAAATATTAGTGTTTAAAAAAGTTATGTCAGGTATTTATTCAAAATACAGATTGCCAAGGCCTGTTTTATAGCTTCTGAATTTTGGTCCGTCTGTAGAGAATTCTGAAGTTGATGTTCTTAGAACCAGTTTGGGAAGCATACATTCCTTCCATCTTAAAATTCTGTTTTTGTATTCTTGTGTACACACAATAATACACATTTGATGGCTCTTAGTAGTGGTTTAAAAATTTTTTTCCCATGGAAAAAAGATCTTGAAAATGTTTAATTTAGTTGGCAGTAGTATACATCCAAATGTTCTCTAAAAAAAGTTTTTTATTACTGTCAACTAATAGTCAAAAATGTGCCTGTCCTAAATTTTGGGGGTTTTGTTTTATCAAGACAGGGTTTCTCTGTAATCCTGGCTGTGTAGACCAGGCTAGCCTTAAACTCAGAGCAACCTACCTGCCTCTGTCTCCCCAAGTGCTGGGATTAGTTATGTGCTACTGTGCCTGGCTTTGTGTTGCCTCCATGTATGGATGATGGTATACAGCACACTTTTAATCCCAGCACACCACTCAGGAGGCAAAGCCAGTCCTGTGAAAGACCCTCCCTCAAAAAAGAAACAGCATTGTATCTTTGCAGAAACTATAAACCAAAGTTCACTAATAGGTTCTTAAGATTGCAATAAAGTGTACCCCAGGTGGAACTTAGGCTAGTGGTCCTCAGGTACCAGCTGACTTTGATTTACTTAGTTCCTTCACACTAAAGTGTTTAAGTCTAGCTTATTGTGGTATGGTAAAATACAGCAAAATCTTTAAGGCACACTTGGCCAGATTCATGCTTTAATTTAATTTAGGCCAGGCAGTGGTGATGTACACCTTTAAGCCTAAGTTTGAGGTCACTTGGCTACAGGGTGAATTCCAGTACAACCAAGGCTAGAGGAACCCTGTCCCAATAAACAAGACAAAACAAATGGTAGAGGATGGTCCCATTACTATGTGAAGGCGAATTTTGTCATTCTATCCCAGTAATCAGTGATTTTACTTTTGCTTTTATGAAATGTCACATTAGAATAATGCAGTATGAATCATATAACCTGAGAACCTGTATACACATGCCAATGCATGCATGTGGAGGTCAGAGGACAACTTTCAGGAATCTGTTCTCTCCTCCACCCAGGGTTCCAGAGGTCAAAATCAGACTGTCAGCTTTGCACAGCAGGCATCATTTACCATCTTGCTGGCCCTGCATTCAACTTATAGGAGCACCAAGTTATATTATGCTCTTTGCTAAACTGTGTAAGAAACTGCCAGATTGTTCCCTTAACATTTCTGATAACCTTGCGTCACTGCCAGTGCTTTGTATGCTCAGCTGTATTGAATACTTTTTAAAAATAGGTGGCATCAACCAGGCGTGGTGTCACAAGCCTTTAATTCCAACACTTGCAGAAGCAGGTGGATCTGTTGAGTTCAAAGCCAGCCTGATCTACAGAGTGAGAGTCTAGGACAGCCAAGGCAACACAAAGAGACCCTGTTGTGAAAAACCAAAAGAGGAAAAAGTGTTATCACAAGTTCTTTAATGAGAAATTTAAGATTCTCCAGACTTGCCTGAAATCCGCTGTTTCCCAGGTTAACCCCTAAATTGTCCTACCACCTCTCCTGAGCCAGAATTACAGTGTGTGCAGTACCATGCCTTGTCTGATTTAAAACAACTCATTATCTGGGTGTAGTACAGACAGTTCACCTGGTCAGTTACAAACAGATAGTCATTTAATTTGTGCTAAAAGTATTCATCACATGAAAGGCGTTTCGTGAGGATAAATGTTGGTGTTTTTGAGACCGTTTTGTGGGAGTATTTAGAACTGTCTTCCTCTTCAAAAATAGCCTAAGTATGGGGAATACAATATGGACATAGTGGAGTTGTGCCAGAATATAAAATGTAGGTCAGCTCTGGATTACATTCCAAAAGACATAGCAACATTAGAAAATTCCTCAGTTAAGACGCTGTCATTTGAAGTTTTCTTCTGGTATCTCTATTATCAGCATTGTGGTATATATATATATATATATTTTTTTTTTTTTTTTAATTATTTTATGTGCATCAGCGTGAAGGTATCAGATCCCTTGGAGCTGGAGTTACAGACATTTGTGAGCTGCCATGTGGGTGCTGGGAATTGAACCCAGGTCCTCTGGAAAAGGAGACAGTGCTCTTAACCACTGAACCATCTCTACAGCCCCCTGTGGTATATGTTTATAAAATGTTAAAAAATTGTCTTACAAAGGAAATTGTTTCAGAGATAATTCATCTAAACTTGATTTTCTTTCTTCTCTTTCAGGACTTATATAGAAACACCAACCCTCTCAAGAAAAAAAGCATAACAGAAATAAACCAAATGAAATCTTATCAGATACTACAAATATATCTATTACATGAACTATTTAAGCCCAAATTTGATACTTTAAAAACTTTTTGTTGTTGTTTCAGGTGACAGTGTCAAGACTTATTTCCACTTATAAGGTATTTACTCAATCTGAAAATAAATGCTGTGGTATGTCTGTGTCTGGATGTGTCATGTTTTCCACAAAAGCCTGGTTATTCCTTGGTAGAGGTTACAGAATGTTCCTACATTGAACCTAGACTTTAAAGTAGTAATGCAAAAGTCGTTTCTTGCTTTTAAAACACCAATACTACCTGAGATTCATCTGCTGATTTTGTTGGGAGGGGAGGGGCCAGGTGCATTCGCTGGTCTTAGCCAACCAGCACTCCTTTCAGTATGGGCTAAATGCATAGGTTGTAAAGTGTAGCACACAGAAGTTACACTGATAAAATACGTGTCTGTTGTAAGTAAATTAAAGGAGTGTTGGGCTACATATGATCATATAGCCCTATGATTATTGCAGCAGTATTATTTAACCCTCTATCACAACTAATAAGACAGACAGCTGTTAAGATTTTATACTTGCCTTATTTGCCTTGGGCCAGGCAGATATTCCTGCCTACACTGTCTAAATCACCTCACCATCCATCTCCCAGCCCCTACCCAATGCCATCCTCTTTAATCATCCTATCTTCCATCCATAATCTTATAAACTTGCTTTTATTCTTCATCTGGACCTTTTCACGTGCTTACTAGAGTCCTTTCTCCCAGCCCCACAAGGTTTCTTCTCCAGGACAATCCATCATTGTCCTCCTCATTCCCCTCTTCCAGTCCATCAGTTTCCCTTGATCCTTTCTTGAACCCCAAAAGCCTGGGAACCTTAGCCACACCTACCCGATTTTGCCCTCCCCAGGTATAGGTAGGCTGTTTAATCAACCAATCAGATGTCTTAGGCAGATTTACAAATGAATGATAAGTGTAACCAGATCTTAAGGGCTAGCAACACACATCTGACCAACCTCCGACACTTGTCTTTAAGTGTCTTATGTGGATGGCATAGTAGTTGAGCCACACACGTTTTAAGTCCAGCACAACCCAGCATCTCAACTCCATGACCAGGTTAGCTTCTTTGGAAAGCCCACAAGTTAAATGGGCACTACTTGCTTAAACCTGTATCCTCGACCTTAATTCAAATTTTTCTGCTCCTATTACAGTTATGACATTTGTGTTTCTCATTACTGAAAATACTGGTACTTAAGCAATGCACTGCCAGGAGTCAATCTTCATGTACACTGGTTCTAACCAGGTCTTATGGAGGGATTGGGTTTTGTATCAAATTATTGTGATTGAAAAGAAATTGATCCATATCATCCACTCTTTCAACAAGATAAAGGCAAAACTATTTACTCTTTATAAATATGGACAATAGCTTTCATCTGCCACAGAATATGATCATTCTAGTTACAGAGTGCTGAAGAGATAGCTCAGTAAATCGGACTTGTTGCTTTTACACAGGACCTGGGTTTAGTTCCCAGCACCCACAGCGTGGTTGACAGTCAGCCATAACTCTAGATTTAAAGTCATCTTCTGACCTCTGGGAGCACCAGGCACAGGCATGGCAGTGTATGTACAAATACACAGAAATATGACACAAAATGACCCTAAGATACATATTTTAATTTTAGACAAGACTAAATGGAATTTTAAATTAACTTGTGGGCTCAACCCTTCTGCCTCAATCTGGGCACTATGTTTTTTGTTATGAAGACTGCCCTCAAATTCAGGGATACGCCTGCCTCTGCCTCCAGAGTGCTGGGATTAAGAGTGTATCATCACACCTGAATAGCACCAAGATTTGGCGTGTGTGTGTATATGATTTATAAATATACAATTTATGTACATTGGTGTTTTGCCCGCTTGCATGTCTGTGTGAAGGTGTCAGGAATACTAGAACTAGAGTTAAAAGACAGGTGTAACCTGGCCATGTAGGTGCTGGGAATTGAAACTGGATCCCCTGGGAAATCAGCTTTTAACTACTGAGACAACTCTCCAGCCCCACCACTACATTTGCATAAAAATTCATCTACATGTTAATATTTTTCATATATCCTCGATTACTCAACAATATAAGACAAAATTTAATGGAAACTGGTCAGTGGGTATATATAATCCATGGGGCTAGTCATGTGGAACTATCACAGAAATGTGAGACAAAGGATGGTGAGGAGCAGGTTACATATTCTCATCATCTGATTCATCTTCTTCCTTCAGAGATTCCTGTTAAAAGAAAAAAGTATAAGTTTTTCATCATTATATCCATTGAACCTGGATTTTAAACATCTTTAACTACAAATTATTTATACCTAAAAAACACTAAGGGAAGATAACTAGCAATAATTATCTAGGGGGAAAAATGGGAGTTTTCTTTGGTGGTTGTGTGTGTGTTTTTGGTTGGTTGGGGCTCTTGGTGGTTTTGTTTGTTTGTTTTAGAAACAGGGTTTCTCTGTAGCCGTCTGGTCTGGAACTCACTCTGTAGACCAGGCTGGCCTCAAACCCAGAGATTCACCTGCCTCTGTCTCCCTATTGCTAGGAGTAGATGTGTGTGCCACCATGTACAGCGACCTTGAAATTTTCAAGCAGGCTTTTTTAAAAAACGAAACAAAGTGAGGTTTAGAGGTAGGACAACTATATCCCCATTAGAGATAACCTAAAACCTGTTTAAACATCAACCACACTGTTTTCTGACTCAGACCTTATACTGTTTAGAACAATGTTGATGTTGCTTACCTTGGCATATTTCTCAGCTTCTTCCCTTATGTCTTTTGGAACAATTTCATGTCTTCCTTTAGTTACTGAAAAATGAAACCATGTATTAGAAATGAGGACTGTGATTTGTAATCTTATGCACTAGGGAATCTACAGGTAGGGTTCATTTTTGGTTGTTTGCTTCCCCAATAATCATTGTTCCCAAGAGTAGCTAACTTGGAAGTAACAGTAAGTTGTTGTTAACAGTAAATTAATATTGACAAGGAGATAAAACATGATGTAGATTTTTCAATGACAATTATTCATGACAACTATTTATAACATCAGTTATTTCATTAACTGCTTAAAGTGCAAATGAATTCTAGAAAACATAAATGTCCAAATGTAACTTACATTCACCAACCCAGCTGAGCTCTAATTCAAACGCTTTATCCTTAACTTCATCATGTACTATGTAAATTCTGTAAGAGGAAAGAAGAAATTAACACAAATTTGGTCAAGTCCAAAAATAATTTCTAAAAACAGTACAAGGTAGTCATTGTGTCTGGTGTTACTTATAAAATGATATAATCCCCAGTCTAGTTGAACGTTAGAAAAGACTAATTAGGGGCTGGAGAAGAGATGGCTCAGTGTTAAGAGCATTTGGGTTTGCTTCTTAGCATGCACATGATACTGACTTAAAACCATCTGTAACTTTTTCCAGGATATCTACAACTCTCTCCAGTCTCCTTGGCATCACATACATGCATGGTACATGCAAGAAAACTATTTGAAGAAAATAAGTAAAATGGCAATTTGAGAACTGAGAAGCATTCCCTACAAATACTGACATTTCTATTCCTCATTTCAGTTTATTTTGATAGTGTTTCAAAGCTTCAAATTAAAAAAACAACAAAAATCAAGAATGAAAAACAGGCTCAAGTTAGAAAGGCCATAAAGAACTGTCTTTTCAAGATAAATAGTTCGTCAACAAATATTTCAAAAACTAACAGTAATTTAACGCCTCCCCTCCCCCTACAAGTACAAGTAGGCCAAATTCCACTCAAACTGTTTCTTATGGTGTAACAGGCAAACAAGAAGGAAACATAAGTTACAGTAACAGTAAATAACTGAGTGACAGCTGACAGCAATAGCTCATGCCTATAATTCCAGGACATTCCTGAATTTGAGGCTGTCCTGAAAATGACAAAAAACCCTCCCTATAACAGAAAAAGCAAAGGTAACTAAAGAAAGCTTTCTGTTTCCATCCATCCTTTTAGATGCCTTACTGTAATACCAGAAAGCACCTCAGTTACAGGATGGAAGGATGGCTTCCTGACAGTACCTTATAGTATACAAAACTGTGTAAGGTGCTAAAGGGCTGGCTGATTTCTAACAGTAACATCACAGACTGCCTCAGTGAAAGAAACTGGACTATACCATACTCAAACTATTTTGAGGAAATTATTTTACTTTCCAGTGTAATACAGTTAACTGATTAAACAAAAAAACAAAAGAAGACTGCTTCACAGATGAATGAAGGGAGAGAAGTCTTGGCAAGAATAGGAATAATAAAAAACAAAATCCCATTTTATTATGATAGATTCCAGACTTTTTTTCGTGTTTGTATTATCAAATGCAAAACCTGGAAAATAACTTGCATTAAGAACCAACTCAATAAACTTGTTTCTGTAGTTTACCTAAAAAGGCACCTAGTATTTAAAAAGTATTTAAAAAGGCACACAGTATTTTAAAAGCAAGTGCTTTAACATTTTTGTTTTTGTTTTTTTCTAGACGAGGTTTCTCTGTGTAACAGACCTGGCTGTCCTGAAACTTGCTCTGTAGAGCAGGCTGGCCTCAAACTCAGATATCTGCCCGCCTCTGCCTCCTACTTGTTACGATTGGCCTGCATTGCTACTCCTGACAAATTGATTACTCACCCTGAATTACCATTCATCAGGTTTTCTGACTTTACTGCTTAATATTTCATAACTTGTTAAACTGGACTCACCATAGGCCTGTAATGTAAAGCCTGCTTTCTTATGCTATTTTTTTAATGTTTTATTAAAAACTTTACTGCAGCTTGTATTACCAAAACAGCTTCATAAATCACACACAGAAATAGCTATAAACATATAAGTTAGTGAAGCTAAGTGTGTGGTTCAATGTCAGTACATGTTGAGTACATGTGAGGCTCATGTACTGCTCTAACACTACATATTACTGTTTCTTTGAGCTTCGTTTCTTTGGTTTCTCAAAACAGGATTTCTCTTTGTAGCTCTGGATGTTCTAGAACGCACTCTGTAGACCAGGCTGGGCTTGAACTCAGAGATCAACCTACTTCTGACTCTGAGCACTAGATTAAAGATATGCACTGCCGCCAACACCACCAGGTTAAGCACCATTTTTAATAAGATTTTGTGGTTTTCTTTATGTGTGTGTGTGTGTGTGCGCTTGTTGCCTGTGGAGGTCAGAAGAGGGACAATCCCAGGTCCCTTCAAAATGAAGTTACACCATGTGGGTGTCTGGGAATTAAACCCAGTTTCTCCTGCAAGAGAAACAAGTGCTCTTAACCTCTGAGCCATTTCTCCAGACCCCTAAGCATTCAAAAGTAGAGTTTCTAAATGTCTACTATGAGAAAACTAAGTTTTCAGGCATGGGAGCACATGCATTTAATCCCAGCAGAGGTAGAAGCAGGTGGATCTTTCAGCTTTCTAGGGCTGTGTTGTCAAAATTTTGCTTCTAAATAAGACTAAAGATGTAACAAATATATTCACACTCAGGCACTATATTAGTGATACTGCACATGCTTAGCATATACAAAGCCATGAGTTTCCAGTATAAATTCCCAATACACAAGAAGAAAATTTTCATCCATAATAGCCTTTTACGAGTTAGGGTAGCCATGCATGGCACATGCCTTTAATCCTAGCACTCTGGGAGGCAGGGGCAGGTGAGTCTACAAATGAGGCCTGGACAGCTACACAGAGAAACCCTGTCTCAAAAAAACAATACAAAGCAAAAAGAATTAAGGTATACAGAGATTAAGATTAGTAAGGTATTTTTGTGGGTGACAGATAAAGATTCAAACAACTTACATTTTTGCAACTTCTTTAACTACATCACGGCAAGTCATTTCTTTCATCTACAAGAAAAGCACACTGATTACTCCATGTCATGTGTAAGACTGGGAGTGATCGTGATGCACATTTTTAGGCAGATCGTAAGTCAAGGCCAGTTTGGCCAACAAATCAAGGTCCAGGACAGCCAGGGCTACACCTAATCATCTCCACAGAAAAAGAAAACGAGAAAGGAAGAGATGTGTTACGCTCCTATTTGCTTAACTATTTTCATAACAGTATTACCAGTGCTCACTCTTTAGCTTTTGACAATAGCTTAATTCAATTAATTATATAGGTGGTAATGAACTGACAGGTGTATGCTCTGAACGGAAACCAGGACCTCTGCAAGAATAGTAAGTGCCCTTAACCACTGAGCCATAGCTGCAGCTTAGGGACAATTTTTAAATTAATAAATAAAGGCTGTCGAGATTGCTTGGTTTTGCTACCAAGCCTGACAATCCGAGACTGAATCCTAGGACCCATATGGTAGGAGAGGACAGACTTCTTTCTGTAAGCTATCTTCTGACCTCTACTCATAAGCCATTGCATGTGTGTACTTAAAGAATTAGACAACACACACACACAAAAAAAAAGAATTTGAGAGACTGTCTCACTACATGTCCCCTTGCTGGCCTCTTTTAACACAGTAAGATTTCATTAAGCAAGTTATTAAAGGAATTTTATGTATAATACATTAAATGAATTGTGTTTCCTTTTATTTCATAAAAGCTAAAAGTACAAAGCAAAAGAAAGAAGAAAGAGCCTGGTGTGGTGGCACATGCCTTTAATCCCAGCACTTGGGAGGCATAGGCTGGACGATTTCTGTGAGTGCGGTTACACACACAAAAACCCTGCCTTGGGAAAAAAAAAAAGTAAAAAGCCAAAGGCAGGTAAGATGGCTCAGTATGTAATGGCATATAACCCCATCCCTGGTACTTGAAAAGTTGTCTACATTAGCAATTATTAATTGTTCCTTCAATTAACAACTGGATTGGAAATCAGAAAAATCTCATTAGGTGTCCAGCTGAGGAGTTTGACTACTGTAAGCCTCAAAAGTGTGCTGACAGCATACACCCGTGACTATAGGCACATTACTGTGTACTGTGTGAAGATTGAAATGCTGATTTCTGAGCCCTTCCCCTGTATCTGATTGTAATCCTTGTTCTAATAATCTCCTGTCTGAACATTGTGTAAACACCAATCCCCAATTGTTCCCTAATGTGTCAAAGAAGGTTCACAGCCAGTAAGGAGCAGCAAAGAGAATAGGGCTGGGGAGGAGGCTAGGGAAAGGAAGTGGGGATTGTGCTCCATGGAGAGGTACAGGAGAGAGC
Organism: Meriones unguiculatus; assembly: GCF_030254825.1. Taxonomy (NCBI): domain Eukaryota; kingdom Metazoa; phylum Chordata; class Mammalia; order Rodentia; family Muridae; genus Meriones; species Meriones unguiculatus. Next base: position 78,294,465 of record NC_083355.1, on the reverse strand, counting down.
AGCAGGGGAAAACAAAGGCATATGTGCAAGTATCTCAGGGATTTACACTCGGAAGCCAGATCAGCTCCGGCCTTTACACTGCTCAGCTGTTGTGCCATAAAGCCTATTAAACAAAAATAGTAGTTTAGACTCAATTATCTGGGTGCTAGTGGGTTAAGAGAAACTGCGGGACATTTTTACAACTACCAGTAACACGACTGCAGCACTGGGGAGGCTGAGGTACCAGGGTAGAGTTGAAGGTACAACAAGAGGTTAAAAATAGTGTTTGAGCCTGGCATGATGGTACATACCTTTAATCCCAGCAGTTGGAGAGACAGAGGGAGGTAGATCTCTATGAGTTCAAGGTCAGCCTGGTCTACAGATCAAGTCCAGAACAGCCAAGGATACACAGAGAAACCTTGTCTCAGATAACGGAAAAAAAAAAAGATAAACACATTTTCATTTTTCATCACTAAAGTGATGAAAGATCAATACTGAGTGGTTCAAGTTGTAAGATGAAACTCAATGTTCACTTTCAAAGAGATTAATATTTTGCTGTTTCCTGTTTAGGACCAGCACACATGTCAGGCAGCTAATGGCCCCTGCCTGTAATATGAGCTCCAGGGAAGGCAACACCTTCTATCCTCTATCGGCAACTGCATTCGAAAGTGCACAGTACCATACATTTAATTAAAAAGAAAATCTTTGAAAGTACATGTAACAAAAGCAAGCCAATAGCCAAAGTAATTGGGAAAACTAGGATTTAAAGAAAAGATTCTAATTACTAGTAACAAAGTAGTAACAAGTGAGTAGTTTTCATCTTGGGGTTTTGTTTTGTTTCTCTGTGTAGCCTTGGCTGTGCTTTGAAGACCAAGCAGACCTTGAACTCACAGAGATACACCTGCATCTGACTCCCCAATTGCTGGGATTACCCAGCTAGAAGTGAGTAGTTCTAACGTGAGGTAACACCTCACTGTATTGCCCAGATTGGTCTCTAAGCTTGCAGCAATCCTCCTGCCTCAGCCTTCTGAATCCCAGGACTATAGGGATTCACCAAGCCAAAGTGGGTACTTTTAAACTTCCTAGTTTCCTTTAAGCAAAAAGTAAGGAAAAACACTTAATAGACACTAAGATTTTTTTTAAGATAAAAGCTATGTCCAAAGACAAGTTGTAGAAGGGGGTTAGGGGTGGGGAGAGCAAAAGTTTTTTTTTTGTTTTTTGTTTTTTGTTTTTTAATTGCAGCTGACCTAATAATGAACTTCTAGGATTTTTACAGCAGTATATTGTTTGGGGAAAGCAGTATAGTTGTTTTGGGAAAGATGGCTTAAAGGTTAATTGCACCTCGTGTAAGGCGGAGGAATTTAAATTCAGTTCCCAGCACCTACATGTTGGCTTACAATTATCACTAACTCTAGTGCCAAGGAACCCAATGCTTTGTTAGGGCCTCTTTGGGTACTGGGCATGCATGCATTACAGACATGAGCATAGGCAAAACACTCATAATCTTTAAAAGCTGTTTTGTATTTTTTTCGAGGCATTACAGAGGCATCAAAATCATAAAGCAATACATGATACAAGTCATAAATAATGTGTTACCAGGTTTCCTATTTAGCCCATTAGCTTTAGCCATAGGCTGCATTATATTTCTGGACCAAGGGTTTGTAACTACACTTCTAGCAAAATCCCAGCATTCAATATACTTTACCTGAAGCTTTTCTATTTCTGTCTTTGCAGCTTGCCTGGCTTTGCCAATGGCACAACCCCAATAACCCTATTTTAAAAAAAAAGAGAAGAAAAAAGTCAATTAGTATATATTATCTGATATCATTAATAGAGTTACTAGTTAGTCTTTTATTTGCTGGTTGTGGTGTTGCACACTTTTAATTCCAGAACCTGAGACAAAGAGGCAGGTAAACAGATAAATCTCTGCGATTCAGAGGTCAGCCAAGACTACATAGTGAAACCCTTGTCCTGACACCCTCCCCCCCAAAAAAAGTTAAACAAAATAGTCAAATAAATACATTCACATGAACATCAAGGAGTCTGAAACAGCAAAACTAATTCTAGAAGCATCTAGGTGGGGGCCACAGAGGCGGCTCAACAGTTAGGAGCACTTGGTGGCCTTGCAGAACCATACTTAACTCCTAGCACCCACATGATTGCTTATAAACATCCTTAACTCCAGTTCCAGGGGACCCAAAGCCCTCTTCTGACCTTTGCAGTCACCAAGCACAGAAAGGTATACACATGCAGACAAAACATAGACAAACGAACAAGAAATAAATGAATCTAGTTTAAAAATTCAGGTTGCCCCCACTTCCATGCTAGATTTCCAACAAAAGGCCTTGCAAACGCTAGGCCACTGAGCAGGGTATCTTGTCATATAGTCACATTTAAGATACAATGATGAGACAATCACAATCAAAATACTGTGTTTACTACGTAGTTCCTGTACAGTCATACACTTTCTCTGCTTCACTGCAATATGTTCATTAGTATAAAAATTTACTTTCCTTAAATGAGTTTTGGGTTCTGTCCTTACAATGCTGTGGTTTGAAGGCAAGGCCTCATTCTCCCAGGTGGTGCTGTTACTCTGAGACCAGGTCTTTAGTAAGTTGTCAAGATCATTTTTTGATGACCCAAGCTGACCTTGTATTTGTGATCCTCCAGCCTCACTTCATGAAGTAGCTAGAACTACTGGCCTCCATCACTATGCCCAGCTTTAAGAGTTTAAGCAAAATTTTATATAATCCAAATGAGATAAATGTTAATGAAAGACTATTTCACTACAGAAGAATCTTAAATAATTTAAAATTTACTTACATATGATACACCTGATGGGTCGATCATATAGAGCTGTGCACCATCATTCGCACTGTAAGACCCTAACATGAAACTGCATAAAAACAAATTGTTTAAAACATGGTTTGCAATCCCATTGTATTTAAGACCACTGTGATGAAACTGGAACTAGATCTTCTCATATAAATTGCTAACAGGTAACTTACAGTAAGTTCATTGACAAGACAGCTTCTCTACAGTATTCAGAATCTGTATGTGACTTGTTTGCTTAGTCAGCTTTTCTTAGGAAACTATTCTGCAATGTCGGAAGGGTAGCAAAAGGAGTAAGGACAGGTAATCAGAAAACAACTAAAAGGCCTGATGAGCAAAGTCACTGCACAATAGAAGGCCAAGAGAACAATTTGTGGTGAAAAGCACCTTTTCATTTTATAACCAGTACTTATTCCACTCGTTTCTGCAATGGTTACTAATAGCTCAATATTTTTATAGGTTCAACAAGATAAAATTAGATTGTTAAATGATCATGAATTAGCAATTTTTTGAAACTATTTCCTTTAGAGAATTCAGCCTTGTGTTAGCCAATTACAGCTTATGGAACATTCTAAGAGCCAACAATCCCAATCTGTGCCCAGCATTTCCCCTTCCAAACTGGTGCCATTCCCCTTTCAGAATATATACCTGATAATCATATAAGAACCCTTCAGGGGGCTGGAGAGATGGCTCAGAGGTTAAGAACACTCAATGTTCTTACAAAGGTTCAATTCCCAGCAACCACATGGTGGCTCATAACCATCTATAGTGAGATCTGGCGTACAGGCAGAATGCTGTATAGATAATCTTTAAAAAAAAAAAAAAGCCTTCAGCACTCTGGCCTCTGCACATCTGCAGTATCATTTCTACACCCCTTTTTACTACCTCTGCACTCGTTAAAATGGCCATTTTTCACACCTGCACATAAGAGAGTCTTCTTCACCCATCCCCCAGTGACCTCTCAGGAATAGACCAAACACTCCTTAATTGCTACTCAACAATATTCAGAACCAATGCCTGGATCCTAACGTTTCATCTCTAAGCTTTGTTTCATCAGTGTGACATCTGTGTCCCCACATTTAATAACTAATTCATGCTAAATGCCCAAGAAGCTACTATTCATGGAAAGGAGCTAATGAACATGGAATTCACAGAATGAAAGGCATTTTATAAAGTCAAAAGAAAGTTTCATGGGTAATTTCAGCAGAAACACTTAAGTAATGTAACAAATGCTCTACTGAACTCAAACGTTGCTAGCAAAACTCAGGTTTTCACTAGATCTATCATTTTATAAATATGGTTGATAAACAACTTAAAGGCAGGACTACAGCTATACTAGACTGTGATAAAGCACAGACAACTAGGTTTTGTTTTCTTTACTTAGTGACAGTCTCTTGTATCCCAGGATGGCCTTAAACTACATGGCTAAGAATAACCTCTGACCTTTCCACCCTTACCTCCTGAGTACCGAGATTAGACACTAGTATGCCTAGTTTATGAGTTGTCAGGAAACAGACATAGGGCCTTACTTGTACAGACACGCACCCTGAGTTACACCTCCAAGCAATAAAGTAATGTCTTCATTTCAAATATAGCAATTCTCCCAAGAACCCTTATGACAGTGTTAACAGCTAATCTACTTCTTGCTACAACTGAATCCCCTCTTTCTCCAGCTAAACTCCATCTTAACAGCAGAAACTGTGACTACTCTAAATTATGAAATGTAATTTTTGTACGAAATCCTTGCTGACTGCTTAAAAGAAAAATTGACCTCCATTTAGAACCATTTTACTTAGGTGTTTAAACAGCTGTTCCTCATGTCAAGAATCAGATAAGAGACTTACATTATAATCAGATTATAACATATTATTATTATAATCAGATTAAAACTTAAAAAAAAATTACGTTTCCTCCTGATTTTAATGATTTCTTTCACAATCTCAAAAGTTCTGGTGAGTTGTTGTTCTTGTTGTTTTTGGACAGGGTCTCTAGATAGCCCAACTTTGAACTCACTATGTAGCCTAAGCTAGCCTTGAACTTGTGGTAATCCTCTTGCCTCAGCCTCCAGAGGACTGAGATCAGAAACATGTAACATCGCACCCAGCTTTTTTTTATGTATGCTTTTAATGGTTGCCTACTACTTCCTGGTGAGAATTTATCTAAGTGCCTAAGAGGAGAAATCTGGGGACTCAGGAGCCATCTCAGTGAGGAGCGTGCTTGTTATACAGGCATGATGACCTGAGTGTGGATCCCCAGCAACACATAAAAGCTGATGTACCAGCACACCAGTGCAACAGATAGTAACTTAACAAAAGGCTAATTTGTGGGGGGGGGGAAGTCACTGTAAATGACTTAAAGGTCTCATAAAATTTCATACCTGCAGCCAAAAGGTCTAACAGCACTGTAGAGTGTATAAGCGTGTACATACATGGCCACTCTGTCTGCAAGGTGCTGTAATTATGAGAGGAAAAGACCTTATTAGTACATTCCCATTATTGTACAAAAGGGTTCTCAACATATTATTGACTTACTTTTAGAGGAATGTTATAGCCAAAGTTGGACCTAAAGTTGGAGGCTTCTTCTCTTGCTATGTCTGCCAAGGAGCGTGCATCTGCCAACAAACCTGCGACGGCCTGAGGAGAAAGTACCAGTTTAATACACAGCCCTGTAACAAACCAAAAGGCAGGCAGTTTATTACTGACTTATCTAATAGGTTTTATGTATCATTTAAATACGCTCGTTGCTTAGAAGTCTTTAAAAGGCATTTTGATATTTTAATGTCAGATCACAGCTAACTTATGACTTAGTTGTTCCATGTTCAAAAGGAACATTTTATCAGAGCTCACTTTCTCAAATTACCATCCTTCATAAGGTCAAAACAAAACAAAACAAACTGATCTTACACAAGATTGATTTTTATTTAAAGTTATACATTCAAAAAATTATTAAAAGCTTTCATCTAAAAGCTAATAGCCAAACTTTTGTAGCCAACTGGATGAAAACTGCAAGTAGCTAAAATACAACATACCGTTTTATAGAGTGGATGGCTTAAAACTACAAGTCCTGCCAATGTGTTAAGACACCCTGAGGCACTGAAGTAAACACCTAAGTAGCAATGTGGAGAATTTCACATTTGGAGAAAAGCGACAAATAGCTAAACCTCTGGAGTATCATATTCAAATAATCTTACTCAAACAAAACAAAAGGCTCTTTTTGCCTTGGTAAAAACAATTTGTGAAGTCTTATTATTGTCAAGTCACTTTTTTCTTTTTTGAGATGAGGTTTCTCTGTATAGCCTTGGCTGTCCCGGAACTCTCCTGGAACTTGGCTTTGTAAACCAGGCTGGCTTTGAACTCTCAGAGCTCCCTGCCACTGCCTTCAGAGTTCTGGGATTAAAGGAGTAAGCCACCATGCCCTTCCTGTCAGGTCACTTTGAATATGAAAATTACAGAAAGAGGAAATTAAGCCTTAACTTTCTCTGCCTCTTTCAGTGCCTAACATTTTGCCAATTTCTGTATGGCTAGGTTCTCTGGAGTAACACTGAACTCAAGTTTGAATCCAGCTTTTTTTTTTTTCTTTAGTAGCTGGGCATCTGTTAACTCCTAGGTAAAAGTAGGACTGTCAGAACTAAACGATATAAATTATGTGAAAAGCAATAACACAGCACACAGGTTGCTTTCTTGCCATTCAAGTAGCTGAGTTAGGACGAGTTCATTCTTAATTACACTTCTTACAGAGTAAAGCATCACCTACATATGATGATGTCAGTACATACCAACAGTATATTTACTGCTTGGATCACACTTGAGCAATGCATTCAGACAGCATATCAGCTGCATGACGAAGAGATGCATGAGAAGCTGCTCATATGCTCACTCCTTTCACTTCATACCATTTCCTCTTCCTCTACTATAAAGTGTTCTGTTAACATTTAGTGACAACCCCCATGATGGATACAAAAAGCTTAATATTCTTTGCCCGTAAATATTTATCATCCCCCTGGTGATCTATGCTGCTAAGATCTTAGTTCTGCATATTCCACATCCTTCACCCTCTCATCCTAAGGCAACCCGAGTTTTCTTGTCAACAGTAAGTTTATGAAATTGCTTTCTTTGTTAAAGATATGGAGTTGCTCAAAACCCAATAATATATATGGCTGTTCAAACATATATTACTCCCTTAATTTTAAATGAATTAACTCTTAAAAAAAGACTTTAGTGTATTTTGGTTATATAAAAAAATTGGAGAAAATAGGGATGAACATTTTAAAAGTGTGATCTCACCATTCCAACATGTCGATCAACATTAAAAAGTCGCTTATTGGATCCTTCTTCATAAAGTTTAGAAAGGACTAGCTTTTCTACCCCAAACACAACTCCGTCTTTACATCTGATCCCAATAGCTGTACTGAAACAAGAAGAAAATAATTTTAGCTGAATCAGAAGAAACTTAGTAAGCGTATATTTAAAAGAAAAAAAATCAAAGGGTTTTTAAATCCTGTTCAGATGACAGAATGATGGCCAGCACATGTAGCAAACAAAGGTATGTAATCCCAGTACTTAGAAGACCAAGGCAAGACCATCCAAAGTTCAAGGTTATAGGGAGGCCAATCTGGACTACATGAGACTTAGTCTTAAGGCTAACTTTGGGCTGGGATGACAGCTTAATTGATGGAGTGTTTGCCTAGCATCAATGAAGCCCTTGGTTCAATCCCCAGCACCACACAAAAGCAGGCATAGTGGTGCACACCTGTAATCCCAGCACTTTAGAGCAAGATTAGAAATTCAAGGTTATCCTCTACTACACAGTAAGTTAAAAGACAGCCCAAGATACATGGGACCCTATCTTAACAATAAACAAATAAAATGTAGTATTTAAAACATATAAAATACCTTTTTGTTCTGTTTTGCTTTTCAAGACAGGGTTTCTCTGTGTGTAGCACTGGCTGTGCTGAATTCACTCTGTAGACCAGGCTGGCCTCAAAATCACAGAGATCCACCTGCCTCTTCCCCAAGTGCTGGGATTACAGATGAAGGCCACCACACCTGGCCTTCTGAGTACTTTTTAACTTCAGCTGTTTGAACCTTAGTATGTAGAACTTGTGTAAAGTGACCTAACTGTATTTACAACTATAAGCCATTTTAGTAAATATTAGCAATGTTTATTAGTAATGATATTAAATAGTAAAAAAGTGAGCAGTTTACCATTAGGTATTTGTTGTTACAACCAATAAATTCTCTGTCAACTTGTGCTTTTCTTCAGGAAGGCTTTTTTTCTTTGTCAGGTAGTAAGGATGGAACCTAAAACCCACACATGCTGGGCAGTACTGTACCACTGAATTTACTACCAACCAGCAGGCCCCATATATTGGCTAATTCATTCAAGAACTTTGAAAAACAGTATCATATTTCACAAATGAAGAAGCTGAGAAAAACAAATATATGCCTATCACTAGCAAGTAATGCAACAATGGTCAAACTTCAGGTGTTAAGACCTCTGTTCTGAGAGCTTTGGGCTTCTGCCAGATCCTGTCTTCCCATGTGTCTGGTTAGGAACACCCCCTATAAGATCTACAGGGAACCAGGGCTAGGGAAAGACAGAACTATTATCTGAACAGAAGCAATATAAACTTATATTACTCAGGTAAACTAATATTTAAACTTACAACTTTTATTTCTAATATGTTAAGTAATGATATAACTGATACTCTGCACTAATAAATGCTTTTTGAGATTCCAATAATTTTTTAAAATATGAGGAATACAAATCTGAGCATAATGACATGTATTTATAATCTCAAAGCTGATGCCAGAGGATCACAAGTATTTTTTGTTAAGATTTATTATTATTTATATAGTATTCTGCCTGTCTGCATGCCTTCATACCAGAAGAGGGCACAGGACCTTATCATAAATGGCTGTGAGTCACCATGTAGTTGCTGGGAATTGAACTCAGGATCCTTGAAAGAGCAACCAGTGCTCTTAACCTCTGAGCCACCTCTCCAGCCCAGGCCACAAGTTTTGAGGCCTAGGCTACAGAAGTCCTATGATAGTTTGGGCTGTATACTTAGTATGGAAAATAAAATAAAGGTATAAAGGTTTGTGGGGCTGTGAGATGACTAAGTGGATACCCGTGATGACACAACTTCAATCCCAGTTTGAATGTCCATAACAGAAAAAGAAAAAAACTATCCACAAACTGCCTTCTGATCTCCACTCACACACACACTAAATAATTTTTATTTTTATTTATTTTTTTTACAGCTGGGTGGTGGTGGTACACACCTTTGATCCTAGCAGTCAAGAGGCAGAGGCAGGTGGATTTCTGTGAGCCTGAGGCCTAACAGTAACAACTTTCATAGCTGGGCTCTTCCCTGAGACTAAAAAGAAAGATTAAAATATCACCTTTGTCTTTTCACATAACCATCTAAAAGCATACTTTTTATTATTTTTAAATTATGTGTATGCACTTGTGTGGGTACATACAAAACCGCAGGTGCCCAACTCCCCAGGAGTTGAAGTTACAGGTGGGTTGGGAGCTGCCACTAGATCTGGGAACCAAACTCAAGAACAATACAGTCTTAACTGCTGGGCCACCTCTCCAGCCCAAGAGAATACTTTCAGAAAGCAGGTATCATCACAGCATTTGTATCTACTATAGTGCTTTTAAGAACCTACTGGTATAATGCTAATTTGGTATTTCCTAACTTAACAGGTACTCTAGTGGCAAAGCACTTCCCTAAATACCCCAATGCAAGAAAAAAGTTAGTCACCTTTTGATAACAGAACACAATCTTCAAATGATTAGCTTAAATGTTTCCTACCTGTTTGAGCTCCACACCCAGTTCATGAGATGCTGGAGATAAACCCAGGGTTTTGTACACACTATACAAACACTCCACCAACTGAACTACATTCAGAACAGTTTATTCTTTTTCCTAAACATATCTTTACAAGATTTTTGGGTTTGTTTTAAGACAGGGTTTGTGTAGCCCTGGCTGTCCTGGAACTCACTAGCCTGGCCTCAAACTCACAGAGATCTGACTGCCTCTGCTCCCGAGTGCTGGGACTACAGGTGTGCACAAACCACTGCCTGGCAAAAGATTTTTATTTAAGTGTATTTTTATTTAAGTGTATGTGCAAATGTGTGTGGGCAAATGAAGAGAGGGCAGAAGACGAGGGCATTAGAACCCTCAGATCTGGAATTACAGGCAACTGCTGGAAGTTCAGCTATAGCACTTGGATCTACTTGCCCACGATTGTGCAGCAAGAACTCTTAACCACTCATAAAGCTTTCTAGTCCCAGTACTGATTATATGTATGTATACTTACATCTTTAATTTCAACACTCAGGAGATAGATGAATCTCTCCCTACCCTAGCCTATACAGCCAGTTCTAGAGCATCAAGGACCACATGGTGAGACTGTTTTATTGTTGTTTGGCTTTTTAAGAAGGGTTTATCTGTGTAGTCCTGGCTGTCCTGGAACTCTCTCGGTAGACCAGGCTAGCTCCAAAGTCAGAGAAGAGCTGGGATTAAAGATACCACCAACCAAGACTGTTTTTTGGAAAAATAACAAGATGGCTCAGTGGGTAAAAGTTTATCGGGCAAATCTGATTACCTGTTTGAACCCTAGAACACAAATAAAGCTGGAAGAACTATCCAAGAAAGAGCTCTGAAGAGGACTAAGAAGTTGAGATTACTTCAGGGTATGATATTTGTTCATGCTAAAGCAATATAACAAAGCCTGATTTCTAAAACATAAAAATAAAAGATAATACCTGGTCAAAACATTCACTTCAAGTAAACAGTGCTTCTTACCTACTGTTTTCCACAGCCTTCATGGCATATTCAACTTGGAAAACTCTTCCATCCGGAGAGAATGTAGAGGCTGACAGGTCATACTGACAAGAAACGGAGCAACAGTGAGTTTACAGGACAAGTTTCTGCCAACAACAGTCACACAGATTTTCTTTCTAAATGGTTCAAACACCAGAAATGTGTCCTATCCACAGAAATTGCTTTGGAAAGAAAGTAGTATGGTATAGCAGTTGTTCTGAGAAAACTACAACCTTCCATTTCTGCTACTGAAAAGTAATGGTCCAAGGAAATGCAGACATGCTCAGGAGTTAGAAGCACCTGCTGCTGTTCAGAGCACCTGGCTTGGTTTCCCAGAACTCAAGAGTGTAACTGCGGTTTCAGAAGATGCACCACCCTCTTATGTATCTCCATGGGTATCACAAGGTGCACATATACACATGCAGGACATTCATACACATAGAACAAATCTTAAAAAGGGGGAGTTAGACGCAAACCTTAACTGGCAGAACTTTTTTCACACAAAACTCTTTTTTAAAAAAAGCACTATTAACCAGGCAGTGGTGGCTGACACCTTTAATCCCATCATTGGGGAGGCAGAGTTGGGTGGATCGTTGAGTTTGAGGCCCACTGGGGCTGTTTTCCAGAGAACCAACCCTGTCTCCAAAAACCAAAAACAAAATTATAAAAAAAAGAAAAGTATTGTATGGTAGGAACAAGATTAAAGTCTGATCATTTACATTTGTATCTGTGCCAGGAACCACGGAAATACCCTGGTTAAACAAATCATTTAGCATTCAGCAACATTGAACGAGCATCTACTGTATTGAGCTACTATGTGAAAATACAAAGATCATCACCCATTTATAAAGTCTTTTTATTTTTCAATCAGAGGAAACACAAACCTAGGGAGAGCAAAGCATTACAAATATGATCACAGCCAGGAAGAAAACAAAATGAAATGAAAAGGAAGGGACAGTAAGAATTACTGCAAATGGCTTCAAGGAAAACCCTGGTAGGGCAGTCAGACCTCAGCGATGAGGGAAAAGCCATCTATGGCATTAGGAAGAATTTCCTGGCACGTGACTTCAAGCCTTAAGACAGACATACACCTAGCCCAAGACAAGGTAGAGAAGATGTCTTGAACACTGTAAATGAAGGCGAAACGGGCAAGGGTGAAAGTCCAACATGCTGAAGCGTCAAGACTAGGTTGGGATAGGTAGTTTACATTTTATTCTTGCTGCAATGAGGTGCTGAACTGGAAATTCATGGTTTTTTATTTGTCTCTTTAACATTTACTTATTGGGCCTATGCTACAAGAGGTCAAGAAACAACTTTGTTTTTGCTTCCTGCCATGTGGGACCTGAGGATGAAACTCAGCACCTCAGGGGTTAAACTCAGGTGTTAAGTCTTGGTGGCAAGCACCTTGACCCAGTGAGGCATTGCAAAGGCCCAGATTCAAATATTTGAACATATCACTCTGGCTGGAGAGACACTCAGCAGTAAGAACACTTGCTGCTCTCCCAAACAATTTGTGTTCAATTCTTAGCACCCACATAGTGCCCCTACAGCCACTTCAGTAGCTTCAGCTCCAGGAGATCTGACATCCTCTTCTAGCTTCAACACACAACAGGCACATATGCGGTGCAAAACACACACACACACACACACACACAAATAAGCAAGCCGACCAATCACTCTGGCTTTGGGCTGAAACAAATGTAGAGGCATGACTATGGAGCTCAGCTATACAAACAATGGTGGCTTTGACCACACAAGAAAAAAGAAAATAACCTTTTGAGGGCACCATTAAACAAACAAACCAAAACTTGTGGAGCTAGGAAAGGAGCTCACGTAGCAGCGCAAGGTCTAAGTTTTTATCTGTAAGCATGTAAGTACACATATGGCAACACACACACAAACATATGCAAAGGGGGAGGAGCAACACAGACTTGTTAATGGATAGCTCTTGGTGTAAAATCAAAAAGCAATTAAAGACCAATGATTTTTTTTTTTTTTATCTGATCAACCAGAATTGGGCCATTCACTTAGCTGAAGACAACAGGAGACTGTCCACAGGGAATTTACAATGCTACTTTAATAATACTTTCTTGCTGCATATCTAATAAGGATGGATGACCAGCACTCAAGAGGCTGGCACAGGAGGCAGCAGAGTTCTAGGTTAGCCTAGACTTCATAGTATGGCCCTGTCTCAAAATCTTCCCACAATAATCTTAAAAAAAAAAAAAAATGAGTATGGTTACTATCTCTTGAGGCCCAAGGCTGACCTTCCCATCTTCCCAGAGGTTGGCGTTTAAAAAAAAATTTTTTTTTAATCATCAGAGGGCTGGAGAGATGTCTCAGAGGTTAAGAACACTTGATTGTTCTTCCAAAGGTCCTGAGCTTAATTCCCAGCAACCACATGATGACTCATAACCATCCGTAGTGAGATACAATGCCCTCTTCCGGTGCACAGGCACAGATGCAGGCAGAATGCTGTATGAATAATCTTTTTAAAAAATCAAATGGACAGAAATGATCAACAAATAACTAGTATTCACAACTCTTGAGGGATGTAAGGCCAGAAAACAAGCCTTCAACAGTAAAACTTAAGTCTCAGTGTTAACACTTCCATACCAAAATATTCCACATGGTTCTATCAATTGACTATTGATGGAAAATAACATTAATACAAGGGCAAAGCTAATTTTCTGTGAGATATATTATTGGGCATTTATTTAAAAAAAAAAAAGTATTACACGACTTCGAAACCACTTAAATCATTCTCAACATAAGGAACTCAAAACACCAGTATGTGGACTTAATTCTGAGCATCAAATCTTTGTGTTTTGTTTTGTTCTTTGAGACAGGTTCTCTATGTAGCCCTGGCTGTCCTGGAACTCATTGTGTAGACCAGGATCCGCCTGTCTCTGCCTCCCAAGTGCCGGGCCCCGCACGCATCAAAACCTAGGAACAAGGATAACCAAAAACCCTATTATTCGTTGCCTTTACTTACTGTACGTAACCAACAGATATTTGCTGCTTATATACGGACACAAAGGTAAAGTAGGGTAAATTACTGCACACACGCGTACATTTAGCCCCAACAATAAGGAGGGTTATTTCCCAAATCTCTTAACACTCTCTAATAACTTGAGGCACTTAGGTCCCTAGATAACCCTTTAAATGCTTTACAGATTCGCGAACAGCAGAACAAAGGAGAAAGACAAAGAAGCTCCAGATGGAGCCTTTCTTTGCGTTCTGTCCCGACAGGTCGGAGGGGCTGTCGGTGTCAGGAAGCCGGGGCAGGCCCCTAGTCGGCAGCAGGCGGCCAGGCCACACGACGCTCCGGCTCAGACCCGGCGCTGCAACCCGCGGGGCGCTCCCGAGGGTCGGCCCCGATGCCCGCCCTCCCGCAGGCCCCGCGAGTTTGCACTTTCGGTTTCCTCAAGCAGGGGATGCAAGTGACTCAGCAACCCGGCTTGTCGCTGCGCGGGGGCGGACACAACGGGCCCGAAACGCCGCAGCAGCCAGACGCCCCCCCCCCCGAGCCTGAGGCCGCGGCCAGAGCCGGGGCTCCGGCGGCCCTCCGAGCCGCGGCCGGGCCCCGCACCCCTCCTACGCCGAGCCGGAGAAGACGGCGCGGAGACACTCACCCCGGTGCCGATGGAGCTCATGGTGCCGAGCCGGGCCGCCGCCGAGGGTTTCCAGGCCCGAAGCGCCGCACCTACGCCGCACACTGCGCAGGCCAGTAACGGGCTCGCCCATAGGCTGCGCCCTCCGCCAATAGCCTTCCCCCCTGCGGCCGGCGGAGGATTGTGGGAAGGGCAGCGGGCCAGCCGCGGGCGCGCGGGCGCAGAAGCCGGGGAGGCGGTTTCTCGCTCAAGCCGGTGCTGTGTGAAGTTGTCACTGGAAGTGCCAAGGTCAGAACCTGGTTCCTAGTAGCCCTAACGAGCTAGGCTTCGCCACCTCAGCAGTCCCGTTACACAGACGACAGTACTTAAAAGCCGGGGGAGAAAAAGCCGCTTCAGGAAAAGGAACAAAAAGGCCGAGTGTCCCCTAGGTCCGTCTCCAGAGTCCTGGCTGGACGTCTGGGTTTAAGTGGAGGCGAGTGGTAGGCATAATTAAGCATTCCTGGCCACGAGGTGATACCTTTCCATCAGGGTTTCCACGTTAGCCTCTCCTGCAAGCTGACAAGTTGTGTGAATGTGAAATCTGCTTGTGGGAAAAGTTGTCCCTCTGGCAGGAACCAGGGCTTCACTCTTTTCCTTCGCCCAGCATGAAATTCTTGGAGAAGTTCCAGTTTCTTAGAGTCTTAGCAAAGCGAGGAGCACAAGGGTTTCTTTCGAATATCTTCATTCCTGCCGCGAAGATTACAGAACTAACGTGTCTCGGGGAACTCCAATTGGCAGGCTCATTCTATCAGGTCAATATGGCCTGTCTTAAGAATTAAGTCGGGGAGGGGGCCAATAGATAAATCAGAGAAGTGGGCATGGGACCTGACCTTGTGGTTGGTTTTAAATCCGATTTTAAATAAAATGGAGAAAGCATTTTATATAAAGAAAATCCTGTATACTTTTATTTTATATAGTCAGAAAACATTTTCCAGTGTGGTGATGCAGGTCTGTAATCCCGGTACTCAGAAGGCTAGGACAGGAAAATCTCCAGTTCAAGGCCAGCTTGGAATATGAGCCTCTGTGACTAAAACAACACCCAACACCATCAACAAAAACACGTTTAACACACACAACTGCACTCTCAGGCAGGTTTATTTTGGTTGTTTTGTTGACACAGTCTCAAGTATCTTAGGCAGGTCAAAAATAACCTTGGGCTCCTGATCTTTCTCCCCCCACCTACCAAAAGCTGGAATTGCAGCCCTGGTCCATCACTGTAAGCCTCAGTAATGTCTCTAGAAAAGAGAAGACGATCCAACGTACGCATTGCATTCAGTTGTCCTTTCTGTCTCTTCCAGTGTGGGACGAAGGTTGCTTCGTATTTAAGTTTCCCTGGCATTGGAGTCTTTTAAGTGTTTTTATTATTTTTAATTACATGTATGATGGGAGAGGTTGTGCACATGAGTGCAGATGCCTGCAGAGACCAGAGAGGGCTTTGGATCTCCTGGAGCTGGAGTTGCAAGTGGTTTCTTTGCTCCTAACCCCTGAGCCATCTCTCCAACCTCAGCATTTACAATCTTTGTATTCTTTTGGTTCGTTTGTTTTGAGAAAAGATCTAGCAATCCTCCTGCCTCTGCCTCCTGAGTGTTAGAATACAGGCCTGAGCCACCTCACCCCACCTATAAATATTTTTAATTAGCAAAAAATAAAATGTACCTCCTTGGTTCTAGTCTGCCAACTTATAAAATAATAACTAACAAACTAGTTAGAATTGTGGAGGGGGAAAAGGTTAGTATTTATGACATTTGAAACTTAACACTTTAAAATACTTAGGCCCTAGGGTTACTTTGAGTTTTTCAATGTAGTCTTAGCTACACTGAACTCTGTCTTAGAACAAAGATCCTCCTTGAGTGCTAGTTTTTAATGGCATGCGCCACCACACCCGGATGCGAGGATTAAACAGAAGGCTCAGCAGTTAAACCCACTCTGACAGGGCAGCTCAGACACTGTCAGAAACTGTAGATTCTCGCGTTCTGATGCCCTCTCCTGGTGAGCAGACGTCAATGCAGACAAAATTCTCGTCCGTAAAAAACACTTTGAAAGAATCCAAACCTTTTAAGGCACAGCTTTTTTTTTTTTTTTTTTTTTTTTTTAATTAACTCGGGAAAGTTGTCCTTATCGTTATGTGTTTTGTCGATCAAGCAATAAGGATTTTTTTTGTTAGTCTCGAGTTTATGATAATTAAAAAAAATACAAACTATTTGGGTATTCTTTAATATAGGCTTTCCCGGTTTTGTTTTTGTTAGTTAGGCTTTAACTTGCAATTCAGAACAATAAGATTAATAACCATCCCCAAACAGACACGCTCAGCACAGAAATGTGCAAAATTCCTTACCTGGGTAAATTCACTTGTAGCTCAGAAAATACATGCGTCCATGGGCGACTATTCCATCTTCTTGGCTTGTCAAATGAGTTCAGGAACTTGTTCTCGTTTATTCTTAGAATTTAGCAACTCTGTCTTCCTTCTCCTTTGCTTTGGTTTGTTGTTTGTTGTTTGTGGCTTTTTTCCTTTATTTTTTTTTCTATATGATAGTTCACATTCTTACCTTTAAGTTCAGAAAATATAATTCTTTCCTTTTATTTTATCAGTTTATTGGATGTATTTTCTTTCCAGAAATAGAAAATCATGAAGACTTAAAAAAAAAAGTAAACACTTCTCAAAAGTCCAAAAATCAGCCCTAATTCTCAGCAGCCCGGCTAGCTCAGTCGGTAGAGCATGGGACTCTTAATCCCAGGGTCGTGGGTTCGAGCCCCACGTTGGGCGCTGCTTCTTTTGCTGTCATTTTGAGTTTTCTACTTAGATTTATTCTCAAACACTGGCCAGTACTAACAGAACACACTTAACTAAGGTGGATCCCTAAGCTGAGGTAATTAAAATACATTCACTATTCATCTCTGCAGGCTACACCGTTCGCAAACTGCGCTTGCGCACGCCAAAGCCAGGCCCACGCCCTTGGTTTGGGTTTAAAACAGGAGCAGAAAATTACACTTTTAAATTTGCCTTTTCTGTTTAGTTTTTCATTGTTGCCGGTGTCGGGCAGCTATTTTTTTTCTTCTCTTAATAAAGCTGTGGGCCCTGATTTTGGATCCTTTCCCAAAACACGAGAGATCTGATTGCCAAAACAGACGTGGGCGCGGGAAACAACTAACTTCCTTCTTTGCAGACGCTACCCCACCCACTTCCGCCTTGCTGCAGCCAAAGCAGGGCTTCTCCGGGGTGCAGGAGGGCGCTCCCCCAGGCTGGCCGCCCCTCGGCCGGCTGTGCACGCGCACCGCGCGGCGCCGCTGGGGACGTGGACCCTCCGGGACGCCGGGGAACCAGCACGCCGCTCCGGTGCGTGGCGGAAGAAGCCCAAGTACCCCTCCCTGTCCCGGGGCAGCTCTGCTTCCGGGAAAGGGGCGCCCAGCCCTGGAGGCCCGGCTCCTTCCGGCGGCCCCGGCCTCCCTCTCCTGCTGGCCGCCTGCGGGCTCTCTCGCTGGACCGATCGGATGGCTTTAGGGGTGTCTCCTTGAGTGTGCGAAGATTCTGCTGTTTATCTCAAAGCAGACAGAAAACATCTCCCCTCCCCGCCCCTGTCTTCTCGCTGAGACAGTCTACGTTACAACTCCCAGAACTTGTACACCAGGCCGGCAGAGAAGCGCCTGTGCTTGTCTCCAGAGTGGCCGAGCGTGAGACGACTCGCCCGGGTTCTCTGGTCTCTTCAGCAGTGCACCCTGGCTTGGGGTGTGGTGAAGGAGGCGGAGAGATCGCCTGCTGCGAGTTGGAAGGCAGCCTGGGCCTAGATACCCAGCGAAAAGCACTCATCAGTTCCTTTAATGCTGTGGTGCTTGGATCTCCTCCCACTTTCCTGGTGCTGGCTCTATTTTTTCCGTTTCCCAGCCCATTCTTTCCCAGGCTTTCTCGTCCTTGTCATGCTCCCTATCTGTCAACCAAACGGCCATCATCTCCACTTTTCCAAACCTAATAGTTAATTGCGACGCCTAATCCATTGGTCTATCAGAAGTATATGACAAAGTTGATGACTTCATCTTGGCTCTCCTCCCTTGACTTCTACTACATCAATGCTCTCCTGATACCCACCCCCTAAATTCTCTCATACATCACTTTCTGACCTTAGTTAATCTCCCTGCACTCCGCCCAGCTCCTCCCACCTCCCCTCTCCCCACACTCCTTTAGAAAAGAGCCCGGTGATGGCGATGGCAGCACTTCGGAGGCTGAGGCTGAGGCTGGCAGATCTCTGGGAGTTCGAGACCAGCTTGGTCTACAGAGTGAGTTCCAGAACAACCAGGGCTACACAGAGAAACCCTGTCTCAAAACAAAACAAAAACAAACAGAAGAGCAGGCCTATGAGGGATATCAGCTGAACACAGCATAACAAGTTATAATAAGACTAGGCACAAGCCCTCATTTTAAGGCTGGCCAGGCAACCCAGTAGGAGGAAAAGGGTCCCAAGAGCAGACAAAAGAGTCAGAGACACCTCCCATTCCCACTGTCAGGGGTCCTACACAAAATAAGCTACAAAACTATAACACGTGTTCAGAGGACTGAGGTCAGACCCATGCAGGCTCATGATTGCTGCTTCAGTCCTGGTGAGCCTGTGAGCCCTGCTTAGTTGATTCTGTGGGCCCTGGAACCCTCTGGCTCCTACAACCCTTCCTCACACTCCTCAGTGAGATTCCCCAGCCCCACCTAAGGCTTGGCTGTGGGTCTCTGCATCTAATGACTTTCTGGTGACTGGTCACCCCACTTGAGTTCTCGTCTTCTCTAACTTGGGAGGGCTGGGTGGATGAGTGCTCTTTGCTCTTGCCGTTTGCACACCCCGACTCTGTGAACTCTGTGACACAGGGCCTCCTGGTGAACTGTACTTATCTAGGATGCAGATGCTCAGCGTGCAGGGGCAACTCTTTTCACACAGCCTTGCCGGGGGCTGCTGTGGTCAGCACACATCATAAACTTAGGCACTATTTCTGACCAGAGTTTTAAAAGAAACAGCAACAGCCCAGCTACCTGGCCTTTCAGTCTGCACTCCCTTGGTGGGTTTAAGATTTAAATACTAGCTTTTTGCTTAGGATTCCTCACTCTATATTGACCTTTTTCTTAAATACGTTTGTTTGTTTTTGAGACAGGGTCTCACTGTTACCCTGCTGGCCTAGACCTCAGTATGTAGCTCAGGCCCTCAACTCAGAGAGACCCTCCTGTCTCTGCCTCTGAGCGGCTGTGATAAAAAGACAGACGGCATGATGCATGGCATGAAATTATTTTTTGAGATAGTTTTTTTTTTCTGTATAGCTCAGCTTGGCATGTGACAGTCCTTATGCCCCATTCTCCCAGGTGTCTGAATTAGAGCTCTGAATGTCAAACCTGAATAGCCAGTTGGATATCTAGTTAGACGGTTTCAAACTCACTGCGTGGTTCAGGCTGGCCTCAAACTCATGGCCCTATGCCCAACTGAAACTTAAACTCATGATCTGTCTTGAAAACTTGTTTCTCTGGCAGTTGTCCTGTTCTTTGTGGTAACACTAGTTATGCAGGCCTGCAACCTTGGTACTGTTATAAACTAAAATGCAGCAAGTGGGGGTGATACCACAGCATACCCATGCCAAAATGTGCCCCAAGAAATTAGACCATGGAACAGATGTGGTATAAGGAGTTTTATTGGGGGAAGGGAGAGGAGGACCTGGGAAAAGGGAGAGGCAGCAATTGAGTCAGGTACACAGGCAGATAGGAGCAGAGCATGAAGACGGGAACGGGGAGGGGGACAAAGGGGAGGGTAAGGGGGGAGAGAGACTGCTGAGAACAGAGAGAGAGATGGGGTGGCAGGTGGTCCTTTTATTGGGCCACACACACGTCTTACCCAGCGACAGGTCATGACAAAGCAATTGCTAGGTCCCTGAAGGCACACAAGCAGAACTGCTAGCATGTTAATATTTTTTAATTAAAAACGAGGTCGTAGGAAAAGGTGGTGAGGTGGGACTGACGGTGTTGTGTTTAGACTGCTTCCTACTGACTGGGGGAGGGGCAGTGACATCTTTGAGGACCCTGAGAAAATTGGGATGCTGGCCAAATCACAGGAGAGCTGGCTTTTTCACTGGGCTGTCCAGGTTAGTGATCTCTCCCCGCCCCCAATTCTCCCTTCATGGACTCATATTTTATTAAAAATTGGCATACTGCTGGGCACGCCTGTCATCCCACCACTCTGGGAAGCAGAGGCAGGCAGACCTCTGAGTCTGAGGCCAGCCTGGTCTGCAAAGTGAGTCCAGGACAGACAAGGATACAGAGAAACCCTGTCTCAAACAAACAAAAAATCTGGCATACCTCATTTCCAAACTCTCACCGACACAAACAGAACAAATAATTCCCAATTATCTTACATCTAAACTTGCTTTGCTCTACGTCCTCACTCTTAATCTTTTATTTCTGATTTCTTTGCACTCTGCTCTCAAAAAAAAAAAAAAAATCTTAAGAGTGTAACACCAAGAAGCCGTGTAAGGTGGCCCACACCTTTAATTCTAGCATTCAGGGAGGCAGAGGCAGGCAGAATGCTCAGAGTTCGAGGACAGCCTGGTCTACACAGTGAGTCCCAAGGCATGCCTCCAAACAAAACAAACCAGGAGTACAGCACCATACCAAGTTCTTTTTTTGAATATTCAGGACAACAGGGCTTTTCTGTGTAGCCCTGGCTGTCCTGAAACTCACTCTGTAGACCAGGCTAGGCTAGAACTCAGACTCACCTGCCTCTGCCTCCCAAGCGCTGGGATTAAAAAATTGTTTAACCACTGTCTGGCTACCAGGTTCTTCTTTTCCTACTCTTATTGCCAGGAAACCATCTCCTTCGAGTGTTAATTTCTTTATATGTAGAGAATATAGCAAGACTTGGAAAGACTCAGAAAAGCAAAGTGATTAAACTATGAGTGGCGTTAAAGTATACACAACAGAGCCTGTATTCATTCCAACTCTTATCTGGACACACACAGCACCTGACTTCAGGAGGAAGTTCATTAAAGCAAATGAGGAAAACCAATAAAAGCTAAACAACAAATGAGTCCATTAGTTGATTTTGGGGGAGGGGGGAGGGAGCCAGGGTTTCTCTGTGTAGCTTTGGCTGTCCTGGACTCACTTTGTTAATCAGGCTGGCCTAGAACTCAGAGATCCACCTTCCTCTGCCTTGCTGAGCAGTGGGATCACAGGTGTGCACCACCATGCCCAGCTGAGTCAAACAGTTGAAAAAAAACCCTCCTGCTAAAGCATACAGCACAAAAACAAAGATTAATATCATTATGTTAATTAAGAAATTATAAAGAGGGCTGGAGGGATGACTCAGAAGTTAAGAACACTGTCTGCGCTGCCAAAGCTCCTGAGTTCAATTCCTAGCAACCACATGGTGGCTCACAACCATCTATAGTGAGATCTGGTGCCCTCTGCTGTCCTGGAGGCACACAAGCAGGCAGAATACTGTATAATAAATAAATCTTAAAAACAATTATAAAGGATGAATTGCATTTCGTAGAAATGTAGAGGTTACATGTTTTTTAACATAAAGCCCCAAAGTGCACATTTTTAAGAGATTTATTATTATTTATACAGCATTCTGCCTGCATGCCTGCACATAGGAAAGGGGCACCAGATCTCACTGTAGGTGGTTAGGAGCCACATGCAGTGGAGAGATGGCTTGGCGAAGAGCGCATGCTCTTCCAGAGGAGTTTGGTTCCCAGCACCCACATCAGGTGACTCGCAGTATGACTTGATGCCTCTGGCCTCCATATCTGCATCACCCACAGCCCTGCACACACACACACACACACAAAAAAAAAAAAAAAAAAAAAAAAAAGCTTAAAAAAAACACTGAAATGACTGGCAATGGCTAGTACTAATGGACTGGATCCATCACTAAAAATAGTAAAATTAAGGTGGGCACAGTGTAATCCCATCCTGTAATTCTGTAATCTTGTAATCCCAGCCCTCTGGGAGGCAGAGGTAGGGGGATCTCAGTGAGTTTGAAGTCAGCCTGGTCTACAAAATGAGTCCAGGACAGCCAAGACTACAGCAAGAAACCCTGTCTCAAAACACCAAAAAAAAAAAAAAAGGGAAAATTAACAGTTTCTAATGCTCAAGACAGGTATGTAAACTGTGGAGGAAACTGGACTTTATAATAATAAACTCCCAAAACTGAACAGCTTAGCTATACTTTATTGATATAAATACAACATATTTCACAAGCATCCACTATTTTGCCATACTACACAAGAGATAAAGTCAAACAAATACTAATGCAAAGAGAAAATACAGAAATGCTTTTGTTACAGAAGTCATCTATATAAAGCATCCCACATACTTTGTACAATTCACTTCTAATTGATTATTTGAACTTAAGCAAGGCTTAATTTATTCAAACATTTATTTTTCAGTGGAAAATGCTCTTTTCATCAGCGGTGGCTGCGTTTTCCCAACATCAAACATCATTTCCAAAGGCGGGTTGTTGAGAGAACACCAGTCAGGTATGCGGCCCGTCTGATTATAATATTCCTTTGAAATGGAACGGCTCCCAAGGATATCTTGCAATGCTCCAAAAACAGCTCCTGTGTAGTGAAAATACTTTTATAGCTAAGATGATATATCAGAGAGCTGTAAGCTGTGTAAATCCAGTTTTTAAAAAAAGATTTGTTGGGATTGGGGGGATAAGGGAGGAGCTACAGCTGGGATACAAAGTAAATAAACTTTAATTAATATAAAAAAAAGTTAATTTAAAAAAATTTATACAGTATTCTGCCTGCGTGTGTGCGTGCACACCAGAAGAGGGCACCAGATCTCATGGTTATGAGTCACCATGTGGTTGCCGGGAATTGGACCTTTGGAAGAACAGCCAGTGTTCTTTATCTCTGAACCATCTCTCCAGTCCCCACATACATCCATTTTAAGAAAAGAGGGGAATGGTAAATTCAGCAATGTAGATCAATCTCTCAATTACAGTTCAATGGGATTCTGAATAATGGACGGGTCAGCCATAATTCCTACGCTGAAACCTAAATGACCCTTTGCAGATTACAGTGAATATATTACAAAATCTAGAAGAAAGTGAAATAACATGAGGTAGAAAAATTTTCAACTTTAGGAAAGACAAGTTTGGTGTTTTTTTTTTTTTTTTGTCATAACTTTGTTATATATCATTAAATAAACTAACATTGCAAAACCCAATAGACATCATTTAAAAGTTTAAAAATTTTTATACTGAAAAAAGTCTTACAAAGCTGCACAAGGCAACCTTTATAAAATCTAATTCTCGATGAAGAAAATCAAGATTGACCAAATTCTAATCATTTAAAATCCTAGCATTTGTTCCCTCTATGTGACTCTGCCCCCGGCTCTCTCCTAAAACGCACAATGCAGGAGTGTACACTTCTGTTCCTGTTCTTCTCGAAGCTATTCATTAGACTGTGCTTATCCCGAGAGCACTGGGTGAGCTCCACGGCAAAGCAAAGGTCAGTTGAGGAACCATCTCCACCATTAAACAGGTGTTTTACGCAACAGCAGCTAGCACCAGAATAAAGTTGACACTTTCATTCCGAGGGATGACTTTAAATAAATAGTTCACTTATTATGTGAGACAGGCTCTTACTATGTAGTCTTGGCTGGCCTGGAGCTCACTAGGTTGTCTTCAAACTCGTAAGAGATCTGCCTGCCTCTGCTTCCAAAGTGTTGTGATTAAAGGCCTGTGCTACCAAACCCATCCCTAAGGATGAAATTTACTTAAAAAAAATCACAGTGTAAAGGAAAGCAGAAACAGGCATATAATTCTACAAATTCATATAATTTAGAAAAAAAGTCACTTTAATGACATTGTAACTTTAATGACAATTATTTGTTCATTTGAGGCAGGTCTCACTTTGTAGCTCAGACTGGCTTGGAATTCACTATGCTGCCCAGGTTTGCCCCAGACTCTTGACCCTTCCGCCTCAGCCTTCTAAATGATTGGACTTTGGGGCTTATTTCTCAGTGGAAATGTTATTTTCATCATAAGCGGCTAAGCTCTCCCAACATGAAGCATCACTTCCCAGGGGGGTTGTTGAGATGTATAGTCAGGCACATGAGCCAGCTACCAGCTATGCTGATGAGGTGGGGAGTTTTGAACAGTGGATCATCTACTCTGACAAGGTCATTAGTAATACCACTCAGGCTCCGTGCTTACCTCCCAACCAGGCCACACAATTAGCCTTTGCAGGCGGAGTATGAATTCGAAAGTTCTTAGTGCCAAGTGTCTTTTTGTATTTTGGTTTTTCTACCAAATACCGTATTTCTGCAAGCAATCTGTGGAGAAATCCTGGCAACATAGATGTGCCACCTATGACTACCAAATTCTCTGCCAGTTGCTTCCTGGTATCTATTGGGCACTGTTGAAAAAGAAGAAAAATTATTTTAATCGGATGAATACTGTCTGCCTAGACTCAGTACACAGACATGGATACTGTGGAGAGCAGCGGCCTCTGTGTGTGTAAGACTGTAATGGTTCTTTCATACAGCAAGCAGAGTGCCATGGAAACGCTGCCACACATGTACACGAAACCCTGAGTATTTTAGAACAAGAGTTTTAGATTTAGTGGTTTCTGTTTTAGACAGGGTCTCTATAACACTGGCTGGCCTAGAATTCATGTAAAGGCCTAGCTGGCACTGAAGTTAGAGATCCCCGCCTCTGCCTCCAAGCGCTGGGACTAAAGGTGTGTGCACACTCAACCTCTGTATAACCTTCCACAACAATCTCTGAACGTGTACGTGTGTGCGTGTGGTGTGTGTCTGTATGTGTGCACGCATATAGGTGCCAGGGCCTGTGCAGAGATTAGATGGCAATGTGCAGGGGTGGGCTGTGTGCTTCTGCTGTGTAGGACCTAGGGACTCAACTCAGGTCATCATGACTGTTGGCAAGTGCCTTTACCCACTATGCCATCTAGCTGGCCCATACCTTTATTACTTTAAAACTGAGTAAATTCCAAGTGGCATAGTCAGTATTATAAGCGTACTCATTTTTAAGACAGGATAACTAAGATAGGCAAGGAATGTGAGAACAACTATCTTTTTTCATATAGGTGAAGAAAGCATGAAACACTGAGCCACCACCATCCTCCCCGTTTACTTCTGTTTTGTTTGTTTTTTGAGACAGACAAACAAAGCCAAGAATTCACCTCACACCTGCGTTAGCCTCGAACTTGCAATCCTCCTGTCCCTGCCTTTATTATTATTTTTAAATATTTGTTTATTATGTATACAGTGTTCTGCCTACAGAAGAGAGCACGTTATTGGTGACTGTGAGCCACCATGTGGCTGCTGGGGATTGAACTCATAACCTCGGAACCATCTTTCCAGCCCTGTCTCTGGCTTTAGAATGCTAGGATAACAGGTGTGTGCCACTGCACCTGGCTGAAAACTAATTTTTTAAGTTATTTTGTTTATACTACCATACCGAAGGCCCGTTGCTGGGGGGGAAGGTAAAACTTTCAGAGCCTGTTTGGAGGCTCTAACAGGAGAACGCAGCTATCTGTGTGCCCTGACTGGAGACACTACTGAAAAGGTCATACTGGTGGTACATCTTCTGGAAGCTGAGCTTTAAAGGAGAGAATGGACTCTGCCTCGCCTGCCAATCACATCAGCCTGTCACCTATGGGGTGCTGGATGTCCCAGCCAGATCATCCTCACTCCAACCCTCTTGGGACTCATTTTAAGAATGAGGAATGAAATCGTACTTCAATGAGTGGTGTCCCACAGTGAAGCCATCAGGTTTGGTGGCAAGTACCCTAAGCCACCTTGCTGGTCCTATAAATATTTTTAAAATACTAAGAAAAAGCTTTTTGTTTTTTTTTTGTTTTTTTTGAGACAGGGTATTAATATGTGACCATGAGTTGTTACAAACTATGGTATCCTGGAGTTCTTCATCCAACTGCTTTGGCCTCTCAATGGGTACTATGCTCAGCTACATTAACTAGAAAATTCCACAGAAAAGATAAAGAATGAAAGCCAGGTGTGGTGCTGCATGCATAATCCCAGGACTCAAGAGGAAGAGACAGAAGGATTTGAAGAATTACAAGTTCAAGGATAGCCTGGTCTACACAGTGAGTTACAGGCCAAAAACAAAACAAACAAAAACCCCCACAAGTTAAATATTAAAAAAGTAACAGTATTCTATAAAAACTATAATAGGAAATTAGTGATAAAAAGGGGCCTGAAAAAATACTTTTCTTATAAATATATGAAAAGAACAACTGCAGAAAATAATACCTAAAAATTTTTCTTTGAAGGACTGTTACAACAAAGGAAGCTATAAATACCTGTAAAAGGGAATCCAATATTAAAGTGGCAACTGATTTCTCCTCATTATCTTGTTCAAAAAGAATTTCCACAACTGAATCTCTAATGAGATACGAAGAAAAGAGAGCATGTTATAGGCATCATATGATACGACATAAAACACAAAGCTTTTCCATTGTAAATGGGGGCAGTAGATCCACTCCCAGGACTGAAATGGGGATTCAGGGACCTGGCATACAGGAAGCATTTCCTCAAGCACTAGCTACTGCTGCAGTAAGATTTATGTGTTTTAGATTTCATTACACTTCCTCAAACATAACAACAGAAAAGACGTTACACTCTGTAAAAGTTAACAAGAATCAATGTGTTGCTAAGTTGGAGATACATGGGATTTTAAAACCGACTAAAAAATCTAAAAAACAACAACCTTTGTTTTTTAAGTTTTTCTGAAGCAATGTACCATGTAACTCAAGCTGACTCGAAGCTCCTTATTCTCTTGTCTCTACGTCCCTTGTGCTGGAATTTCAGATGTGAGTTATCACACCAGGCATCCACTTTTTTTTTTTATTTTATTTTAAAAAATACACAAAGCTAGGTATGGTGACTCATACCTGTAATCCCAGCATAAAAGAAAGGTAAGGCAGAAGTATTGCCACAAATCTGAGGTCAGCCTGGGCTACATAGTGAGACCCTGTTTAAAAACAAAAACAAAAACAGGAGAGCACCAAGGACATGACAAAGACTGCATAACGTATACCTTTATCTTCCTCTCAAATTAGAACTTTCTTCTGGGGTACCATGAGAAAGGTCTTTGGGGTGAACAGAGTATTTTTTCATTGTACATATTTAAGACATACAACACAATGTTTTGAAACACAAATGCATACTGAAATGACCGCCTATCACCTTTCAGTTACCTTATTTCTGGTAAGAGTAGCTATGCTATGATTTATTCTCCCAGACACTTTTCAGTATGTAACATGCATTACCAGCTACAGTCATCATCTTGCACATGTGGCATAATGTTATTATGTACTGTATAAAGACTATACTTGCATTATTCAAATGATTTCTCTGCCCCCATACCTAGCTGCAATCCAGACATGGCACTGTTATAGTCATGCTAAGAATCTCAAGTTTGTGTAAACATTGCTCCCTCTTTATTCTCTAATTTGTCAATAAAGTTGTTCAGCCAATAACTGAGCTAATAACTGGGCTGGACTTCTGTTTCCAGCAAGGGAAGAGTAAATATTCATTTGGCCAGGAGGAGAGGCCGAGAAGACATGAAAAAGCAGCTGGAGCAAAGAAAAGCCAAAAAAATGCAAGCATCTTCGGGATTTTGGCTCACAGGAGTTAGATCAGCTTAGAGAATTAACTTAGACTAACATTGCTCAGTTACTATACATAAATGTTGAATAAAACCAAAGCATCTGTCTTATGTGGGGCTTGGCTGGGTTAGATAAAAACTGCCAGCTACAATGTAGCTTCAACATGCATAAGTACTAGTTTATGTCCTTTAATCTACTTTCTTCTGGTTCCCTCTATCCCTAGGAGCCACTGTTGTATTCTATTTCTAGATAAAAGATTAACCAGTATTTTTCTTCATCTATTTGGCATAGTTCTTTTAATCAAACTAGTAAAATTTCATGTTTATTTGTATTTTTCTTTTTTTAACATATTTTTCAGAATATATGCACATTAAAAAATAGATTTACAATAGAAAATATTGTGCCTTACATGCACAAAAACTTAAATGAACTAATGATAAAATCACACATAATTATGGCTCAGACATAATATCTACTGTAAACCAATTTTATCAAGTCAATTTCATGACCATAATAATTTAAAATGTTATTGCTTATAGGTCACAGAAATCTACACATAAAATTGCACAGAACTATACATACACTGTATGCCAATACCAATTGACTACTTATTTAAATTTAGAGACAGGATCTTTCTATGTGGTCATGGGTGTCTTGAAACTCACTATGTAGATAAGCCTGGCATCAAACCCACAAGGACTCACCTGCCTCTGGCCTTCCAAGTGCTGAGGTTAAAAGCATGCACCCCCTCACTCAGCTTCTGTATTTTCTTTTAAAACAATCTCTAAATCTAGAATTATGTGAAAATTAAAAACAACAACAACAACCACTGATCCTTTTTTAAAAAACTTTTTAAAGACAGGGACTCACTATATAGCCTTAAGTGACCTTGAACATATGACCCATATGCTTCATCCTTCTAAATGTTGCCATTACAGTTCTGTGCAGCACACCTGGCTCACAGATACACTTGTAAGCTGGGTATAGTATGCCTCCTGCCATCAGCTCAACTACTACGCATTTACCAGCCTCCCAGGCTGCAGACAAAGGCAAGCAGCAGACGAGACAGAGAGACCTGTAGGAGTTCTACAAAGCTCCTTAGAGATGAGAAGCACTTTTCCTCCCCTTCTCTTCTTAGGCTAACTTGCTCGCTGCATAAGACAGAGAAACTATGACTCCAGCAGCCACACAGAAAAAGAGAGGGAAGGATGTTCTGGTTTCTATCAGGAGCATTGGGAACTGTCAGGGTTTTTCTTTTGCTTTTCTTTCTTTCAAGATAGGGTTTCTCTGGCTGTCCTGGACTGCTTTACAGACCAGGTTGGCCTTGAACTCGAAGAGACCCTCCTGCCTCTGCCTCCTGAGTGCTGGGATTAAAGGCGTGCATCATCACGCTCAGCTAGCTGTCAGATATTCTAAACTTGGATTCCATGACAGACACAGCCACATTGCTGAAGTCACTATCTTCATGTTTGTATAACCTGTGTGGCCAAGACAAATAATAGCTAGAATGATACAAATCTAACATCTAGTGAACATCTAAGCTCCATTTTTGTTTGTTTTTTTGAAACAGGGTCTATCTTCATTTACTGTAGGTCCCACTAAACAATCAAGAGAAAATTTAAAATAATAATTTAATAAAATAACATTTAATTTTATTTATGTATTTATTTTTGAGACAGGGTTTCTCTGTGTAGGCTTAGCTGTCCTGTACTCACTTTGTAGACCAAGTAAGTCTCCAAGTCACAGAGATCCACCTGCTTCTGCCTCCTCGAGTGCTGAGCACCACCAAGCCCACTGGGTACTCTGATTTATAATCTTTAACTTCTATGTATTTATGCTCATTCCCTTGACCTCTCACCTTGTTATCTTAAAACTTAAAAGAATATCCAGTATGGTATATAACTGATAACTGTTCTTGTTTTGTTTTGTTTTCAAGACAGGGTTTCTCTGTGTAGCCCTTGCTGTCCTGGACTCGCTTTATAGACCAGGCTAGCCTCAAACTCACAGAGATTCACCTGCTTCTGCCTCCCTGAGTGCTGGGATTTACAGGTGTGCACCACTGTGCCCAACTTTTCTGTTAATGCAACTTTTGATATTGTATCTTAAAAAAGAAACTTTTAGGGGGCTGGAGAGATGGCTCAGAGGTTAAGAGCACTGGCTGGTCTTTCAGAGGTCCTGAGTTCAGTTCCCAGCAACCACATGGTTATGGTGGCTCACAGCCATCTAGAAGGTCTACATGCGACAGAACATTGCACACATGATAAATAAATAATTAAAAAAATAAACCGTTAAGGCATCAGGTATGCACTTATTATAGCAGCACTCAAGGTGGCTAAGGCAGAAGAACCCTGGGTTGAGGTCAGCCTGGGCTACAGTATGACACCCTGGAAAAACAAAAAGGAAATTTATAGATAGATTTCATAAAATTAGAAATATAAATAAAATTACACTGTTAGCAATATAATTACACCATTAGTAATATGATTATATAAATCCTTAACAGTAGTTTTTGTTACATTATCTGAGAAATAATGAAACAAATAATAAAATGTGAACTACTAATGGATCCTACAGACTAAATTTATGTGATATGATACATTCCTTCTAACAAAACAAATTTTGGTTTTTTTGTTTGTTTGTATGCTTCTTCAAGACAGAGTTTTTCTGTGTAAGCCTGGCTGAGCTGGTACTTGCTTTGCCTCAAACTTGAGAAGATCCACCCGACTCTGCCTCCCAAGTGCTGGGATTAAAAGTGTATGCCACCACGTCATAACAATGTATTTAAATTTTAATTTATTATTTCTATTTTATGTGTATGGGCATTATGCCAGCATGTGTATCTGTGCACCATATACATGCAATGCCCACGAAGGCCAGAGGAGAGCTTAGGACACTCTGGAACTAGTTGCCATGTGGGTGCTGGGAATTGAACCTGCCTCCTCTGTGTTCACTGCTAAGCCATCTTTCCAGGCCCAAAAACAAAGTTTTAAAGCACACACAAGCAAATAACTGATTACAAATAAAATCCAGCCATTTTACAAGTTTTGTTAGAACACAGGTGTCATCATTCACTTATATATTGCGTATGTATATATATACATATACACACACACACACATATATATATGTATGTATATATATAATGCAGTCAATTTTGTACTCCAGCTGTAGAGCTGAGTAGGTGCAAAGACTATATGGACCTAAAAGTCACAGACATTTACTACCTGGTTGTTAAAGAATTTAATACCGCTTCTCTTAAAACATATTTCCTGCTGCTTTTTGAAACATTCTTAGTTTCATTAAAATAATTCTGAATTACTCTGATGAACAGAAAAAAATTTTTGTTTGTTTGTTTGGGTCTTTTTTTGTTTTTGTTTCTCAAGACAGGCTTTTTCTGTGTAGCCTTGGCTGTCCAGGACTCTGTAGACCAGGCTGTCCTCGAACTCACAGGAGATCCACCTGCCTCTGCCTCCCTAAGCACTGGGATTAAAGGCATGGGACACCACAATCAGCTAAAAGAGAGTATTTAAAAAACATTAAAAAACTGAATAACATCACTGACTAAAAGTGAAGCATCATAAAAAACATTTTACTGTTAACCTGGAAAACCTAAATATTTTTCAAAGCCAAACATTTAACTCATTATTTTGTTCATAAAAATTAATGTCTAACCTGATTGATCCAAGCACATGTAAAATCTTCTCTCCATCTAATGGATAGTCAACATTTGGCGGTGGAGAGGGACGCTAAAATGTAAAAAAAAAACAAACACAACAAGGTATAATTATAAGGAAACATGTATCTAACTTTCGCAAATGATAAAATTTTTAAGCTTACCTCATTATTCCCATCAATATTAAATTTTGCTGCTTGGATTTGTAGTCCGCGCTTCAGATCACTTACAAAACATGTACGCACTTAAGAAAGGAAGAAACGAGCCTTCATCACTGCTGTTGCTCAATGAACGGTGAGCTACACCTTAGCTAAACAATCCTGCTCAGGGGTCACACAATTTAAATATTCATCTTCTGTGAAATCGTTCATTATTTTATTGCTTTTATATTAAACAGAGTTGAGGTTTTATTACAGTATTTTAATAAAGGCTTAAGCATGAAGCTTATGAGAAAAAAATGAGGTGCCAGAGAGATAGAGAATGGAGGAGGCAGAGAGGGAAAAGAGAGGAGCCCAGGAAGAAAGATGGGTACGTTTAAGAGCAAGGGTGCAGGCTTCTCTATGGGAGTGCCGCCTACAAAACCATATTCTAAAATTACCTCTGCAGAGTCATTCTGCCATTTCATAGCCTTTGCAGAAATGTAACTAAACAAATCAACTGCAACACCATGAAAGGCAGCTCTTCCAATTAAAGAGCATTTGTCTTCAGGTTTTCTATCTCCCTTTTCTCCTTGTCAGCCTTTAACAAATCTCAGTGAAAGCACAGACTCCACTTTACTCCCAGCTTGAGTCTCTGTGGTGATCCCTTCCTGCACAGCACATCCAGCAGTATCACCTGCCTGCTACTCTATCATTTTAATTTTTGTATTTTGAGCACAGAAGACTTTTTTTTCTGCAAATAACCTTAAATAATGTCTTTAGACAGTGAAGTAAAAAGTTAAAATCTGAGGAAAAGCTGGGGCTGAATGCAAGAAATCTAATTACTTCAGCCAATGTAGTGGTGGTGCATGCTTTTTAATCCCAGCATTCAGGAGGCAGAGGCAGGTGGATCTCTGTGAGTTTAAGGCCAGCCTAGTCTACAAAGAGAGTTCCAGGACAGCCAGGGCTGTTACACAGAGAAACCCTGTCTCGAAAAACAAAAACAAAAATTCTGCTGGGGGCTGAGAGATGTCTCAGTACTTGTTCTTCCAGAGGACCCAGGTTGGTTCCCAGCGCTTACACGGTGGTTCACAAGCATCCTAATCCCTGTTGCAGGGAACCTAACCTCTTCTGACCTCTACAGGCAACAAGCTCTCATGTGGTGCACACACATACATTCAGGTAAAACATTTATACAAATAAACTAAACTAAAAAAAAAAAAGAAAAGTTTCTGTTGTTGAACATGTTATTCAGCAACATGGCCCTTCCCCCGAGACAGGGTCTCAATAGAAAGCCCTAGCTGGCCTAAACCTTGCTCTATGTATGTACTTGCCTCACATGCTAAGATGACAGACAGGCACATGCCACCACACCTGGTTCCATTTTCAATACATTTTCTTTCTTTTTTAAAGATATATTTATACAGGTACATACACTGTTTGTATATATGCCTGCATGACAAAGAGAGCATTAGATCTCACTACAGGTGGTTGTGAGCCACCATGTGGTTGCTGGGAATTGAACTCAGAAGCTCTGAAGAGCAGCCAGTGCTCTTAACCACTGAGCCATCTCTCCAGCCCCTGAATATATATTCTATCTGTACTTTTAGAAACATGTGCCCTTGAGGCTAGTACTAAAGAATGAAAGAGACCAAAACAAGAACTTTAGGGCCAGAGAGATGGACGGTGTTAAGGCACTTGCTGTCAGGCCTGGTGACCTGAGTTATCCTGAAGACCCAAGTGTTGATAGAGGAAACTCCACTTACCTTTAATATCTTCCAGGATACTTTCTGGAACTGAACCTGAAAAATAATTTTATTAAGAATTAAAGAACTTTAATAATAATTTCTAAAAATCCTATTACAGTGTATCCAGTTCCCTGTTTAAGTAAAACTAAATAACATATAACTACTGTAATCTTTTTAAAGGCCTAACAAAGAAATCAACTTTGCTTTTAGGGAAGAAATCTTCCCTAAGTTAAACATTCAAAGTCAAAAGACAGTAGAGAAACTGATCCCAGGAGTGTAAAAGTAGTACGGGAGGCCAGCATGGGGCTCAGCAGCACAGTGCATGCACAAGGACACACGAGGCCTTGGGGTCAGGTCCCAGCACTACAAAAAGATAACAGCAATTACCACTTAAAATACAGTAGGAAAGACTGAGAAATCTTTCCAACAGACAGAGCTTCGCTGACTATCTTCTAACAAAGCACCCAGAGGAACACAGGGCTTACAGACAAATTACTCCAAAAGAGGCTACGTTCTGAGTTTGCATCTTTCATATGACAATAGCTGCCAGTGATATCACAAACCAGTATGTATTTGGGGGAGGAAGGGCATATGCAATGGCACACACATGGCAGTAAGAGGGCAGTTTTTCCTTTTACTATGTGGGTAAATTTAGACCAGCACATGCTTTTATTCCCTGAGCCATCTTGCTGTCATACGATCCCTAGCACATTTAAAAAAAAAAAAAAAGTACATAAAATCTTTTAATCTTTTATTTCAAAGGGTGTATTTATTTTTTCTTAGCAGACATTAACTGCACAAAACAATGGGATTCACAATGAATTACATCTCCACACATGTAGGTAACATAGTTAATCACATTACTCCCCTAGCACTCTCTTTTGTTTCCCAACCCTTTCTAAAGATGACATTTAAAAAGAAGAGTAAAAGGCTTGACAAGCTGGCTTGGGAAGATGGAGCTAATTGAAAATTCACCTGAGACTCTCTAGTCCACCTAAGATTTTAATCTAAGCTTTGCTAAGGCCTGCAGAGAGTACACTTTACATTCTTTTACATCTCTGGTCATTCTCTGTGATTCAGCAAGTTGTACTAGTTATGACTTCTCAATCTCTAATATTTATGGGCAGGAAAGATCAGAGTAAGTCAAAGAGGGTTCACTATGGAGAGCAATCCCTAGAATGGAGAGTTCCTAATATTACAGTTAAAGCTCGCCCCTACCCCGACCACCAGTTGGGCCTCAGTGTGTTGGCAGGGCCAGTTCAAATACAAGGTTCCTGCTTCAGTCTTTTGAGTAGCTGAGATTACAAGTGCATGCTACTGTGCATAGCTTATGGTCAGTTTTTTGTTTTGTTTTGCTTCTTTTTGTTTTTGGAGACAGGGTTTCTCTAACAGCCCTGAATGTCCTAGAACTCACTCTGGAAACCAGGCTGGATTGGAACTCAGGAATAAAGGCATGCATTACCCCACCAATCTGGCTATGGTCAGTTTAAAGTAATGTCTTAAAAAAAATTCTGGAATGCTATGCTGAACTTACCTATCTTTGGAGACCTTTCATAATTTAACTATCATTATTGATCTACTAAAATACTAACAAAATTTATTTGCTTTAGAAAAACTAATCAGCCAGGCAATAGAGGCACATGCCTTTAATCCCAGCACTCAGGAGGCAGAGGCAGGCAGTCTGTGAGTTCCAGGCCAGCCTGGTCTGCAGAGAGAGAACTAGGACAGCCAGGGCTATTACACAGAGAAACCCTGTCTCAAAACAAAACAAAACCAACCAAAATCTGAATAAATGACAGATAACACATAGATAAACGAATCAATTTTCTATAATAAAATAAAAAATACTATTAACAATCAAGAAAAAATTTTAAGAAAACATGAAAAGCAAGGTTAAATAAATGCCCCTAAAACTGAGTATTTTTCCTTTCCAGCATACTTTTCTTACAAAGGCCCTTCAGTTTGGCAAATGGGTTTACTAGAGGGACAACTGCTCTGCTGAGGAAAGACAAAGCAAACGTTGTAAAAGTTGACTTTCCAGTTGGTCATGTACAGGGAACAAAATTCTAAGCAGAGTGTGTGGGTGGTGGGAGCCAGTCCTTAGGTAAAAAACTAGGATGAAGACAGATGTGCAGATAAGTACTCTTGGTGATGGGGAGAGTAAATTTCTAGCTCAAATAAGCAGTAAAAAGGGTAGAGTTAAGGCTAAGGGGTAGATTAGAATGGAACTGTGGAAAAAGTGTAGCAGATAAGAAATTTGGGTTAATCTGTAGGAGCTAAAAAACTTCTCACCAATTTAGGGAAAAGCTACCACTGACAACAGTACGAAATAAAGCAAGTCAGCAAAGGCCATGCCCACAGGAGGAGATGAGGGTGAGAGTGCAGGGCTCTGCTTTTACAAGTGCAGTGGCAGGAAAGGTAGAAATGCCACAGGAGAAATTAGACAGACTTTTCTGCCCAAGAACTGGAAAGCTTTGCTAGTTCTGTTTTCTAAAAGGAGAAACAGAGATGATGCTATTACCTGTTTAAAAAATTAACATATAATTATCTCATTTTCTCTCTCCCCTAAGATGTGATGACCTTTATCTAATAACATAACAATGACAAGAGAAGCCAAGTACTTGAAAGGCAGAAACAGGCGGAACCCGAGTCCAGCAACAGCCAGCACTGCACGAGAGAATAGTGCTGTGTTCACCCCACTGCCAAGAGCACTATTTTTTTTTTTTTTTTTTTGAGACAGGGTTTCTCTGTTTAGCCTTGGCTGTCCTGGACTCTTGTAGTCCAAGCTCACCTGAACTCACAGAGATCCCCCTGAGTCTGCCTCCCTGAGTGCTGGGATTACAGGCATGCGCCACTGTGCCTAGCTAGGCCTTAAGTGATGTATGTAATTTGTATCTAACAATCTGTTGAAAATACGAGTATCAAGTTCAGAAAGATCAGGCCCCATCTGAGAATCAACAGCATGCAGACAGCTGTGACTTTAGTCAGAGTGCTTAAAAGCCAGAGGAAGAAAGAAGGAAAAAACAAAGGAACAAATCAACCAAGTGCTCCATGGAACCACTAGTAGAGAAATTAAGAGCAAAAAGAAGGAAGGAAGAATACTCAGAAATAACGGAGTCCACAGAAGAAAGACTGAAGGCAAAGGGAGGACAGCTTAGGAGGACAAGATGATTCAAAATACCAAGAGTTCTAGGAAAGATGGCTAACAGACAGCTGGGTTTACTGACAGGGCTAGAGCAAGGTCAAGTGTGGTATAGAGACATGAGGTTAACTAGCAATGGGCAAAGATTAAAATGTAAAGGAAAAGCATGAAGAGCAGAGTCCACTCAAACAGCTCATTACCCATCACTGAGGGAAGGCTCTGTCCTTTAGCAGCACCAGTGTCAACAGTACATTGTTCCAATAGTTGAGTTTCCAACTCCCTGAAATTTGAAAAAGTTATTGAAATTAAAATAGTGCAAATAATAACCTCTTCTTATTTAATAGTCACTACATAAGAAATCATGATGTCTCACATAAAAATGTTTGTATTGAGGGTGGGTCTCTTGTAGTCCAGGCTGATTTTGAACTTCCTATGTAGCTGGGGGTGACCCTGAACTTGATTTTCTTGCCTCTACCTCTGAGGTGCTGATGCTAACTAGGATCAGAGGTGTGTATCACTGTACCTGGTGTTATGTAGTACTGGAGATAGAACCTCAGACTCTATGCATACTAGGCAAGCACTCTATCCAGAGCAATACACATGCTTTTATCTTTAAAACAGAAATACACTCAACCACCCCATTCCATACCAAGACTTCCCATATCCTCCTCCAGGTTCTAGTGTGGCCTCTTCTTTGCTGCCTCCACCACCCAACTCCACAACCAGACTTCCCCTGTCTTCCTTGAGAGCCTAGCCTGAACTAACAAAGGAGTCCACATGCTCCGATTTCACTGAATGACTACCAACACTATGAAAAATCAAGCCAGTATCTTCTAAAACCTACCACCACCTGGCCTTTAACATACACAAGTTAATAAATGTAATAAGCCACATAAATGGACTTAAAAGAAAAAATCACATGATCATATCAATAGGTGCAGAAAACGCCTTTGACAAAATACAACATGCCTTCATGATAAAAGTTCTACAGAATGTAGGGTTAGAGGAGAAATACCTCAAGATAATAAAGCAATATAGGAGAAACCCACAACCAATATGAACAAAAGTTTGAAACAATCTAATTCAAGTCAGGAACAGGACAGAGATGCCTACCATCCCCACTTCTTTTCAAGACTGCTCCAAATACTAGCTGGAGAAATAAGGAAAGAGAAGGAGATTACAAGAATACAAAGAATACATAGAAACAAGTCAATCTATCCCTACTTGCAAATGATACTATACATTAGAGGTCCCCAAAATTCTACCAGAAACTTCCAGAAATGATAAACAAATTCAGCAAATGGAAGAGTACAGAATCATCCTGCACAAATCAATAACTTTCTATATAACAAACATACAGAGAGATCACAGACACACTGCCATTCACAACAGCTTCAAAGAAAATAAAATATCAAAGCATAAACCTAACCAAAGTGAAGGAGCTCTACAACAAAAACTTTAAGCCTCTGAAGAAAGAGATGATAAAGATTTTATTAGAAAATGGAAACAAAATCTATCCTCATGGATTGGTAGAATTAATATTGTGAAAATGACTATTCTACCAAAAGCTTTTTACAGATCCAATGCAATCCCAATAAAAATCTCCATCTCATTCTTCACAGAAATAGAAAAACAAACAAACAAACAAACAAACAACTATCCAAAAATTCATATGGAACCACAACAGACACAGGATAGCTAAAACAATCCTGAGCGAAAACAATTCTGGAGGGATTATAATTCCAGATCATATTTGTGTGTGTGTGTGTGTGTGTGTGTGTGTGTGTGTGTATATGTGTGTATGAGAGAGAGAGAAAGAGATTTTTGAGGCAGGGTCTCAGGTATTTATAAAAAAACAGACATCTAGATCAATGGAACAATATCAAAGACTCAATCATGAGCACACATAACTTCAGCCACTTAATATTTAACAAAGATGCCAAAAACATACACTGGAGGGGGAAAACATCTTCAACAAATGGTTGTGGGAAAACTGGATGTCCACCTGCAGAAGAATGAAATTAAATCCATTTATCACCTTGCAAAGAACTAACTCCAAACGGATCAAAGACCTAAACACGAAACATCACACACTGTAACAGCCAGAAGAAAACAAAGGCACTACATGACTTAGGGGTAGGAAAGACCTCCTGAATAGGACTCTATTTGCCCAAGAATTTTAGGGCCAAGAGTTGACAAGTGGAACTTCATTTGAGACAAAAAAGCTTCTGCAGAGCTAAAGAAACAATCAACCGGGTGAAGAGGAAGCCAACAGATGAGACACAAACTTTGTTCCTTATTCATCTTACAGGGGAGTAACTCTAGAACATTTTAGTCATCTGAACGTCCCATTCAAAAAATGGGCCTAGGACATGAGCAGAGCTCTCAAAAGAAGGGAAACAATGATTGAGAAACATCTCAGAAATGGTCATCATCCCCAGCAATCAGAAAATGCAAATCAGAACAACTTTGATATTTCATCTTACTACAGTCCCAATGGCAAAGAGCAACCAAAGAACAGACATGAAATGTGGGACGGGATGCAGGGAAAAGGGAACCATTCCCTGTGGCTGGGACTGCAAAGTGGTATAGCCACTCTAGAATCATTGTGTAGAATTCTCAAAGAGCTAAAAATAAATCTACCATATGAGCCAGCTCTAATATTCTTTGGCATATGCCTAAAGGACTCAACATCCTACTCCACAGATATTTGCTCAGCATGTTCACTGCCGCCCTATTCACAGCACAAATGGAGACAACTGAAATGTACTTTCTGTACTGAATGTACAAATGGATAATGAAAATGTGGTACATATACACTATGGAATAATATTCAGTTGTTAAAAAAAAATCATGAACTTTGCAGTAAATGGATAGAACTAGAAAAGATCACATTGACTGCAGTAACCCAAAGCAGAAAAAACCATGTTGCATGATAGGAGGCTCTTGACTCCAAATCTTCAGACATAGTTGTAGTCTTTACCCCTCATCAAGGAAATTTCTCTTTACTACAAAGACTGAACTTCGTAAAACTACAACCAATCAAATTGCAGAGTTGTGAAATACAGTCCAGATGGATACACTAGAAAACACTCCTGCACCTCTGACTTAGAACACTGTGGAAAAGGGAGTAAAAAGACTGTAGAGATCAAGAGGGTCAGGGAGTTTGCTGTAAGGTTTTGTCTCCTAGTAATATCAGAAGCTACATCCATGAAGTCTGACCAAAACGAGTCCAAATGTGAGCTGATTAAAAACATTATCAATGTACATGCCAAAGTGGGCAGGGAAAAGTCCACAAGGTCTCAACTCTACACAAAGAACTACAGGCAACTGAGGAAAGCTGCAGTGGGAGAGGGGATCTTCCCTGGCGGACAGCAGACCAACTAGTTGTCTAATGCCAAATGGCCAGCCCCGAGAACACACATACAAGCAACATTACATGGACTCAACAGGTTATATTTAAGAATATACATGTTTACAGACACAGACACACACAATTAGTGAAAAAAGCCGCCATGAATTTGAAAAAGGAGATTAGATGGGAGGGAGGAAAGGCAAGGATGAAATGTATTTATATTACAATCTAAAAAAAAAAATCATGAATACATTCAAATCTTAGAGAATGCAATAAGCTAAAAATCAGCTTTCAAGCATTAGCTTTTAGCACTGGTGCTAAAACATGGAAGAAACTTACTTGTGAAGAGCTTTTCCTCCTAGGGGTAGTGCTCCCCAACAGTTCAGTACTGGGATGCCTTCATAGATCTATAGTGCAGTCAAGGACACCATCATCTGAGGAAATACAGTGTTTACTTCATATTTACATCACCCTCTGCAGTGCTGTTCTGATCATCCCTGGTGACAAACTCTTGTTTTAGAAGTTACAGAAAAGTCAGCAGCCAAATCTTTTTTTTTTTTAATATATTCGGTTTTTGATTTAAATTATTTATTTATTATGTAGACAATGTTCTGTCTGCATGTACACCTGCACACCAGAAGAGAGCACCAGATCTCATTATAGATGGTTATGAGCCACCATGTGGTTGCTGGGAATTGAACTCAGGACGTCTGGAAGAGCCGCCAGTGCTCTTAACCTCTGAACAATCTCTCCAGCCCCAGCCAAGTCTTTTAATAGTGTTTGCCAAAGAAAACGGACTTAAATGTGCACATGCACGCACACATCACAATTCACTGATTAGGGCAGTGGCACCCAACAAGGCAGCCACTAGCAATTCAGGCCTACTGAGTGCTTAAAACTCAGCTGTTCAGAACTCTGACACCTTTAAGAGTCTAAGTAACAAGGCAAGTTTAATAAAGGAAAGATTATCTCACAATTTTTACACTGACTACACAGAGAAATATTTTTTACATCCTAGGCTAAATAAAGGATACTATTAACTTTACTGCTTTACTTTCTATGAACTTCTCAGACGTTTTTAACTTTCATCTGGACCACCTGTATTTCTACTGTCTGGGCTGAGGATGCTGCACAAGACCCTTTTACCTTCCTTCAGACACTGTCAACATTCGGCAAGCACAATGCTTAAGAAAGTGACAAAGAACACGACGAGAGGGTCAGATTGGACACACACAGGCTGCTACCCTAACCAGATGTTTACATAAACTTACCCCAACCTGCAAATTTTCTTACTTATATAAAAAGAATAGTACTTACAAGGCAGGATTGTTTTGAGAATTAAACACAAAGCACTTCATATTTGAAAAACTATTGTCTGAAGTTCTTTGGGAGCAAATGATGAGATTATTTCCCTCCTGTGTACATTTTTCTCATATAAATCTAGATCTCAAAACTGCTAGTCTAAATGTTCATATACTTTAACTACATTTTTTGTTTTGTTGTTTTTGTTTTGTTTTTCGAGACAGGGTTTCTCTGTGTATCCCTGGTTGTCCTGGACTTGCTTTGTAGAGATTCTCCTGCCTCTGCCTCCCAAGTGCTGGGATTAAAGGTGTGCACCACCACACCTGGCTTAACTTTTCCTGAAGCAACATTCACTGTGACAATTCTATAGTGTCTACCTGTATTTTAAGTGTTTATATTGAAAGGAGTATCCCTATTTATAAGACCACTCGTAACACTCCCCTACATTCCGAATTACTAGCTGTGCCTTATCCAATGACGTAAGTGACATGTTAGGTCCGACACTAGAAGACCACCTTACCCAACGCAGTTGACATGACATGGAGCATCACCACTATTAGCTATGGGAACTGAGGCCAAGAGGGAAAGCTCCTGGGTGGTATGCTGCAAAGAAGCACAGCTCGGATTTGTCCTTACCTGCCCTAGCTCATAACCCAACAGCATACTATTCTGCCAGACTCCGCACACAGGAAAAAACGTTTGTTTGTTTTCCTATAAAGAAGGCCAAATTCATTCTACCCTTATTTTTTTTTCTTAGTTTAACTTTCTCATTTAAGTTTGTCCAATTATTCTTTGACTTCTTTTCTTAGAAGGTAACCATCCTCATTAGCAGCCAGGCATCATGGTGCCTGTAATCCCAGCACTTAGGGCGGCAGAGGCAAGTGGGTCTTTGTGAATTCTAAGCCTGCCCAGTCTACAAAGTGAATCTAGGACAGCCAAGGCTACAAAGTGAAAACATGTTGCGGAAAAGGAAAAAAAAAAAAAAAAAAACAAAGAAAGAAAACCCAAAACAAAAACAACAAAAAACTATCTCCACTAGCTGATAATGCATCTTGAAAATGGAACATAATATTGACCAAATCTACTCCTGCAACATAAACTAGGACTGAAGCACAAAGACAATTTATAAAAAAATTTCAAATCTATTAATATGCCACATAACTCATACTATACACAGTAATTACTTTAGTTAAAAAGGAGTGAAAATAAAACAAAACCCCCCACAATATGAGCTAGTTGATAAAAAAAGATACAGGCAACACCAGGCTTTCCCTATATCCACAATCCAGGACCATGGCAGAATTAATCCCGAGTGTCAGGAGAGCCATCAGATGACTTGGAGCAAGTAAGACAGACGG
The DNA here is from genome assembly GCF_030254825.1 of Meriones unguiculatus. Classification (NCBI taxonomy): domain Eukaryota; kingdom Metazoa; phylum Chordata; class Mammalia; order Rodentia; family Muridae; genus Meriones; species Meriones unguiculatus. The sequence goes on along the minus strand of NC_083355.1, from coordinate 78,251,829 downwards.
AACCTGGAAAACAACAGAGCAGCAGCGAGATCGGGGTAGATTAGTGTCTGAAGGCATCTGAATTGTTTGCAAATAGGCTGGAAAAATTCACAGGAGCATTGCAGTGATTTGTGTTTGTTCAACCAATTATTGGTATTAAATGAGGAACTAAATTTCTGATATAGATGAATTTATACAAAGTACACTGCAAAAAAAACAGAAGTAATTTAGCTAGGTTGTTTCATTCCCAAATGACAATTCTGAAATATTTTTATCAACATACCTCTTTTGAAGTGGAATTTTTGAAAGAGATAAAAGCCCAGAAAAATGTAAATTCAAAGGAAGATAATACTAAAAAAGGAAATGCCTTTGCATATTTTTATTTATATCCTCCTCCCTCCCCTCCAACCTGCATTCCTCCTTCTTTCCCTCCTTCCGTTTCAAAGAGCAGAGCAGGGGCAGAAAAAGTCTCGCCAGGCTGTCAGTGAAGTGCCTCGATGCTCTGCGCACACTCTCAAGGGCTGGGATTACAGGCATATTCTCTTAGGCCCAGTCTTAAGAAACAACTCTTTCTACTTAAGACAAGATCTCGTGTAGCTCAGGATTTTCTTTTTCCCTTTCAGATTTTGTTTTGTGTCTGTTGTGTTGTGGTGTGTGTGTGTGTGTGTGTGTGTACGTGCGCGCGTGTGCAGCGCACATGTGGAAGTCAGGGACAGCTTGCTGGAGTCAGTTCTCTCTCTACCATGTAGGTCCTGGGGATTGAATAAACTCAGGTTTATTCAAGCAAGCACTTTTACCCACTGAACTGTATCAACAGCCCTTCCAGGGTCTTGAACTTGTTATGTAGTTGAGTGTAGAGGAACGTTAATTCAGAACATGGCTGCTCTGGCAAAAGATCACATCCAAAGACCTCCTAGATCTGTGTGATCAGGCTGGAATACAAACACACCTTTAATCAGAGGCAAGTGGTTCTCTGTCAGCCTGGTATATAGAGAGAGCAAGTTTCAGGTAAGGAAAAGCTTAGGTCCAGGAGTGGTAATACAGGCCTTTAACCACAAACAATGGAGGTAAAGTTAGTTTGTAGACGAAAGCACCCATGTTTGAAAGTGATGTCTAATTGAGTGGCAGAAAAAGTGATGAAACAGAGAATGATCTAATAGAAAAGGATATGGCCAACTGTAAGAGAACAGAGAGAAGGAAGCTACTTAAGGGAGCAATACAGAGACTAAGGAGGGAGAAGGCAGTTTTACTGGGAGACTTTTACAAAGAGAGGTTGAATGAGAGAACAAGCTAGACACAGGTGAAGACAGAATGAGCCAGAGAATGGGAAGGAGCCAGAAAAGCTTGCAGGAGTTAGTTTGAGGCCAAGCAGAGCAATGCAGAGGTTGAGCGAAAGGGAGATTGAACACGTTAGCTGGGAGAGGAGTTTAGCCAGAAGAGCCGAGTTGAACCAGCCAGCTGTGAGTTCAGAAAGAACAAGAAAGGGTGGATTTATTTAGCAGTAAGTCTCAGAGCTGAAAACATTCTAGGCCTAGGTTAGACTGCATTGGATTGAAGGGACAGGGTATGGGGGTACGGGATGGGGGAAGTTAAGCCTCCGAGACTGCAAATGAAACAGATTAATAAAAGATACTTTTACAGTTAAGGATAACCTTAAATTGCTGAGTCTTCCTTATCAACCTCCTAAGTGTTGAGATTATAAAAACATGCCACCACTCTGCTGGGCAAAATCTCGATTATCATTATTTGCAAAGTTTGTAATATGAACTATATTTTTAAACCACCAAGGGCTGGCAAGATGGCTCAGCAGGTAAAATCACCTGGCGCACAAGTCTGGAGACCTAAGTTTGATCCTTGGAACACATGCAAAAGTAGAACCGACCCAGAGCTGTTCTGTCCTCTACTCTGACACTGTAGCACACCATCCATCATCAGGTGCGCACACACAGTAATAATAAAGCACACACAGTAATAATAAAAACTAAAAGAATTCAAACTCCCATCATAATACAGCGGCCTAAAGAACAAAACTACACGCTACAATCCTCTTGGGGACTTTTTTTTTTTTAGTGAGAATTTGCTAGATTTAGCAGTAGCACAAATACAGATATTTAATCAAAATATTAAAGTCTATCACAATAAAATGGCAGATATAATAGCTGTATTATTATTTTACTTTCTTTTTACTTAGAGAAGGTATTCTAGTCACATAGGAGATGAAGACATCAATGGACACCCAACTGAAATCCCCAAGTACAAACACAGAGAAGCTTTTCACTCCGGTGAGCTGATCTGCCTCCCAGAGCAGTGGACTCTCGAGTCAACAGCATCAGGAAGGGCAGTGGCTACAGGATGTGTTTCCTCAGATTTGTTTTAACAAAACGACTGACAATCACTACCCTTGCCGGGGTATTTTTTAATATTAAGTATATTTTGACTTTGGCAAAACACATAAAAATTTTTACGTATAATTAACTTTTTTCTGAGACAAGGTCTCAAAGTAGCCTAGGCTGACCTCAAATTCACTATGTATAGGGGTGATCTTGACCTTCTGCTCCTACCTCCCAAACACTGGGATTCCAAGGCAAGCCCGACGGCTTAGCTTACATCTAATTTCTAGTATACTGTATTTATTTTAAATAATCTTCCATTTTCCTCTGTTAAAAACCTCTAATTTGGGGCTGGAGTGATGGCTCAGCAGTTAAGAGCACTGGCTGTTCTTTCAGAGGTCCAGAGTTCAATTCCCAGCAACCCCATGATAGTTCACAACCATCTATAATGCACTCTGATACCCTCTTCTGGTATACAAGTATGCATGCAGATAGAACACTCATACACATAAAAAAAAAAAAAAAAAAAAAAAAAAAAAACCTCTAATTTCAAGGTGGAAACTTTTAAAAATTTACAAAGATTCCGGCTTACTATGAAATATAATAATCTTACAGTACATTCCAATTCTTATAAAATGAAGATTACAGGTAATGTTACTACACTTAAGAAGTAAGCCCCATTCCTGGGTCCTCCCATTTTATCTAGAGAAGGTAATGGTGATATATTCCATCTAAAATGAAGTTAAGGACTAAAATCAAAGAACTGAACACTTGACAACAGTCAATACATCTAAACAACATAAACTAGAAAAGCATACAAAAATACATAATAAACCTCACAGCACTGAATGTCTTTTTCACCTGAAAGTCTCCAAATAGACTTTTAATATATATATTACATTGAAATAAGTAGCAGAAATACCATTAAGAAAAAATTTCCCAATTACCTAAGCTTCAGCTTAAGTGTTAACTAAGTATGAAACAAGCATTTAATGAAAATAAATGGGCAACTTGAAGAGGCTTCTATTATATTATTCTGAAATACACTGAATAATACATACAAAGAAAGAGATCTGTGGACTTGGTTTAAAATTTGAGTACTTCAGCAAAAAAAAAAAAAAAAAAAAAAAGTTAATGGCGCATTTCCCTAAAATGTAGTAGGTAGTCTACGGCCATACCACCCTGAACACGCCCAATCTCGTCTGATCTAGAAGCTAAGCAGGGTCGGGCCTAGTTAGTACTTGGATAGGAGACCGCCTGGGAATACCGGGTGCTGTAGGCTTAAAAAAAAAAAAAAATGTAGTAGGTATGATTTATTTATTTTCTGAACAGTGTACATACCAGGCAAATGCCCTACCACTGAGCTATCCCTCAGCCTTCCTTCTACTTAAAAACAACTTATTAATTTCATTTGAAAATAGGTATCTTGAGGAGTTGAGAGGTCTCCTCAGGAAAGTGCTTGCTGTGTAAGCCTGAGGACTTGAGTTCAGATCCCAGTGCCCATATACAGAAAGCTAGTGCAGTGGCACTCTGTAAGCCCAGTGCTGAGGAGACAGAGACAGGAAGATCACAAGGACTCCATGGCCAGCCGGGCCAACAGAATCCACAAGAGACTGTGTCTTGAAAAACAAGGTGGAGGGGCTAGGGACACGACTCAGTTAGTAGGACTGCTTACTCAGCATGTGTGTAGCCATGGGCTCAATCCCCAGCACTGCATGCAAACAGGTGTGAGGTGCATGTGCAATCCTAGCACTTGGAGGTAAACACGTGTGCTGGCTAAGCTCATGTCAACTTGACATGGGCTCGAGTCATTTGGGAAAAGGGAACCCAAGTGAGAAAATGCCTCTACAGGTCAGCCCATATAGCATTTCTTACTGAATGACTGGATGGGGCTGGAGGGTGGAGTCAGCCCAACATGGGCTGGCGGTCCTGGGCTCTATAAGAAAGTAGGTAAAGTAAGCCATGACAGCAAGCCAGTAAGAGGCGTCCCTCCATGACCTCTGAATCAGTTCCTGCCTCAAGGGTTCCGCCCTGACTTCCCTTAGTGATGGACTGTTACCTGGAAGTGTAAATGAAATAAACTCTTTCCTCCACTGTTGCTTTGGTCAAGGTGTTTCACCACAGCAATAGAAACCCTAACTAAGTCAGAAGTTGGTAGCAGGTTTGTAGGGATAGCTGTGACAGACCAGAAAGACTATGGAACTCTGAGCTAAAAATGCCATTGAGCGCTGAGAGCTCAAATCGACTGTTCTGGTGCTTAGAAGACTGCTGAAAGCACAGCAGGTGATGGAGACTAGGTCAAGACAGGAGGATGAAAAGTTCAAGGTCAGCCTCAGTTAGACAGCATATTTGAGGCTAACCTGGACTTCATAAGACCTCAAAAATGTAAAATAAGTAAGTAAGTAAATGAATAAATAAATAAAGATGGATAAATGATTAAGGAAGATACTGGACCTCTGGCCTCTACAGTTACCCACATACACATGTACACACAAACATGTCCATATACATACACACCAAAAATAAAAATAGGTACCTCGAAGTATTTGAAGAGAACACGAGTCAGTGTCTCTCTGAAGTGGGAAGGACATAATACTGACTCAATAACCACAACCCGACGGTCTCTGGGATTCACCAACAGATGCCTGAAAAATGATAGTTTTGTTTTTAAAAGGAAACAAATATCTGTACTCTTTTTCTAAGTTAATGCAGTTTAAAAATAAACTGTACTATCATATATTAAGATGCTTTATGAAAAAAGTCATTTTATTACTCCAGGAAGATGGTGTTTCTGAGTTTTTAGTGTGTGCCAGACATTGTAGCAGGAGTAACAGCCATTATCATTACCACCATTAGCCATTAAATAGATATTTTCTTTTGTGAATTTGCAAAGGTAGTAAGTATAAGCTCATAAAACTCCAGTCACTATAAATATTAACTTGAAAACCACATGAGTCTAATAAATTTATTGCCCAGAAAGTACTAAAAATTATTTGTATTATTTTCTTTCATTCTTGTAGATATAATCACACATATTTAAGCAAAACTATACATTCCATAGTTACTCCCCCCTCCCCCGCCTTTTGTTTTGAGACAGGGTTTCTCTGAGTAACAGAGCCCTGATTGTCTTGGACTCACTTTGTAGACCAAACTGGCTTCTCCAACTCACAGAGACCTGCCTGCCTCTGCCTCCCTGAGGGCTGGAATTAAACGTATGAACCACCATGCCTGACCATCCAAACTTGTTCTTTAATGTGCTTTTTTCACTTTTCAATACATTTTATTTTTCTGACTCACTACAGACAGATACAGAACAGCTCCCCATTCCCCTTTGCTGCTCAGGATAGAACTCAGAGCTAATAAGCAAGTGTGCTACCACTGAGCAAAAGGCCTTAGCTCCCGATAATGACTGCATAATGTTTCACACATTGATACCCAATAATTTACTTATCAATCCCATTTATCTGTCTGTCTGTGTCCATCTATCTATTTATTTACTGAACTTGATTTGTCTTCAATGTTTTCTTATGATTTTCAATTTTCTAATCTTCAAGTGTGTTTTTCTGAAGGCTGAAGACAGGGATAACAAAACACCTCCAGGGGTGAAGGCATCTGTCCACAGCCTGAGTTTGACTGATGGGGCCCATGTGGGAGAAGAGGTGGACGGATGCCCACAGTTTATCTTCTGACACCATACATATACCATGGCACACAGGTGCCCAGAGACATGCATATGCACACGCATATTTTTAAAAGTTCCAAAATTTTCAAAAAGTTTAAACAAAATTGGTGATAGAATCCAATTTCTTATTTTCTTCTTTTTTTTTAACATTCAGATGCAATATAACCAAATATTCTTATAACTGGCATTAGAAAAAAGAAAATCTAACTGCTGAAGTTAAGAAAAAAACAACTGTGAAAGGAAGTTTTCACCTTACCTGAAATACAGTATGTGGATGAATTCCTTTAGGTAGGAATATAATTCTTCTGTATTGATATTATACTGAACAACTTTGATTGGCTGTAAAAAATTAAAATGTTTTCTTACATTAACAAAACAATCTTTTGTACTCTTATTTTACTAATATATTTCCTCATAATAAATGGAATTTACATTAAGGATATAAAAATTAAAAAAAGGTTAACCTTGGGCTAAGGCTGTAACTCAATGGTGGACTTGCAGAACATATACAAAGCCCCAGGTTCAATCCAACATTGCATAAATGCATAAAACTTAATGTGGTGGTGCAGGCTTCTAAAAAGGCAGGAAGATCTGAATTTAAGGTCACCGAGCCAATCTGAGTTATATAAAAATTTATCTTAAAAACAAAAGAAAACCAGGTGTGGTGGGATTACACACCTGTAATCCCAGCATTCTGGGAGGCAGAGGCAGGTGCATCTTTGAGTTTGAGGCCAGCCTGGTCTACATAGCGGATCAAGAACAGCCAAGCCTACACAGAGAAATCCTGTATAAAAAAACAAAACAAAACAAAATAAAAAAAAATCTCAAAACAAAACAAGTACCTCTTCCCAAAAGAGTAGTTTCTTAAGTTAGGAATTCAGAGGACAGGCAATGGCTGAAAAAAAAAAAGGGCAATTTTGAATTGTAGAAATAGAAGTGTATGCCTACAAAGCAGTGTTTATAAGCTTTTTTCATAATTCATCTGACTTATCATGTGGGCATGACCGATGATTAAAAGTCAGAAGAGCGTGAGGACATGAAAGAGGGCCGGAGCACGCCTGAACAGGTAAGAGCACTGGCTGTTCTTACAGCAGACCTTGATTTGGTTCCCAGCATGCACATAGTAGCTCACAACTGTAATGATAGTTCCTGGGGATCTGGCGCTCTCTTCTGGCTTCTACCAGCACTACAAGTATGAAGTGGACTTGCATATGTGCTGATAAAACACACACATAAAATAAAAAGAATTAAAAACAAAAAAAAAAAGAATCTTAAAAAAAAAAAAAAGGCAGCAAAGGCTTTCTCAAATATTCTATACTTGGTTCATTCCCTGGATTATATGATTGTTGCGTATCATGCCATACAAAACTCAGACCTCAATAAAGTTGATTTAAAAAACTCTTGAAATTATATTTTATTTTTCTAACTTTCACGTCTCATTACTTACCAATATTTGTGTGTGTGTGTGTGTGTGTGTGTTTGCGCATGCGTGCACATGCGCAATGTGTGAGTGTGAGGTCACAGCACTTGTGTGGGATCAGATGATAACTGTGAACTGGTTCTCTTTCCACCTTTATGTGGTGTTGACCCCCACTGCCAGGCCTGCTTGACAAGCACCTTTAACCCACTAAGCCACCTTGCCAGTCCATAGTTTTCTTTTTTTGTTTGGTTGGTTTTTTGTTGTTGTTGTTTTTTAAATACCTTTGACATGCCAGCTCTTTTTATCACACTAGGAATTATACATCGTGGACCAGTTTCTCCCGCAAATCCACACCTGCAAAGAAATAGAAAATTACACACTCAACTTACAACGATAATAACATCTATTAATAATTTTATATCATACATTAAAGGAAAGAGCAAAATGTATCAAATTTGTTTTTGTTTTTTCTTCAAAACAGGACTTCTCTGTGTAGCCTTGGCTGTCCGGGACTCTCTTGTAGACCAGGCTGGCCTCAAACTCACAGAGATCTGCCTGCCTCTGCCTCCCAAGCGCTGGGATTACAGATGTGCGCCACCACACCTGGCAGTGTATCAAATGTTTAATACTGAAATAAGCCAGTATCTCATTTTAAGGTCGATTGCATTTTCCCCACTGTTTAAATTCGAGTTGAAGTTAAAAAGTCATTTAGTTTCACAACCCCGGATGGATCTACACTGCGTGTCCTCTGCTGTTATAATGTTCTTGTGGAATGTGTACAATTTACCCTTGTTCACTCAAATGCTGATTTCTCTACCCCACTGTCTGGTTTCAATCCAGACATTGCATGTGATGCTTAGCAGCACCTGTCTCAAGCTGGTGTAAACATGCCACCATTTGTTCTCTGTATTGTCAATAAAGCAACCAGCTACATGCTGACCAATGGAGAGAACAGAGAGGGACATCCTGGTCCAGAAGTTAGAAGAAGGAAGCGAGTGGGAGGGTAGGAGAGCAGAGATCAGCAGGAGAGGATTTGGAAGCATGAGGAGAGATGAACCAGACCTAAGATATGACTAAAAGCAAGTATAATGTTGGAAATTCTGAATGGGAGGAAACTATGCGGGCTTGGAGGTTTAGGATGGTCAACTATTGCCCAGCATTGTGCTCTGGGTTAATTTTTAAAATCCTAGTCTCTGTGTGGTGATCTGGGTATACAGCTGGTTTAGGGATAACCACCGTTTAACTAAAAGATAAACCAATAATAAATATTAATAACCCACAACAGTCCTCCTTCCAACAGCCGCGCATCACTGAGTGAGAGGCTATGGGACGTGCATTGTCAGGTAACTTAGTTATTTTGCAGCATTCTAAGAGTGTGCCTACGTGAACCCAGAAACACAGCAGAATTCACATAAAGCTATGTGACTGCCGTTAAGACTACACACTTAAAACATGCTACTATACTACAGACTGCAGGCAACTATAACAGCGTTCTTGTATGTCTAAATATATAGAAACAAGGAAAAGGTAAGTATTTATGCAGCTAAACACAGCTTAGCATGAAAAAACAGGAACTATAATCATTCAGAATAAAGAAACTCTGGTTAATGACAACCCACATGTGATAATTCATGACATCATGTATGTCATCTTTCACTGATGGAATGTTATTCGCTACCTGGCACATGAATATGATTCAGATCACATTATTACTAATTTCATCATTCTGTTATTAGTTTTAATATTAATAAAGTACTATTACTAATGAAGTAACTGCTAGCATGTTACTTCTCAAGACTATTCTTTTAACAAAAAATTTTTATGTGTATGAGTGTTTTTCCTGTGTGTATGTATGTGCACTAAAATCATGCCTGGTGACCAGAGAGATCATTAGATTCTCTGGAATTGGAGTTAAGGTGATTATGAGCCATCTGACATGGATGCTGGGACTAATCCAGGTTCTCTGCAAGAGTAGCAAGTGCTCTTAACCACTGAGCCTGCTCTCTAGCCCCGAGACTATTTTCTTGTGTGAATCTGACAGTTATAAGAACTTCGTGTACTGTGAGTGTAAATAAGCTTACATTCACAAAAGAACTTCAATTGCTATTTATTGCTATTTATTTATTGTGCCTATGTGTGGGCAGGTGAATGATATGCTGCACAAAAGGAGGTGACAAGCCAACTTGTGGGCATTGTTTTTTTCCTTCCACCATGGGTCCTGAGGATTGAACTCAAGTTTTCCCGATCGGCAGGAAGGAACTTAACTAGTGGAGCCATCTCACTGGCCCAGCTGTTGTTGTTACTGCTTTTATCTGACAGGGTTTCTCTGTGTAACAGACCCCTGGCTGTCTGGGACTCACTTTGTAGACCAGGCTGGCCCTGCCTGCCTCTGCCTCTTTAGTGCTGGGACTAACGGTATGTACCACCACACCCGGCCAGCTATTATTTTTTAAAGCTGGATATTCCACCCTTTTAAAAATTAGCATTTAGGGACAGGAGAGATGGCTCTGTGGTTAAGAGCACTGGCTGCTCTTCCAGAGGATCTGGGTTCAATTCCCAGCACCCACATGACAGCTCACAACTGTAACGACAGTTCCAGGATCCAACACCCTCACACAGACATACACAGGCAAAACAATGTACAATGTACAGAAAAAAATTGCTTAAAGTTAGTATTTAAGCCAAGCATGTAGGCATATTTGCAATGCCAGCACTCAGAAGGGCAGAGGCAGCAGGACAGGAAGGTAGGTCCTGCTTAGGCTACATCAGATGCTGTTTCAAACAAATAAAAACAAAAGAAAAATTAGTAGTCAGTGCTATATTTCTGTTGTGTTAGAAAAATGTTTTGCTTTTTAAAAAAAAAGTCGCTTAAATCACATCTTTTGTTCGGGGTACTTTCTGATACTGCTATCCTGTGCCTAGGTATCTCTCTCTCTCCACTCTCATCTCCGTTATTTACATTCAGTGTTCCTCAAAGGCCTGGTCAGAATGTAAGGGGGCATCTTAAGTTCTTCTCTGACAGCATTTTCAAAACTCTTACATACTTCCTGCTGTGTTTTCGATCATATTCCTACCTAATAATTTATTTTTTTCAATGTACAGCCAAAATAATTATTTTCGGGTAGTAATCTCTAATAATTCATCATATTGTTTTTAAAAATACATATCCATGTGCAAGGGCCTTGCAGAGAGTGAGAGAATAATCAAGAACTATGTTTAATACAATTTTGTAGCTTCTAAGGACCCATTTCTTGTGACCATTTATTTAGTAGTTATTTAACATCTACTGCGGGTTGGGCAGTGCTCACAGATGGTTAAAAAACAATTCAGACATCTCTATTTCACAAACTCATATACATGATATAATTCTGTCATGTTTCTCGAGCCTAATACCTGTATCTTATATGCACATATATGATGTAATTCTGTGTTTTCTCTTGAGTCCAGTACAAGGACTCTTAAATGGTAGGTCCAAAGAGCTCAAAAATGTCCATCAAGTCCCTGACACTGTCCAAATGTTCCAGGGTTTGTGCATCTGTGACTTTGATCTCCGCCTCTGACTGCCTCTTTTGAGGAGTCCTACTCCCATGTTTAGAAATCGCCTTTTTCTTTTCTTTTTTTTAAAGGACAAAATGTGGGTCTAAGAGCTTAGGATAACCAACTGAATTTCCAGAGCTATCGATACGACTTCGCGTCTTCATGTGCCCCGGTTCCCTAGATGGACAATCTATTTCCAGAACCCACAGGGCTCCACTCCATAAATGTTTTAAGACGGAAAGAGCCGGCAAGCGTTCCAGCTGGATTGTTGCTTTCCTCTCTGATGCACCCAGAGGTAAGCAGAATCTGGGCCTTCGCTGTCAAACCGGAGCTTCCGGGCCTCTCGGACAGTCCACATCCCACTCAGCCCCCCGGAGCCTCAGGGTTCGCATCACCCAAGCGGATCCGCCCTGACAACACCCTCTCCCGACAGGGGCTGGGCCGGGCCTCAAAGGCTGGGAGCGCACAGGGGAGGTGCCGGGGGCCAGCGCCGCCCTCGGCCACTCACTTGGTGAAGGCTTCTCCCAGGTCGATGACGACCGCCGTCTTCTCGCCGCCGCTCCCGAGGCCCTCATAGAGCGGCATCGCGGCGAGGCTGACGGACAGACGGCGAAGCGCTCCGCCGGGCTAGCTCGGCGCGGGGGCGGGCCGGGGTCCTCGCGCGCCTGAGGGCCCGGGCTGGCCAAGGAGAAGCCTGACGCTGCGGAGCCGAGGTGGTCAGGCGCGCCGGGCACCTGACGGGGCGGAGCCTCCCGGGTCCTCCCGCCCAGCGGCCTGCGGCGCTTGCGCGGCCCCTGGGCTGCGGTTCCAGATTCCGCGTCCAGACCTTCCCGTCTCGTGTTGGGCGTTTATCCTGACGTTTAGTGGCAGACTCAGTGACAGACTCCATCTCAAAAATTACACCACTGGGGCTGGAGAGATGGCTCAGCGGTTCAGAGCACTGGTTGCTCTTGCAGAGGCCCCGAGTTCAATCCCCAGCAATCACATAATGGCTCACAACCATCTATCCTGAGATCTGGTGCTCCCTTCTGGCGTGCAGGTGTGCATGCAGACAGAACATGGTGTAGACGCAAATCTTTGAAGCTGGGCATGGTGTCGTACGCCTGCCTGTCATCCTAGCACTCGGGGAGGTAGAGGCAGGCGGATCTTTGTAAGTTCGCTGGCCAGCCTGGTCTACAAAATGAGTCCAGGACAGCCAAGGCTACACAGAGAAACCCTGAAGCCGTTGAAGATGACGCCGAAATCTACCTCTGGCCACACGCGCATACACAAGTGTGCACCCGCGCCCAGACAAAAACATAAGTTCAACTGATGTTTTATTTGGCACTTATTCTTCTCAGTTTCTTATTTTAATCCCCAAGAAAGCACAGCTAAAGTAACATCTGAATCTACGGGGGTTCTGTCTAGATTAGTGGAAACAGCGTTGAATCAGTCCCCTTTTCTCCAGCATTTAGGAGCTGTGCACACTGAGGGCAGAAGTAAACTTTTTTGTGGTAGAATACAGTTGGCACTCTGGCGGAAGACTAATTACACGCTTCACAACTTACTGTAAAAACACTTGCTTTAGGATTATAGCCTTTGTGTAGTAGTGAGGAGGTTGTCGGCGCGCAGAGAGGTCCCATAGTAGAACTTAGAGCTGCTGGGCTAGGTGGAATGGTGGACCCACCAAGGACCTCAGAGTGTGAATCAAGCTCAAATGAAGTTATAATTAACATGAAGCCTGGTCTACCAACTACTACCTAGTTAGGCCTTACCTCTATGACTTTTCCTATAAGCCCTGATAATCCACAGTGTATCTTTCACAACCTGCTGTGCATACCTGTACCTCTGTGCCGAGTAGGGAAAAGATCCTTTCTGTTATGTGACAGAAAAGTGACATACCCCATCTCAAAAAAATGCACCATGGGTGCTGGAGCCCTAACGGTTAAGTCTGCGCTATGCTCAACTTAGAAAATTGTAATAGTAATAAACATACTTATCTGCGTGTCTGATCCGTGATCCTCCTGAAATAAATGTCTGGAGGTTTCGGGCGCAGTGGTGCACACCTTTAATCCCAGCACTCTGGAGGCAGGTGGATCTCTGTGAATTTGAGGACAGCCTGTTGTACAAAGAATGTTTCAGGACAGCCAGTGCTGTTAACAGAGAAACCCTGTCTGATGGGGTGGAGAAGGGGAGGAAATTCTGAAGGTAACTGGATGAAATAGGAATTTATGATGGGGAAGGGAATTTCAAGACAAGTGGAAAAGTTGGGCCTGGTGACGGCAAAAACCCAGCACTTGGGAGACAGTAGCAGCTGGATCTCTGTGAGTCTGAGGCCAGCCTGGTCTACATAGTGAGTTCTAGGACAGCCAGGGCTACATAGTGAGCACCTGTAAAACGAAACAACAAAAGATGGGTAGAAAAGCTCCTTCCTTTTCTTGTAATTATAGTGGTGAGTATTGGGGTGGTTTGAATGAAAATGGCCCCCACAGGCTCTTATATCTGAATGTTTAGTCTCCAAGGAGTGAACTGTTTTGGAAAGATTTGGTGATTTGGCCTTGTTGGAGGATGTGTGTCTCCAGCAGTGGGCTTGGAAGTTCAAAAAGCCAACACTAGGTCCAGGCTCTCTCTTGTTCCCCTGCCAAGTCTGTTTGTTAGCTGTCATGATGATCATGGCCTAAAACTGTAAGCAAACACTCAATTAAATGCTCCCTTTCAGGAGAGTTGCCTTGGTCATGCTGTCTCTTCACAGCAATAATAAAACAGTGTTCTCACCTGTTGGATTGTTGGATTTCCAGAAGGGGAGAGACTAAGCTTTCAGGGTGGCAAGGTACAGAGATATGATCAAAGCACATTGTATGTACATGACATTGTGAACAAATAAATAAAAATTTAATGAGAAGAAGATCATGGTGGTTCAGCAGAGAAAAAGAGAAAATGAATGAATGAGCGTAAGACAAATATATTCCTTAATAACCTTAGATGTTTGGATGGAACCTCTTGAGGCAGACTCAAAAGAATTAAAAGGAAAGAAAGAAAAGAAAGGGAAGAAAGAAAGGTTAAGGGGGGATGAAGAAGGAAAGCCCTGATTTATTTCTCTTGTTGGTTAAAAGCTAAGAATGTTGATCCCTCTAAGCTAATTGTGCACAGTCTGCAAAACCACCGTTCTTTCACAGGCTAGCTGACAAAAATCCCAGTGCTGGGCATGGCGATCCTGTTTGAGCAGCTGGTCAGGGTTCTCCAAGAGACTCCCCAAACATAAGCTTTGCTGTTGCCCTTGGTTGCCACCCAAAGGTTGAAAGCGAGTCCCCATTGCTGAAGACACTTTGAACAGAGGATCTTAGAGGTTCTGACCAGAATGCCTCTTCCCTGACAATTGATTTCATGGTACCAGAAGGCTCCACACAAGCTTTCAAAGAAGGGAAGCAGGCAGTAATGAGATTTCCTTTCTCATTGTAAATCTATGCAATGCTCTTTATAAATATCACTTTATAATCTCATTACAAAGAACAATCTTCAGAAAAGAGAAATAAGCAAGTTTGTTTCAAACTAATTTCAAAATCTTCTTTAAATTTATTCTTCTAAAGTGTGTCCTTAAGACAGTCTTACTTTGACTGGGCGCGGTGGCACATGCCTGTAATCCCAGCACTCAGGGAAGCAGAGGCAGGTGATCTCTGTGAGTTTGAGGCCTGCCTGGTCCTCAAAGCGAGTCCAAGACAGCCAAGGTTACACAAAGAAACCCTGTTTCGAAAAACAAAACAAAACAAAACAAAACAAAACAAAAGACAGCCTAACTTTAAAGGCCACAAAATCATGTCTCGGTAGCTATTGCTAAATGCTTAATTAAGTAAGTTAATAAATGCTTAATTAATTAAATAAATAAATGGGTTATTTATTTAATGCTTTGCCATTTGTTTTTAGAGGTAAGATCTCTACAGCCGAGGGCTGGCCTGGAATTCACTATGTAGCCCAGGCTGGCCTCAAACTTGACGTGTTTCCTCTGTCTATTCACCCTGAGTGATGGATTTTAAGGACATGAGCCACCATGCTTGGCTCTAATGTGTCTTTTTCTTTTTTTTTTCCTTCCCTTTTCTCTTGGGGGTGGAGATTGAGACAGGGTCTCTACATAGCCCTGGTTGTTCTGGAACTTCCTGTGTAGACCAGGCTGTCCTCAAACCTACAGAGACCTGCCTGCCTCTGCTGCATCCTTAGTGCTAGAATTAAAGGTGTGTGCCACTGTCATGGCTCATGTATCTTCCTAGAGATCTTGTTTGGGGGTTCTGACTGGGAGTATAACTACTGATAGACAGTTGACTAGATACCATTTTTTCCCCTAAAGGTGTTTTTTTTTTGTTTTGTTTTGTTTTCTGTTTTACTAAGGAATACTAGTGGGAGTGGTGAAGGAGTAAGGGGACACTGCCTGACCATCCAGGTCAATCAAAATGAATCCTGGCAACCAGTGAGTTGATAGATGTTGGGTCAGATCACCTTCAGATCCACATCCATTATGTCTCCCCAGCATTTCCTCCAACTCCAGTTGGTATTTTGATACCAACTCAAAATAAAAATTGGAAATGAAACTTGGGAGCCAGTGGGTAAAGAAAGGTGCTTACTGCTAAGCCTGAAAACTTGAATCCTATTGCAAAAGCCACACAGAAAGGGCACCCACTCCTCCAAGCTGTCCTGTGACCTCCGCACACGTGCCTGACATGCACACGCACCTTTTCACCCAGGTGAGAACTATAGCCTAGTGGTAGAGTGCTTGCCTGGCACGCATGAGGCCTTAGGTTCAACTCCCCATTACAGCCAAAGTGCAAATAAACACAAACACACATTAACAAATACATGTCAAAGAGAAAGAAAGAGTTGTTGGGAAATTTGCAAGCTTTTTCTGCCGCACAAAAATGTCAGAAACAAAGGAACCCCCTCAGTGCCAGCAGGCCTACCGGATCTATCCTACAGGAAGCAGGTTCACTGAGTGTCCAACTCCATGCCAGGAGTTTTCCTAAGTGCTTGGAAATCAGTTAAAAAAAATCACAGAGTCTTGCTCTTGGAGGTGAGAATAGTAACAGGGGGAGAGAGGCCACAAATAGACAACACATAAGCCAAGTAGTCCAGGGTGTTAAGGTGACAGCACTTTATTGTTGTTCAGTAAGACAGAGGGAAGGAGAATTGTGATGTGGAGGCCAATTTCAGGACTGAGTACTGTCACTCTTTGAAGTATAGTCTTCCATCTATCCCAAATCCTCAGCTAGAAAAATGACACCTGTTGGGATTTTATCAGAATATAAGAAAAATATGAATTTGAAGTGCCTCAGAAAATAATTTATGTATTCAACATGTAAGCACACAGTATCAACAAGAAATTTTTGTTTCTTTAGTTTTGAAGTGGAGCTAGGGTTAATTTAGGGAATAATAATGTACAATAGAGGAATTACCATTAAAATGCATCCCATGTGATGAAATGAGAGAAAACATGATTTTTTTTTTTTTTGAGACAAAGTTTCACCGCACCCGACTCTGGCCATAATTTTTTTCTTTAATAACAATAAGAGCCAGGCTCGGTTGGGCACACCTGTAATCCCAGCAGTTGGGAGGCAGAAGTCAGTGAATCTCTTTGTGCTCAAGGCCTGCCTGCTCTATAAAGTGAGTTCCAGGATAGGCAGGGCTACACAGAGAAACCCTGTCTTGAAACAAACAAAACAAAAAAAGAGTTGCTGTGGTCAGTGTCTCTTCACAGCAATAGAAACCCTAACTAAGACACTAACCTTTTCCCAAACCAGACCCCAACTACAACCCCAACCTTATCCCCAACTCCACCCCCAAGCCCAGTTCCAGTTCCAATACTGACGCAACCACAACCTGTTGTGCACATTTTTTACTCTATCTTAATGGGGCTCTTTATATCTCTTTCTCCCTAGTCCCCAATCCCTTCCAACATCCAAACACCAGGTAAGAGAGAAAGGTTAGAGGGGAGAGGGGGAGCAGTTCTCTTCAGTTACTTCCTGCTGGTAAAGGTCCTTGGATTCCTTGGGACAAGCCCAATTTTTGTTTCAGGATATTTCCAACTTCTTCTCATCAAACTGCATCACCAGCAATCTTCTTTTTTTGGAGCCCTCCTTTCTTTCTTTCTTTCTTTCTTTCTTTCTTTTTCTTTCTCTCTCTCTCTCTCTCTCTCTCTCTCTCTCTCTCTCTGCTCTGGCATTTATTCTCTCTCACCATCCTCAGAATTAAACCTTCTACAGCTGGCAAAAGGCTCCTCTCAGAATCCCCATGAGGCAAATAGTTTGCTGCTGTGGATGATCTGAATCAGCTCTATATCCCACACCCTGGATTAAAAACAAATGTTTACATAACATAACTGAGTTTTTAAAGACACCAAAACTTCTACTACAACAACCTTGACTCTGTTCAGAAGCTTTCCAGTTTCATGAAGTCCCAGTTACTGTTCTCAAGTGCCTAAGCTGTTGGTTTCCTGTTCAGAAAGTTTCAGCCCATTCCAATGAGTTCTAAACAATTGTCTGCTTTCTCTTCTATGAGATCCAGGGTATCTATGTGCTCACTAATCTTATGCCAACTTGGCACAAGGTAGAGTCATCTGAAAGAAGGAAACTTCAGTTGAGAAAATGTCTCCATAAGATCCAGCCTTGAGGCATTTTCTTAGTGATTGATGGGATAGGGCCCAACCCATTGTGGATTCCGTCCCTGGGCTGGTGGTCCAGGGTTCTACAAGGAAGCAGGCTGAGGAAGCCAGGAAAGGCTAACCCATAAGCAGCAGCCTCCATGGCCTCGGCATCAGCACCTGCCTCTATTCCCGTTCTGACTTCCTCCAATGATGAACTATGACCTGGAAGTGTAAGCCAAATAAAACCTTTACTCTCTCTCCAGCTTCCTCTTTGATCGCCGTGTTTTATCACAGCAATAGAAACCCTTACTATTCTTAGGTTGAGGTCCTTGATTCATTTAGAATTTTAGAGTTTTGTGTAGGGTGATAAACATGGATCTACTCGCATTCCTCTTCATGCGTCCATCCAACTTAACTAGCACCATTTATAAAAAGTACTGTTTTTCCATGTGTGTTTTTGGCTTCTTCGTCAAAACCCAGATGTCTATGTTTGAGGATCTCTGCAACCACCACAGCCCACAAAGTAATGACCCACATGAAGCAAGAAGGTAGTTCGCCAAATATCCAATATTGACTTACATCTCAGGAGTCTGACCCTGAGTAGTTTATTTTCGGCATATTTAAGCACAGCACAATTTGGTGAAAAATCTCCTGGTGATAATTAATGAAGCACAAACTAAGCTAGATATAGATCGGACATGAGCCGGGCGCCGTGGTGCATGCCTGTCATCCCAGCACTCAGAAAGGCAGACATGGGGGAATCTCTGCGAGTTCGAGGCCAGCCTGGTCTAAAAGTGAGGCCAGGGCAGCCAAGGCTGCACAGAGAAACCCTGTCTCAAAAAACAAATAAACAACAAAAAGATCGAACATAATTACATCAAAACTCATTGTAGAAACTTGTGACACCTTCCATAAATATAGGTTTTACAGATTGACTGGGAAGAAAAACAATCTCACAGTAAGGGTCTGGGGGTATTTCACCTTATCACCAGGGAGACTTGGAGGCAAAATGGCTTCCAATATGCTAAAGGCAACAGCAGGTGTTAACAGAGGAGCCCCAGTTGTGCTAAAAACTAAAGTAGATGTCAAGGGAGGGGCAGTCAAGGGAGGGTCTATAGTCCTGTAAAAAGTTTAAGCAGATTACAACGCATGTGTGTTTAACATTCCAGGGTTTTCCAGTGCTTATCTGTGAGCACAAGGACCTCCCTGTCTCCTACATCCATAAGTGTACGTACTTACGTCTGGATTTTCAAGTTAATTCTGTTGATCAATATGGCTGTTTTATTGCAATGCAAAGCTGGTTTTATTTCTGTAGCTCTAGCACAAGTTGAAATCTGGGAGGGTGATATCTCTAGAAGATTATTATTATTATCAATTATTATACTGTTACTAATTGTTTTAGCCATCCTGTTTTGTGTGTGTGTGTGTGTGTGCGCCTGTGTTTCCATATAAAGCTGAAAATTTTCCTTTCTGTGGAGAACTGTGTATTGGAATTTTGATGGGGATTGCACTGAAGCTGAAGATTACTTAGATTTGGTAGAACAAGGCCATTTTCAACGCCCTGCTGGTCCATGGGCATGGGAGATATTTCTACCTTCTGACTTCTGAGCTTTCTTTCTTCAATGGCTTAAGGTTTTATTATATAGATCTTTCACTTGCTTGGTTAGAGAAATTATTTTAGGCTACTGTAAAAGTAGCTATTGTTTTCCTGATTTCCTTTTTTAGTCTGTTTGCCTCTTATAGATAGGAGAGCTGTTGATTTTGTGTGTGGGTGGGTGGGTGCAGTGAGCTTTATTGATGGTATTCAAGAGCATAGAGCTCCCTGGGCCCTCCTGCTGTTCTGGGGGTCTGAGATGGAAACTGTGAGGGAGATGCTCAGTGTGATGGGCTGAGCTGGGACAGGCACTCCTCAGCAGCTGAGGGCCTCTCTCTTGCTCTTGTGTCCTTGCTGGGGTGGGTGATTGGGACTTCTTACTCCTTGGAGGCCATGTAGGCCATGAGGCCCACCACCCTGTTGCTGTAGCCGAATTCATTGTCACACCAGGAAATGAGCTTTAAAAAGCTGTCATTGAGGGCAATGCCAGCCCCAACATCAAACGTGGAAGAGTGGGAGTCACTGTTGAAGTCGCAGGAGACAAACTGGTCCTCAGCGTAGCCCAGCATGCCCTTTAGTGGGCCCTCGGATGCCTGCTTCACCACCTTGAGTGAGTTGTATGATTTTAATGGAAATGCTTTGAGCTTCTGTCCATTTAGGTTGATATCAGATAAGCTCGCTATATTTTGCTCTTATGTTGAGGTATGTCTTTTGTATCCCTAGTCTCTCCAGGACATTTTTTTTTTTTTTTTAATTTTTATCATGAAGAAATTTTGGCAAAAGCCTTTTCTGCATCTAACAAAATGATCACATGGTTGCTGTCTCTCAGCCCGTTTATATGGTGGGTCATGTTTATCTATTTATGCGTATTGAACCGTCCCTGGATCTCTGGGATGAAACTTGCTTGATCATGGTGGATGATCTTTTTGACGTGTTCTTGGATTCAGTTTGTAGGTTAAACCTGAGAATTTTTACATCAAAGAAATTTCATAAGAGAAATTGTTCTGTCATTTTCTCTCTTTGTTGAGTCTTTGTGTAGTTTAGTTGTCAGGGTAATTGTGGTCTCAGAAAAAGACTTAGGCAGTGTTCACTGAGTCTATTTTACAGAACAATTTGAGGAGTAATGGTGTCAGTTCTTTGAAAGTCTGGTAGACTTCTGTGCTGAATCCATTCGGCTCTGAGATTTGCTTGACTGGGAGACTTTTAATTACTACTTCTATTTTTCCAGGCCCTATGGCCCTGTTTAAATTGCTTATCTGATCTTGATTTAACATTGATGGGTACCATATATCAAGAAATTTATCCATTTCTTTTAGGTTTTACAGATTTTTTTTAATTAATTAATTTATTTATTATATCTACAATGTTCTGTGTGCACGCCAGAAGAGGGCACTAGATCTCATTGTAGATGGT
This sequence comes from Meriones unguiculatus, assembly GCF_030254825.1. Lineage (NCBI taxonomy): Eukaryota > Metazoa > Chordata > Mammalia > Rodentia > Muridae > Meriones > Meriones unguiculatus. The sequence goes on along the minus strand of NC_083355.1, from coordinate 78,231,270 downwards.
CGTGAGCCACCATGTGGTTGCTGGGAATTGAACTCAGGACCTCTGGAAGAGCCGCCAGTGCTCTTAACCACTGAGCCATCTCTCCAGACCCCCAAGTTTTTAAAGCTAGAGTCTTTCTCTCTAGACCTGACTATCCTAGAACTTACTATGTAGACCAGGCTGGCCTCAGACTCACAGGGATCTGCCTGCCTCTGCCTCCCAAATACTGTGATTACAGGTGTGGACCACCAGACCCCGTGGAGTACATCTGTTTTTGAGGCAGGGTCTCTCTGTGTCGCGCTGGCTATCCTGGAACTACCTATGTGTGCCAGTGAATGCTGGTTTGTCATTCACTGAAATTCTCCTGTCTCTGCCTCCCAAGTGCTGGGATTAAAGGTGTGGGCCATCACCACTCAGCTTTTTTTTTTTTTTTCATCCAACTTTAATCCATGGTCATTAGATAGGATGCAGGGTGTTGTTTCAATTTTCTTATATCAGTTGAGACTTGTTTTATATCCAAGTAGGCGGTCAATTTTGAAGAAAGCTCCATGATGTTCTGAGAAGAAGGTATACATTTTCTGTGTTTGGGTGAAATGTTCTGTAAGTATCTGCTAGGTCCACTTGATTTGTAATGTAATTTAACTCCCGCATTTCTCTGTTTAGTTTTCAGTTTGGTTGTCAGGGTGACCTCTCTCTTGGTCAGAGTGTTGTATTAAAGTCACTCACTATCACCGCATGAAGGTCCATATGTGATTTTAGCTACAGTAAGTGTGTCTTTTATGAACTGGGTGTCTTGTTTTTGGTGCATAAATGTTTAAAATTGCAATGTCCTCTTTATGGATTTTTCCTTTGGTGAGTATGTAAGAGCTTTTGCTATCATTTTTTATTAGATTTAGCTGTAAATCTATTTTGTTAGATATTAAATGGCTCTGGCTGCTTGCTTCTTGTGTCCGTTTGGTTAGAATATTTTCCCACTGTTTTACTGTGTGGTGATGTCTATCTTTGATAGCAAAGCGTGTTTCTTGGGTGCAACAGAAAGATGGACCCTGTTCTCTAATCCAAATTGTTAGTAATGTCTCTTTAGTGGGGAATTGAGACCATTAATATTAAGAGTTATCAATGAGCAAGGTTTATTGATTTCTGCCATTTTGTTTATGCTGTGGGTTTCCCTACCCTTTTGATTTACTGATCTGGGATTATTTTTTTTTTTTTTTGTGTGTGTGTGTGTGTGTTTGTGAGTGTGGTTAACTTCTTTACGTTGTTTTCTTTCTAGCACCTTCTGCAGAGCTGTACAGGCAGATATTTCTTGTGTTCGGTTTTATCAGAGAATATTTTTTTCTTCATTTATTGTGATTGATAGTTTTGCTGGGTATAGTAGTCTAGTCTGGTTATCTGTGGCCTCTTAGTATTTGTAGAACATCTGTTCAGGTCTTTCTGGTTTATAGAGTTGCCATTGAGAATTCAAGTGTTATTCTATGGGTTTGCCTTTTATATGTTACTTGGTCTTTTTACTTTGCAGCTTTTAATATTTTTTCATTCTGTACATTTAGTGTTTTGTGCAATTTTGTGTTTGCTGTTTTTTCGAGACAGGGTTTCTTCTGTGTAGCCTTGGCTGTCCTGAACTCACTTTGTAACCAGGCTGGCCTCGAACTCACAGAGATCTGCCTGCCTCTGCCTCCTGCCTTCCTGAGTGCTGGGGTCAGAGGCGGGCACCACCTTGCCCAGTTGCTTTTTTTTTTTTTTTTTCCTATCATTTAGTGTTTTGATTATTATGTGTTTCTGGTCCTATTTGGTGTTCTTTATGCTTCTTCCTTGAAACACACCTCCTTCTTTAGGTTAGGGGAGTTTTCTTCTATAATTTTGTTGAAAATTTTTCTTTGCCCTATATGTCTGCGTCTCTTAGCAGCCAGGGGGTGACAAGGATTAAAAGGTGGAAGCCAGGATAAGAAAACAAAATGAAAGTGTAGGAGGAAGGGTGGCTAAAGGGACAGGAGAAATGTGCAGGGCCGTGTTTAGAAGGGGATTTAACACCTTCAGAGAGAGCGGTAGAAGCCCAGGACACAGGTCCTTTGACTCTTTGGGGAGCCTCTTCCTACTTTGAGCATACCACGTGTGCTTCTAATGACGCTCCGGGGGTTATGATTTTTGCCAAAACTGAGAGGACTAATGAGAGGCACTGAAGCTGTGCGATCATTTTCTCAAAGATGGATTTTCAGAGGTCTGACAAACTATGACAGCAGGAGGCTTGAATGAGTTAGACCGCGCGTCCCGTCTGCCTTGTCTCTCTGTTGGTCTGGTCTCTTTCCCTCCCATGCTGCTGGCTGGCTCTAGCAACTGTCACAGCTGTGTAATTAAGCCGTTTCTAGGAGAGCTGCGGCAGCTGGGTCAGCACTGCACCTTCTAGAGATCACCGGCTACCAGGATGACACGGAAATTCATTTTTGGCGCAGTTCCCAAAGTAAAGGTTTCCTATCTTCGCTGCAGCCAGCAAACCGGGGCGCCTCTGCTATTGGAAGTCATCAGGGATGAAGCGGATAAAAGCCAGAGGCAGCCTGGTGCCCTGAGCCATGCCCTCACTCACATCGGTCAGCGAGCGCAATCATGTGAGAACCCCAACACGGAGAATGGGACTACAGGCCCAAACAGGCCAGGAAGAAGCGACCCGCCACCACTCTTCTCCCGTCCTTCCAGACCTCACACGCAATTCCATGTGATACAAAAGCGCCACTTTCTGCAACCTGTAAATTGGAATCTGTTGTTCTTCTGACCTTATCAGGTTAATTCTGCCAGTAAGAGAAAATTTAATGAAACGGCCGCTAGGAAATAAAGGGGAGTGATAAGGCAGTTTTCACCACACCAACTTCTCATTTATGTTTTTTTTTTTTTTTTCATTGAGTGATTAACCCCCTTCAACAGGTCTATCACCCTCCCCTCCCGAAAACTAATCAAGTCAAATTAAGTGTTACATGTAGCTGTAAGCATTGCTGATTGGGATCACCCGGTATCCATGCCTGGATGCCCGTTTCTATTGGGACTTAGCAGAAGCAGACATCTTTTTGATCCCCAAACGCTGCAACTTTGTCCTAGGAAACAACTCAGCTCAGAGTTACAGCGTGCAGTCTGTCTTGACCTAAGAGAGTCGAGCTGAGGCTTTTCCGGCTGCTCTGTAGAACCTCATCTTATCAGGCTTGGGGATGGGAAGTTAGCCTCTGTTGAAAAGGTGAGGTTGGGCTGAGTTGCGTCCCCATCAGCCTTTCTGATGGGAGGCAGCTGCGGTGCAGGGCTCTGAGGCCTTGCATGCTAGTCTGCTGTTTTGTAGCTAAGATGGACGTGAAGACAGAACATTGCATACATAATAAATAAATAAATAAATAAATAAATAAATATTTTTTAGCACAAACATGCACACAAATGCACATACACACACACAGAGAACAACTAAATGCAAACATATTTTAAGAACAATCAAAACGCATTTGAAGAATGAAAGAGGTTACCTGAGGTGGCTTTCACAGCATAACAATAAGCACACGGAGCAATGGAACAGAATAACACACGGAGATACAAATGCATACATACCTGGGCAGCAAAGATGCAAAGAAAATTCCCTGGAGGCAGGATGGTTTTTAATAAATAGTACTGAAAAAAAATAGATACTCATTTGAAAATAAAGAAGCAAGAACGGTGTTTCATAAAAAATAATAAGAATGAATTACAGACTTAAAGATAAAATCCAAACCACAGAACCTCAGGAACAAGGAAAATCTCTGTGGCATTAGGCTAGGTGAAGATCTCCTAGAGATGATCATGCATAACTAGGATCCACTTAAGAAATAGACAAATTGGATTTATATGTGTACAGGTGCAAACACACACACACACACACACACACACACACACACACACACTGGGAGCAATTGCATGCTGGATTGGCAGAAGCAAGCAAGTGAGCTCCCTGGAGGCAGCCACTGGCTTTTGCACAGCTGCTGAATGGATGTATCCCTGGTTGTAGGCAAGGCCCCAAGGATTTTGCCTCAAGGCTGCTTATTGTTGCTATACGGCCTTTCCATGCGTGTCTCATGTATCCGGCCTGGCAGAGACCCTCACTGCTTACTGCTTCACTCTGTTGGGCAGATTCCCTGCAGATTATTTTGAAGCTGCACCTTCATAGTGCTGTTTAAATGATTTTACAGTGCTGCTGCCGATTTTAAGGAATTTCTGACTTGATTCAAGTAATTTAAAAACCCTCTTATAGTGTAACGAAAATTGATAGGAGCTCTATGAACTGCTGTATGTCAAGCCCTTAATTTCCACCAAGAGGGAAAACAGGATTGAAACGTATTAATAATCAAGGAAAAACGTTCATTCTAAGTTTAGTTCAAGGATAAAGCCCAGGCGTACACCATGATAAAAAAGACCATATAAATAAATGTTTAGCTATACAAGACAAGACAGACACCTGTTTCTTAGAAAGGCCTTGATGTAAAAAAAACTTGCTTTGAACACATAATATACATTTGAAATGAGAAGATGATAGAACTTCTGCTTAGAACTCATAATGAGCATATAAATAAAACCACTGCTTTAAACTTATAATAAACAAAATATCTAGTTAAATATTAGTATCAATAGTCCTACTGTAACTCTCCTTTTATGTAGTGATTGGATCTATTTAAATGATATATTTTTTTTCCGTACAGAGAGAACCTTTGTATTAGAGAGTATAAAAAACCCAAGACAGAATTAAACATTTGTTGAGGTTACCTGCTTCATCCAAAATTGTGTCTGTCTGTTTAATTTTCTGTATATATTGTATATATATATATGTATATTTCTATCTGTATATTTACATATATACGAATGAATGGTGTCTTTGGGAGCTCCCTTACTTTGTCTATTGATTGTATGGTGCATGGGTGTGCATGTGTGTGTGTGAGGTTTGTAAATATCTGCTTGCTTTGTCTGCCTAATGGGCACATTTTTGCATGCTTCTAAGTTTAGTAAGTTTAGTGAGTGATAAGCAGTCTAAAGTGTTTTATGGGCCTTCCTAATTAAGACTCTTCCAGCAAGCCGCTGTTCACTGCTGAGCCATTAAGTTAAAAGGAACTAAGGTTTTTTTCTTTTTCTTTCTTTCTTTCTTTCTTTCTTTCTTTCTTTCTTTCTTTCTTTCTTTCACAACCCTTTGTATATACAACAAGAAACTGTCAGGGCTGCAGCCGCTTGTTCTGAGTTAAAAGAGCCACCTGGCTTAACTGATGAAGACCCTCTGCTGTTAAAGAAAAGTTTTTAGCCAGAGAAACCAAAAGGCCTGGATATCTCAATTGATAAAGTTTTAGATCCTGAGTCTGAAAGTTCAGTGTTCAAGTCCTTGCTACCTTTCTTTCTCTGTAGAGGCTCTTGTGACCAGAGGCCCCTGGGAGTTAAACTGTATTTAGAGTTAAACTGACTATATAGAGAGCCCCAAATAGCCAGGCTACAAGCCTGGAAGTTTAAGAGTTAAAGCACAGAGAGACACGTCAGCCACCAGCTGGTCATCTACCTCAGTTTACCTCGTGTGCTGAAGCAATGGGGCAGTGAATACCGCTAGCACTACGGAATGGGAGAAGCTCACAGCAAGTACTGGCTAGAGCATAGAGAAGCCAGAACTCTGACACACTGCTGGTATGAAGCATGGTTCAACCATGTTGGAAACGGGTTAGCTGGTTTTTAAAAACCTAAACCTATACTTAGCACAGAATCCACACACTTCATTTCACAGATTTTACCACAAAGAAACAAGGTTCAGATCTGCCACAGGGACTTAACATCGCTGTTAACATCATTTGTAACAGCCCCAGAATCAAAATACAGCTGCCCCAGGGGACTGTCAGCAAGATCCCCTGCAGATATCTAGGTCTGTGGATGCTCAAATCCCCCACTGAAGCAGCTCTACCACACAGCCACATGTGTGTCCTGCTGTGTGATTTAAAGCATGTCTGGATTGCTCACTCAACCTAACACAATGAGAATGCTTTGGAAATAAGTGCTAAGCTGTATTGCTGATGGATTAGTGCGAGGAGAACACCTGCACGTGTTCGGTGTATACACAACCATCAAAGGGATGACTGCATTGGCTATCTGTTGAATTAGGGATCATAGAACCTGGAAGAATGTAGGAATGACGAATGGGCTGCTCAGACATACTGCAGTGTGAGTATCAAAATACTTAGGCAGAATGAACAAAGCCGTTCAGAACTGAGTATGTGCTGCAATGCATTTATTCAAGTAACAGTGGGTAAAATGGAAACGGTGCTGATAGCAGCTCGATGGGCGGCTGGGAAGAGCAGATAGAGATCTCAAAAGGAGTGTAACAAAATGGACAGGATGATAGACATGTTCATTATCTTGATTGCGGTGACGGTTTTGGTTTTTTTTAATTAAATTTTTAATTTTTTTATATTACTTACAGTTTATTAACTTTGTATCCCAGCTGTAGCCCCCTCTCTCATTTCCTCCCAATCCCACCCTCCCTCCCTCATCTCCTCCCTGCCCCTCTCTACTAACAGGGGAGAAGCACCTCCCCTTTCATCTGACCCTAGCTTATCAGATCTCTTCAGGACTGGCTGCATTGCCCTCCTCTATGGCCTGACAAGGCTGCTCCTCCCTTGGGAGGGGGGGCATCAAAGAGCCAGCCATTGAGTTCATGTCAGTTAGGCACCCACTTAGATAATGAGCTACCATAGGCTACATCCGAGCAGGGGTTCTAGGTTATATCCATACATGGTCCTTGGTTGGAGAAACAGTCTCATATAAGACCCCTGTGCCCAGATATATTTGGTCCTTGTGGAGCTCCTGTCCTCTCCAGGTCATACTATCTCCCCCTTTTATCATATGATTCCCTGCACTCTGCCCATGGTTTGGTTATGAGTCTCTGCATCTGCTTTGATACACTGCTAGGTAGAGTCTTTCAGAGGCCCTCTGTGGTAGGCTCCTGTCCTGTTACTTGTTTTCTCCTACTTCCAATGTCCATCCCATTTGTCTTTCTAAGTGAGGATTGATCATCTTACCCTGGGTCCTCTTTCTTGTTTATCTTCTTTAGGTGTACAGATTTTAGTATGTTTACCCTATCTTATAGGTCTAGTACCCACTTATAAGTGAGTATATACTGTGTGCCTTTCTGTTTCTGGGATACCTCACTCAGGATGATCTTTTCTAGATCCCACCATTTGCCTGCAAATTTCATGATTTCCTTGTTTTTAATTGCTGAGTAGTATTCCATTGTGTAAAAGTATCACAATTTCTGTATCCATTCCTCTGCTGAGGAACATTTGGGTTGTTTCCAGATTCTGGCTATTATGAATAAAGCTGTTACAAACATGGTTGAGCAGATGTCCTTGCTGTGCATTTGAGCGTCTTTTGGATACATGCCTAGGAGTGGTATAGCTGGATCTTGGGGTAGCACTATTCCTAATTATCTGAGAAAGCGCCAGATTGATTTCCAAAATGGTTGTACAAGTTTACATTCCCACCAGCAATGGAGGAGGCTTCCCCTGGTTTTGGAGATTTATACAATCAAATCTTACTCAGTTTTATACTTGAAATATGTGTGGTCTGTTGCACGTCTAGGATACTGCCAAAGTCTTGAGTAAGGGAAAGAAAGGCTTGTTTTAAAGGCTTTGTGCCCCTAAGCAGAATTCTTGAGCTCTCTGTGTCTGAGCTCTCTTTGGGGTCAAGAGAGGGCAAGAAAAACCACACAAGGTGCTTTTTCAGTTGAGACATTTAGGTGCAACTCTGAGCTCGGTGCCGTCTGCGTTCACAGGGACTGCAGCACCTGTCTGCCCTGTAACAGATCTAATTTAACTTTCTTTTTCATTCCTTAGCAAAATCTCTCTCTCTCTTTATCTTTAGAAATCAAAGAGTACTCCCCCCCCAAAAATAGTCACATGGTGGTGGTGCACTCCTTTCATCCCAGCACTCAGGAGGCAGAGGCAGCTGGGTCTCTGTGAGTTTGAGGCCAGCCTGGTTTACAGAGCAAGTTCCAGGACAGCCAGGGCTACACAGAGAAACCCTGTCTCAAAACAAAACAAAACAACAACAACAACAAAGAAAACCCAAACAAGCAAAAAAACAAATAAAAAAATCCAACCAACTAAAAAAACAAAACAAAACAAAACAAAACAAAACAAAACAAAAAACTTCACAAGTCACATGGAAACAGGGAGGAGTCACAGAATGGGTAGGCAGCAGTGTGAGTTCCCGCCACTTTGTTGGGCACTCTTGGGACCTGGGCTCACCTACCACCAGGACATACCAAGTATTTAAGCCACGTGGCTTATGTGTGAATCTCCACCCCCATATTCACCATGATAAAAGGAAAATAAGCTTTGGAAAATAAAGACCATATACTTTATTATTTTTTAAGACTTATTTATTATGTATATAATGTTCTGCCTGCATGTACACCTACAGGCCAGAAGAGGGCACCAGATCTCATTATAGATAGTTGTGAGCCACCATGTGGTTGCCGGGAATTGAACTCATGACCTTTGGAAGAGCAAAGAGTTGTCAACCTGACTACATCTGTGATCAACTAAAACTCCAAGACACTGGCACGCCAGTGAGGGAAGCTCTTGTAATCAGATAAATAATCTGAAATACGAAGACCTTTCCTGAATCTTGGTCATACCTTCTGGTGGCAGCCCAGGTAGAAGGAGACAGACGAAGGAAGGTTTGCTTTTTGCCTGCTTGCCTTCACTCTTGCCGGCAAGAGTCTATCCTGCTGCCGAGGCCAGTGTCAAAGCCAACTTCACGAGGATTACAGTGCAGACAGCTCATCAGCAGCTTACCAAGAATCTCTGGGACTCCAGAATGGGACAGCAGAGACATCCAGCCTTGTGGTCTGTACAACTGCTGGGTTCTTGGCCTTCCTGAATCGAGCCAGCCAGGGTTGAACTGTCTGGACCACATCCTGTAAGCCAGCCTAATAAATCCCATCATAACTTTAATACATACGCTATGTAACAGGCAGGGAAGATGCAGGGAAAACCCTCGGTAAAGGGTTTCTTGGCCTGTGGTCATACGTGCACTCATACCTGGACCCAGATGGAGTCTTGTCTTGTCTGTCACCCTCTGACAGACCCACCTGTGCAGGCTGTGGCAGAGGGGCAGGCAGACACTAGGTCTCTTGGCTTCTAGTCTGGTGTATAAGGACATTAGTTTTAGACTGCCCGGAATCAGAATCCATATCTACAGATCAAACCGTACTAGTCAAGAGACCAAGGAGGACGCCTTTGGATGCTGTCTCGATGCTATTGATGACCACCTTATCCCCCAAGTGAGGCCCAGGTCTCCCTCCACAGGAGCGCGTTCTGCCACACCTGACCTCTTGCAGGTCTCTGTGTGTGTAGCCCTGGGGCTGGGTTCTTAACAGCCATTGAAATGGAGGCTATCAACCACGAGATGGCGCTCCAACTCTCTGCTTTCAGAAGTGCCAAGTTGGTCAGTTAGGAAGCTAACCCAGAACGTGTTTCGGGTCAGCTGATAAAATATCTATTTTTTTAAAAGTTGCTTCCCTCCCTCCGGAAATAGTCAAGATGGGCCAGAGAGCACCAAAGGGGTTCTTTCTCGGGATGGGACCTAAAGGGTGGGGTGTGAAGGGCAGGTAGAGTATCTTGGAAGAGGCAGAGACTGCCTGCTTGGCCTTTACGTTGTTCCCACACAGCCAGATCTCACTCCAAAGGGAGCTGGGAGGTGGCGGTGGGGGTCAGGAGCTCTTCCCTTGATCAGGGAACGTTTGAGCCTTGGCGAGGCTTTAAAACTTCTGAATTCCTTTCCAGATGTATTTCTTTGCTCACATCTGTAATCCCAGCCCTTGGGAAGATCACCATGGTTTTAAGGTCACCATGGGCTACAGAGTTAAGACCATTTCAGCAAATGAAAACAAACCCCTTCCTTGTCTGTCATAAAGATTTAATATATTCTTGCTTGCTTGCTTGGGTTTCTCTGTGTAGCCTTGACTCTCCTGGAGTCACTTTGTAGAACAGGCTGGCCTTGAACTCATAGCCATCCACCTGCCTCTACCTCCCAGAGTGCCGGGATTACAGGCGTGCACCCCTGCACCCAGCTTCAAATATATTCTTTATGCCTTCCCAGGCAGCAAAGGCACAGATTTACATTTCTCCCCCTGCTCTCTGCTTCAGCATGTTCATCTGCATGCACCATCTATCACCTGTGGCTGTGATTGTACTGGGAGATAGGTGTGGACTTTAATCTGCATCCTTTTTCAGACACACCCAGGCCTAGGCGGAAGGGATGCTGTCAGTCCTCAGAGCCCTGGCTCCCTGCCGCCCTCTGCTGGAAAGGTTTTCATTTTCCTTCCAAGTCCTCCCTCCTCGCTTGCATAAGGCAGATTAGGAAACCCAGAGCACCTGCAAAGGGTGGCTGATAAATCTCATTTTGCAAACAAGAGCATGTTAGGACTGCATGAGGTAAGCACAAGCTCGGGTGGGGACATCTTTCCCAAGAAACTGCGGAAGGCGGGGCAGATGCATGCATAAATGCTTGGAAATATACACCGGGAAACGGGGTTATTGGAGGGAGATCATTCCTAAAAAATGAATGGGTTGAGGGGTGGGGCTAGGCCAAGAAAAACAATTGTCCTTAGGGAGCCGCACTGATTGGAAGTGAGGACCGCCAAGGCACCTGCAGCGACCACAGTCCGCTTGTGCTGCTGGAGAGAGGGCTGCAGAGGGGAAAGTTGCAACTCAGGCCAGAAACAGTTGCAAGGTCACAAAGCAGTTGCATACACACCCCCTCCCCCAGAGGGCGAGAGCCCCTGTTGGAAGCAGTGGAGAGACCCCTGGGGATGTCACGTTAGGCAGTTCAAAATGGACATAGATCCCTCTAGGGTGGGGAGACAGGTTCAGAAAGATGTCCCCAGACACGCGGGAACAGGATAGGATGGCATTACAGTAGCTTAGGAACAAGAGGATGGTGCCAGAGCCAGGATACTGGTAAAATATGTACCTAGGGACATCTGGGAAACCCACGTAAAAGTGTCCACTGTAAGACTATCAAGTATCAAGTGTGACTTCTGGGCAGGGGACAAAGCTCAGAGGAAGGACAGTTGCCCAGCAGGCATGTGGCTCTGTCTTCAGTTTCCAAAACTGAAAACAAAACAACAACAACAACAACAACAAAAAAAAAAAAAAAAAAAAAAAAAAAAAAGAGAGAGAGAAAGAAAGAAAAGAAAAGAAAAGAAAAGAAAAGAAAAGAAACAATGGAATGCCCTCTCCAGCTGATAGGGAGGACCCCAGCCCCACCCCTTCCATGAGGAGGTGGAGGTGACCAGCAGGTATCCAAGGCTGGGGATGGAGATGGGGGTGGGGGTGGGGTGGGATGCCTATTCCCTTTGTTTTTGGGGAGACAGCACCAGGTAGGTGCAGTTCAAACCAGAAGGTGGCTGAGATGGTCCTGGATGGAAGTAAAGAGGGAGAAAGAGCGGGTCAAGGAGGGAAATCTGGAGAAAGAGCTGTGAAGGGACAAGCAGCAGATGAGAAGCTGCTGGCCGAAGCCAGAAAGGAGGCAGAGGGGAATGGCCTGCGAGGTACAATGAGCGGCAGGCAGGAGGGCATGTTGTCATAGCGACAAGTGACAAGAGGCCCCACAGAGGAAGCATTCACCAACAGGCAGAGGGTCCCAGCATGGTAACTTCCCCAAGAGTTTGGTAAATGAGGACGCTGCAGAGGCAGCGGGTGGGTACCGGCTGAACAAGCCATGGAGTCGAGAAAGCAGACACAGTCTGCGTGCGCACCTTCTGGGTCTGGAATGTAAGGCGAGGGTGGGCAGGGGGATGAGCTGGACAGAGGGCAAAAGAATCTTTTCCATCTTTTCTATAGTTTTGTGTTTTAATTCTGTGTTGGTCTAAAACAGGGAAGGCTTTGTCACGCCCATGGACTGAGAGGGCGTGAGTACAGGCTCATGGATTAAGGGGCTAAGACGAGGGTGAAGGAATAAGGTCCTAAGTAGGAGGAAGAGGAAGGGTGACAGCGAGTGAGTTTTGACTACGGGAGTGTGTAGGCGCACATTTTGGGGGCTACTTTATTGGATCATTACACCTACCACCCTTCCAAGCTTTATTCCACAATCCCTTCCAACCCCCTAATGCTAGATAGGAGAGAAAGAAGGTTAGAGGGAAGGGGTCGGGGAGGAGCATAGACCTTTTTAGGCTACTTCCTGACGACTGAGGTATTGGGATAATACAGCCAAGCCTAATCTTGGTGGTCATCATATCCAGCAAACCCCCAAAGCAGCAATCCAGCATAGCAAATGCAGCGGTGGGAACTGTTGGGATCAGCAAGCAGGCACTTCCATGGGCAGCCCCTGGGGCCTGACAGACCGAGTATCAGGCATTTGAAAAGACACCCAGACCACCTGCTGACCACCTGGAACCACCCGCGCATGCTCTGGATCACCCTATAAAGAGAACAGGGTCTCTGCCTCGTCTCCCTGCGACCCCTTCCCCCCTTCCCTAATAAACCTCCCACATGGAACGATCTCGTGGTGTGATCTGTGAACCCGCGTGTAACCTCTACAGGCACCTAATTCCTAACAGGAACAAAACATATTCATGTAACAATAACTGGGTTTTTAAAGAAACCAAAACTCTCACTACAGGTGTATGGGGTCAGGACGGGCAAGTGGACAGAGATAACGTTTAAAATGAGAGGGTGAGGGGCTGGAGAGAGGAGCGAGTGCTTAAGAGCATCGGGCACCCTTGCGGAGGACCCCAGTTTGGTTCCTACATGGTAACTCGCGATTTTCTCTATAACTTCAGCTCCGGGGGATCTGACACGGTCTTCTGGCCTCCACGGGCACTGGAAACCATTTGCACACATTCAAGTGAATCACACACATAAAATGAAAACAAATAAGAAAGCGAGAGAGCAGTTGACTCAAAGCAACAGAGCAAAGACAGAGGAGTAGATGTGAAGTGCTCAGAGGCTGAGTCGCTTGGCAGAGGGGAGCGTGAGCCCCAAAGGAAGGCTGACCTGGGCTCCGGTTCCAGGTGGCCCATTTGGCCTTAGGCAAACTATCTGATTTTCCTTGAGACTCTTTCTCTTTTGTGAAATGAAGATTACAGAAGAACCTCCCTCAGCCCAGCAGTGGGGTGTACACTTTTATTCCCAGTTCTCTGGAGGTAGAGGCAGGCTGGTCTCCGTGAAGCCAGCCCGGACTACAGATTGAGTTCCAAGACAGCCAGGGCTACAGAGACAGAGAAAACCTGTCTCAAACACACACACACACACACACACACACACACACACACACAAACAAAACAAAACAAAACAAAAAACAAACAAACAAACAAACAAAAACAAAACAAACCAAAACAAAAGAACTTCCCTCAAAGAAATGCTTCAAGCGTCAAGTAATTTCTACTCACGAATGCAACTGGTTGTGGAGAGAATCCAGCAGGAAATGAAAACACTAAACCCAGCAGAGATGTCCAAGGGCGACAGCTTTTGGGTTTAGGGTCTTTCTGCTGCTCTCAGGACCGAAGATGACTCGAGGCAGGGGTCATCCATGTATTTCACTTTGCTTTGTCCTTGGAGCGTCCAGCCCAAGGCTGGCCTCACAGAGGGCCTTCAGCTGTGTGTCAGGTGCCTGGCTAAGCGTTGCCCACGATCGCCATCTACCTTCCCAGACTCCTGGCTGGCAACGGCACACCGCAAGGGCATCTCACTTACCTTCTCCGCCTTCATGACAGAGTAGTCACTGGACCGAAGGATGCTCGCTCCTTGAGATGGATTCCATGGTCCAGTTCTGGGACTCAAAGGTTCAGTGTGCAAAGCGAGGCACAGCTGAGGCAGGGGTGCTGCTGCCTCTTTCAGCGACAGGCGCCTCTGACCCCTTTTATTCCATGAGTGGCTGTAGGTTAGGAAGGTCAGCACGGTCTGGATGGTGGGGTGAGCCACACGGGGACCCCAGCGGGACAGAGAAGGATCAGGCGCTAAAGCAGAACCATCTCTGTCTCTCCTCAGAAGTGTTTTGGGGTGTTTCAGGCAGGTGAGTACCTATGAGGAAAACTGAAGAGAAAATAAGCTACGGCGTGAAGAGCAAGCCGCCAGAGAAGAAGCCTTCCATGCCTTCAGCAGTTGCAGCTTTGCCAAGCATGGCTACCCTCCCCTCTTGGAGGAGAAAAACAAAGACAAATTGATGCACCATGGAAAGACCCAGCCTCCAGCTCTCCCCCTCTCCCTTCTGCTCTCTTGGGTGAAATGCGGGAAGGCATTTTAGTGGTCAGCTGGAGGCCAACGAGGGACCAGGGAATCTATAACTGTTACAAACTCCTCAGCTGGCCCCAGTCTTGGCAAGGGCCTCTGGGAAGTTCAGGGTGTGTGTGTGTGTGTGTGTGTGTGTGTGTGTGTGTGTGGTGATGGTGGTCGTGCTGTTTCCAAACCTATCATTTCTAGTTTCCCCTGCAGCTGCTCCTGTGCATTAATCTCTTTGACCACCAGAGGTCAGGCTGCAGTCAGGAATGGGCAGGGCCCAGAAAAAGCGCAGCTCCAACTGAGGTCCCCCCTTCTCCCCCAGGGCGGTTCATCTAGACTCATCCAGGCTTGCCTAACCCCCAGGAGCGACAGCAGGATTCCTTTCCTGTTTGTAACTGACATGAGCAGACACAACAGAAGCTGCCTGCAATCAGATTAAGACTCCTGAAAACCGTTCCCCTTTCGCACATTTGCTCGGGAGTCACTCATGAGGAGGTGAGGGAGATGCTGTGAAATCCAACTCCTTGCCTTGCTCACCGTTCTGAAACACAGGTTGGGACCAGGAATCTGTATGCCGTGCCATCTCTGCCCGTGGTTTTGTTCATCCTTCCTCAACAGCTAGTGTGAGCGACACCCACTAGAGCTGTCTCCAAGCCCAGCCTTTGACTGGGGCCACGCCAAAGAAGGAATCACTGCCCTCAGGCCTGTAAACCACAGAACATGAGGGTAGGGGAACATCAGAAAACACACAGTTGCATTTGGTCACATTAAACCTTAGGTGGGGTGAAAGAGAATTGTCGCTGTCCTGTGCAGAATAGAGACCAATGGAAACTGGCCTGCCCGCCTCAGGCGCTAAGAAGGCACCGGGCTCCTTCTTGGGGTGTGTGTGTGTGTGCTTATTTCAGCCTGTCCGGTGCCGAGCAAAAGCATCTCATGTTGTGATTCAGCCAAGTTCTCTGCTCAGGATCATCCTTGATTGCTGTCCATCCATGATAAAATGTCGTCCACAGCAGGAGCACCCTGATTCTCTGGCAGCTTCCGAGGATATAGTTGGAGGGAAATGAACACGGGTAGGCAAAATCCATGCTAATATCAGCCCCACTCAGAGAAAAAAAAATGTGTAGTTTAGGATGACTACAAGTCCTCTTCCTCCTTTTCTTCCTCCTTTTCCTCTTCCTCCTACTCCTCTTCTTCCTTCTGTGTTCTTCTATAGTTGAACATCACTATATTCACCTAACCTAAATTTATCATGTGCCTGCTGTTCTACAGACCTGATCTAGAAGCTGATGGGTGTGACATCTGTGTGTATGCACGTGCATGTGTGTGTGTGTTGGGTATTCTCCTGTGAGCAGTAGAGAGACACTAAACCCAAAACACACACGTGTGCACACACATGGTATGACAGGTTTCCGGAAGGACAGCTGGGTGCATCTCTACCCTGGGAGGCTCTGCTTAGTACTTCCATGAGCAAGCCTCGTCAGCGCCTACAGTGAGGTAGAAGAGGAGAGCAACCGTGAGCCAATAACAAATAAATGGGTTAGTGACTGGGAATTGGAGGTTAGGGCAGGTGCTAGTAACAAATTTCTACAGGGCAGAGACACAATAGAAGCCAACTTTAGAACTGGTAGCCAGGAGAGGACTGTCAGAGTCGAGAGGCCTGAGCTGAGACCGCAATGGAGAGGTGGGCCAGCGGGAGAGTGGAGAGGAGAAGGCTTGTTTGGGATCTGCCCTACTCACCTGGCTGTCTGACAAGTGGCTACAGAGCTTCCCCTTGCTGCTAAGCTGAGCGTTAGCTGGGTACCCTTCCTTTGCCAGGCCCTGCACTAATGAGGTCCTTAAGAAGGGGAGGGAGGGACCTATGTGTCCAACTTCCTACAGTCTTTAAAGAACGGAGAGAGCTCTGCTAATTTCCAGCATCTAATAAATTCACCACCTTCCCTGAGGATTTCCACCCCTCCCTTCTCACATCACCACTCTCAGGGATGGCTGGAATGAAGAGATGGCGGTGACCTACAGGAGAACCCCGACCCTGCCCTCCCCGAGCACCCACCGACTCCTTCCTCACACGGGCTGTCATGCCCCCAGCTTAAAAGGCAGGTTTCCAACACCCACCCCAGACCTTTGGGTGCAGAAAGTTCCCTCTGCGCTTGAACTTAGGGACAGAAGAATAGGAGAAAGAGTTCAGGTAGTTCTGGCAGGGGCGTGTGCAGTTGGTGCCAGCAGGTGTGGAGAAGTGTTGAAGTACGCACGGGTGTGTCCCAGTCCTCGGCTGAGTCCCTGAGCTTCCGATTGGCTCTTACAAAAGCGCCCGGGCAGCTCCAGGGCCTTCAGGTTTCCGAGCCCTTGATCTAGGGTGGACTGGCACACAAACTTCTGGTGAGATCCCCTCCCTCACCTCCTGGCACCCACCCTCTGTGTCTCCAGCCCCTCCCTCTGAATACGGGGTCTCAGGTTCTGCTTTTTGTCCTTAGACCCCCCCCCCAAGGGGCTTGAAGCTGAAACTGGAGGCAGAGCCAGCCCCAGGGCCAGGTGGAGCAATTCACTCCCGTCCTTTCAGCAGGGGCATTGGGTTACTAGACACCCATCTGCTGGCTGTCCTCACCCAGGAAACTCAAGCTAGATCGCTCTCAGGGACATCAGCGCCACGCTCCCCTGCCTGCCCAGAGGAGGGGAGCCGCCTCACCTTCTGCCCAGAGGAGGGGAGCCGCCTCACCTTCTGCCCAGAGGAGGGGAGCCGCCTCACCTCCTGGCACCTTCCTACTAACAACTCCCATGTGGCCCCCGGAGGCCTTTCAGTTAGTACCCCACAGTAGTCCGAGAGTTCACTGCCAAGAAGAGCCAGCCCCTGGAGGAGCAAGGAGCCGCAGCCTCCTGGGCTATGCACATGTCTTTCCTACCCAAACACAGCAATGCTTCCCCCAGAGCAGCCACGTCACCACCCCTCACCGCCATCACCCCTTTGTGGCTTGCAGGAAACCACGGTCACTGGGAGCAGTTCAGTGGTTAGTGAGTGAAATAATTCTGATCGCTTTTAAAAAGAAGAAACAAACAAACAAACAAACTAGAAATTGTACCCAAGTGGTACATTTGCACAATTGAAAAGTCAAAGACGCTGCTAGGCACCACATCCATACAACATTGATTTCAACTCACAAGGTGATTTCAGGAAAGAAAAAAAAAAAGGATTTATATCCATATTTCAAAAAGGCATTCTGTGTTTTTAGTTTTCTTCATTCCCTTTAGGCTACTGGCAGCTTTCTGCTATGAAGGGTGAGGATCTCCCAGGCACCTTTACACACATTCTTTCCCCGGGCACAATTTCCTCCTTCAGGCAGGAGCAGGCCTTGTTATCTGTGGGCCACTCAGATCTGTGTGAGCCCCAAGTCCTCTGTCACTACTTTTATTTGCTAACGTATTACCCGCTTTTTCTGCGTTCTTCACAGAACCTCCTGCATCATACTTTAAAAACCAAACACATTTATGAGACATTCTGGGGTTTTGAAATTTTCCTGATGATCTGTCCCGAACTGGTTTCTATTATTCACTTTTTGGGTGTTCCCTGCGTTGTTGGTTTTTTTTTTTTTTTTTTTTTTTTTTTTTCTAGTTTGGACATGCCTTTCTTCATCCTGAGTCATTTCTTGTAAGCCTTTCTTCTCTCCATATTATCCATGCGCACCGGCTGGTTTTCCATGTCTGCAGGTCCTGGATGTCTGTACCCTCTCGCTTTCTTTCTTTTCCTGTTGTCCTCTTGACCTTCTGCTACTGCTTTCTAGGGGACTCACTTTTCTCCCCATCATTCCCCTGAAACATTTATGGAGCTCTGTGCTGCAGAACTCACTCAACTTTCCATGTGGCGACCCTTTCTAGTCTTCAGCGTGCAATGTATTCTACCTCCAGCATTATCAATGATAGGTTTTCTCTAAAAGGTATTCGCTCTCTGATTAACCTACTTTTAATTTTTAAAATTAACTTTTATTTAGTGAAGGCATGTATGTGTGTGGGAGTCAGTTCCTCCTTCTACCCTGTGGATTCTGAGGTTCAAACTTAGGTCTTCAGACTTGGCAGCAAACACCTCTGCCTATTAAATCACCCCCCCAACCTGTGATCTGTTTTTCTAAAATATTAGTTTCCTGAGAATATGTAATTTAGAAGAGAACAGCAAAGACCTCTCTCTTTCTTCATCTCCTCAGATTTACTCATAACTTCTGTTGAATGTCCTTCACGATGTACTTAACATTTAAAGGCACACAGACAACCACGGGGCCTCCCCCCTGCTGTGCCAGTGTAGAGGGTTTGTTTTAGCTCACTGTCTCTGAGGCGTCCATGAGGTGGGCGTGGGGGCAGCGGAGTGGGATGCACAAAGAGAAGGCCTGTCTCCATTTTCTTCTTCTTCATCTACCTGTGCTCTTAGCCATTGTCCACCCACAACTAGTCCACTTCTTTGCCCACTAGTTAATCCTCCGAAATGTGAAATTTCCCAGAGACTCGCCAGGTGGCACTTTACTAATCCAGGCAATTTGTCAGTTCGCTCAGGCTGACCATCAATACTGCCCATCATACGACCTCCACCTCCACCCCTGTGTTAGACTGTTGCTTTATTTAAAATAGATCCTGACCCTATGTTGTCTAGGGCAGTGTTTATGCTGTGATTGCAGAGCTTTGTAGTTGATCCCAGTTCACACCACTGACAAAACCTAAAGTGTTCATCTTTTTGGCCTTTTATAGAAAACAAAATTTTAGCTCTTTTGATAGTGTATTTTCATTTTTTCTGATATTTATTCTATTGCGACCAGAAGCCTTCTTTCCATATGTGTTTATAAACTTTATAACACATTGCTTTTGTTTTTGCTTCAAACAGCCAATTGTTTGTGGAGGATTTCCAACTATTAAATTATTAAATGTTTAAACTGCTTTAAAATACGTCCTTACTGTTTTTAAGTCTCTTCATTCTTTGTATGGATCCAGATTTTTTTAATAAATAAAACTTAATTATATAACCTATAACTTTATTACATTTTTCCCTTAAAGACTTCCTATTAACACTTCTTATACATATCTGCTGGTGTTAAATGCCTTTAGCTTTTAACACATAAAAATATTTTCTTCGTTTTTTTTTTTTTTTAAATTGAGATAGGGCTGTCCTGGAACTTGCTCTGTAGACCAGGCTGGCCTTGAACTCACAGAGATTCCCCCTGCCTCTGTTTTCCTGAGTGCTGGGCTTAAAGGTGTGCGCCGCTGTGCCAGCTTTCATTCTTGTTTTTTGAAAGAGATTTTAGCTGGGTATAAAATTCTAAGTTGTCAGCTCCTTTCTTTCAGTCCTTCGAAAGGCTTGGCTTAAAGCTGGTGGGCAGGACCACACAGCAGCCTCCAATCTTGAGCTACTTTGTAGGGCTGCAATCACCTCAGGAGGTTTTCTCATCCTGACTGGTAGGGAGGCAGACTGCTCCTGCCCCGACCAAACCCCATTCTGTGATTCTTTCTTAGTCCCAAGCGTTTTCTTCCTAGTGCTCAGTTGTCTATGCCCCCAGCACTTAGCCCTGTTAGCTCTAGCCGCCTCAGTCTAGCCATCTTCTCACCTCTGCTTTCTCATTCAAGAGGACACTGGGCTCTACTGGGTGCTCTCCTCCCTTTTGTGGTCTGGAGGCTCCCTAGGCAGTGATCCTGGGAGTGAAAGGTGATGCTTGTTTCTGTGAACGTTTACTGCCGATTGTCAACTATCTAAAACATAGTATACAAAGACTTTTTTAAAAAGCTGTTTAAGGCTGGATAGTAAAACCAGTCTTCACCATTCCATGATGGCTGAAATGATTCCCTTGGGTAACTTGTTTGGAGCCGAGGAATGTACCAGACACATTATTGCAGCTTTATGCTTTAGAAACACGGTGTATCAACTTATTTAGGTCTTCTATGAAATCCTCCCTGTGGACTTAAATTACCATTGCGCTCACTTCTCTTCTCATTGCCGTGTGAAAACATGACACAAACAACAATCCATCCTAACCTGACAGGACTGTCAGTGGAACCAGATCCTGTCTGTGGCAGCGGAGGAATTTGGAGTTAATGGTCAACCGTAACCGTGTGGTCTGGTAAGTTCTCTTTTTCATTCAGCCTTGAGCTGGGTCCACAGGATGGGGTGTCACCTGCATTCTCTCCCTTCAGTTCCCCTCTCTGGGACAGCCATCCAAGGCACATCGAAAGGTGTGTCTCACCATTGCCCAGGGTTTTAATTCGTCTAATCAAGTTGAAAAATTAATCCTCACACTCATTCATACTGACGCTGCCTTTGAAAGCTTTCATGAAAGCGCCTTGATTTTTCTGGAAAGCATTGCCAACCCTGCGACAGTTCAGGGACAGAGTCTGGGGGGGTCTGGCTCCTAGCCCCACTCGCTCTTCCCTCTGTGTATCAGAAGAGGACATTTTCTAGACCGCTCTTGCGTGATGGCGTAAGATCTTCAAGCGCTGCTCTCAACTTGGGGACAGGACGGTGGGGTGTGGATGAGCAAGCAGTGGTAATAGTCTTCAACTCAAGGATCGTCAGGGCTGGAAGTGCTTCATCCTGCCTGGCTTACCTCATGCTGATTTCCCTGTGTTGTAGCGGAGTATGGAGGAAGTATGGGAAGCAAAGCCTGAGGTTGCGCTCCTGCTTACCTGCTTATGGGGTTGCTTGGCCACCTTCTTTGAAGATGGTTACTAATGCTTGGGGGAGGGGGACCCAAAACTAAAAAACACCACAAACAAATAACTTCTAATAATATCCCAGGATGAAACAGGCATTTGCAGGCTAGTAAGGAAATTGGGGTGGGGGGTTGTTCTAAATGTCAGATAACCAATTTAGGTGCAAACTTGGAACACAATTCTTTTCCCAGCTGAGAGCTGTCTAAACTAACAAAATGACAGCAGAACACGGAGGAGACCTTAGCTGATTCCAGTTGACACCAGCTGGATAAATGCCCACCCTACGTAATGAGTAGGTTAATTATAGCCCTGCCATGTTTATAGACCTCAATTAATCTCTTGAGAGTATTTAACTTTGTCACCTCTAATGGCTCCGAGCATTCGAGTAGGACTTTTCAAAAGTCACGCTCCTCTGTTGACTGTACATGCAGGTCTTAAGAATCAAAGGGCTGGGTGGAGTTGCTCACTTTCATGATCCCATGCTTGGGGATCAACCTAAAATAAAGCACTGAGAAACGATGGAACAAATAAAACAGTAACAGGGGATTTAAAAATAGTTGACCACACTCCCTCGTCCCCGCCCTCAGACTCAGCTCGTCAGCATCTAACACTCTCACCAAGGAAGGATGGATGTGTTCGGGGTCCTGAATCAATGAGTCCACAGCCCCATCTGAACTTCAGTCCCTTCTAGCAGCTGTATTGATAAAAGAATGTCATTCTCACAAAACACAATATATCTGGATGCTCTGGAGACCTAGCTCATCCTAAGCAAGGCTCATGGTAGGGTAGGGCCAGTTGCCTGGCTGGTCCAAATTGCTCAGGTTCGGCCACTGGACAACAGGATCAGCTCTCGTGCACATTAGTTTTACCCGCAGAGCCACCTGGATGAAGGCTGGTCAGACGCTCTGGGCCAGCCCCAGGTCATGGCTGGTTTATGCTCTACAGGCCTTCATGATGAGCAGCGGAGGCTGAGGAGTGGGGAAATGGCGGCCACTGTGCCTATTTCTCACATGCAGAGTATTCACACAGCCTACATGTCACTGAAAATACAGAGTAGTAGAGAAGTATCATTTTCCCAGGGGCTTTGCCAAGTGCACAGTTGCTGGCTGTTTAGTATTTAGCGGGCAAAAGACGAAAGTGTGTGTCCAACAGCCCTTTGCTTCTGCTGCCTCATTGCCACATCCTGGTCAGACTCTCACCATCCTTTCTAGCCTTGCTTCCTACCCCTAACCGTCTGCAAAGCACCACTCCACGCTTAATCTCCCTTCAGTGACTCCTTACCACTGGAGGAAAACACCAAACCAAACCAAACCAAACCAAACCAAACCAAACCTAATGCCTTCTCTGCACTCGACCTTTTTATTTTTTGCGATTTATTCACTTTATATCCCAAACGTAGTCCCCTCTCATCTCTTCCTTGCCTCACTCCCCCACCCTCTTTCTCCTCTATCCCCCTCCCCTAGTCCATTGAAAAGGGGAGTCCTCCTCCCCTACTATCTGACCCTAGCCTATCAAGTCTCATCAAGACTGGCTATATCCTCTTCATCTGTGGGCTGGCAAGGTCGTCTCTCCAGGGTCAAGTGATCAAAGAGCAGGCAACTGAGTTCATGTTAGAGACAGCTCCTGCTCCCCTTACTAGGGAACCTGCATGGAGACTGAGCTGCCTATGGGTTACATTTGAGCAGAGGGTTCAGTTCCTCTTCATGCATGATCCTTGGTTGATGTGTCAATCTCTGCTGGCACCCTGAGCCCAGTTTTGGCTTTGTTGGTCTCCTTGAGGAGTTCCTGTCCCCTCCGTGTCCTTCTATTCCCCTTTCTCCCATAAGACTCTCTGAGCTCTGCTCAAAGTTTGGCTGTGGGTCTCTGTATCTGCTTCGATGCCCTGCTGGGTGGAGTCTTTCAGAGGACATCTATGGTAGGCTCCTGTCCTGTGCCCTCTCTTCCACTGCTTCTGGTGTCTATCCTGCTTGCTTTCTGAATGAGAATTAAGCATCCTTCTCAGGGCCCTCCTTGTTTAGCTTCTTTAGGTCTGTGGATTTTAATATGATTATCCTATATTATATGGCTAATATCCACTTATACTGAGTATATACCATGCCTGTCTTTCTGCTTCTGGGTTACCTCACTCAGGATGATCTCTTCTAGTTCCATCCTTTTTCCTGCAAATTTCATGATTTCTTTGTTTTTAATAGCTGAGTAGTGTTCCACTGTATAAATGTACCACAATTTCTGTATCCATTTTTCAGTTGAGCACTCAAGACCTTTCATGGCCAAACAGAAGACAATTGCTGTGTGACTATTTTAATCCTTCCCTTGGCCAGCCCCTTCGCTGTCAGAAGCAGTCTTTCCCAATAAAACCCTGGCTAGTCTGCTCCCCCACACCTCATTCCAGGCCTTGGCTGCCTCTGTGCCAAGGAAAACCTGCGTAAACCTTGTATAGGCCTGGCATATTGGGTGCTAAAAAGCAAATTGCTTAGCAAACTTCACTTTCACTCACAAAATGTGTTTCTTCTCTATCAGTGTTCGTTTTCCCAAGGACACTGGTTAGTTTGGTATATACAGTTGAAAAGGTTTGGTACAGAACTGCACTTAAAGTTCCAAGGCATGGGGCTGGAGAGATGGCTCAGCAGTTCCGGGAGTATTTGCCGCCCTTGTAGAAGACCCAGGTTCAGGACCTGGAATCTAAATGGCAGCACCTACTCACCTGCAGGGCCAGCTCCAGGGAACCTGACATCTTCCTCGGACCTTTGCTGGCTTCAGGCATGCACATAAGCCTCTTACATACATGCAGACAAACTGCTCAAACATTAAAATAAATAAATAAATAAATAAATAAATAAATAAATAAATAAATGTGCCAGGTGGTGGTGGCACAAGCCTTTAAGCTCAGCACTGAGATCAGCTTGGTCTACGGATTGAGTTCCAGGACAGCCTGGGTGAAACAGAGAAACCCTGTCTTGAAACAAACAAACAAACAAATGCTACTGCATCATTCACTAGCTATAGGATCTCGGGGCAAGGTTAATCTTTTTCTCAGTGGTGAAATGGGGGTGACAATTGAGTGGTGAATTGTGAGGATTAGACAGGCAGAGCATTGGATAGATAACAGGTGGCCTGATGTTTTTTTTTCCCATTGACTTGAACTTACTTCAATTTACCAGGTATTGTGAAACATTCATGAATAATAGTCCACTAGAAAGTTGTGGTTTTAGCTGGGCCTGATGATACTGGGCCTGTAATTCCAGCTATTCAATAGGCTGAGCCAGGAGGACCATGAAGCCAGCCTGAGCACCGTAGCGAGATCCTGCCTCAAAAACTAAAGACTGGAGATGGCTCGGTGCATAAAGCTCTTGCTTTGCAAACACGAGGACTGCAGTGTGGACCCCTAGAGCCCACAGCTGGGCGGGTGTGATGGCCACCTACAACATCACCGCTTGGGAGGCAGACTCAGGGACTAGGCAGTTTGGCTATCTGAGACTAGCTGAGGCGAGTGAATTCCAGATTCGGCATGGGGCTCTGCCTCAATAAAGCGGAGGGAGACTAAGGAAGGCAGTCTACGGTAACCTCAGGCCTCCACATGCATTTCTGCACATCACACATACGTAAAAAGAACTTGGAATCTAGCTCACGGCACAGTGCTTGCTAGCACGCCTGGGGCCCTGAATTCAAACCTCAGCGTTACACATTAACACAGCCCTCCCCCCCTCCTCCCATTTTTGGATTCTAGGCTCCCGAATGGCTCTTTTCCTTAAGCGTTAAATATCTGTTGGAAATTCTGCACACCCGTCTCTTGCCCTACTCACCAGGGGCATCTTACTTTCTCAAACAGTCCCTGGAATTATTACCACCGCCGCGCAGCCAAGAAAACCTCGACTCAGCCCATGACCCTTTCCTTAACGCCGTGGGGCCTTTACCTTTCAGCCTTGTGACCGCAAGCACATACCGACTAAAGCCAACATTCAGAGGCAGTTTTAAATGTCTGCATTTAAGTTGCTGCTTTAATTAAAAAAAAAAAAAAAAAGTATTTTTCAAGTAGCCCTTTTAGAGCCAGGGAGGTGTCTTAGCGGGCAAAGGGACTGACAACCTCAGTTCAATCCCTGGAACCCACGATGGAAGAAGAACGAAACCCTGCAGCTCTCCTGCCCTCTACACAGGCACTTCGGCACACACGTGCCTACATGTACTCACACATAAACACACACAAATGTAAAAATGCAAACATACACATATTAAGCTATTAAACACACACGTATTTTGTCCTCGCCGGAGGACAAAAGGAGCACAGTGCCTGACTTTGCCAAGGGTCTGGAAAGGCCCTTGGTTCCTCACTGCCCCACAGGCATGGAGATTAACATGTGCTGTTCTAACAGGGGTTAACGCAGGCCCAGCCTGCTGCCAAGCTCAGCTTCGCCCATCACCACCAGTGTCCCCACGAGGTTGTCTAGACCGGCCATCACGGGACAGGAGAACACAGAGAAAGCCCGTAAGGACTTCTCCCTGGTTCTTGCTTTACTGAAAAAGTAGAATAAGAAGAGACGCCTTAAAGGCAAAAAAGTGAACTTTATTGACTGTCGATCTTACCATGAAACACCTATAAGAAATAATTACAAAATAATGCAAGTTTTTTTTTTAAACATACTTTCAGTATCATCCCGACATGATGATCCTTTCACAGAAAGGATTATTTACAGCTTCCTTAGATATAAAGCTCACTATTGCAAATACAGATGAAGATGACGTGGCGAGGTGACGTATACCAAACCCATGTCTTGACCAGCAACAGACATGGTAGCAGGTGCAGCATGAGAAACAGCTTCATGCTTTTCCCCTTAGTTTTAGAAACCATTTCCCAACACAAAAATGTCAGTTATTCAAAGTGGATCCTCACATACACATCTGTATATGATTCTACCATGGATCAGAAACTAAAAAAAAAAAAAAAAAAAGGTTCCCTTGCTGGTTTTATCTTTGAAAAATCTGTTAAGACTATTCCCAAATCCAACTGGAGGAGGGTGAATGAAAAGCAACACCACTGGCTGAACCCTGGAGAAGAGAGAAGAAAGGTATGGGCGAGCCCTGTTCCATTACGCAACTCTTCTGCCTGCAAGAGACGCGGAGGGCCTTGGGAAAGAAAGCGGAGCTCGGTGGGCGGGGCTCCAGGGAGCACGGCCTTCGCCAGGGTCTGGCCCCTACGCGTCTGTGACAAGTGGTGAGGGTCACCCTTCTGTGAGGATAATGAGGGATACTTATACATTCTGGCATCTGAAACTTTGGTTCTCTTAGAAGCATTCCATCAAAGCAATATAATGTCGTGACCTCAGAACTTTAAAAAAAAAAAATTCTCTTTTAAAGTGTCAGGCGAGAGGGTTCGAGGCTGAGACCCTGCTGCTGTCGTGCCGGCGCAGGATGGCAGCATGGCGGGGGCTCGCTCGCGGCTGCCCCCGGCTCTGGAACACTGACTCCCACCCACGGGGAACACTGCTGACGTTCTGCCGCACCCTCCATCTACTTCTTGTTACTTGGAAACATAATTTTGTACAAAAATATGAGTTTCTTTAGAAAATAATACAGTTGTTGATTTTTTTTTTTAATAAAACCTGGCAGATAGCAAAAATGGAGTATCAAAATATGGTAAACAAATGCTGTAAAATACTAACTCATTAAAAACATCTCCTAGGAAGACGCTGTGCTATGGAGCTCTCTCCTGAAGTGCGAGCAACACTTTCGCTGCCTATCAAGTCGGTGCGCTCACTCTCCTGGGTCGGTTTCATCGGCCACTGTCACAGCAGCAGGGCGGCGACCGTCTTAAAAATGGCCGTTCTCAATCACCACTAGCCTCTGTCCACTTCTGCTTCAGAATTACTAAAAAGACACTCTTGGATCAGTGGTCTCCAGTCCTGCTGTGCACTGTCTTTACCTGGTAAACTTCACAATTCTGCCTGGGACCCACCCACGAGAGACGGACTTAAACTGCCAGGCGTTTAAGTCCCAGGCGTGTTTTAAAAGCTCCCCAGATAAATTTATTATGCTATTAGGGTTGAGACTCTTGGCCAAAGGCACACAAGGAAAGTCACTCTTAACTCTGTATTTATCAACTGATTGTCTGTGGCTACCATTCGCTCAATGAAGTGCCCTCAACACTGAACGAGGACCTCTATGCGTGCAAGACAGACATGGAAGTCCAAATGAAGAGTCCCTAAGCTTTAAACACATATAAACACACAGTCCCAGGAGACTACATATGTAACATAAACATACGCTTAGGGTATCTTTTTAAAGCAGAAACTAGCATTGCCATTTGTTTGCTTCCATTAAGAAAAACAACGAAGAGAGTCAAACCAAACGAACTTTTTCTAAGACATTTCCATTGCTTTTAACGTATACCGGCTCTGTAAACCCCGAGAAACGCACCATGTCATGAGCACAAGTGAATCCCAGGGCTTCCCGGAAGAACAGAACAGCGGACGTGGCACTGCGCAGGCGTGATGGAGTCCCAGGTGGCCCAGCACACGGCTCTGGACTCGGGAGTGCTGCTTCCGTGACACACGCATCTTTGGCTAGAACCGTACGACTCTCACCGCTTCATCAGTGTTCAATTTGGGCCAACCTCTGTGAGGCAGCAATGGCTATGTGTTAAAAATGGCTCTCCGTGAGAGAAGCGAGAACTTCCTCCGTCCTCCCTCCAACCACAGGCGGCTGGAGGGAGCGGCTGGGAAAAACTCACAAGGGGACAGATAAGCCTGACGTCTTTCCCGTGACAGACATGTATTTGGGCCAGAAAACAAGAGATGAATGCACACCATAGTTTAAGAGTCTGAAAGCTGGGTAAGCTGGAAAGCACACTTCCTTCCAAAGGGTCAGTGAGCATCTGGGCACTTGTCTTCTGTTTACATTCTGTGTTCCTCTCACCTCTGCATAATACTTAAAGTGCAATTGTCCCAAGGCTTTTGTTTCCATCACGAATATTATAAAGAAAGAGCTAAGTTTGGGGTGAAAAAAATATGGCACAAATAAGAGGAGAGAAAGTGGGACTCCACAGCCTCCAGCGGACAGCAGCTGCCCGCAGGCGGGACTCAGACAACGAACTCGGGGACCTCGTCGTGAGTGAGGTCCAGAGAAAAGTACTTGCTGGTTCTCTTGACTGGGAACGCATCCTGGATGTTGGCACACTGCTGGGCCAGGCAGCTGCTGCAGTAGAGACTGTCCTCATCCAGCTCGTGGCCACACCCGAAAGTGTAGCTCTGAGCAGTGTCCTGGCACAGGCCTGCAATGCGCAGGAAGTCTTTCTGGTTCAGTCTGATGTCGTCAAGGCTCAGGCTATGCCGATCGGTGGAGGTCTTTGGTTTTCGACATACTGTCTGCAAGGTAAGGGCAGGGTGAGAAATGCAAGGACACATAATGTCAAGCAGTCCTTACGCGTTACAAAGGGCTTTCCAAGCCGGGGTCTGGGGGAGTAACTTAGCCGAGTGCATCAATGTGCCTGGCCTGACCAAACTCTCCGCTGGTACAGACGTGCAAGGTTTGTCCAAGTGCATATAGCCAACACAAAGACGGGCGGGCAACTACTGCCAGCCTCTGTGAAATCAGGCAATTACTGCAAAAGAAGGCTGGAAGGTAAAAACACTGCCTGTCTTTCGTTCAAATCAGGATAGGGCAATTCAACTTGTTGACACCCTTCCTGCTTGGGTGTTAATATTTTAATAAGAAATGGAGAGCAATGATCATTCAAGAAACACAGCTTGAGGAAGCAAGGTTTAAAAAGTCCAGGATATAAAGTGTTTCTGCTGCCAAAGGCTGGGGAGAAACAGGCTGCAGACATGGCTTAGCCGTTAAAGAGCACTGTTTGCTCTTGCAGAAGACCCAGGAGACCCGGGTTCAAGTCCCAGCACCCACAGCAGTAGCTCTCAGCTGCCTGTAACTGTAGCCCCCGGGGAATCTGACACTCTTCTGGCCTCCGTAGGTAACTGCATGCATTTGCGCGCCTGCGCGCGCACACACGCACACGCACACGCACACGCACACACACACAAAAAAATAACTTTTTAAATGTGGAATAAAAAAAGCAGCTCTTGGCTACCCAGAGAGGTCCTATCCTTCCAAATGCCCCCAGTGGGTGGCAAGCTTTTTGGACTCCCAAGTGGTCCTGCTGGAAAATAGAGAAGTTAAGGGCTGGCTCAGACAATACCACAAACGGGAGATGGTTAGTGGGTGATGTCAAGAAACTAGAGTCTCAGTTTACAGCTTAGCACATTGGACATCTTGTTGGAAAAAGACACCACTCTACTAGACACCAAAGTTACAGGAGTACATTTTGCTACCAAGAGTCACATGTGAGTGACAGCAGCTACACAGACTGGCCCGTTAAACTTGACAATAGTCTTCCCAGGCCACACAAATGTCTCAGGGGCGTAGGTTTGCCATTTGTTGTACAGCTACAACACCTGTGGTGTCTGGGGACATCTGCGTACAGAGCAGCATACGTGGGATGGTACAGCGCGGCCTCTAATCTTCCGCGCTGCACACGCTGTTCAATATGGGGAATTTTAGAAAAACAGTTAATAGATGCCATTTTCACGGTATGGCTTCTTTTATGGAAGTACAAAAAAAAAAAGCATGGGTAAAAAGAAGAGGACAAAGTGAGACACACAATGCCCGAGAAAGAAAGAAAGGGAGGAGGATATGGAAATACATTTTTAAAGAGCTGAGCCAGTCAGTGGTCACAGCTGGCAGATAGTCTAGCAAAGCACACTTTGGAAACTCAATCTGGAAGGCAAAAGCACAGCAGACACTGCTCTGCCAACAGCAACCTTTCCTGCACACACAGAGACTCCCACAGAGACACGA
This sequence comes from Meriones unguiculatus, assembly GCF_030254825.1. NCBI lineage: Eukaryota > Metazoa > Chordata > Mammalia > Rodentia > Muridae > Meriones > Meriones unguiculatus. The sequence goes on along the minus strand of NC_083355.1, from coordinate 78,201,520 downwards.
CACACAGAGATACAGAGACACCCCCCCCCCCACACACACACCCTCTCAGGTGTGCATTCGCAGTTAACCAGAAGCCGGAAGACTGGAGGCTCCCACCTAGAGGGAGTGTGCAATAAAGTACAATATATCCACATAAAACCCAAATCTAAGTGGAACTAGGAAGGGAAATGAGACCGCATTCAGCACAGAGAGGATGCGTGTACGGGTCGTGGCTCGCCTCCTTCTGGCTGTCCTCTGCTCATCTGTATGAACTGCAGGCCCAGGCTGGCACGTGTGTAACTCCGGTACCTGTGGAAGGGAGTCCGTGCTCTGTCCGCGCAGCTTGACCACCGTTTCTGAAGAGCTGGAGGTGGAAGAACTGAGTTCTTTCACAATTAACCCTGAGGGGAAACAGAAAAGCAACGAGCTACTCACACCTCGCTCGGTACCTTCTGACAAGAGCTACTACCAACTGTGACCACCTCGGAGGGGACTCCTCGGTGGCTCACAGCTGGCGGCACCCACTCTTTGGCAGGAGGTAGAGGTGGGGAGGTTCAGGAGTATGCTGTTTGGAACATCAGACGGAGGCCTCTGTACCGAGTCTCCCTTCTCTTCTCCGAGTATCCCCCAACTATGAAACAGCGATTTAATCTCCCAGCTTTGGTTCCTCGTGGACGTAGGTGTGAGGGCATTGGCCTCTTCGGTCAGATGGGCTGGAATTTGCCTGGACAATTAACCAGCTGTGTGTGCACGCTGACTCTTAAGCCTCCCCACTTCGAATTAGCTTCCTTTTATAAACAGGGCTGATGATTCAACAGTCATGGACAAAAAGGGTCAGGCGCTCCCACTGGCCAACAGATTGCTGTGACCATGGACCCCACAGCGGATCCCAGTGGGAAGCAGACAGCAGCGGGAATTCAGCACTGGGTCTCAGAGGTCAGCACAGGCCTTAATCGCCTTCTGTGCTCCGAGGAGACCTCAATTTTCGGAACCAGAAATCTGAGGCTGACATTTTCCCTTCTGACTGTAATGTGTAAGTGATGTGCCTCCACAAAAAAATGTTTCGGAGGCTAAAATCACCTACCCCAGCTGGTATCGGACTGAATATCATTGAAACTTTCTTTGCCACTTGATCAAGCAAGTGAAGCCCAGCAGAGGGGCACAAAAACAACGGCTTCAGAGGGACAGTGTACCCCACCTTTCGGACACTTACCTGGCCACTGCCAGCAGCCTACACAGCCTGGCTCACGTCTTGTGAAGACAGAGGACTCCGTACCAGCTCAACTGAACCAAGAACCGGGAAGCCAGCCTAGCTCACACACAGTGGTTTACAACTCTTGGGTAAAGTTCATGCTTCGGGATGCTACACGCTGCTTTCCACTGACTCACGAGGAGTGTGAAGCCTTGAACAGATCCCACAGGACTGGGAGGCCCTGGCACTGGCGGGCACGTGCTGGGATTCCGTGTGGGCTCTCTGCTAAGGCCCTTGGCTCCTTGGCCTGTGAACACTCTTCTCTAAGCCCATGTCAACCACTGAAGAGGTCAGAGCAAGGCCACCTCCATCTCTACTCAAACTGAGGTCAGAGCCCAAAAGCAATGCTCAGGTGGTAGAGAAACTGGAAAAGCGGAGTGATGCAAGGAAGAAGTAGAAAGATTCCATGCCCTGTCAAAGTCACATTTTTACATGCTCTATATAAGCAGTTTTAGTTATAGCACTTTTATATAATTTATGCTCTCCTCGTCTAGATTTTGAATTCTGTATGGTATCCTTTGAAAAATCTCATGTAAAGGCTGTTTAATAGTCCACTGTCTAGGGAATCAGACAATTCAACTATTCGTTGTTTTTCCTTTTTACTATTAAAATACAAACTTTTGTTAAATATTACTAATGTCATCCTATTTAAATTGCATTTCTACTTAAAATTATAAAATTACCAATCTCATGGAAACTGAATGCAGAAACATATGAAGCACTTGCCTGTGGCCCATGTACTCCATCCCCCAGGCAGCTGGATGTATAGCATTTAAGTCATTTTCTTTTTACAAACCTAAATATGTGCAGCATTTCTCACGCACTTATATGCACACAGCTGTGGGTTTATATTTAATAGGTAAGGAGAAAATTCAATATAATAAAGAGAAGGGGCGGGAAAAGTGAAGGCTGGCCTAGCACCCTGAATCCGGGCTGGTGAGGGAGAAGCTCCTCCATCTCCTCTGCTGGTGGTCTGCCGCGTTTCAGGCTGAGCATCTTCAGGTTGTGGCTGGGCTGGGTGAGCAAACAGACTCCTGCAGGGAACTGTCCCCCGTACTCTCATACAGGAAGGGCCAGGATGACAGCCACCAGTGCCAGCCAATCAGAGAGGAGAAAGAGCCTCTGGCTTTATTGAGGCTGGCTAGAGAATACGCACTCAGGGCCCGTTCACAGTGCTGGCTCTTGCCTTAAGCCCAAGGAACAGAGGAGACTGATGCATGACGTGATAACAGACAGGGAGGTTTTGAACGACCCCACCCTGCTGAGTGCAGGAGCTAGAACGTGCACTACAGAATCCTGTGCAACCCTAGAGCTGAAGTTACAGCGAAGGCGTGCTCTCTAGAGGAGTTCCTGCAGACACGCAATTTAAGATCGTCTATCTAAAAATCAAACCGGTTTGACACTTTGTCTTCCAGAGACTACAGTGGGGGACACGGACCAAACCAAACTTAAGAACCATCTTCTGTGTCTAGCCATAGGCACTTGTCTCTTTACTCTCGAGTACTTTTCTCATGTAGAAAATGGGAAGAGGCCAGACTGAAGTATCTCCAAGGTTCCTTCCAGGGCCATTATGTGGTTCTTTAATTATCAGGTTTATAACAGCGAAGGAGTAAGGGGGTAGAAAGGGAGAAAAGAAAGAAGGCCAGCTAGCCTACACCGCAGCGACTTGTGGTCGGCGTTGGGGTAGAGGTGCTTATGCTCCTTCCAGGTACCCTCCCTCCACCTCTTCTACAGAAGACACTTGGCCCATGATCAAGAAACCTGCTGTGGCTTTTCTTCCCGGGTGGCACAGAGACCCCAGAACCCTGCTATTTTCAAAGGCACCTGCGTGGGGGGTTCTGGAGGAAACGGCTTGCCGTAAGAGCTCACCTGAGTGCCCATTCAGCTTCCTTGACAGGAGCATGTCCTCTGTGATATAGATACACATGTCAGGGCTGACTTCCAGTGACTCTTCAGTCATGGGCTCCAGGTCCCTGGGGTCGTCGACCAACATCTCTATCTCTGACAGAGAAATAGGAAAAGAAGGCATTTAATGACTCCAGGGCAAACGAAGACCACGAGCCATACACCGTGAGTGCGGCCAGGTAAGTATTTACACTTGGAAGTTCCAGGGACAGCTCTCAGCATGACGTGCTCCCTTCTGAAAGGCTGCTGTTACAGGTGCAGCCTCTCGTGCGTGACTGACTTCAGTCACTCTACTCTTCAAGGAAGAGGAGAAGCATCACAGTTTCGCTGCCATGACCCAGGGCTAGCTGATGCCTGCTGACCCATGGCCCCTGAGTGTCCCATGGCCCCTGAGTGCCCCACCTCCCATGGCCACTGCCTCAGAGCTGCATGGAGTGTGCAGGAGCCTAACACGTGGTGTGGTTTTTCTTTCATCAATCCCGAGTGCTCCAGGTCTCGTGTGAAATAGATACATACTTAAAAGAAGCATGCAAATGCTAACTCTGGCTGACTCGGGCTGGGATGTGTTGCTCTATCTCAACAGAGAGCAATTTCCTGGCAGCCAGGTTCTGTATTTCTTTTACACTCCCTGTAGTTCTGGGGATATGAAGAGCACTCAAGAAACACTTTGATAGTACATATTGGATGCATTTTGTGTGTGTATGTGTGTGGGTGTAGCCCTGGTTGTCCTGGAACTCCCCCTCTAGACCAGGCTGGCCTTGAACTCACAGAGATCTGCTGCCTCTGCCTTGAGTGCTGGGATTAAAGGGAAGCACCACCAAGCCTGGGGCATTTTTTTTTTTTTTTTTTTCAGAGGAAGAGGACATTTAGCTCTGTGGACCTAATCACGGCCTCATTTCCTCTAGGGATGAGAAACCCAACACATAAGGGCTACAGGAGTTCTGTCCCCTCTTCTTCATACAAGCTGCCACCTCTGTGGCTGCAAAGGTCCCTGACAGACATAGGCACCTCAGTCAGGTCACACTGGGAGCCAACAAGACTTCTCCTCTATCACTGTCTCTCGGGCACCTCGACACACCAACCCTGCAGGACTAGCATGTAAAACTGCCCTGACTGACGTTACCATCGTCTTGTGAATCCTCTTCCAGGCGGTCTTTGCCTCCGCTCTCCACCCCTGAGGTGTGGGAGCTGCCATGGCTGGTCATGGAGCTGCAGGTCTTCAGCTTGCGGTGCATGGCGCTACCTGAACAGCCGTCTTCCGGCCCCGGCTCCCGGGCCTTAGGGTCTGCCTCAATGCCTGAGGTGTGGGAGCTGCTGTGGCTGGCCGTGGAGTGGCGAGACAGGCGCTTATGCTTCACGCTGCCGGCACTGCTCCCGCTGGCGCGTGACCGCTTCTCCAGCTGGTCCATGTCAAGGTCCAGGTTGTCGCTGATGTAGGATTCCCGGTACTGCTTTTTCTCTGTGTGGGAGAACACAGCTCAGCAGCCTACTCAAGCCGAGGCACAAGACTGTGAGAGTGTCTGGCTGAGGTCAAGGGCAGCCTCTCTGAATCTAGTGACTGAGGAATTCTGGGAACTGGAGAGTGACCTAGGAACACTATGTGGAGAAGTGGGCTCTTCAGAGTGTCAGAGCATGCCACTTCCTGTCTGCAAACTGCTGCCACTCCACAGTGAAAGAGGCTTAGAACTGAGAACACGTGACACTTTGTGGAGCAGGTGTGCCATGTGATGCTGCCACTACAGTGCCAACAGGACCCTGCATTTTGCAGACTGTCAGATAGCAGCATGCTGTGTATAAACATCTGGTCTTCCACAGAGGATACTAGATACACTCAGACTGCTGTTCACTTATGTGTCCATTTGCTCAGTTTGGTCTCCTGTTACCCTTAGTTGCTAAACCTGACAAGACACAGCTATTCACAAGATTACCTTCAAAGATCCTAAAACTGATCTTTTCACGTAATCCAAGACTCCAGCTTAGTGAGGCATTATCTACCATGGTCATCACTACTGTTTTAGCGACACACCAAGTGATCTCTGACTGGTTAAAAATACTCAGATTGTCAAAATACTCAGGAGTCAAAGATAGAACCTGGAGAGCCAGGCATTAGGAAGCCCTCTCAGCAAAACATGAGGTCATAAAGTCACAGCTGACCTGAGGAAGTGAGGGGGCAGGGCTCAAAGCAGGATGCTTATGTTTCAGGTGAGAAAAGTGTAAAAGAAACAGTCTATCTTCCTTGTCTTAGAACTGATGAGAAAACAGCACCGTAGACCAGTGCTAAGGACAGAGTGCATTTGAGGAACATTAAATTGATGTAATTTTAGACTGGCGGGCTAATGGGACTCTCAGGGTATGTTAATGGACATACTTGCTTTGCTTCTTGACTAAGCAGAAACACTCGCAGCCCTCCTGTCTGCACACACCCTGCACCTGCACCCCAACTGGCCCTCCAGAGGAGATGGCTGGCAGAAGAAAGAGAGGCTGTGTGTGTCTGTGGGGGCATGGGGGACAGGTGCAGCTCACAGCCCCTCACCTTCTGATCACAAGAGCCCACGGCCAAATCATCAGAATACCCGTGCCTTCTACAGAGTAAGCCTGGAGAACAGGCTTTCGGACTATAAAGTGTTTAGTGTGGCCTCTTGATCTGGGGGCCCAAGAATATGTTCTAGTAACTGTAGATGTTTTTAACGACACAAGGCGTGCTTTACTCCTCTCAACTCCCTTGCAGTATTCTTGTGACCATTTTCTATAAAAATGGTGAAACAACAGTGCCTTAGGAACGTATGTAGAAATATAGTTTAAGAATACTCATTCTTTTTATGCTGAACTATCACCATAAAAGGGCTTTTCTGGTTAAAATGAAAAATCCCTTCTATGTGGATCGGTGGTTCTGCATCAAGGCTAGCCCACACTCTAAGTAGGAAAAAAAAAACCAAACATTTTCTTTTTAAGAATACCACCCCCATTATCTCCCTACTCCCCTACTGGGAGTCCCCTCTCAAACTCAGGTTGAAATGTGACAGTATGAGGCATGACTCAGGTGGGTGACTAGGCTGTGAGATCCCTGTCCTTATCCATGGACAAATGCTGCTGCTGTGGGTGTGGCCTCCCTCACTCTCCGGCACCTCAGCCTGCAGGGGTGATGTGGCAGGAAGTCCCCGCCAGATGCCCAGCCTTGTCTGGGCTTCCCAGACATTCTCTATGCATCAGTAGCCTGGGGTGTTCTGTTCCGGCAGTGGAACGGATATTTGCTCACCTAAGCCCCCAATACATTTAGGGGACGCTGCTCTGGCCTCCGAGAGCTCAGCATCCTTCATAACTTTACCTTATCTCTGCAGGGAAGAGGTACTAAATCTGCCAGACTCTCAGGGGTTCCCCTCAGGGTCATGTGCATTACCAAAAGCCTTTGGGTTGAGAGTTGATGGGACAAATGAACCTCTTAAGGTACCACAGTGGCCATTTAGGGATGAGGCAGATTTGGAAGATCATGCTCTGCGCCCAACTGAGTCACCTTTTCTCATAGGTTCCCCCTTGGTGCTTTTGTCCCAGAGTGCATTCCTCTTAAGAGTCATGTCAGCCCAGGGGTGATGCATTTGTTAGAGCGATGAGTCAACCTAGGGAAAACAGGAGGTCTGTGGCAAAAGCCAGTGTACCTCTAGCCACCAGCTCTTGCCACAGGAGAGGCATAGTGGCAGGTGGTAGGGAGTGATTCACCTTCTCATCATTGTAGAGTCAGGGAATCTCCACACACATCTGGCCACACCTGGCTTTAAAGAAGTTGATCAGATGCATGTCTTCTTTAAGGTGGCTTTGTTAGATAGAGGCAGGGCAGGCCCGTGTCCCTTTACACCAGCACAGTGGGGCCAGCACTTGTTTCATATATAGACCTAAGGACATACCACTGTGTCCCAAGGCCCAGGCACACATTCTGCCTCTGATCTGATTACTATGACAATGGACAGTGACCGTAACAAAACAAGCTAAAAGCAATTCTAAGCAAATATGCAACATGGCACTTGGGGATGAGAAGCTGGTGTTTACCAAGCAGAGGGGCCCCTGGGCACCATAACTGCCAACAGAGATCAGAACTGTTAAACCACGGGCTCCTTCCTCGCACAGCTTGCCCTCTTCCCAGGAACAGGGCTAGGACCTCAAGCATATTGTTCATGTCCAGTGCGTCTCATAAAGCCCCGACAGGGCAAGGCCCTTGGATGGAAAAGGACTTCTCCACTGTTGTCATTCATACATGGTCAGCTTGAGGGTCTCCCTGCTGTCAATCAGAGAATCTGTGGCCTGTCTTCACTGTCACTTGGGCCTAAGGACAGCACCACACTGGAAGGAATGGCAGCTTCCAGCAGACAGCAATGATGATTGGCCCGGTGCATTCAGTACTCTGATAGAGAGGGCTTCCCCCTAGTCCATCACTTTTTAAGTCAGGGGCCAGACACTCTAAACAGAGGAGGGGGAGGAGCTGTTTGGTCAAAGGGCCTCTTGGACTGAGAAGTGAATGGAACTAAGCTCTCAATTTCTAGTCCACGTCTCTAAAACTCCCATTCTGCAGGTGCTTAACAGTTCCTGTGCTTGGCAGGTACAGGAAGAGGCCAGCAGAGGTAGCCGGGCGTGGTGGCACACACCTTTAAGCCCGGTGCTTGGGAGGCAGAGGCCAGCCTGGTCTACAGAGAGGACAGTCAGGCTACACAGAGAAACCCTTCCTCAAAGAACCCAAAAGAGCCCAGTGGCGGCAGAGCGCCCTTTGCTTTCTCGTGAGCCCCTCACCACCACCTGCCCCACCTTCGTTCTCCTCCAGCTTGCGGAGGTGGCGCAGGACGGGCTGCAGGTTCATGTAGAGGCGGTGGCTGTTGCTCAGCAGCTGCAGGAGATGCCGGGAGCGTGTGGGGCACCCTGTGTAGTAGACCAGCTTCCTGGCGGAGGGAAGGCCATCTGGCAGGATCTCAAACTTCTTGCCCTGTGGAGAAGAAGTGATCGAACCATGGCAGAAAACTGAGTGGCCAAGGTCCCCTTCCTTTTTAAACTAAGATTCTCACAGATGTGAGAAGCTACTGTAAGGACAGAGGACACCAAACTCAGGGTGGGCTCTACCCAAGGTCTCCGGGAAACCTTGATAGCAGGGCGGGAGGGGCATGTTCATTTTCTTTAGCCCAGCACAACAGACCCCCAGATGTAATCCCATACCTAATTTATTGTTCTCCAATGTTGGGCTGGCAGTAACTCACATTGAGCACTAGGACAGGCATCTATTCATTTAACCCTGGAGAGAAGTCTACAGGGAAGAGCTGACTACAACCATATGAGCACCAAGCCAAGGCACAGAGAAACTGAGTCACTCAAGGTCACACATGTAGGCTGGGCTGGGAAACTAGTGAAAATGGACTCGTGGTCTCCATGCTGGAACTACTGAATCAAAAAATGTCTTGGGGAAGGGGAATGAGTCTGAGAAATCTGTTGTCTTCAACAAAATCTTAAATAAGGAAGCTGTAGTGTGAGTTTCAGGAGTCACTGATCACAATGACCCCAGAAAGCCTTAATTTCACCATTAATTGATTGATTAATCATGCCTTAATTTCATAAATGCCTTTATCACTACTGATTCTGGGCCATGAAGGGGGCAAACAGGGTTAGGATTTTTTTTTCTTTTCTTTTCTTCCTTCCTTTCTTTCTCTCTCTCTGAGATAGGGTTTCTCTATGTAGTCCTGTAGCCTTGGCTGTCCTGGAACTCACTCTATAGATCTATCTGCCCGCCTCTGCCTCCCAAGTGCCGGGATTAAAGGCGAGCAGCACTACAGGCTGACTATGATTTTCAAACAGTTTGGAAAAGGTACAGAACATGAAGGCAGCAGTGATGAGGGCAGGGAAGTTCCAAGTAACATGAGTAAGGCCAGAGCAGACAGTACTCAAGGAATTAAGCACTATGCTCCAATGGGGCGAGGGGGCCCTTTATCTGCACAGGCCCTCTTGTCCACACAGAACAATGTGTGTCCACACATCCTAAGCCATCGCTTTTCCTGGTCGACTTCTCTCAGTTGCTTCAGAACTCAGCAGAACTATGGATTTTAGTGATCTCCATACAGACACACACAAAGTAGTAACTGCAATTTTTTGAATGCTATCAACACAGTGAACGTGACTGACAGAGGAAGAGAGCCGGCAAAGAGTCAAGGATTTGCTCTCATAGAACCTGTATCACCCTCAAGATTCTGACGATGAAAGTGCCTTTCCCATTGCTGATGGCCGCCTACAGAAAAGGAGCTGAATATTAAATAGACTGGCATTAAAGGAAACACCCCTTCATTTCATGTTCATTCTTCACTTGAACTAAGTAACTTGTGAGGCTACAAGCCAGCCTCCATGCTGGGTCACTTAACCTGAGTGCCAACAAGCCCTCATCTTCAATTTTCAAACGGTAATTTTATTTGATGGATTTACCTTGTATTTTCCCCTTCATTTTTCTCCCCCCTGCAATTCCAGTTACTTAAGTCAGTACGGCAGACAGGCACTGGACACACAGATTAGATTGTTTGACTTTAATTTGCTACTGATGTAACTAACTCTGGTTATGAGAATATTTAGGGAAACAGATTATTGTCGGCTTTTTAATTTTTTAAAAGCCTTCTAGCATTTATTTTGTGTGTGTTTGGGGCTGGGGTGGTGAAAGCCATTGTGTTTTGGGGGCAGGTCAGAGGACAACCGGGTTCTCTCCTTCCACCCTGTAGGTCCTAGGGATCCAACCCATGCTGTCAGCTTTGGCTATAGGCCCTCTGTGCCAAGTCATTTCGCCTGCCCCTAGCTTCCATTTAAAAACAAAACAAAATACCACTCCAACCCCACTAAAAATAAATAAATAAATAAATAAATAAATAAATAAATAAATAAATAAAATCTTGACTACTTTTGCTCTTGGACACAGTATTTTTCAAAGTGGAACCCCTCCAAATCCTGAAACACAACCCATGAGACTTCTTTTTCTTCTCCCTACCCCTCTTTTCTTAGTTTACACTTACCACAAACACCAACTTCCCAACATTTGTCCAGGGGAAATCATACAGCAACTGCTTCTCTTCTTCTAGATTCTGTGGAAAGAATTTCAGTACATAAGGAGTTAAGAGGAAACATGACAGATATCCTAAAACTATGTTGATCATAACAAACTAAAATTCAGTAATTAAACTCTGAAGGAGTCCTCAGCAGCTCCTGCGGCCTACATGCACTGTCCCTCTGAAGACAACCTTCCCTATGGTCTATCCCTAAATTTAAATGTGAAGTCCAAAAGACTCACAGACACTCGGCAACTGGGAAGAGACTCCATGATTGGGTATTTTGCCTGCATCAAAGATAAAACAGCTTTCTGTCTTTCTCACAGATCCCTGACGTACAGCTAAAGGGTAACACTGTCCTACCGGGGTAAGGGAGAACAATGTGTGTATCAGACACCTGTGACGGACACTGGAGCATCCTGGTAGGTGCTTTCTACAGTGGACAAGAACACTGACAATCCACGGGGCCCAAGGGGCAAAGTGTGGATACTGCCGTTCTGCAAGTGCCAAGCCTGGCCTGATCTTCCGCCCTGCATTTTCTTTTAAGATTGACCACTGTCAAGGCAGATGAGCCACTCCATCCATCGACTTATATCACCCACCTCTGTGCTGACAAAGGGAAACGAGGGCTGAGCCCGCGGCAGGTCCACCAGCATTCTCTGTGGTAAGACCTGCTCAACCCCATTTGATACTTCCCCCCATCCACAAACCTGAAAAATCTGTATTCCCCGCATGGTCAATCCTAGGGTCAGCGAGCCTTCGACCTCTCTTTTATCCTGAAGGAAAGAGATCTTGTGAGAAATTGTTTTTTCCTTCTAATAAACAGCTGAACAAAAGAGGAACAAAAACACACATTTCAGAACTGGAAGGGTCTTTCTTTCTCTCCTTCGTAATTAAAATAACTGCTCCAATCTTTCCACATCCTTGATTTCCTGCAACACTTAAAATCTTAAGTATTTATTAAGCCAATTATACTCTGTACTTCTGATTCCTTAGGTTTCCAGGTTAGAGTTCAGCACTGTACACACTTCCACTTGTGAGACGGTTCTACAGACTCACGTCACTAGAACTCCAGCACCACACAAGACATTTCTTGCTGCCTTCCTACCGCTTTATCGTTTTCACCTTCCGCTTTGCGCTTAATCAATGCGTGGGTGATAGAATATCGGGTCCAACGGTCTAGTTAAGAGTCTGAGATGCATCCGACTTTACAGGTTTTGTATCCGCTAACACCCTAGCTCCCTACCCGTGTCACAGAAAGGAGGGGGAAGGGACCAAACACTTAGGGCTCTCCCTCAGACACTTCACATTGCGAATTTGCAAATACTCGCTCATACGATACATATTCTACTGTTGTGTGTGTATGTGTGCATATAAACTGTAAAACTTAAGCATTTTAACTGTAATAAAAAGAATGCTGCAATTAAAAATGTGCTCAGATTTGGCCAATCTTTAAGAACTTATGTTTAATGAGTAAGGCATGAAGCTTTAAAAATTACTAAGAAATATTTTCTGTACTAGCTAGCTCAAAACAAGGCTATATTATCAAATCTTTATTAAATCTAAAAAAAGAAGTTTTAGAAGCTGGGTGTGGTGGCACACGCCTTTGATCCCAGCACTCAGGAAGCAGAGGCAGAGGCAGAGGCAGGTGAAGCTCTGTGAGTTCGAGGCCAGCCTGGTCTACAGAGTGAGTTCCAGGACAGCCAAGGCTACACAGAGAAACCCTGCCTCGAAAAACAAACAAACAAAAAATACTTATTTTATATGCCTGGGTGTCTTGCCTGGGTGTGTATATGCACCTTAGGTTGGCAGGAGCTGGAAGAGGGTGTCGGGTGCTTTGGAACTGGAGTAGTGGGTGGTTGTGAGCCATTATGTGGTGGTAAGCCTAAGACCCAGGTCCTCTGAAAGTGCAACAAGTACCCCAAAGCACTGAGCCACCTCTCTAGCCCCTAGCTCTTCATTACGTTTCAGGCCAATTTTCTCAGGAGTACAGGAAGAGGTATTAGAAAATGGGGGCTTGCCTGGAATACAGAGAAGAAGCTGGGCTGGTTCCAGCCTAGATTACTCCTTCCCAGCTAATCTGTTTTTATGTCAAGAAAGGCACCTGCAATGTTGGGTTCAACAGGACCTGCTCTCCATCAGCACACAGCCTAGGGTCCTTTTTCCTCCCCAGGCTGCACCCAAGGTTTCTGAAATAAGACTGGGTCCGAAACAATGCTGCTGTTCGTGTCTGAGACGAGGGGGGGGAAGGGGGGGCAGGCACCAAGCCGTTTCCTTAAGCGTGTTCCTTGTTCTGCCTTTTCCCCTTGACAAGCTGCCCTGTGAGGCACATTTGATGGCTGCCACTTGAATGCTCAAAAGGGGAGGTGTCCATCAGGTATCAGCAATGCATCCACCCCCTTTAAGTCAGAGAAGGCATTTTCTGTGCAATGTAGAACCATATACTAAGCAAATGTTCTTTATTTTTTTCCAAAAGATTAAGCTGTGCACACGTGCGCGCCAACTTTGCTGGAAGACTAATTTCCTTATCAGTTTCTTTAAACTAGCCAGCTTCCCCAGCAAACAGGGCAAAAAGCAACAACGCACTTTTTTCTGGATGCTTTAGTGTCACAGGTGTGCTGTCTTGCTGTTTAATGCCTGTTACTTCATGGACCCCTCTGGCCTTCATGGCGCACAATGTCACCCTTACCTAACAGAGGGCCATGGCCAGTACAGCTGCCCAGACACCCAGGGCCTCTGGCTGATGTCTCAGTCCAAAACCACACTCTGCCCAGCTACCATTCCATTTATTTTTTCTTTTTAAATTAGTTTTTTGATTTATTTAATTTTATTTATTTAGCATCTCTGTGCTTCAGATTTCTCGAGTTCAAAAGACAGTGGAACCCACCTACCCCTTAGGACTGCAGCCCAACTTTCCTGGACTATAAAATGAGCACGTCTTGTGGGGTGGTGGGGGTCTGGAGGGAAAAAGGAGGTCTACAGTGCCCCGTCTGCACTGCCGAGGGGGACATTCCCATAATTACAGGCACACAATGAGGGCGGGGCTTCACATGGAGGAACACTAAAATAATATCATCAAACAGGTTGCAAAGGTTACTCTTCAAAGCAGAAAAAGGAGGACAGTGTAAGCACCAGAGAGCCTGGTTCACAGTCTGGAGCCGTTCATTACCACACTGTAACAAACAGTTACGGAATCCTCCATCCTGCTTCCAGGCTGGATTGTGACAGCCTGCTTGTGTAACTAGGGGTGGAAACCAAGGGCAAGCCAAAAGAAGAGCTTCCTACAACTTTTTATAAGAGGAAAGCACAGTTCTTCCGTGAGCTGAAGGCTTACTGGGAAGGAGTCCATCCCGGGCCTGGGCCAGGGGTTTTCCTACCTTGTACAGTCTGTAGTAGTGGATGGCCACATCGTCCAGGCGGACGGCCTCTTTGATGTATTTCAGATGCGCCTCGGAGGCCGTCAGAGCAAACTGGTCTTTGTGCATGTTCGGGATGTGCTTCAGGATGTACTCCTTCCCCCTCTTGGAAACAACCTGTTGGAACAGCAGCCCCACCAATGACAAGAGGATGAGAAGCTGAAACAGGCCACATAACTTCCATTAGGAATTCTTTTTTTTTTTTTTTAATTTTTATTTTATGTACATTGGAATGAAGGTGTCAGATCCCTTGGAACTGGAGTTACAAGACAGTTGTGAGCTGCTATGTGGGTGGTGGGTATTGAACCCGGGTCCTTTGAAAGAGCAGACAGTGCTCTTAACCACTGAGTCATCTGTCCAGCACCCCCATTAGAAATTCTATTTTATCCTGCTTTTACTACCTTGCTATGCTACTGGATGGGACCAACAAAGTCCACTTGGTAAAAGAAAAGTCTCCTAATTGAGAAAATTAAATTCTTTTGGTTTTAAAAGTCATCAAAGGGGGGGGGGGGGGAAGAATCCCAGGAGAACTGACATGATTTCACACCCTTATGGATTATACTCCTCAAATGATGGGACATCTGTGGGCTCAGGGTCCTCTTAACTCCCACAACCATACACACACACAACACTGAACATGAGACTATAAACAATCATCTGGGGAAGGTAAAGGAGCAGGCAGGATTCTTTGGGACATTTTTGGGTCTCACACAGAGGCCAGGAACTCTTCTGGAAATGTATGAGGAAACAGTTCCAACTCAACATTTGTTGTCATTTGCTAAGGCTTAGTTAGATTCAGAAGGTGTCCACCCCAGTTTTCAAAGGTTAGACACTTAGGACCCAGCAGCTGCAGGCTGAGGGTGTTGAGAATGCCCTGATTTCGTAAGGATTTGAAAACAGGAAAAGCTGGCAGCAAAGTGAGCAAAAGGAAGGGCTTCAAATGGTGGTGAGTGCTTAGCTTTAACGTGACTTTCCAGATCCTGGCATTCGTTTCTGATGTTGACTATCTCAAAAAGAATTGTACATAGAGGCCAGGAGGTGGTGGTAGCCATGTCTTTAATCCCAGAACTCAAGAGGCAGAGGCAGGGGGGTCTCTGAATTGAGGCCAGTCTGGTTTACAGAGTGAGTTCTAGGATAGCCAAGAATACACAG